>NC_056071.1:11292500-11917500 GCF_016772045.2 Ovis aries | reverse complement strand
GTAAGATGTCAAGTATGGATGAATATTTTCTCTCTTGTGGCTAGAATTTGGACAAGATAAGCTTGAAATAGCATTCACTAGGATTCAGAATTAAGCAATCTCGATTAGAGGTTAATCATTTATATGACATTAAAGATCAGATTTATTAGATGTCTGATACAGGGGAAAGGTCATGACATTGGGACAAATCAAGGTGTGAGGCCAAAATATTTCCAACCGGACTCAGTTTGAGGCCTATCTAACTGACTCTTACACAGATAGTTATTAGAAATTTTCCCAGGGCAGCATTTCTAATAGATTGAAGGCACTCTCAGCTTGGATAAAAATGCCACAGACAACAATACATTATAAGAGCATCTTACAGTCCTGGTTACTAAGCAGCTTTTATGCAGGAACTCAGTGTGACTTAACTTGCACAAGCTCAAATTTTTGTTTCTTATTCATTAAGATTAGTGTGTGTTTCCAGTGAATCACCTTCCAGTGATAGAAAAACATGAGTGCTCTAGACCCTGAACTCAAAGGGAAGAATCCTTGTTATCTTTTCATCCCTGGTGAATAGCATGGTAACTGTTTTACTGAATAGGATATTAAGAATCAGGCTGCAAGATTTAAAATCCCAGATCAGTCACATGCTAGCTACATGACTGGCTCTCCATGCTTCAGCTTCTTCTTTATCAAAAAAAAAAAAAGAAAGAAAGAAAGAAAGAGAATCTGATAATGGTACCTCCTTTCCAGGATGTTGCATGGAAAAGCAGAGTAAGAAATCCAAATTTTATGTTTCTATTGATAAAATGAACTTAGTCTCAATCCAAACGCCCCCATACCTAGACGTGAGACATCTGAATGTATACCAGTTTGGAGGCGTCGCAGTTTTCTGCTGTGCTCTGCTGTGCTCAGTCATGTCTGACTTCTTGCAACTACATAGATTGTAGCCCACCAGTCTCTTCTGTCCACGGAGTTTTCCAGCTAAGAATACTGGAGTGGGTTGCCATTTCCTTCTCCAGGGGATCTTCCCGACCCAGGGATAGAACCCACATCTCTTGCGTCTTCTGCATTGGCTGGCATATTCTTTCTAGAATGGCATAAAAAAATTCAGGGATGGAACTGGTTAAGCCTTGCCTACTAACCCATGAAAACTGGACCATAAAGAAGGCTGAGTGCTGAAGAATTGATGCTTTCAAATTGTGGTGCTGGAGAAGACTCTTAAGAGTCCCTTGGACTACAAGGAGATCAAACCAGTCAATCCAAAAGGAAATCAACCCTGAATATTCATTGGAAGGACTGATATTGAAGCTGAAGTTCCAATACTTTGGGCACCCAATGTGACTCATTGGAAAAGACCCTGATGCTGGGAATGATTGAAGGCAAAAGGAGAAGGGGGCGGCAGAGGATGAGATGATTAGATAGCATCACCAATGCCATGGACATGAATTTGAGCAAAGTCCAGGAGATAGTGAAGGGCAGGGAAGCCTGGCATGCTGCAGTCTATGGGGTCGCAAAGAGTCAGACATGACTTAGTGACTGAACACCACCACCACCTAACAGAGAAAGGACCTCTTGATTAGTGGCTGACGTGATTGCAACCACTGAGATGTTCCTAGTCCAACTCCATCTTCAGGCCTGTGACCCCATCCTCCAAAGCCAATTTAAAGTTTATTTCCCAGCCCTAACATTTCAGATCACCCCACCTGAAATCCTGACACGTTCCCCACTTCCAGAGCTAGAGTAGAGCCCTCTCAGAAGGCAACATGGGGAGAAACTGAAGGAGCTATTCTTGATGAAATATTTTGGGAGATTTCAGATGAGGGCCATGGCTTGAAGCTGGTAGAATTGTTAGGGGCAGAAGGTGGGCTATCTGAGTCAGATATTTGGTGCCCAGTCAAAGAGGCTATTCCCCCATCTCCGCTTAGAATGTTACTGGCCAGGGTTCTTGGCTTCCTTAATCAATAGAAATTGATAAGATACCAGACAAGAAATTCAGGCAAAACTTTAGGCCCTGGGGAGGGCCCTACTGTAGCAGCGGGGAGTGAGAACAAGTAATAATTTCCCTTGCTTACTAGCTCCCCCTTGGGTGAGGGTAGGCAAGTGTGCTGGGGTTTGCCTGGAGAGATGGCTTAGGTGGTTTGCCCACCCCTTTGGTGGTGGTATGTGCAGCGGGCATGCACAGTACCCTGCTTTTGCTCCCAGCTCTTCAAAAGTAGCAGTTGAACTTTTTGGTCTCTTTGTATCTTGCTGTTCATAATTTGCCCCAACTGCACATATATAAGGTTACTTTTAGTCCCTTATAATTTCTTTGTATTTTGTTGCTCCAGATGTTTGTTCAGGTGCAAGCATTGCAGCAAAGGGTCCCAGGCTCCAGGTTACAGTCTGTCTCAAGAACACAGTGATGTTTGGCAACCAAGGTGTAGAAGCTTCCAGAGCATCTGGCATCCTGTGTCGAGGTCCCAGGATGAGCAGTAAGGATCAGACTGAGGTCTGATGGACAGCAGGTGTGGACAGCTGGGGGAGGAATGGGGAGCAGGCCTGGTGTGGTATGGAGACTACAAAACAGAGTGGTTCAAGGGGTCCTGGAAATAACTGGAGGGCACTTGGAGGAATATTAATTTTCAGCAGTCAGGCCTCGGGGCTCAAATGCCATAATTAGGTCATTAAAAGTAAATGTGATTGAATTTCATATTGAACCAAATGCTTCCTCGAAAGGGACCATAGCAGAAGAATGTTTTCAGATATTAAAAGGAGGATATAAAACTTCATTTTAGACACAGGTATGGACTGGGTGGTAGATCCATCTTCACACTTACAGATGAGTTCAGATTTCAGGCTGATAAAATGGTGCAGTCTCAATCCTGAGTGCCAGTTACTTCTGATCACAAAGTGTGGTTCTGAGACAGACTGGAACCTGGGACCCTTTGCTGCAATGCTTGCACCTGGACCAGTGTCTTCTGGAGCAACAAAACAGGAAGAAACTGAAACAGACAAAAATAACTGTGCGGGTGCCTTTGGGGCAAATTCTAGACAGCAAGATACAAAAAGACCAAAATGTCCAACTGCCACTTTTGAAGAACCGGGAGCAAAAACAGGATGTCAGGAACAAAAGCAGGGCACTGTGGACTGCCCCTGCAGCAGCACCACCAAAGGGGTAGGTAGACCACAAATCCATGCCTCCAGCCAGGCCGCTGGACCTGCCCCTACCCTCAGCCCATGTGGGGGACCAGCTCGACCCTCACCCCCGCCGCCCCACTTCCTCAGAGTGCAAACAAGTCAGGAAACCTGTTACTTGTTCTCACTTTGCTCTGATACAGCAGGGTCTCCAATAAAGTTTTACCTGAATTACTTGTCTGGCCTCTTACCAATTTCTATTGATTAAGGAGGCCAAGAACCCTGATCAGTAACAGTTCTAGAGCTTCTAGGAGGAGGAAGGTGAATACTGGTTTGGGGATTACAACTGTGTGAGTGTGCGTGTGTGTGTGTGCGCTGGCATGCGTGCGTGCTTAGTCACTCGGTCATGTCTGACTCTAGATGACGCTTTGGACTGTAGCCAGCCAGGCTCCTCTGTCCATAGGATTTCCCAGGCAAGAAAACTGGAGTGGGCTGCTGTTTGCCTCTCCAGGGGATCTTCCCCACCCAGGGATGGAACCTGCGCTTCCTGTGTCTCTTGCACTGCAGGCAGATTCTTTACCTGCTGAGCCGTTGATAATCACTATAATTGTCTACCCACCCCCTGTTAATAGAAGAGGTAGGAGAGATCCAGACAGGAGAAGTTTGAGATGGGCAAACATCGGTTGGCTGTCCTTCTCGAGGGGCTCGAGCTGGGTGAATGAGTCAAGATCTCTTGGAGAATTTGCCACACATGCCTAAAGCCTATGTTGCCTGGTTCAACTGGGGAAAAAAAAAAATCTTGAGGATGTGAGTCTGGCCTTAGCAGCTAGGGAAGCAGAGTGGAGAGCTTGGGAAGTGGTCTTTCTGCAGAAGACAGTAGGCACTCTGAGCCAGGTGGGAGCCAGTTGGTGGATAGTTGCCTGCAGGCAGTGGGGGACTGGAATCTTATCTTAAGGAATCATATCTCAGGAGAGGAGCTGGCAGAGAGAAGAAACTGATCACATACCACCTTATTAATTTCAAGCTGCAGCCCAGAGGAGTGGAGAAAGTTTTGAGGAAGTTCA
This sequence comes from Ovis aries, assembly GCF_016772045.2. Classification (NCBI taxonomy): domain Eukaryota; kingdom Metazoa; phylum Chordata; class Mammalia; order Artiodactyla; family Bovidae; genus Ovis; species Ovis aries. The sequence continues at coordinate 11,913,337 of NC_056071.1, read as the reverse complement.
AAATAGTGATTATTATATTGGACTGGAAAATCGCTGACTGTCTTAGTGAGTAATGTGGCAGAAGAATGCTTTGGGGGAGTGGCTAGAAGAATCATGAGCCCTGCCCTGATTTTCATCGAATGAATGGGGAGAACCTAAAGCAGCAGAGGATTTTTGAAGGGTGACGGCTGGTGGAATGAAGTGGGAAAATGACCTTTCTATTTTTTTACATCATGCAAATCCTTTATTTAATGACTAGTGGTTATCACAGGCACCTACAGACATATCCCTTGTGCCTCTGCCTCAGTTTTCTTGTCTCTATCTTGCCCAGTTTCCCAAAATGGCAGTGACACTCTCTTTGGCTACTCAAACTCTCTCTGCCATGCGTCTACATACTCCCATAGACCCCCTGGCTCAGGGACACTACTCTAAACCCCAGTTCGCTTGGCTGGGGTGCTGAGATGCCACGTGGTAGTCAGCAACCCCCTCCCTGGGAAATAGATCGTGTCCTACCAGAGCCCTGGTCCTAGCTGAGGTCCAGCAAAGGCGAGAGGTCCCTTCCTCCTCCTTTTTCTCTTCCTCTTTCTTCTCTTTCTCCTCCTCCCCAGCCCTGTATCACCACCAGACTTCCTCCCTATGTCTTGTCTGAGCTTCTCCATCATGACAGCGAAGATTCAAATGGCTTTTAGTTATTCTGGTTTGATAATTTCTTTTAGAGCCCATGGCTATGGAATCATTTTCTTCTTTTTCTTTTCTCTTTCTTTTGGAACACAAACAAACAAAACCACTTGCCCATTACATACGCAGTACCTGTTTAAAAGCACATCGCATAATTCCGGCATCATCACTAAAGGCTTTTTGCCATCCATTCAGTCCATTATCATCCATTCTAGTTCACTCAGAGGGGTGAACTTGGAGTGAGGCGAGAGTTAGTTGACAGTATGTGCTGCATTGAGTTGGGTGTGAAGTTAGGATGAGAGAGATACAGTCGATAAATCTTACACTCTAAATTCAGACTTTAAAAAATGTATGTTTAAAATAATATAAAGGGCAAAACCAATACAGTATTGTAAATTTAAATAAAGGGAAAAAAATTAAAAAAATAAAATAATATAAAGGAGGGATTGTAATTATTGTGAGTTCCAGTTGAGTTGCAATGGTATGGGTGCTCAGAATCTTTTCACATAATTGTCTCTTGGGTCATCCTGACAGCTAAATTATTAGGAAGTATGATGAGAATATGCTTTATTGTTAAGCAGGTAAATTTCTTAAGAAATAGAATAATGTTGGGGTTAAGTTAATTTGCTGAAAATCTAGAATAAACTTTCTTAATTTCCTCACAATTAACCTTGGTCTCTGGGAGTATAAATGGCTCTGTGTGTGTGTGTGTGTGTGTGTGTGTGTGTGTTTGTATTGCTATTTTTGTCCTTCTTAAATTATCTGATAGTAGAGACGATTTTCTTCTTCATAATTAATTTCTTTACTCAAACTTTAAGCTTATTTTTTTGGTTGTTTCTTTGTCTTATTTTCTTATAAACATTCAAATTATAGACGCTAGGTTAAAGGACTTTATCTTAGGCTAACAAATGTGATTGCCGATATCTGATTCTTTACTGACAAAAAGGCAATTTCCTGTGGTCCAACTTAATGTAGGGTCTTGAGGTCAGTTACTAACCCAAAGGGAGATTAAACCATCTCTTTTTGTAGACAATGACTGTATATTCCTTGATTCCTACAGATTCCCTCTATGGCTTGTTGAGATAGTAACTATTTGAACTTAATGTCATTAATAAGGGATTACTTATTCCTTCAAGCGTAATACCACTTCAATCAGTGGTCGTAATGGAGAATTAAGAGCCCGTGTGTTATAATGGAAAGCAAGCATTCAAAGCAACCATGTGAGCATCTTCTCTTAAGATTAACTGGAAGTTTCCCATTGTCCTAAGTTGCAAGCAATCATTTGCATAATACTTCAGTACAGGTACCTAGACATCGCTTCCATTGATATGAACACACAGCCTTATGGCTGGAAATAGTGGAATTCAAAGTACCAGGTAATCTGGACAGATGTAAACTCTGGCTAACAATGGCCATCTTCTTCGGGTGAATGGAAGAATCCCGTAGATCAGTACTCTGGGAGCAGAGGGCAGTGCGTCCAGAGTTACGACTGAGGCTCGCTGTGCTGTGAGTAGCAACCAGGATGAATGGGACTCCAAGCACCTTTGCAATTGTAGAAGCCAACCTTTCAACCCAGGGGGAAAGGTGATCAAAGACAAAGAATGAGGGGAAAGTTAGAATGGAGAAAGGAATGTCAGGGTTCAATCAGAAGTAGACCCACTGAGATAGATAGCTATGTTAGTGGATATATATTTGTAGAGGAGCGTACGATGATATGACCACCCACAGCTGTGATCTCTGCGGGCTGCGGCCTTTTTGTCAACTGCTGGAGCTTGATGACCATGGGACAAGGAGGAAGAAAAAATGGACGGGTGGATACAAGATGAGGGGGAGCCAAACCAGTCAGGAACCCTCGGTCATGAGCTAGATAGAGCTCACAAGGATGGGCTGTAGCCTGTGTGACTCCCGGCTGCTTCTGCCCTTGTTGTGGGCGTGGATATGGAGTCCTGCAGAAGCAGGTCCTCCTTCATGGAGCTAAACGTGCACACAGCCCAGGAATCACAGAGGTTCCCGGAGGATCCATGAGGAGGCTGAGCCTGTTGGCTGGCTGCTGCCTCATGGCACATAGGGAGGGTCAGTGGGCCCCCACCACTGTGTGTGAGCTGCAGAACGGCCACTGCTTCACTCGTAATTTCTCACACGAGACTCTTGTCGTTCACCCCAAAAGGAAACATACACGTAATGGAAGTTCTGGAAAACATATTCAGCCTCGGCGGTTGACACACCAGAAAGAATTTTGGGAAGGCTGATCTCCATGTATTTCCCCAAATTTATCTGCTGATATGCTGTCCCTGCCTATAAAGTGCTGGCAACTAGATCCAGCCAGGAGGAGGAGAGTGAATGAAGGGTAATGGCTAGCCCTGATTCATCTCCCCCATCAAAAGATGCGTTATATTATCCTGAGACCCAAGCCACAAAAGGAGTCAGTGAGCCCAAGACGAGAGGGATGGCCAGCGTGTCAGTTATGTTGCTAGGAGACGTGTGCAAACGTGGGCTACTTATTCAAGAAACAGGATTCAACAAGATTTTTGATGTTACTTATTAAAGCTGGAAGACTCCAGAAATCAAGCTGAGGCAGTGTGTTTCCAGAAAAAGTCCAAACTCAGCAACCGGGGACCTGCGGTTGCTCCATTTCTAGAGTATCTCCCAGTCTTGGTAACTAAACTAAATGAAAGTGGCTGCTGCTAAAGTGCTTCAGCCCCTAAAGGGACTGATCCCTTTTATCCTTCCCAGGCACAGTCATAGATGGATAGTGTGACCCTCCTCATGGTCACGGTACAGCCCATTGCCTAAGACCTCATCTGCAGGTGCTGGGAGCAAACTCTAAGGACAGTAATGATCTGTGCACCAGTGCTGTTTGCTTCTCCAAAAAGGGATTTTATTTTATAGTTATCCCGGATTACCAGACTGGAGGCCTCCACATTTGGACCCAACTAACCCAGGGGCCTCAGTGGGTAAAGAAACCACCTATAATGCAGAGCCACAGGAGAGGAGGGTTTGATCCCAGGGTTAGGAAGATCCCCTGGAAGAGGAAATGGCAACCCACTCCAGTATGCTTGTCTGGGAAATCCCATAAATAGAGGAGCCTGACAGGCTACAGTTCTTGAGTAGCAAAGAGTAATACGTGACTGAGCACAACAACAATAAAACAATAAGATGAATGCACATCAGCCAGAGAATATATACTTTGAACAAGATGAAGCACATGGATCTACCTTCGTGCAGACTCCTTTTGGAAAGGAGAGGAGTGGGTTGCGGTTGTTCATGTCCTCAAGAAGATAAGGTAAAATGGCAGGTACATGAATTCTGAGTAGCCATGGCGTGAATGGTAGGGGATGTGCAATGTTTTGTCTGCTCGATATCCCTTTCTCTTGGGGAGAACTGACTCTTCTCTCAATTTACATGACTCAATGGGACCTTCCATCACAGCAGTCTGCGCAGTTCCAGATCAAAGCAACGAGCACAGGATTCAAGTGATTCTCTCTCTCTCTTCATTTGTCTACCTACCCATTGCCTCTCTATTTACCCACCTATTTGCCTATAGATCTCTATCTGTAGATGGATGGCCAAGGATGAAAGCACATGTGTTTGTGTATTTATGTGTGTGTGAAAAGCAATGTTCTTCTTCCACTAAGTGGATTATGAAATATAGATAAGACTCTTCCCTTTGCACTCAGCCTCTGGCCATAAGGAAGAAGCCACCTATAGCAGAAAAGAATGAGACCAATGCCCTAGAGGGTCAAACCTGAGAGAGAAGACATGATGATACACCTTCATACTGGGGATGGAGCTGTGTCCAAACCCAACTTCCAAGTGAGTTGAGGCAACAAATTCCCTTGAACCCACTTGAATTTGGCTTCTAATACTTATATCTATACGGCTTTTGACCAGTGTAAAGGGTCTCTACATCTCAGCTTTCTTTGCATCATCTGTAACCCCCAAGTAAAGCACTGAGCATTATCTCTTTCTTTCCTTTTGCGATAACAGACACCTGGAGAGCTTATTTGGAAGAGCCAAAGTCACCCCGTTTGTTGGTGGATGGACTGGTATTGAAGCTCAGCGTGAATGACTCTGAAGGACAGTCCCAAATCCCAATAGGTTTTTGTGTGTTCCAGTAATAAAACATTGCCTATGGGACTTTCCTGTTGGTTCAGTGGTTAAGAACCTGCCCTGCATGCAGGGGATGTCGGTTTGATTCCTGGCCAGGGAACTGAGATGCCACATTCCTTGGAGCAACCAAGTTCAAGTGCCACAACTACTAAGCCCCTTGAGCCCTGGAGCCCACAGAGAGTCCATGGGCCACGATGACAGATCCCACAGGATGTAACGAAGGTCCTGCATGCTGCAGCTAAGACCAAAGGCAGTCGAATTAATATTTTTTAAATGTTAATTAAAAAGTCTAAGGTCAAAACAGCCAATGGTACAAATAAAAAGGACTCTTGTGGTGCCATTATACAGAAGAGCATGTAGACATGTTATTTTTTTTAATGTGAAAAAAATACATTTATCCAGAATTATGTTAAATAATAAACATAACACATTTATAGCATCTTATATGTATGTATGGCTTTATATTTTGCAGAGTGCTAAGATATACATCATCCTTCTCAAAATATTACTGAAGTAATTCTAGATAACTGGTATTATAATCATTATGATTGCATAGAGGCCATTTTCAAGGCTTGAAGAGACTAGGTTTCTTCACTAACGTTTCACAGCTTTAAAGTGGCAAAAGCGGACTTGAACCCAAAGCTTCTGTCTCCAAGACACAGTCCCCAGGGAACAGAAAAAACTGCATTTCTAAAGGCATGGCCGTCTTGAGATTGCTTTATATGTGATGCTTCAAACTCTGCTACGTAATCGAAGGAAGACTCATCTGTTTTTCCTTTCATGTTTCTATCCTCCACCTCCCTTCTCTGAATCCCTCACTTACCCCACATAACCAGTGACCTGGATGTTAAGCTCAGTCACAATAAATGGATTAATATGTTGATTTCTATGTGCCTGACTGCAGTGTACATTAAATAAAACCACTACCACACCATCGAAGTATTTGTTACTCAAATTCCTATCCCTTCTTTCTTATTTTTTAAAAATAAAATTCTGATGCTATTTTTGTCACGTGAGTTCCTGTTTTAAAATTCACCCTCTGCTCTGTGTCTATCCCATCTCCCAACTGGGGTGGACCTGATGCACAGCAGGAAGGGGATTCTGTTCCAGGGAGGGCTCAGGTGAGTGACAGGCACGTTCTGGGATGCGTATTTCTGAGAAGCAAGGCCAGGCCAGCTGCAGAGAGAGAGGGAAAGAGCCCCCACTCCTGCCAGCAGGGGAAGGACAATGGGTTGAATGTGTAAACAATGCTGACATTCAGACTGGGAGTGGTGGGCAGACAGAGGAAGAAGAAAGAAAAACAGCTAGAAGAATGCATGCCACAAGTTCCTGGACCAGGAGCCTGAGGCTTTTGTAGCTTCCCAACTTGGTTTCCAAAGACCTGACTCGGTCTGTGAGATCAAGGTTAAAAAACAGTTTGGGGGATGCTCTCATTTAAGTGAAACATGCGTCCTGAACGTTCGCATGTGATTCTGCTTTAAAAATATCTAAACGTGCTTTTTCCAGAACCCCCAAATTAAAACGAGGGGGAAAAAAAGGGTCATATACAAATAGTCTGAATGTTAACATTAATAAAATTAAATGCGAATTTGATTATGCTGTGTTACAGCTACACATAATGTTCTCAAGCATAACTTCGGCAAATCTGTTAATTCCACTGGTGATTAGATATGTGCATTTCAACACATCTTGCTGCCCTTTGAAATCTAGTACAATCAAGATGTTAGATTGTAAGTTATTTTCTGGTTATTAAGATGCATTTCGATCCTCATCTTTAATCAACTGAAGATTCATGAGATGGCTTTGATATGCGCGTGCGTGTGTGTGTGTCTGTGCGATGCACACCCCAAATTGATGAGCTGTCACTGTCATCTCCTGGGTCTCAGGATGTACCCTCCGGTATATGTTATTAATAAGGAATCTGTGTTGAGTTTCATTCATTTAAAAATGGGAGTGGAGGTTGGAAAGGCTCTTCGCATCTCTGACTCTTGCCAGGGAGCCCCGAGGCTGGGCCCCTCCTGTCAGTGTCTGTACAGGAAGGCGGAGCTCAGCGAGGCGGAGGAAGGCAGCCAGTTGGTAGATAACGCCTGGCTGCCCTCTGACCCTCGGGTTAAACTGCTGTCTGGGCAGCTCAGTCTGGTAAGCTCGGTTCCAGGGAGGGAGAGCTGCCAGTTATCTGTCAGCTCGGACTGTATCACAGGGAGGCACGAAGACAAAATCTTCCTAACAACCTTCCCTCTCAAGCCCCTCCTTCACCCCCATTGCAGAGCCCAGGCACAGTTCAGGGAGTTTCCAAATGACCCAGGAACTCATGACCTCTGGACATTCCAGGGAGAGTCGGTGAGGTCAAGTATGTACAGAACATTGTATTTCTGGCCTTCACAATGTTATCAAAGCTGAGGAGATGGTGATACATGAAGAACTCTGCAATCCTGTGATTGAAATAAGTGGTGTAGAGAGCCTTGACCAAGGATCTTAGCCTGGGTTCAGGAGAGGAGTGGGAAGGAAAGGCACAGTTGTTTTATATTTAAGATGTCACTAAGAGAGACAGCAGTTTGGCAGAAAGTAGCAGAGACAACGACTTCCCTGGTGGCTCAGATAGGAAAGAATCTGCCTGCAATGCAAGGGACCCGGGTTCGATCCCTAGGTTGGGATGAGCCCCTGGAGAAGGGAATGGCAACCCACTGCAGTATTCTTGCTTGGGAAATTCTGTGGACAGAGGAGCCTGGTGAGCTGCAGTCCACGGGGTCACAGAGTCAGACACGGCAGCGACAACAAGACAGAGACAAAGGACAAAGATATATATATATATATTATATATACACACACATATGAAAGTGAAAGTCACTCCGTTGTGTCTGACTCTTTGCGACCCCATAGACTATACAGTCCATGGGATTCTCCAGGCCAGAATACTGGAGTGGGTAGCCTTTCCCTTCTGCAGGGGACCTTCACAACCCAGGGATCAAACCCAGGTCTCCCGCATTGCAGGCAGATTCTTTACCAGATAAGCCACAAGGGGATATACACAAAGATATATGTGTGTGTGTTAGTCTCTTTAATCATATCCCACTCTTTGCGACCCCATGGAATGCGGCCCACCATGTTCCTCTGTCCATGGAATTCTCCAGGCAAGAATACTGGAATGGGTAGCCATTCCCTTCTTCAAGGGATCTTCCTGACCCAGAGATCAAACCCGCATCTCCTATGTCTCCTACACTGCAGGCAGATTCTTTACCTGCTGAGCCACGGGGGAAGCCCTGGAGAAAGAACGTGGCCCTCTGGAAAGCAGGGCTTTAGCCATAGGGTTGTGGTATGGAGAGAATGGTTGGGCCCCAGCCCTCTGTGAGGGGGTTCCCCTGAGGATGGAGAGCCAAGGGGGCCTGGGGAAGGGATGGCCCCGACAGGTAGAGAACCAGAGGCAGTAGGGATGAGAGTTCCTCCTGGCCAAGCTGCAGACAAACATTCTGGCTTCCTCTCTTGCGTCTGCCCTGCCTCCCTTCTCCCCAGAGTTCCACCCGTCTCTTTGTTCTCCTTCCCTCTTCCCTTCCTTCAACCTGCTCCTCTCTCTCCCTCATCTTTCATTCTGTGAAGGATCTCCTCGCTAGTCTTTTTATTTTGAGGACCCATTGCGTTCTACAACCTTTTTTGGGGACACTGGGAATAAATCAGTGAAATGAATCTAGTTTGGGACCATCTGGGTCCCTAAGTCTCACACCTGATGTTCACTAGGATCATGATACATAGAATGTAGGGACAGAGAAGTGGAGCCAGAGGCTGAGATACTGAAAGAAAGAAGTCAGATGGTATTCCCAGGGGATCTGCCCGTGTGGTACCTGGAGTGCTTGCAGGCAAGTGTGTGATGCCCCTCCCACTTCCAGCCAGAGAGCTGGTGAGTTTCACTCATCCAGGCACCAGGCATTTACAGAACATCTACTCTGCACCAGAGGGGCTTCCCAGGTGGCGCTAGTGGTTAAGAACCCTCCTGCCAATGCAGGAGACTTAAGAGATGTGAATTCTATCCCTGGGTCAGGAAGAGTCCCTGGAGGAGGGCATGGCAACCCACTCCAATATTCTTGCCCGGAGAATCCCATGGACAGAGCACCCTGCGGGCTACAGTCCACAGGGTCCCAAAGAATTGGACACGACTGAAGTGAGAGCATGCACACACGCACACACTAGGACCTGCAGATGCTTCTGGGGATTTGGGAGCAGTAAGTCCAACATAAAAGGATCTTAAAGTTTGGGTTCTTCCCCTCTCCGCCTTAATTAATGACGTGCAGGCAAGTGGGCAGATGCAGAAGAAACGAGCAGAGAACTATGTCGAAAGCAAATGATGTTTGTTTGTGACTCACTGAAGAGAGATTTTCAGGCAATGGTGACATGTCCCTTTATCCAAGGCCATCGTGTTACTGAATGTTTTTGTTAAATACCCACAGTCCTCAGAAAAGACTCAGTGACCTCGGTCAGTGTTTGTACAAAGTTCCACTTCTTAGGAAGGTGCAGCCATTAGGCAGAAGAGTGTTGCAAAACTTCCATGTGGTCCCTCACTGATGGCTAAGGTCAGAGCCACAGGGCTGCCTGCCTCCCAGAGTCACTGACACACTTTGACAATGGCCCATCATAGCATAGACATCAGGGTGAGCAAGATGACCCTTTGCTTCTTAGAGACATTGTCTTTTTCACAATCATGTAGCTTTCACTTAAGCTCTGTTTAAGTGAAACAGAGAAAAGTGCTGGGATGGAGCCTTGGCTGAGCTCACATTGTGGCCTTCTGGAATACAGAAAACCACTGTTCAGTAGGTGGTGCTGTTTACCTTTTCCTGAATCTCAGACTGGACCCTGGCCTTGAACTAGGGCAGCCTCAGGGTTGGAGAGACCCCTTGTTATATTAGGGGAGACTCTAAATGTCACTGCCACATAAAAGAATGTGTGTTATTTCATTACTAAGGTTTGTAGGTACCTGGAAAATTCACCATTTTCCATGTTCTTCTAGAACTATTTGTATCACGCAGGCATTGATTTATCCAGTGACTTATTCAGGCCAAAAATGTACACTGAGCTGTTCTGTGCAAGAGAATATGTGGGATTTTCTCTGAGATTCAGAAGATATAAAAATATACATAAAATATGATTCCTGCTACCTAAAGTCTTCAAACATATTAACAAAATATATCAGTTGAGTACCTACCATATGGTGGATACTACATTTTGCTATATACTATTCCTAATGTTTAGAGAATTTCCACTTTCCAGATTTGCAGATGAAATTTAAATTTGAAAAAATTTGGAGTATTAAATGATCTGCCCAGAATCTCACAGCTCGTCCATGTGTGCATACTCAGCGGTGTCTGAGTCTTTTGCGACTCTGTGAACTGTAGCCGCCAGGTTCCTCTGTCCATGGAATTTCTCAGGCAGGAATCCTGGAGTTGGTGGCTATTTTCTTCTCCAGGGGGTCTTCCTGACTCAGGGATCGAACCTGCATCTCTTATGTCTCCTGCATTGGCAGGCGAATTCTTTACCAGGAGTTATCCAGTGGCTACAATGGAGTTTGAAGCCAAGTCCTTAAACTTCAGCCCCTTTCCGTCTCCAGAAGATTATAGGGCCAGAACTGGAGTGAGGCTGTCGCCGTCACTGGACCCTGATAAGGAGGATGGAGAGACGAAGCAGCGCATACCAGTTGAGAGCACAGCCCCGGAGCCTGTGTCAATGGCTTCGCATCCCAGTGTTCCCTTTAAATAGCTGTGCAGCTGTGAGACAAATAGCTTCATCTCACTGTACCTCATCAGTAAAATGGGGATAATAGCAGTACCCGGTTCACAGAGTTCTGGTGGGAAGCGAATGCAAGCAAACCTTTGTGAAATGCTTGACATCGTGATTAACACATGTAGAAGCTCTAAACGAGGGCTTCCCTGGGGGCTCGGTGGTAAAGAATCCACCTGCCAATGCAGGTTTCGATCCCTGGGTTGGGAAGACGCCCTGGAGAAAGAAATGGCAACGCGCTCTAGTATTCTTGCCTGGGAAATTCCATGGACAGAGGAGCCTGGTGGGCTACAGTCCATGGAGTTGCAAGAGCTGGACAGGACTTGGCAAACTAAACCATCACCACCAAGCACTAGATAGCTTTATTATTGCACTGAGATAATGACCTTACATACTCTATGTGAGATGCAATTTAGGGCTTCCGGAGAGAAAGAGGTTGCTTTTAACTGGAATAATCTTGGAGGTTGCATTTGGGTCCTGATTGGATGGAAGAATTTTGACAACTGCAGGTAGTAATACTTGTAGCAACAAAAACCTTGCTTTGGAAAAACATTGGAAAAGACCCTGATGCTGGGAAAGACTGAGGGCAGGAGGCAGGCGACAGAGAAAGAGATGGTTGGATGGCATCACTGACTCAATGAACATAAGTTTGAGTAAGCTCCAGGAGTTGGTGATGGACAGGGAAGGCTGGCCTGCTGAAGTCCATGGGGTCGCAAAGAGTCGGACAGGACTGAGCGACTGAACAACAACCTCACTTTATTCGATCCTTATGTTATGCCAAGCGCTCTGCTGACTTCTTTGAATTTATTTTCACATTAAATCCTTGCAAGAATTCTATGATATAAGTACTCTTATTATCATTTTGAACTGAGTCAGTACTCTTTCTGCCTAAGATCACCTTGCTGATAAGCAGTGAGACAAAAATTAAGTTCCAGGTCTGCCTAATTCCCAAATTCATGCTCTTAGCCCTTGGGGCAGCACCATGAGGTAGAGTGGTATAGATGGGTCACGGGGTGAAGGCAGTTCCACCAAGGGCAGACACTCTTGACCTATTTGGAGACAATGAGGAATCCCCATTAGTTTCTGTGACTGCCCTTAGAGAAAGACTTGAAAGCTAGGACAGGCCAGAACTTGAAAGTTCTTCAAGGACAGGCTGCAAAGTTTGGATGTCACTTGGTGCTGCTGGGGAAAAAAATTGTGATTTGGAATAACAAATATGCTTGAGATATGCATTTATATGATAATTGAGAAGAGCCTGGATGACTCTCACAGTCATCAGACTGTGAGTTTGATCAGACTTACCTTTCAGAAATGGACAATTTAGAATTAAATCCTCCTATAATCTTGTATTGTTGAGACTGTAGGGCTATTTGTATCTATCTTAGAAGAGGTTGTTTGGCATTTTAGAAAAGTTTAGAAAAAGGTCCTAGAGAAAAGTAAGGCATTTTAAAGTGTCAGCTGGTTGTACTGAATTACCTGCTTTCAGCTCTTCATTTCTGTCTCTTTCATTAATTCAAATGCATGGACCACCTAGGGGAGCATTTTGAAAATGCACCCAGGGATTCTTGAGTGAGAGCCTCGAAGAGGACATTTCTATAGATCCCAAAGAAAGCTGGGCTCTCAGGGTGGAATTTCACTCTAAATTGAGACCTCATTATTATCCAGAAAGATCCCATGGCCATTCTTGTTCTTGAATACTTAAATACCTGCGCCTCTCTTCACAATATAACAAGAGTGAAAGGGATTTCTGATCTCCTTGGCTGTTCTAAATTCAACTTGCCGTGGATTGGCAAGTTGGCTGCCGGAACACCGCTAGCCAATGGCAGGAGACAGGCACCCAGCCTCTTTCAGCAAACCATGCTGGAAAAGAGAACTCCTAGCTGTAGCGGTTGTGGTTTTATTTATTGTTTTAATGAGTCTTTGCTGTGCAACCACAACACCCTAATGACCCGGCCACACCGCAAGAAAAGGAAGTTCCCGTAATCCTCTTCTCACTTGTCTTTTCATGTTGCTGGAAGTCAGCTCCTCTTGGCTGCTTGGTGCATGGGCTTCCGGAGTCTGCAGGGCCTTTGTTCTTATCAGTGATGTCCTCCTGTCTCCCATCCCTCCCTCTCCCCGCTTCCTTCTTCCTCCAGACTGCAAGGCCTCAAGCATCAAGCCGAGAGAGCCAAGGGGAACATAATAAATACCGTTTCTCGAACCTGAACCATTGTGTCCAGCCATGCTGGCCCGGAAAAGGCAGTCGGCAGGCTACTGGAATGTCAGGGTCCCCTTTCTCCTCCTGCCTTTGTCAGTCTTAAATAGAAACGGATACACTTCACGTGATTTCCCCCAGGAGACCTCAGTTATTAAGAAAGTGCCAATGGTATATTTAAGAGGAATAGCACCGAGTGAGGAAGTGTATGTGTATGAATTGACATGAAATTGCACAGAAGGATTTCGTGCGCTTTGGGGAAAATTTCTTCTTTGATTTCAGAGGATAAGGTAGAGTGTCTTCAAACAGTGAACAAGTCCTAAGTTTTCCATCACTTTTGCTACCCCACAGGTGACTTTCGATAACTCCTCCTGTGTTGGCCATTCCGTTTTGCACAGTGCCCCGTGGTGGTAGGTTTAGTTCGTCCACTTTGCCTGGGTGGCTCAGGGTAGCATGGAGAAACACAAGCTTCAGAGTTGTTTGAACTTGAATTTGAATTCCAAACTCACCATTCTCTAGTGTGCATTCCGGGTGCAGGTTTGTAACTCCTCCAAGCCTGTTTCCTCTGCTGGACAACACGGAGAAGAATACCTATGACGGAGACATTTTATGGTAATTTAAAAATGAGCTTAACTCCTTCTTGGGTCAGGAAGATCCCCTGGAGAAGGGAATGGCTACGCACTCTTGCCTCGGGAATCCCATAGAGGAGCCTGGCGGGCTGCAGTTCACAGGGTCACAAAGAGTCAGACACAACTGAAGCGACTAAGGCTTTCATTTTTTCCAGGCATTTCATGGTAATTAACTAATGCAACATACATAAGATATCAGGTAGGTGCTAAGGTCATCACGGTGACTGTTCTGCTCCTATTTCTTCTTGTCCCTCTTTCTCTTTTCTTCCTCCTCTTCTCTTTCTTCCTTCTCTTGCTTAGTCGCACAGTCGCGTCCTTCTTATCGCAACCCCATGGACTGCAGCACCCCAGGCTTCCTGTCCTTCACCATCTCCCAGAGTTTGCTCAAACTCCTGTCCATCAAGTCGGTGATGCCATCCAACCATCTCATCCTCTGCTGTCCCCTTCTCCTCCTGCCCTCAATCTTTCCCAGCATCAGGGTCTTTTCCTACGAGTTGACTCTTGCCTCAGATGGCCAAAGTATTGGAGCTTCAGCATCAGTCCTTCCAATGAATATTCTTCCTCTTAATTTTCTTATTATTGTGATTCTTTTTTTGTTGTTGTTTTTGTTGCAATTCTGGGAACTGTAGAGCATAAAGGTCGGTTCTGAGCCCCATCATATGGGGCTCTCAGCTGAAGGTGACTTTGGCATCCTTGTGTGCAGATGATTGGCTCTTCAATTAGACCTGCTCAAAAGGATACAAAGATTCCTTGGTGTCATGATTGCAGAAGGAACTGTAACTATATTGTGAGTATGACTATCTGGCAGTTTCTCAATCTTTAAAGATTGTTGACCAGGCTCTGAACCCCCTTTCCTACGCACACCCAGTGGCCAAGGGCTCAGAGGAAGAAAGGTCAGATATTTCTTTAGAATGCTGTGATTTGGAATGCAGAAATGAAGCAGCTTCCACTGATAACAGAGGTCCCATTTCGTCTGCTTAATGAAAAGTAGGATTTTTCAGAAAGAAATATTACACTAAAGAAGGGTAGCTTTAGACAAATTTGAGTCAGAAAAGCAAAGCATAGAAACTTTCTTCTTTTTCGTTCTTTCAACAAATATTTATCGTGCACTACTTACATATTAGGTGCTGGCAAAGACTTCCCAGGTGGCTCAGTGGTACAGAATCTGCCTGCAAATGCAAGAGATGCAGGTTCGATCCCTGGGTTGGGAAGATCCCCTAGAGAAGGAAATGTCAACCCACTCCAGGATTCTTGCCTCTGTCCTCCTCCCATGGACAGAGGAGCCTGGGGAACTACAGTCCAAGGGGTGGCAAAGAGTGGGACATGACTTAGTGACTGAGCATGCACACAAAAAATCAGAAATCAAGACAGCCATGACCTTTACTTCAGTGTCTTGTGGTGGCTTCATGAGGGCCAAGAATTTTTTGACTCTGACATTCTGAATCTGGGCTGTCTCTGATCGTTTTGACCAGTAGTAATGCTGAAGCTGAAACTCCAGTGCTTTGGCCACCTCATGTGAAGAGTTGACTCATTGGAAAAGACTCTGATGCTGGGAGGGATTGGGGGCAGGAAGAGAAGGGGACAACCCAGGATGAGATGGCTGGATGGCATCACGGACTCGGTGGACGTGAGTCTGAGTGAACGCCAGGAGTTGGTGATGGACAGGGAGGCCTGGCGTGCTGCGATTCATGGGGTCGCAAACAGTCGGACACAACTGAGCGACTGAACTGAGCTGAACTGAATGCCATGTCAGTGTACAGGCTCCTGGAGCTGCTGTAACAAAGTATCACAAACCGTTAACTTAAACAATAGACATGTACTCCCTCGAGATTAGAAATCCAGGATAAATGGCTGGCTTAGGTAGGTTCCTTCTGAAAACTTTGGGAAAGATCTAGTCCTCCACCTTGGTGTCTGGTGGTTTGCAGCCAGCCTTTGGCTCGTGAATGCAATCCTCCAGTCTCAGTATTTACCTTCACAAGACATTTCCCCTGTGTGTCTTCACACTGTGGTGTCTTTGTGCTTGTCTGTGTCCCTGTCCAAGGTCCCTTTTAATGTATTTTATTTAGTTAGTTTGGGCTGCACTGGGTCTTCGTTTCTATACATGGGCTTTCTCTAGCTGTGGTGAGCAGGGGCTATTCTCTAGTTTTGATCTATGGCCTTCTCACTACAGTGGCTTCTTTTGCTACAGAGCACAGGCTGTGAGGCATGGAGCTCAGTTGTTATGGTGCATGGGCTTAGCTGCCCCCAGGGCACGTGGAATCTTCCTGAACCAGTGATTGAACCTCTGTCTCCTATCCTGGCAGGCAGATTCTTAACCACTAGACCCCTAGGGAAATCCCTGATTTCCTATTTTGAATCCATGTTGGATTCAAGTCCACCTGAGTAACCTCATCTTAAGTTGACTATTAAGAGCCTATTTCCAAATAAGGTCACATTGTGAGAAACTGGTGGCTAAGACTTCAATACATCTTTAGCTATGGAGCACAATTCAGTCCACAACAGTCAGTATTTGGGCCCAGGTCATAAAAGACTGTCCGCTTCTACCTCCTATCTTTTAAAAATTAGCTACCATGTTGTGAATGGCCTCCTGGAGAGGCCCATCAGAGAGGAACTGGGGACTCCCAGCCAACAGCTCTGACTTGGTTCCCCAGGACCAAGCTGTCAACTCTGAGGAAGCCATCTTGGAAGTCGACTCTCCAGTGGAGTTAACACTACGGACCCTGTAGGGGGCTCACATGCGCTGTTGCTGATGAGCCTGTCCTGAATCACAATCTGTGAGCCAAACAAATGCCTGTTTTTGTTTTAAGCTTCAAGTTTACGTGCGCATAGGTAACCATAACAATGCCTTTGAAAGGAGGCATTAAACAAGTAGTTACTGTGTTAAGTGATGGGAAGGAGAAGTACAAGACCTCCAGGGAGAATAAATAAGACAGCTAACCTGGTCTTGTCCTGCTCTATTCTGTTCCTAAGTAAACGTTCTTGTCTGTGTGGGTCAGTTGGAGGTGCTTTCCTAGGTTGGCATTCCCAACCAGAGGCGTCTGTTCCTGCCTACCTGACTTTCTGAAATGCATTTAATTTGAAAACCCCCTCACTCTTTTTGCATCTGTGCTTCCCTTTTGGGAAGTAGGGAGGGTGGGAAAGTACATCCATGGATGATGCCAGCACCCATCCAGAGTCAAGTCCACTTACTTTCATCTCCTTTCATAATGGCACAGAAAATGGAGCATAAAAATATCCTGTGGAAGGTTAAGTGCTCTGTTCTAAATGCAGAGGATCTGGAAGAGGCAATGAAGCGAGGGTCAGAGTGAGCAAGGTTGGGTGAGTTCAGATGTAAGGTTTTGGGATTTTTTTCCCCTTTATTACTATTGTTCAAATAAGACTATGTGATACAACTTTTAATATTAAAGGGAGACTGAACAGCAGATAGGCAAGGATGACTTCTTTTGCTAGGAGTCCCTATAAAATATATAACCCGAAGAGGCAGCCTGTAATTAGTGGACCAGAACATGGTTATCCTATCTACCAAGAAAACCTGAGGCCAGGGTATTTCTAGTCCAAATCTGGGTGAGCAATGAGTAGAATTGGATAGACCCAGGACCAGAAGGTCGTTTTGATCACTATTTCTGTGGGAAAGCTGTATAGGGAGCCTGGTGTGTGTTTATTTCAAAGAATTCAGATGATCCAGGCATGGGGTGGCACTGGGACTTGGTATCCTTGACTCATTCACTCATTAAGGGCCTTATATGTGCCAGGCATTGAGGGTGCATCAGGATACAACCTATTCATGAGGCAAAGGAAGAGACATATGCACATAACAAACAAATGTGTGTGTGTGGTTTTTGATAGTAAGAAAATGATAAACTAGAGAATTAAAGTTGACTGTCAGTCCTTTTATTCAAAGATCTCACATTCAAATCTTATTATTTCTTCGAGACATGAAGAATGAACGTCAAAGGATTCTGGTGGCATTTGAGATCTTGCATAATCTAGTTCTTGCTGCATTTCCCAAATTATTTTTCTTTCTCTTTCCTTTATGTTCCAAGGCACACTCACATGCTTCCAATGTGTGAAGGGGTTCAGAGTACAGTCTCTAGAGTCAGACCACCTGGGTTCACATCCCAGCCCTGACACTCACGAGTTGAGAGGCCTTTGACAAGTTGCTCAATCTCTCTGAGTCTTAGCTTTGACTTCTGTGAAATGACTAGGATGTGTCTGCTGTCCCCCAGGGTGACCGCGGGAATCAGATGAGCTCACAGTCTTGAGAAAGCAGTGACCTTGGATATGTCTTGCTTCCTGCTTTTAATGACGCATTATATATGTGTCTCTGTGTATACGTATGTATATACAGATATAATTCAATCATGACCCTACTCAAAGTCAGAGTATATCCATCTTAATGTCACATCATAAGACATGGACTGTGCCTGTTTTGCTATTCATGTACCCTTGATAGATGCTGAGAAAAATACACTCAACTCACTCGTGTGTCTTGTATCAGATGGTAGTGATCCTTAACTGGGAGGAATACTATTTCCCAGGGTTCAGAATGGGTAATTAGGAGCCTGTCAGTGCGAAGCGGTGAAGTACTGCACTCTTTAGCTTTCAGAACTGCATTTGGGGCTGTATTATGAGATGTGTGTGCACACTTAGCAACATTAAAATTCTGAGACGGAGTGATCTGTAAAGATTTCCCCCCTTGCAGCCAGGCGGTGAGGTGGCCTGGGCTGCTCTAGAAGCAGTGGTGAGCCTTTTATCATTTATATATCATTCCAGCAGGAGCAGAAAAAAGGGACAAAATACTGAAAATAAAAGTTAATTAAAAAATAAAATCAAGAGCAATGTCTCTCAGAGGCCACCTCTGTTACAGAGACCACCTGTCATTAAGCATTTTCTTGTCCATAAACTCGAGATTGGAAGTCGATCGACTCTTGCAGTGTTTAATTTTTAATGCCTCCTGTCTGGTCTCTGAGGTAGCTGTTAGAGGCAGAGGCTGTCTTGCAGATATGAACCTGTCCTGGAGAAAAAGTGAGAGTTCCCAGCGCCAGCACTGACATCCATGGGGGTAAGCCCGCTGTGGGTTCCTCCTCCATCACATACCCTGTCTCTGGGAATTGGCTTTTCCAATAATGTTATTACTACTGCCCCTTCATGGCAGGTGAATTAGGATGAAAACAAAGCAAGGGATTATCCTTAGGAGAGGGGTAGTAAAGGGTGGTTCTCCAGCAAAACAGCATCTTCTTCTTTAAAAAAAAAAATATATTGATTTACTTATTTGGCTGCAATGGGTCTTAATTGCAGCACATGGGATTTTACTGTGTCTAGCGGGCTCTTCAGCTGTGGCTTGCAGCGGGGCCCTGGCTCAGTAGTTACAACTCTTGGGCTTAGTTGCTCTGTGACACGGGGGATCTCAGTTCACCAACCAATGATCCAGCCCATGTCCCCTGCATGGGCAGGTGGATTCTCAACCACTGGACCACCAGGGAGGTCTCAAGTGTCTTGTGATTCAATTTGCTCCATCTTCTGTGTTCCTCGGGCCCTCATTCAATACAAATTTATTCAGCATTTTCTGTGTGTCATGCTTTGTATTAGGGATGGAGGTGGAAGCAATGAAGACTCTTGTTAGAGAAAAATCTCTATTCCTGTGACCCAGACATCCTACTAAGAGAAAGGTAAGAATTCCATAGAACTGTGCATCTGTTCCCTGACCCCCCAACCCCTGTGCTACCAGGGCACCGACTTGCCTCATGGGTCTCCAGCGCCTGGACCCAGGCTCTCCTTCCTGCCTGGATCACTCATCTTCTCCCCCAGCGCCTTATTCCTCGCAAGTCACTCCAGGCTGCCATCAGCCTCTCTTGGGAAACTTTCCTTATCTCCCAGTCTAATGCAAAATCTTTCCTTTTCCGGGAAGAAAACCAGGTCAGGTGAAATGTTGGACGGGAGAACCAGTAGAGGTCCAGCAGATTTTAGAGGGCAGCATGTTTCAGCAGAGAAGGTCGCAGCGCAAAGGCCTGATTGGAAGTGAACTTTGTCAGGTGACTTCCAGTTTGCCTTTTATGGTCTAAGTGTGGGGCTGGCAAGGAAAGGGCAGGAAGGGTCTAGAGGTGGTTGAGTTTTGTGCCTCCCCCAGTCCTTGTGATGCAGGATCTGAGTTTACCCTCCTTCTGAACTTGTATTTTGAAGATCTTTGAAATAATTTACAGGGGAAGAGAAAAACCTGCAGTACATTTATTAAGTGATGATATTAAAATGAATTTGACTGTAGTTTCTATCACGAGAGTCATAAATAGCATTTAATGTTTATAATCTCTTTTTTAGAGGGCTTTAATGTTGTTGTTCCAGGAATGTTTATAAAGTGAAAAGGAACTCCTGGCTGCGTGAGTGTGGGAAGCTATTTTCAGGGCAACCCGGAGAGATTTACAACAGTCCCCGTTCCTGCCCTAATTAAGGCATTCGTTACTGTGTTTTAATAGCTCCGAGGTGTCTTATACTCGAGGTGGCTGGGTTTATAAACAGCTTTTCTTCAAGAGGAGAAGAGAATCCTTGCAAGTTATAAATTAGAACTTCATGAAGGAAGAATGATTGCATATCTTCCTCATTTACCATCTTTCAAGGCTGGAGCCCCCACCCTGGATCTGCTGAACCCAAATTTGGTTGAGGGGACCAGCAAAGTGCCTGGTGACACAGCCCACAGGGCGCTGTGATGCTCGCTCCAGTATAAGGACCACTGAGACAAGGTTCTCATTGCATCTCCACTCTGCTGCACTCTGCCCTGCACTCTGCTGGTTCTCTGCTACTCCAAGCGGAGTCCTCGGACCGGAACCATGCAGGCCACCAGGGAAGCTCGTTAAAGGACTTCCAGCCACCGCTGAGTGCTGCCGAATCAGGGTATCTCAGATCCATCATCTCACTGAATTCTCAGTGCTAACCTTTCTGAGAGGTGTGATTCTCACCACAGAAGTCTTTGCAAAATGCCTTTCCTCCTAAAATCACTCTCTGGTTTTAATTATATCTTCTTCTTCAGTGTGGCTATTTTCAGCATCTCAGCAGCAACCTCCCAGTTCACGGTCAAGCTTCACTTTAACCTCATGCCCTCCATGTGCTGAACAAACTTTCATTGACTTCTTTATCCCCCTGAATCCTCTCTGTCTTTCTCCCTTCCATCACCAAAGTGCTGTGTACCAAATCTTGATTTAAGCGCCCTATTCAGTTACTCAATTCCTATAGTTTGGGCATTTAGAGTAGTCTTTTTTCCACCATCTCTGTGGTAGGAGACTTCCAGAAAGGTTCTCAGTGATCCCCATCTGTTGATACACACGTGCTTGTGGAGTTACCCCCCCCCCCCTTGAGTTTGGCTGGACTTAGTGCCTTGCTCTCCATGGACAGATGATGGCACGTGTGATGAGGTGTCCTTGTGAGACTGGGTTAGAAATGACCGTGACTTCTGGCTTGCTCACCTTTTCTCCCAGGCTTTTCTTGGGTGTCTCACATGGATGAGCTGAGCTACCGTGTTGTGAGCTGCTCTGTGGAGAGTTCACTCATCAAGGATCAGAGAACAGCCTCCAGTCAACAGCCAGTAAGGACCTGAGCCTTCAGCGGAAGATCTGACAAGGAACTGAACCCCACCAATAGCCACTGAGTCAGCTTGAAAGCAGACTGACTCCTCCGTTGAGCCCAGAGCTGATAGTTATACTCATGGACATTGATAAATACCCTTTACACATTAAGTATTGCCCTCCCAATAATCTTTTAATAACAAGAACACTTAGAACCTTCTGCAACACATTTACTAAATACCTATTGTCTGTGTACATTGGAAATTGCAGCTGTTTGGGACCACAGTAAATTTGGATTGGATAGGTGTATTTTGTATATAGGAAAAAAGAAATGAAGTCACAGAAGGGAAACATGCCTAAATATTCGAAATTTATTCAGTAGGTCCTAGGGAGCCATTGATGGTTGTAGAAGGAAAAGGCAGGATCACCTTTTATTTTAGGAAGATTTCGTAGGCAGAGGTATCCAGGGTGGTCTAGAAGAGGGGAGGTGACCTACATTCAGGAAGACTAGGCTGGAGGCTCAGTGCATAGCGGATCAGGCATGAGTCGACAGAGTCTTGCCTGAGGGCAATAGGAGGGGAAATTAACAAATAGATGTTAGCTTTGAGAGAAAAATCCATAAATCTGGCTGAGAGAAATTACCCCCACATGATCTGAGAGCATGACGTGGTGTTAAACTTTTCATATCTTCCATTTGTATTCAGGTTTGTGTGTGTATGTGTGTATGACCATTTTTACTGTATAAGGTCACACTATATCTAGGAAAGACACCATTTCTAATAATGCCACATTGAACTGTGCTTGTTTTTAGCCTATACTTTGCTGCTGCTGCTGCTAAGTCGCTTCAGTCGTGTCCAACTCTGTGCGACCCCAGAGATGGCAGCCCATCAGGCTCTGCTGTCCCTGGGATTCTCCAGGCAAGAACACTGGAGTGGGTTGCCATTTCCTTCTCCAGTGCATGAAAGTGAAAAGTGAAAGTGAAGTCGCTCAGTTGTGTCCAACTCCTTGCGACCCCATGGACTACATACAGCCTACCAGGCTCCTCCGTCCATGGGATTTTCCAGGCAAGAGTACTGGAGTGGGTTGCCATTGCCTATACTTTATGTTTTAAAAAAAACAGTTCAGCCATATATGAATTCTCCTGTATTGCTCAGGAAGAATTAAAAATACATCTTTGAAGTGACTTTTTGGTGTGACGTTTTGGTGAAAACTCTAGACTACATAAGAAAAAAACTAAGAGTTATTTGGGAAACTGAATAATTTCTTTAGAGAGAGAGTGGTGTCTGTTCTCTGTGATTCCCAGCCTCATGCTTTTAGAGGAGGCTGTGTTTTTTCCTTTTGTGTGTGTGCATGCTCATTTAGTCATTTCTATTCTTGGTGAAACCATGGGCTGTCGCCCTCCAGGCTCCTCTGTCCGTGGGATTCTCCATGCAAGAATACTGGACTATGTCGCCATGCCCTCTTCCAAGGAATATTCCCCACCCAAGGATCGAACTTGCATCTCCTGTGTCTCCTGCATTGCAGGTAGATCCTTTACCGCGGAGCCACTGGGAAAGCCTGTGTCTTCTCCTTTTACTCGGACTGATTGGCAGGTACCTTGGGAGAACCGCTTGGAAAGTCTGTCCTGTGCCCATTGATGGGTATGTGTGGGTGTTAGAAGCGCGGACGTGTATTCGATCCTCAGATGGATGCCACGTGTAGTGCATCTCTTGAGGAGCATTAGAGCTAAGAGACCATGGTGTACTGGGAGGTGCCTGCGCTCTGTGGTTGGCTGCCCTCACGAGCTTTAAATCCTCAGGGTATGGTAAGGGTCTCTTGTAAGGAAGCAGGATTGAGTCCTATTTGGAGAGCTCCAACCAAGAGGACTATGGGAGGGGCCTTGGGAGCGGAACCATGGAAACAGGACTGTGGTTGACTTAAGTGTCCATCTGAAGGAAACTTTGGCCATATCAAGGGAACTGGGATTAAAAATCATGAACAGGGAACCTCCTTGGCTGTCCAGTGGTTAAGAATCTGCCTTCCAATGCAGAGAATGTGGGTTCCACTCCTGGTATGGGACCTAAGATGCCACATGCCTCGGGGCAACTAAACCCTTCTGTGGCAACTAGAGAAAGCCAATGGGCTGCAAACAAAGACCCAGAGCAGTTAATTTTTTTTTTTAAATGACAATGAACAATAAGGAGGTGCCCAAAGACCCCCACCCCAAGTGGTTCCATGAGAAAAAGATTCAATATCTGGTTTCTGCCACATCTAAAAGCTATCGATGCTGGCTTTCAACTGTCCCCAAGTTAGAAGCCTTCTCCCATACCTCCCCTTTCCTCCCCTCTCCTCCCCTCTGTGTTCTATCCCTGGAGAGTCCAAAACCAAAAAGAGCAAGGGAAGGAGACAGTGGCTGAGAGGAAAATCTGACCCTGACTTCTTTTCCTACGCAAGCTCTCCCACTCAGGGATTGAATCCTCAGCCAGAAAAACAGAGAGGTGTTCAGTGCACTGAGTATGAAAGTTTGAAGGGGTCCTAGGCTAGAGATTTTATTACTTGAAAGTGACCAGGTGCTTTATTCACTGAGGAGTGATGACTAGAGAAGCTTTAGGTCCTCCTCAAGGTTACAGGCAGGTAAAGACGTTTGAAGTCCCAGAATGTCTATGCCAGAGC
The DNA here is from genome assembly GCF_016772045.2 of Ovis aries. Taxonomy (NCBI): domain Eukaryota; kingdom Metazoa; phylum Chordata; class Mammalia; order Artiodactyla; family Bovidae; genus Ovis; species Ovis aries. Next base: position 11,889,779 of record NC_056071.1, on the reverse strand, counting down.
TCTGGGGAGAAAAGATTAATTGCCTCCTTCTTATAAACAGTGACACCTCAAAAGAAAAAAATAATAATTAAAAAAAATCTCAGATAATTGCATTTTCTGCCTTCTCTGACTGAGTTTGAGTCAGAAAGTGCCTCATTAGTCAAGATTTTATAAGCACCTCAAATTTAAATTTCCTCCACCAATTTCATCCCTACCCAATGCCACACAGAGCCATTTTGGATCCCAAGACAAAAGGGGAAATTAGTAGCACTAATGCTGTGTTTAGTTACAATTTTGTTTGTTCGTCATGGATTTTTGCATTAATTTTGAATTTTTAAAATATTGCATGAAAATACTACTTATCTTGATTACCTAGGTTTGGGGGCATCTTTTGAATGTTATGCCCAATACAAGCGCCTCCCTCACCTCTCCCTAGTCCCAGCCCTGTCTTCACCCCTACTTTCCGCAATTCAACCCCATTACCACAGGCTTCCATCCTGTAGGGGAGGAGGAAACAGGGAAAACCCTTAAGATGGGGAACAGTTTCCTGCAAAGACTTTCCGTTTTGTAGTCAGAGGTCGCACACCCCAAACAGGCAACTCTGCAGCTCCTGGTGCCCCAGCCCAAACTGCTGAAATCGGAAGGTTAAGTGTTTTTTAATGGGGGACATACATTGTTCCTGCTTCCTGTCTAGACCACTGTTTACAGCAGCAGCAGCCTCCCCTAGGGTCCCCAGTGTGCCTGTTAAATGGAGGTATTTAGAGACAACCAGGATGCACAAACCCAGTCCTTCAAAACCCTGAATGCCTAGAACGTGCTCTCTCCTGGTGTTTGGAAGAGAGAGAAATTTGGAAAAAAAAATTTTTTTTTTGGTCGTCTGGTAGTATAATTTACAGGTTTAGTGTAGTTAAAAGTGAACCTTTGATCTTCACTTCTGTCACCTTCTCACTATGCAATCTTACTTCTCACTCCAAATCTCAGTCTACTCATCTGTAAAATGGTGCCTCAGTAGGACACATGTGAGCATGCAAGAGTCTGTTTGGCATGGCTGGAGGAATACAGTTCAGTGGAGACAAAGTGAGACATGAATCCGTAGAAATTGGTGATGTCAGATCATAAGGTGTCTTTCATTTCCTTGAGGGTCCAGTAGGATAATCCATGACCAGAATCCAGCTGATCACAAAGGGTGCACGCACAGCATGACAGTTGTTGTCACGGTTAGATTTTGCATGACAACAGTCTTGCTGATATGGAGATGGGGGATATTTATGTATGACAGAGGCGTAAGGGCAACCCAGTCGAGCATTCTTGCCTGAAGAATCCCATGGACCAAGGATCCTGGTGGGCTACAGCCCATGGGGTCACAAAGAGTCAGACATGATTGAAGCGAGTGAGCACGCAGGCAAATATACTGAGCCAAGCAGACCCGGCTTATGCCCCAGTGGGTGTGCAGGTAACAGGGGAATACGCAGGGGTCTTAAAGCCATGTTGGCTTAAACATGGCAAGCAGTGGGGGCAGCTGCAACTTTTGGGCACGCCACCGATGCAGAGGGACCCCTTGGTCTGCACCCATAAACCAACCTCCAACTGCATCTGATGGAGTCAGGGAGGCTGCCGTAGGATAGAGCCTTGGGGGAGGAAGGCCAGGAAGGCGGGAGCAGGGCGACTCTAGGACATCAAGGCCAAACCAACCGGTAGTGAGACAAGCACACTTTTCAACGGACCCACCCAGTTATCCTATGCTTACCCTGTGGACAGAGAGACAACCATATGGAGTGACACACTGGGATGAGACGCAAGCTTTCCAAATCTCCTGACCAGGCTGACAAATGCTTAAAAACCTATGTTATTGTTTAGTTGCTAAGTCATGTCTGATTCTTTGCCACCCCATGGACTGTAGCCCACCAGGCTCCTCTGTCCATGGGATTCTCCAGGCAAAAATACTGGAGTGGGTTGCCATTTCCTTCTCCAGGGGATCTGCTCAACCCAGGAATTGAACCTGGGTCTCCTGCATTACAGGCGGATTCTTTGCTGAGATGGTTACCAGGGAAGCCCTAAGGTGTATATTATTTTATGTCGAACTGTTTGAAGCCAAGGTTCTTCTATTGAAGCCAAGGTTCTTCTATCTCGTTGCCTCAGCAAGTCAGGACAAGGGAACGTGTCCCCACATCAATTCACCCTCGTGTTATGCAGTTTTATCATGCATGTGTCTTGCTATGTTTTCTGCAGAGATAATGACTAGGCCATTAGCTATGTACAGTGACTGGTGCACTTTGGGTAGGAACAATAACCTCTCAGTTCTCTTGTTTCTTTGTTCATGGGGGTGTGGAAACTGAACAGGATGAATTGCATTAATACACATGAAATACTCCTGCACGACTCAGGAAAAGTTAGCTAGGACTGTCATTACTATTATTGATCCATCCCTGAACAAAAAGACACATACAGAACAGGCTTAAAAACAAAGAGCAAGATCAAAGCAAATGATAGAGTCAATCAATTTTGGAAAAATAAAAGTCACTATTGAAAAGCAAAAGCAAATTAGCCAAATTGTTATTTGGTCTCAGGGAAGTAAAAAATAAAATTTAACGTGTTTTTTTCTAGTTATCCAGATTTCTTGGTTTCATACAAGCCTAGACAGGACAAATCTTTAGATGTGTTTTACATAGGAAAGTACAAACCCAGAGAAGCTCAACAGCTTATATTATCTATTTCTGTCTTTTAATTTTTTTCATCCATTTAGTCAACAAATGTTTATTTGAACACTTTTTTTGGATCTATAATTGATGTATAACATTATATTAGTTTCAGGCGTACAACATAATGATTCAATATTTGTATCCATTACAAAATAATCGCAATAAGTCTAGTTAAAGTCTATCACCATACATAGTTACAGAATTTTCTTTTTCTTGTGATGAGAACTTTTATGATCTGTTCTCAAAAATAGGCAGTGTAGTATTACTGATTATAGTTGCCATGCTGCACATTACAAAAATGACTTATTTTGTAACTGGAACTTTGTACTCTCTGATCTCCGTTACCCGTTTGACTCCGTTCCCCATCCCATCCCCCTGGCAGCTACAACTGTATTCTCTGTATCTATGAGTTTGCTTTTATGCATGAACTCTTATTATGTGTCTGGTGCTAACTTAGACCCATTACATGTATAATTTCTTTCAATAATAGTTTTCAGCCTAGTAGATGAGGCAGTAATGGTCAAGTCAATAAGTAGGAAAAAAAAAAAAAGGTTATACATACTTGATGCAGAAGATGTCCTTAGGACTCTCGGGGTCCCCAGGAGTGAAAGAGAAGTGTCCAGAAACTGCACAGAGCACAGCAACCTCTGAGAGGCAGAGAGGGAGGAGGCCAGTCTTGGTAGAGAGAGTGATGGCTTGAAGACCTGGAGGTGTGGAAGAGTCTGGAGAGCTCAGCCAGCTAGATCCTTCCTATGCAAAGTCTGGGTTGGGACCAGCAATGCCAGCATCATCTGGGAACTTGGCTAAAAAGGCAGCATCGCCGCCTCCACTCGCACAGGGTAAGATGGATCACAGAGATGGGAGGGGCAGATCTTGGAGAGCCTTCGTATGCAAAAGCATTGTTTGGAAATCGCCGCCATAAGCACTGCAGGGCTTCCCAGGGAGTGTTAGTGGCAAAGGACCTCACCTGTGTTTGCAGGAGAATTGAGAGACGTGGGTTTGATCCGTGGTCGGGAAGGGCCTCTGAAGAAGGAAATGGCAACCCACTCCAGCATTCTTTCCTGGGAAATCCCATGGACAGAGGAGCCTGGTGGGCTATAGCCCACAAGGTCACAAAGAGTTGGACACGACTTAGCAACTAAACAACAATGAGAAAGCCCTGCAAAAGTGATGACCCAGCCCGATTCATCTCAGTGCCTCCCTGTAGCACTTTGTATGTGTCCAGTGGGCGCTGCACAAATTAACACGAAGACAAGCTCTTTATCAACTTACCATCCTAGCCGCTTCACTTGGCCTCAATCTACTTTGTAAAGACAGAGTTGTATCATGTCCGTCTCTTAGGAAAAAAAAAAAGAACAGAGGGGCATTTTGTTTGTCCTTTAAAGTAGCTCTGCACTGTGATGGGCGATACAGGGACACTATCAATCCTCCTCTTCCTCTATGGTTCCAGACCAACTGCTGGCCAGTTCTGCCCTTCCTGTCTCCCAGTCTCCCAGTCTGAAGACTGACCCTCCCATTTCAATGGTAGGTGGACAAAGAACTGACCACTGTTGGTTAGGTTTCTAAGGTGCTTGAAGTTGACCTGGAATTAAGACGGGTGTGGTCTGAATGGAATGGAAGGCAGCATGTTGCTATTTGAATGATCAAAGACAAAATGAATAAAGGGAAGCCCCTGGGAAGAAGAGAAGCAAACACCAGACACAGTCCAACAGGTGAACATGCTTTCTCTGGAACCTGGGGCTCAGGCCTGGGCTGCCCAGGGCCTGTGGAGGCCTGGCCATGCAGAGCTTATCTCCTGGACTGATTTCACGAATCCACTTCTCTCTGTTTCCAGCAGTGGCTATCTTGCAAGACAGAGATTGGAGATAAATGCTCATGCGCCTGGGTCTCTTTCACTCTCAACAGAATGTTGATGGCTGTGAAATCACACCTAACTCTTTCTTGCAAGGAAGAAGTGACCTGCTCTTCAGAGCTGCACGCCTTCATTGTCACCGATGCTGCTGAAGGTGATCCTTTTTCCTGGTGACAGAGCGGGTTTGCGTCGGCAGATTCACAGAAGCTGCAGTTCCTTGGGAGGAGATTGTGCTGTTAGGCTCTGTAATTTTTTTGTTGTTGTTGCACACATGACGTCTCCGAAGAGGGATCTGTCTTTTCTAACAACCATCATTTTTATATAAAATGGGAGGTATTCACATTACATCTTCATCTTCTCCATCTCAACCAGTAACAGTATCAGAACTACTCCCTACTGACAACTATATTCATTTCTCATTAAAGATATTTCATGTTTTATTCAGGAATTTAAATGAAGCTATCAGAGCCTGGAATGGCATCCGTTTGGTATAATTGTATCTCACTGATGCCAGCCCCAAGAGTTCTAATTAATATATATTTAGTTCCCTGACTGTCTTTAGACCAAACGGTTGAGCGGAGAAGACAGGAAGAAAAAACACATTGAGATTTGAACAGGAAAATCTTTTGTGAAAAAAGAAAATTTGGGATAATTGTGCATTTCAAGTGCTTTGCTCCTGTATCCATGTCAAAAATTACTTTCAGGCCACTGAGTGCTTTATGAAAAATGGACTGTGCAAGGATAATTATTCTTATTGATCACACATTCAAGTTATTAATTTTATAATATCTTTTCTTTCTTCCTTTCCTTTTTTTTTTTTGTTTGCAAGAATGTTCATGCCCAGGGAATTCTGAGCATTTGCAATCCTCTTGTGGATAGCTCTCTCCTTTCCTCTCTCTGCCCTTTCTCCCTCCGACCTCACACTGTTATAAAGAGATATTGTTCCTCTTTGCCAACGTGAAAATGACTGGAGCCATCTTGGGATTACTTGGCCTCCCTAAACCCATAATATGAAAAGAAGCTAATTGGGTACCAACCTCATTCCTTATGGGGTTTGCCTTTCCCCCTAATTCCCTCCAACCACATCCCCATTCTCACTTGCAGGAAATGAGTTTAGGGACATTGCTTGTGCTGGTCTAACATTGGAATTCATAGCACTTGTGTTCACTTAGAAGCCTCAATTCATTCCTGGTATTGGGATGCTCTGGGATTGTGGTTTATAAATCACTCCTGTGGTGTACTGTACGTGGAGATCAAGACCCCTGCGAGCTCCAGTCATATTGAATTGTACCAGGCAATGGAGTGTCCTTAAGAGTTTTACAGTAAGGAAAAACAAAGGCCTTATAAATAGAGCAATTCAACTGACAACATTCACAAACCTCTTTCGAAAAAGAGAGAGGGTACTATTTTCCTTTGTTCCCAATCTTGGTCTCATTCACAGAAGAGGGTGGCTCTTCAATAGGATATAAATTGGGGTTTAGACATAGTCTGTCCCTAAACTCGAGTTGCTATTTAAACAACTGTTAGGGGTCATTTAGTCGTTTGCTAGCCTGCCATAAACGGCCATGGACCTGGTTTACACTACAAAGAAATGTGCTCATCCCTGTTTCTCCACTGTAAGGATGTCATCACCACCTCCCACTTGTCATGAGCGGGAGGCGGCAGCTCCTTCCATTTACTGGAGGTGTGATGTGAGCGAGCAAACCACTTGGTCCCCATGAGCCATGTGAACCACGAATATAAACAGATGTTTCATTCCCCGGGGTGTTATCAGACTCACTGTGACTATCACAAAAAGAACAACTGAATGTGTCGCATGTTCATCACATCTAGGCGTGGTACCCAGGGCTCAACATTCGTGTCCTCAACTCAGCAACAAACACGTTTGCATCATGCCGAGTTCAAATTTGCATTCTTACATCAGTGTAAGGAACATTTTACATCACTGTAAGGAATATTTTAAAATATATATTTAAGCAGGTTTAATACCTTCCCACTGCCGAAAATCAGACCTGGTGTTCAGGAGAAAGAAGCATTTTGAAAAGATTTCTGTTGGAAGGTGGATTCTAGTCTCATTCCCTCTCTGACCAAGACAGCATTTAAGCGAACACGGTCCTGCTGACATGGGGGCTGGGAGGGCAGGGGAGCGCTCGGGCACTCATGCTCAGTTGATTTCCAGATACATTAGCACACAGCCGTATTGACTACCATGTCCATTTGACCAGGCTCGGAGGGGTTTTTATTATCTGAAATGCCTCACTGCGTGGGCACAATGACAGGTGTGTCGTGAGGAGAACAATAGCCAGAAACAGATGCAGGGGAGAGTCACTAATATGTCAGCAACTACGATGCGTGTCAGGCGGTACCCATCCCCACCAGGAAAAAAAAAAAAAAAGGAATCGGAAAAGAAAGAACATTTATTTCCATGAAGCCAATTTCCATGCCAAACTGAGCATCTGTCTGTCTTTTGTGTTTGGAATAAACAGGACTTACACACACTCAAAAATAATGTCAAAAGTTCAAAGGGTGGAGAGTTGAGAATTCTCACGTGGGTGAATAAACGAGGTCTGCTGATTGGCCGGCCTTCACTCGGCTTTACATGAAGTGTCTCCTTGGGGCCCGGGGTGATGTGTGGCTTTGATTCTCTGCCCTTGTGCTTCCATAACCTGGTTTGGAATGTAGCCCAGTCCTAAGAGATTGGGGGTCACTCCGGCTTGATAGTGTAAGGTCAGAAAATGGAATGAAGCGCGGATATCTCAATTGAGATTTGAGTGTATAAAAGTATAAATCAAAAAAGCAAAATCCTTGAAGGGACACCTTGCAGCTGTCGCAACAAATGAAAGGTTTCAAAATAAGTAGATACAAGAACTCCAAGGCTAGTGCAACGAATAATTCCCTTCTAGTCTGACTTGAGGAATAGGAGGGTGAGACTGAGGACTTAAAAGTAAAGAATACGTAGTATTCCGAGCAAGAATGCTGACTTGAATTCTTCAATAAATTTTGTATCATTTCAGGGACAATATTTAAGATCTTCAATTTTAAAAAAATACTCTCTTTACGTGCTTTTTTGCAGGATTCAAATTAGAAAATGTACCGAGCGACATAGGTAAATATTAGGATGTATGTGATTATTCATTCTTTTTTTCTGGGAAAAAACTAGATAATCTCAAAGTTAAGTCATTCATTCAGGAAGGGGAAAAAAAAAGTAAGTAAGCGGATTTTTGTCTGCCTTACTCCTAAATGCCACTGTCTCGTTTGGCTGTAGGATATTCATGATTTTATGTTTATTTAAACAGACACATCTCTAGTTTATGGGCATATTCCAGAATAGAACTGCATGTTGCTTGGAGTGCAATTCTTATGGGCAAACACCTGATCCCCTTTAATAAAAGATAAAAGGGAAACAATCCCCTTGCCATTCAAAGACCTTACTGCGGCTTGCTCATACACAGAACCTTGTTACTTGACCTTTCTAGCCAGTACAAGCATCTCAGGTACTGAACTCCAGGTGTAGTGATTATAAATAACTCTTCTAGCTGCCGCTTAAAATCGACTGTGGCAGGACCTGTTTGAATCCAGGAATGCTCTGTTACAAAGCAAGACTTAGGAGTTGCAGAGTATGGATTCAATGGGTATTGAGAATTGCCATTAAACTATGTCAGATTCACATCTCTCTAAAATATGTGCAGGGCAAAATTTTTCCAGAGCCCTCCTTTAAAGCTGTGATTCCTCCCATGGTCAAAACCTGTATTTCAACTTTCAGAACTTTCATCCCTGGTGTCCTCATTTTCTCATTAGTTTTTCTTATTTGGAGGAAGATAGATAGTGGATCAACATTATACAACTGAATTTTGTGTACATCAGCTAAATCAGCATATTTCCAAAGTGTTTCTGGTACAACATAATCCCTAGCAATGTTAGTAAAATTAAAGAAACTGAAGAGAAAGTGAAAAGTGAAAGTCGTGTGACCCCATGGACCATACAGTCCACGGAATTCTCCAGGCCAGAATACTGGAGTGGGTAGCCTTTGCCTTCTCCAGGGGATCTTCCCAACCCAGGGATTGAACCTATGTCTCCTGCATTGCAGGTGGATTCTTTACCAGCTGAGCCACAAAGGAAACCCAAGAAACTCAAAAGACTCTGGGTCAAAAAAGTTTGAGAAATGCTGATTTAAATTTTGTCAAAGAGCTGTATTAAATGCAGAACTTCCCAGAACCTTTAATATGCAAAGTAGCATGTGGCTTCTCAGAGGGGGGTGTACTTACTTTGTTTTCTCTATTTTTTTTTTTTTAAACTACGAATTGAGTCTGAGACTATCTTTACTGGTCTAACACTTCAAGTAATTTACTGTAGTGAAAGTGTTGCTAGGTGCAATAATGCATATGTCAGAATACTTGACAAAGAAAAATGCTGCTTTTTAAGATGGCTAATGTCAGGAGCAAGTGACATCGGAGTTTAAATTAGCTTAACTGGCCTATTATTCTATCTAAACCAAACTGAAAGTGAAGGGGAAAAAAAAAGCCCCCCAAACTGTTATGCACTTGAAATGGAAAAGAATAAGAAAAAATGACTTTAAAACATGTTAAGTAACCTCTTCAGCAGACACCCACATGTAACTTCATAAATCATTTAAAATGTGACAAGGAAAAGAAAACCTGACCAAATGACTGTCCAAATAATTACAGTTTATTCTGCAACTTTTTCTCATTGAAATCACATTGTCATTTGAGTAGTCATCTTGACACAAATAATTATTGCTATCCAAGGAAAAAGAAAAAGAAAGCCTCAAAATGTAGGTTAACCAATTCTCACTATTGTAAGTAATCATGGGAAAAAGAGTAGGGAGAATGGAAACATAGAGATTTCTCTGCCTAAACTTCTGGCTCTGACTCCAGACACAGGCTTCCCTGGAGTCCTGGTGTCTCTTTCACCTCATCCCTCTTATCTCTCCTGCCCTCCTTCATCTGACTCTGACTCGCAGTTTCAGCCTCCTTTCCCATCAGCTACAGGTGGAAACCCACTGAGAAAGGCTCTTCGAGCCGTACCAAGGCAGATTCACTGATCGCGTGGGTCCAGCCTGGCCCTGCGGTCCAGTGCTGGGACTTAGCCGCTCCATCTTCCCTGGCTCCGTTACTTCCTCTGTGAAATGCTGCTGTAGGACCAGATGGCCTGTGAGGTCCCTTAGAGTGCTCGTAGGGTTGCCCCCGCTCCTGCCTTTTTGGCTTTTTTGCTCAACCTCTTACAGGAAAAAGCAACCTACAACCTTGATGCAGCATCAGTCCAGTTCAGTTCAGTCGCTCAGTCGTGTCTGACTCTTTGTGACCCCATGAATCGCAGCACGCCAGGCCTCCCTGTCCATCACCATCTCCAGGAGTTCACTCAGACTCACGTCCATTGAGTCGGTGATGCCATCCAGCCATCTCCTCCTCTGTCCTCCCCTTTTCCTCCTGCCCCCAATCTCTCCCAGCATCAGAGTCTTTTCCAATGAGTCAACTCTTCGCATGAGGTGGCCAAAGTACTGGAGCTTCAGCTTCAGCATCATTCCTTCCAAAGAATACCCAGGGCTGATCTCCTTCAGAATGGACTGGCTGGATCTCCTTGCAGTCCAAGGGACTCTCAAGAGTCTTCTCCAACACCACAGTTCAAAAGCATCAATTCTTCAGCGCTCAGCCTTCTTCACAGTCCAACTCTCACATCCATACACGACTACTGGAAAAAGCATAGCCTTGACTAGACCGACCTTAGTTGGCAAAGTAATGTCTCTGCTTTTCAATATGCTATCTAGGTTGGTCATAACTTTTCTTCCAAGGAGTAAGCGTCTTTTAATTTCATGGCTGCAGTCACCATCTGCAGTGATTTTGGAGCCTGCCAATATAAAGTCTGACGCTGTTTCCACTGTTTTCCCATCTATTTCCTATGAAGTGATGGGACTGGAAGCCATGATCTTTGTTTTCTGCATGTTGAGCTTTAAGCCAACTTTTTCACTCTCCTCTTTCACTTTCATCCAGAGGCTTTTTAGCTCCTCTTCACTTTCTGCCATAAGGGTGGTGTCATCTGCATATCTGAGGTGATTGCTATTTCTCCTGGCAATCTTGATTCCCACTTGTGCTTCTTCCAGCCCAGCGTTTCTCATGATGTACTCTGCAAAGAAGTTAAATAAGCAGGGTGACAATATACAGCCTTGACGTACTCCTTTTCCTATTTGGAACAGTCTGTTGTTTCATGCCCAGTTCTAAATGTTGCTTCCTGACCTGCATATAGGTTTCTCAAGAGGCAGGTCAGGTGGTCTGTATTCCCATCTCTTTCAGAATTTTCCACAGTTTATTGTGATCCAACAGTCAAAGGCTTTGGCATAGTCAAAGGCTTTGGCATAATCAATGAAGCAGAAATAGATGGTTTTCTGGAACTCTCTTTTTTTTTGATGGTCCAGCAGATGTTGGCAATTTGAAAGTCAAGAAACACCTGGAGTAACACACAAATTCGGCCTTGGAGTATGGAATGAAGCAGGGCAAGCGCTAATAGAGTTTTGCCAAGAGAACATACTGGTTATAGCAAACACCCTCTTCCAACAACACAAGAGAAGACTCTACACATGGACATCACCGGATGGTCAACACTGAAATCAGATTGATTATATTCTTTGCAGCCAAAGATGGAGAAGCTCTATACAGTCAGCAAAAACAATACTGGGAGCTGACTGTGGCTCAGATCATGAGCTCCTTATTGCCAAATTCAGACTTAAATTGAAGAAAGTAGGGAAAACCACTAGACCATTCAGGTATGACCTAAATCAAATCCCTTATGATTACACAGTGGAAGTGAGAAATAGATTTAAGGGACTAGATCTGATAGATAGAGTGCCTGATGAACTATGGAATGAGGTTCGTGACATTGTACAGGAGACAGGGATCAAGATCATCCCCATGGAAAAGAAATGTGAAAAAGCAAAATGGCTGTCTGGGAGGCCTTACAAATAGCTGTGAAAAAAGAGAAGCAAAAAGCAAAGGAGAAAAGGAAAGATATAAGCATCTGAATGTAGAGTTCCAAAAAATAGCAAGAAGAGATAAGAAAGCCTTCCTCACTGATCAATGCAAAGAAATAGAGGAAAAGAACAGAATGGGAAAGACTAGAGATCTCTTCAAGAAAATTAGAGATACCACGGGAACATTTCATGCAAAGATGGGCTCAATAAAGGACAGAAATAGTATGGACCCAACAGAAGCAGAAGATATTAAGAAGAGGTGGCAAGAATATACAGAAGAACTGTACAAAAGAGATCTTCATGACTCAGATAATCATGATGGTATGATCACTCACCTAGAGCCAGACATCCTGGAATGTGAAGTCAAGTGGGCCTTAGAAAAATCACTATGAAAAAATAAAAAGAAAAATCACTATGAACAAAGCTAGTGGAGGTGATGGAATTCTAGTTGAGCCATTTCAAATCCTGAAAGATGATGCTGTGAAAGTGCTGCATAATATGCCAGCACATTTGGAAAACTCAGCAGTGGCCACAGGACTGGAAAAGGTCAGTTTTCACTCCAATCCCAAAGAAAGGCAATGCCAAAGAATGCTCAAACTACTGCACAATTGCACTCATCTCACATGCTAGTAAAGTAATGCTCAAATTTCCCAAGCCAGGCTTCAGCAATACATGAACCATGAACTTCCAGATGTTCAAGCTGGTTTTAGAAAAGGCAGAGGAACCAGAGATCAAATTGACGCAGCATCAGAGTTGCCAAGAATTGGCTGGCTCTAGTTAGCCTTGACTTGATGGCAATCCACTCCAGTACTATTGCCTGCAAAATCCCATGGACAGAGGAGCCTGGCAGGCTGCAGTGTATGGGGTCGCAAAGAGTCGGACATGACTGAGCGAACTCACTTCACTTCACTTTAAAGAGAAAAGTCACTGGGTCCTCTGAGAGGAGTAAGATGACTTTTGGAACATGTTGACAAAAAAATATAATCACAACCTGAAAGTGGAGAGTTATTTTATTTGTTGGTAATGTTTAGGACTCTGAGCCCAAGAGATAGCGTCTCAGTAACTCGGAGAAAACTGCTCCAAGGAGAAAGGGGAGAAGTGAGGCGATATCAAGTTTGCAACAAAGGGAGCAAGCAGTCTGAACACCGAAGATCAGATATCAAGTTAAGGAATTTAGCATTCAGTGTATGGGAGGATTCAAGCCTCTGGGCTCACTGAATTCATTCCTTCTTAGCCACCTCAGCTATCTGGGGCCAAACCCTGTTTCCATATTTACCTTAAGGAGTGGCAGATGGTTGCTTCTTGCATTCCCCAGCTCCTCAGCAATCAGCGTGCAGGGTGGCAGCATCGGCTAGATCACAGTTTTGGGAGCCCTCATTCACATTTGGAGGCCAGAAATCACTGATGGCTGTGACATTTCTTGCTGATATGGCAGGAGATATTTTCATTTCACAAATGCATGTTCTGATATGCTGATCATTGCCTGGTAATCAACATGAACTTCCTATGCTGGGACTCTTTCATGGACAGCTCCAAATCAATTTCCCTGTATTCATCCTTCTTTTGACTGTAATTGAGGAATTATCTTAAAATATCAACATGGGTTCCTCGGCAGTAAAGGCAGTGAAAGAATTGTCCTTCTCACCATTTAGAAAAAAATATTCATTTATTTATTTGGTTGCACCGGGTCTGAGTTGTGGCACCCAGGATCTAGTGCCCTGACCAGGGATTGACCCCAGGCTTCCCACATGGGGAGTGTGGGGTCTTAGCCACTAGACCACCGAGGAAGTCCCCCTTCTTACCATTTTCTTTTGCAGGAAGTGGAAACTTCACACTGCCTGCACACATGGAGAGCACGTATTAAATCGCTCCTGACTGTTGCCTTTATTTTATTTTTACCTTGTTAAATTTTTTTTTTTAATTGAAGTGTAGTTGATTTGCAATGTTGTGTTAATTTCTGCGGTACGGCAAAGTGATTCATTCTTTTTTATATGCTTTTCCTTTATGGTTTATCATAGGATATTAAATATAGTTCCTTTCCACAGTTATTTCTTAAACATACTCTCTGTTTACATGTAAGCCCCCAAATGAGGGAAATGAAAGCGTCTCACTGAAAGTAAAATTGGCTACATTTTTCAACACAATCCCAATTTGCTTGTGCCTGAATTTTTCTGGGTTGTTTCCTCGTCCTGGCTGGTTGTAAGATTCTTCCAGGGAACATGTTTCAGAGGATGAGAATGAGGCCAGTGGCTGCTGATGTTAAAAGGACATGGCATCTGCACAGAGTCTGAGAGGGGGGCTGGTTGCACAAATTAAAGTCAAACACATCACAGCCCGATTAGCAGACACGGACTTGAGTGTATTGTCTAGGAGGTTCCCCCCCCCACCCCGACACCTCCACCCAAGTAACAAGGAGGCAATTAAAAATAAAAAGCAACTCCATTTGTTTCCTATTGTCATTTCTTCTCACTTTCCTAGTCCTGCTTTCTCACTCTATTTATCTGGGAACACAAATTACAATTGAACCCAAGTAAAACAAATAAATATAGGTAGCTAGTTCAGCACTCACTAACTTGTTCTGGTCAACTGGAATTTTCCCACAGATTAGCTTGGAAATATAAAGCCATCAAGTTAAGAGGAAAAAAAAAGTGTATATATATAATATATGTAGTGTTGGAACAAAATTACACTAGTTCTTTTATAGCAAAACTCAGCAAAATAATATTTTAATTTAGAATTTGATGGAACCACATTTTCATGCATTAAAGGATCCCTCTCAATGGGTGAGTTCACCCATGAAGAGCTTTAATTACTCAATATTTTAAGAGGATTCTTGATTCTATTAAGAGGGAGAAGAAAAACAGATGTGAGGGAGAGACATGTGTAGGTGAAGTCTAAAGCAGTACGTGGGTGGCAGAGAGTTTAAAATGCAGCATCTTCACTGAACAAAAATTTCATTCCCACCATAGGGAGCTGTTTTAAAAAATGTTTTATGACCTGCTACCAAGGCAAGGGGGGCCATTCCACAAGGCAATTGGTTGTGAGTTGAGCTTGCAAAAATCAGGGGCCATTAGCCTAAACCTAGCCAAATAAAAATTTTGTGCACTGCTTTATTTTTTTCCCGCACATTAATTTGTCTCAGGGAACATGGAGGGAAGGGCTACAGGCCTGGTAGCAGTAGTTACAACAGACACTCAGAGGAACTGAAGTGGCTTCCTGCTCTCCTTCCTGCCTGAAACTTCCTTTGTTCTTCTAATCTCAAAACAGCTGTTTCCTCTGGAATCACAAACCTCAGCTGGCAGCGTCCTTACCTCCTGGATCCTGCCACACATACTGTACACCAAATCTGAGTGTTGATATGAAATGCTCTTTTCTCCATCCTCCTCCGCACCCCCTCCCTCCAGTCCTGTATTTGCTTTGACCTTTGATGGTGAGCACTTAGGAAAGAAGTGACAGAAGCATTTCAGGGTCAGAGCTTCCAAACGGCAAAGCGAATCCATGAAAAATACTTAGAATGGCAGATATCTAGTTTGGAAATAAGTCCTGAAACCATCTTTGGGAGATAGAAATCGGTAATTGACATCCCCCTTCTTTCAGCTTACTTTGAGAAATCAGTACATTTGAAACAAACAGCATCTTAGCTAGTCTTTGGTAGAAACTGGGCTATGATTAGACTCAGTGCAGGAGAAGAAATGAACAGTAAGTGGTCATCCTTCCTTCAGAAATTTACAATTTGATTGATCAATACCTTCACTGAGACATTGGGGGTGGGGTAAAAATTAAGGAAAAGGCTAGCTAGGTCTTACTCATGGAAGAAATTTAGTGATACGTTTAAAAAATTAAAGGCATATAGATTTTTTTAAAAAGTAGAGAAAGATGCAAAACGATCTTTGAATCATTGCCAAATAGTGGAGCATCATTGTACATATGCCTTTATGTTTTGATGGAATGCGTGATAAAGAGATGTGAGGTGTCTTGTGCTGGAGAATGGAAGGTAAGGGAGTGAAGCAGGGAAAACCCACTGAATGAAGGTCTTCTGTTTGGGCGAAGTGGGAAGTTCTTTAATAACAATCCAGAAGGGGAAATGTAAGCTTCGGATTTGGAATAGAACTTGGAAATCGTGTGGGCTTCCTCCTTAACCACAGGCCCCGTGAATTATGAAGGATGTGCCTCGCTCCAGGTCACAGGGGGCCCAGAAGCAAGCCGGGCTGCCAGCAGGGCTGATACCTTCCCTGTCCTCCTCGACCAAACTCTGCCTCTGGCTCTTAGCTTCTGTAAAGTCTGTGAGGGCGATTCTCATGTGATACAACAATGAGAGGCTTGCCACTCTGAGAAGAGAGGATGGGGCAGATCTGAGCTCTGCCACGCCTTTAGCCACATGACCTCTGGCAAGTCTTTCTAAACTCTGCAAGTCTCAGACTTACCACCAGTAAACTGCAAGGAAATTGTATCTTACTTCTTGGGCTCTGGGGAGGATTCATTAAGGACGTTACCTAATAGTAGCATACTACAATACCCGTTTACTTTCAGTATAATAATAAAACAGATCATTATTGTTAAGGAGCAGGGTATGCTTAGGTTGATAAGAGGCTGACTTATCTAGAGTCAATATGTTCTCTGAAAAAATGCAAAGGAGTTAAACTGGGCAGTTAAAAGCACCAAGTGATGTTGCAAAGAGTTATTGATGGGATATAACACTTCATTTGGAGCTTCCCAGCTGGTAAAGAACACGGCTGCCAATGAAGGAGATGTAGGAAACACAGGTTCGATTCCTGGATCAGGAAGATCCCCTGGAGGAGGGCATGGCAACCCACTCCAGTATTCTTGCCTGCAGAATCCTGCGGACAGAGGAGCCTGGCGGGCTACGGTCCATGGGGTCGCAAAAGAGTTGGACGTGACTTAGAGGTTAAACAACAACAACAAAGTTGATAAATACCAAATAAATAAATTGAAAATCTGGACGACTCTTTTTACTATTTGTACTAGGAAATGCTCTAAATAATTTGTCTGTCGATATCTAGATTTTACTAGGTACCAACCAGGTGGCAGTAATCAGAGTGAGAGGATCAGGGCTTGGGGGTAAATAATCAGCCTTACAGGGGTTGAAACTGAAATTCCAAGCCCGTAAGTACTTCTCATTTTATAGGGCCTGTAACTAGTTTGTATTTGATTTATATCGATTATGTCATCCTTACGGTATCTGGTGTGGCTGGGAAAGGATTTCATTTAAACTCTAAAAGCTGGATGCAGCCGGGCAGCCTCTTTGAGTTTTGCCAAAGCACTGGTGAAACATCTACCTAAGTCAGTGGTCCTCAAAGTGCATTCTTGGACCAGCAACAGCAACAAAGGCTGGGAGTTTGGAGAAATGTCAAGTTCTTGGGGACTCCCTCCCCACCCCTCACCCTGACAGTGCTGCCTGGAAAATGCCAGGGTGGTCCCAGAGATCTGAGCTTTAACACAGCCTTCCAAGATTCTGATGCCTGGTCAGTCTGAGGACCACTGTGCTAAATCAGTATAAATAACAGAGTTGGCAAAAATCAAGCATTTTGAAGTGACTTAGCAGCAGCAGCAGCTGGACATGGCTGGGGGAGCTTGCAGACAGCCCTTACCCACAGACTCTGTTTTCCATCTGTACCTCACTCTTCCTTTTAGATGTGTTAATATTATAACCAGGCCATGGTGGAGTGACTTTCCCCTGAGCCTCAAAGTCATTTCTGTCACCTCCTATTATGTATTGATTTAATTAGTTTAACCCTTAGAAAGCAACCATACTTTCAACCTCTTAAACTTGTATCTTCTGCCTGTAATTTACCCACCAGATGACGGCTAGTAATTATAATGCTCGTTTTAAGAAGACCACACTCTTAAGGGTGTTTGCCAATGATTAGTTTAGTCCCTGGAGTGGTTGAAAACGGGGGGCGGGAGGGTGTGTTTAACTAAAATGTAGATGCTGTGATCTTGCCGTTTAAAGAGTGTCTGTCCACTGCCAGGGAATTTCTGGACGGCCTGGAAAAGAGGTTGAACAGGTAACTAGAGGACTAGGTCACTAGAAGAATAGAAAAACTGGGCAAAGCTTTCAAAGTGGGACTGGAATTCTGGAGCAGAAATTAAATATAAGGGCCAGTGGATATCTGAGCCGTTGACAGTGACAATCAATTCAAGACAAATGTTCCATATTACCTTGGTCCATGGAAGTCAAGGGTTGGTGTAGCCAGATATATCCATCCATTCAGCCTTCCATCCCCCCATCCAACAAACATCTACTGAGCATTCACTGTATACCATATGCTGGTGTATGTATGTGTGTGTGTATGCCCAGCCATGTCTGACTCTTCGTGACCCTATGGATCGTAGCTTGACAGGCTTCTCTGACCATGGAATTTTCCAGGCAAGAATAGTGGAATGGGCTGTCATTTCCTTCTCCAGGGATCTTCCTGACCCAGGGATCGAACCCTAGTCTCTTGCGTTTCCTACACTGGCAGGCAAATTCTTTACCACTGCATCACCTGGGAAGCCCAGATGGGAAATCCAGATGCTGGCATAACAGAGGACAAATAGGAACATGTGTACCCTCAGGAAGCTTTCCTTCTAGCAGGGGACAGAGATTTTTAGTCGTGAAATGATATGAATTTAAATGGGAAAGATCTTCTGCTTAATGATGCAAAAAACTTGCAAAAAGAAGAGAAAATGGCCAGTGGCAAAAAGAAGACAATAGTGATCAGAGAGCAAGAAAGTTAACCCTCTTACTCTTATAGAAGCTCTGAGTGCTGAGCATAGGGCGAGGGGCTCAGAGTGTCGAGCCAGACTAGCAGTGCCCAGTGACTACTGAATGTAGGGAAGTGGCCCTTTCCCAAGGTCTTAACTTTGGAAGATGGGGTCATAGATACACCCAAGATAGAAAATATAGCAACAGTGGACATGCAAGGCTACTCAGCTTCACACACCACCCCCTGAACTGGTGAGAACTAGGCTATTAGAACGCTGGTAAGAGTGTGTGCTTCCATTTCCATAGTTTAGATATTCCCAGAGCAGGGCCAGGGGATGGCTAACATGGCAGCAAGAGCTGAGTCAGCAGCAGTGGTCATATTCAAGGATAACCTTAGATTTCAGTGTGTTCACAGTGGTACCATATATCCAGCTAACTAACTAGGGATAATTATGAAAAACACTTAGTGGGACAAAGTATTTCAGGATCACGGAAGATAAACTGGCTGGAGAATCCAGGAGGGCTTCCAAGAGGAGGTGACATTGGACTGGAAGGGCTTTTGAGAGAGTCAGTTCATAGGCAGGTTGATAAGAAGTCCAGGGGTCCCTGAGGAGAGAGGGGTCTGGGGTTCTCGAGGAGGAGATAGGGGTATGGAATTCTCAAGGAAGAGAAAAGGGCAAACATTTTTTGTCTACGTTTCTTAGTCTTAGTCACATAAAATGTTTTTTTTTTTTTTTTTTCTTTAAGCCCGGAACTGATGATCACACAACAAACTCAGCTTAAACTCTGTACTAGGGAGTATATAACAACACTGTACCCTGCTTGAGAACAGATTCTCCTTCCTGAAAATCTTCTGACTGATCTTGATATTTTAGAATGTAAATTATGGGAGAGAGTCTGGTAGAATCTTTCTATTGTTAAGTTCTAATCCAATTGTGGGAGTGGGTCTGGTGAAATTTTCACAAAGTTGAGACATCTTTTGATTTATTGTAATAAATAATTAAAAAGTATATAATCCACTTGCTAAACAGTAGCGAGTGGGGCACTCTCTGCCCCTCTTCTGATGTCTGTGTCAGAAGCTTTCTCTGTCTGTTTTTATACTTTAATAAAACGGCTACACAAAAGTTCTTGAGTGATCAAGCCTGGTCCCTGGTCCTGAAGCTAAGCCTTCTTCTTCAGAGATCATGAATCTGACACTGTTCACCGTAAGCTATCACTTTGAAGGAACTCTAAAAGTTTGGTGGGTAGAAGAGGTGGAATTGATGTGTTACATTTTCTAGAAATATCCTGAACTAAAGATGCTTCTTTTGGTCTTTGTCCTTCCTTGACATGAACATGCCACTACCGAGGATGGCATTGCTAAATGGATCAGAAGTCCCGTCACATTCGTTTCTATTTGTTTCTATGACTCTGGTCCTTAGTCTGCGCATCCCACCTCAGGAGGCAGCACAGTGTGGTCTGGGTACGTGACAGTGCCCTCTCTGCCTGGTTGACAGTGCTGGTGAGTGTGATGAAACTGCTTCCTGGCTAGGAGTAAGCTCACTGTTAATTAACGTTGTCTGCCAGAGACCAAAGAGCTTCCCAGGAGGCGCAGTGGTAAAGAATCCATGATCCCTGGGTCAGGAAGATCTCCTGGAGGAAGAAATGGCAAGCCACGCCAGTATTCTCGCCTGGGAAATCCCACAGACAGAGGAGCATGGTGGGCTACAGTCCATGGGGTCACAAAAGAGTCGGACATGACTGAGGGCCTGAGCAGACACGCACGCCGGGGACTGAGGGGAATCTCCACAAAGGAGAGGACCCTTGTGCGGGCTCACAGCTGTGTACCTCTTAGCACAGGCTCGGTCCACAGTGGGGGCTGCACAGAGTGTGTTGAGTGTTGGATGGCTGGCGACATATGTCATGTAGGTGTCAAACCTGGAGTCACTGATGGAACTTGACTTTCAAGTTACTGGGCTTCCCTGTGGCTCAGCTGGTAAAGAATCTGTCTGCAATATGGGAGACCTGAGTTTGATCCCTGGGTTGGGAAGATCCCCTGGAGAAGGGAAAGGCTACCCTTTCCAGTATTCTGGCCTGGAGAATTTCATGGACTGTTTAGTCCATGGGGTCACAAAGGGTCGGACATGACTGAGTGACTTTCACACTCACTGCCTAGGTTTGATCCTCAACCCTCCGTTTAGTGTCTGTGAAATGTACAAGTGGCTGTGAAATGTACGAAATGTGCAAGCTGTGAAACATACGTAAAGACCTGCTTCTTTGTCTGTAAAATGATAATATGCATCTCACAGGCATCACCAGAGAAGAGCTGTATGTTGGAGAAGGTGGGTTTCAGTGCAAACAACAAAAGGACAGTTCCTGATAATATACCAGCACTTTAGTTCCATTTTGAAGAGGTTGATAGGATTAAATTAAAAACCCATGGTTAGAGTAAATTCAGTAAAGATTCTGCCATTAATCATGTGAACTTTTTCAAAGGGAGTTTCCACCCCTTGGAAGGTATACAGAGATGGAATAACATATACATTGCCTAGAGAGTTGTTAACGACAATAAGTTCCATGCTGTTTCTACAAGTTTCCCTCTGGCATTTTTAATACACAGTCTATACAATAAAAGGAGAAAAGCAAAGTTGACATGCTGGATACATATTTGACATACTTATTTTTTATGTGGGATAGATTTCTAAAAATAAACTGGTATACAGGTTTTTGTTTTGTCATACTGGCAGTAATAGAAAGGCAATATTAATTGTAACATTTGTGCAATTATAAATGAATAAAAATACATGCATTTCTTCTTCTATAGTTTTCTCATGGTTACAACCCTGTCCTCAAAGCTATGGTTTCTCCAGTGGTCATGTATGCATGTATGCATGTATGCATGTATGCATGTATGCATGTGAGAGTTGAAACCATAAAGAAGGCTGAACGCTGAAGAACTGATGGTTTTGAACTGCGGTGCTGCAGAAGACTTTTGACGGTCCCTTGGACTGCAAGGAGATCCAACCAGTCCATCCTAAAGGAAATCAGTCCTGAATATTCACTGGAAGGACTGATGCTGTAGCTGAAGCTCCACTATTTTGGCTACCTGACGCGAAGAGCCGACTCCTTGGAAAAGCCCCTGATGCTGGGAAAGATTGAGGGCAAAAGAAGAAGATGAGATGGTTAGATAGCGTCACTGACTCAATAGACATGAATTTGAGTAAACTCAGGGAGATAGTGAAGGGGGAGGAACCTGGTGTGCTGCAGCCGTGGGGCAACAAAGAATCAGACACGAGTTAGCGACTGAACAACAACAACTCCAGGTCTCATTAAGACAATGTTTTTCCTGAAGATAGCAGTGAGCTAGCCTTGTCAAGGCTGGCATAATCACGCAATTCAGTATTGCCCATTCTTTCTTGGCCTTCCCTGTGGCTCAGAAGGTAAAGCATCTGTCTGCAATATAGGAGGCCCAGGTTCAATCCCTGGGTCAGGAAGATCCCCTGGAGAAGGAAATGGCAACCCACTTCAGTACTCTTGCCTGGAAAATTCCATGGACGGAGGAGCCTGGTAAGCTACAGTCCATGGGATCGCAGAGTCGCACGTGACTGAGCAACTTCACTTCATTCTTTCTTACTCTGGTTCTGCCTTTCTCTCTCTCTCTCTTTTTTTTTTTTTTTTTTTTGCACAGTTGTCAAGATGCTCAGATTCATCACTCAGAAGAAAATAAAGATTATTATGTGCGATTCTGTAGCTTCCCCTATGGGGAAAGCAGGCCACTTTGAAGTTATTTTATTTTCAAACTTCATTGCGTTTATGCCAGTAGTTGTCTCAAATTATGTTTAAAGAGAGAGAGGCACTTTGCAAATTTGTCATTTATAGATTGTATTAAACTGACCTGATTTAGTTATTTGTTGAGAGAAATGATATAATGAATATTTACTCCCACCTATTAGATAGTAAATATATAGCAATTATAAGAAGTATGCAAACTGACAAGAAACCAACTCACATGCTTTCTGGGCTTCCCAGGTGGTAGAGAGGTAAAAAGCCCACCTGCCAATGCAGGTTCGATCCCTGGGTCGGGAAGATCCCCTGGAGGAGGAAATGGCAACTCACTCCAGTATTCTTGCTTGGAAAATCGCACAGACAGAGAAGATTGGCAGGCTACAGTCCATGGGGTTGCGAAGAGTTGGACATGACTGAGCAACTGAACACACACCCACACCCACACATGCTTTCCAATTTACTGACTTTAACAAAAATTTACTGAGCACCCATTTTCTCACAACATTGGGCTAATGTTGAGATATAAAAACCCATCAGCCTGGAGTTTAGTTCAGTTCAATTGCTCAATTGTGTCCGACTCTTTGTGACCCCATGGACTACAGTATGCCAGGCCTCCCTGTCCATCACCAACTCCTGGAGTTCACTGAAACTCACGTCCATTGAGTCAGTGATGCCATCCAACCATCTCATCCTCTGTGGTCCCCTTCTCCTCCTGCCTTCAATCTTTCCCAACATCAGGGTCTTTTTCAATGAGTCAGTTCTTCATATCAGGTGGCCAAAGCATTGGAGTTTCAGCTTCAGCATCAGTCCTTCCAATGAATATTCAGGACTGATTTCCTTTAGGATGGACTGGTTGGATCTCCTTGCAGTCCAAGGGACTCTGAGGAGTCTTCTCCAACACCACAATTCAAAAGCATCAATTCTTTGGTACTCAGCTTTCTTTATAGTCCAACTCTCACATCCATACATGACTACTGGAAAAACCATAGCTTTGACTAGAAGGACTTCAGCCTGGAGGGGTAGTGAAAAAAGCCCAAGCACAACTACACAGCCCACGTGAAGGGACTTGTGCTCTAATCCAGGACTCCCAGAAGGTGGGCTGAGAGAAGGGAGCAGAAACTCCCATTGGAGAATTCTAGAAAATGCTATAGAAAAGGCAGCACTCCCAGAAGACAAGAGATGAGTAGGAATGCTCAGGAGGATTGGGGAAGAAGCTTGTCAGGTGATGGGATATGCAAGGCCCCCCCCCCATTCTCAGGGAGAGTGGGGCAGTGGAGAGCTGGGGACGAGCGGAGCTGCGAGAATCAGACCGTAAATGTCATGCTGCCATTCCTGGGGAGTGGGATGGCTGGGAATGTTTTTAAGTCCGTGAGAGACCCGGCTGGATATGAGCTTGCCATGAAAACTCGGTGCAAAGAGGACAAGAAATTTGGAGGATGAGAGTGAAAGAGAGACAAGCAGTCCCCAAGTGTGTGCATGAGTCCAGAACAGCAAGTCAGAGCTGCTTGAAGTCAGTGACAGTGAGCCTGGAGGTGAGGAAGGGTAGGAGAGGTATTTCAGTTAACTGCTCCCCACAGTGAGTCCATGTCATGGTCCAAGAGCAGCCTTCACTGAACCAGAGATGGGGAAACAGGTTTGCTTTGAGCTGAGTGACATATGCCGGTGGCTGCGTTCTCACAGCAAATCAAGGAGGCAAGAGGCAGGACCCTGTCCTCTTCCACTCAGGGTGGTCCTCATGGATAAACCAACCCCTGCCTGAGTATCTCCTCTGAAATGATAGTCTCCCCCTGCCCCTTCTTCCTTATCCCTTTGTAGGTGTTGCTTGGATAGTAAGGTGGTACACCGCCTTCTCTCTCAGTGGGCAGGGTCAAAGCACCTGCAGTGCAGAGTCCAGCCTGGGGCATCGACACCTCCAGCCGTGAAAAGGGGGATGCCAAGAATACAGAGGTTTCTGAGTGGCAAGTGCCTCTCAGATTCCATCAGAGGCTGTTAGGTGGGTTCACAGTGACGCTGCTGTTTAGCTGTTCTAATTTTGCTCATATAGGGTCCTTGTTAAGAATAGGATATAGAAGAAATAGCATGGATTTAGGAATCCTGCATTCCTGATTTGCAACTTGACATACATCAGCTGTTATCTTAGCTCACTTACTCGTCTTGAGTGAGCCTCATTTACTAACAAGTGGGGATCATAACCTGATCTGCTTTGTTGCTATAAGGGTTGAATGTTATGAAAAATCCAGAACTGCCGACATACTGTAATAGCTTCATTCTTGCTTCATATTCCATTGAGAAAGGAAACTCCCTTTCTGAACCTTCCAGGTGGAAGAACCAATGGGTATTTTTGCTAAGTTGCTTCAGTTCTGTCTGACTCTTTGTGGCCCCATGGACCTGCCAGGCTCCTCTGTCCATGGGATTCTCCAGGCAAGAATACTGGAGTGGGTTGCCATTTCCTCCTCCAGGGGATCTTCCCAACCCAGGGGTCGAACTTGAGTCTTTTGGGTCTCCTGCCTTGGCAGGCTGGTTCTGTACCACTAGTGCCACCTGGGAAATCTGATGGGTATGTAATGGATCCCACGGTAACTCAGCTGCTTCCTGCGTCTGTAGTTGCTTAACTTTTCCACAAGCACATCCTCCTCTTGAATTACCTTTATTGTGAAGACAGGCTATCCCAAGGTGCATCTTCTTTTCCAGTGCTTGAGGTTGTCCTAATCCACACAGCAGTGGTCCTCCATCCTCAGAGATGAGACCATGCTGCAACTTGCTTTTCCAAATATTTGTTACCGAGAAGGTTGCAGAACATTAAATAATTTGAGAAAGCCTGGAATACATTGTTGTAGGCACTGGCTAGTCAAGTATATGGGAGGAAGACATGAAAGGAAATGACATTTGTTGCATATATATATTATGAATCAGAATGTCTTTCCACAAATTTTACCCCTGGACCCTCTTATAAAACCTGTGAGGTAGGTGCAGCCTTAGTATTAAGTGCAACATAATAGAGTCTTTCCCCACAAAATATCAGTGGCTGAAACAAGATTAAAATTGATTTCTCACTCATGTAAAAGAATTCAGAAAGGCAGTAAATATGATGGCTCTGTGGGCATCCTTCAAGTTTGGTGTTCCACAGTCCTTAGATTCTTTTCCCCTTGGTTCAAGGTAGCTGCTGGAATGCTGGCTATCATGTGCATATTCTAATCAGGATGAATGGAGAAAAATAAAAGCTGTGTCTTCTCTCTTTTAAGAGTTATTGTTCATTTTTATGGCTGAGTAATATTCCATTATGTATGTGTACCACAACTTTATCCATTCATCTGCCGATGGACATCTAGGTTGCTTCTATGTTCCAGCTATTGTAAATAGTGCTGCAGTGAACAATGGGATACATGTGTCTTTTTCAACCCTGGTTTCCTCAGGGCATATGCCTATGAGTGGGATTGCTGGGTCATATGGTGGTTTTATCCCTAGCTTTTTAAGGAATCTCTATGCCGTCTTCCATAGTGGCTGTATCAATTTACATTTCCACCAACAGTGCCAGCGCGTTCTCTTTTCTCCACACCTTCTCCAGCATTTATTGTTTGTAGACTTTTCTATGATGGCCATTCTGACCAGTGTGAGGTGATATCTCATTGTAGTTTTGATTTGCATTTCTCTAATAATGAGCAATGCTGAGCATCTTTTCAAGTGTTTGTTAGCCATTAGCATGTCTTCTTTGGAGAAATGTCTGTTTAGGTCTTTTTCCCACTTTTTGATTCAACTTTTTGGTTGTATGATTTTCTAGCATTGAGTTATATGAGCTGCTTGTATATTTTGGAAATGGAATATTACTCAGCAATAAAAAGGAATGCATTTGAGTCAGTTCTAATGAGGTGGATGAACCTAGAACCTATTACACAGAGTGAAGTGAGTCAGAAAGAGAAAGATAAATATCATATTCTTACACACATATACGGAATCTAGAAAAATGGAACTTAAGAATTTATTTACAGGAAACAATGGAGAAACAGATATAGAGAACAGAATTATGGACATGGGGAGAGGGGAGGAGAGGGTGAGGTGTATGGAGAGTAACATGGAAACTTACATTACCACATGTAAAATAGAGAGCCAAAGGGAATTTGCTGTATGGCTCAGGAAACTCAAACAGGGGCTCTGTATCAATCTAGAGGGGTGGGATGGGAAGGGAGATGGGAGGAAGGTTCAAAAGGGAGGGGATATATATATATACATATATATATATATATATATATGGCTGATTCATGTTGAGATTTGACAGAAAACAACAAAATTCTATAAAGCAATTATCTTCAATAAAAAATAAATAAAGGAAAGAAGAGTTATGGCTCAGCTGCTGTGGTTTCCTCTTTCATCTCTTTTGCCAGAACTTAGTCTCACAGTCTCCTCCGGCTGCAAGGCAGTCTGAAAACTGCCGTCCTTTCGCTGGTCAACCTGTACTCACACAGGGAGAAAGTGAGCTGGGAGAGAGATGGGCTTCAGGTTGGAAATGCACAATCAGCTGGCCTCCTCTTTGCATTTCCCGAGGCAAGAGATAGGCGGGCTCCAGGTTGGAAATTCACAATCAGCCATGTTTGTTCTCGGAAATAGAAGCAACAACAGAAACAAGGGTTTCTGTTCTAGCCAGCGTTTGTCTCTTGTACACACCTCAAGGGAATAATCTTAGCAAGGAAAAAGAGGCAAAAACCCTGTCTGAATAAAGGGAGGGAGACAGTACACAAAAGGCTCCTTGGAGTCAAAAGTCAGGGGATAATTCCAGACCATAATGAGTCTTGCTCCTTCCAGAAGCCTTTGCTTCGAGATCCTTCTTGTCTAAGGTGTGGATGCGCAGCTCAGGTTCTGAGACAGATTAACCAGGGGAGGGGGCACGGAGCAAGATGATTGGCCTGAGGGCAGACAGAGACCCAGAAACCTGCCCCCTTAGAAAGGACTTAAACTTGCCAAAGGTGCGACTCTCTTGAGTTCGCCGTCCCTTTTCTCCATGTACTTTTCTTCTCAGTAAAC
Organism: Ovis aries; assembly: GCF_016772045.2. Lineage (NCBI taxonomy): Eukaryota > Metazoa > Chordata > Mammalia > Artiodactyla > Bovidae > Ovis > Ovis aries. Next base: position 11,862,780 of record NC_056071.1, on the reverse strand, counting down.
TTTTTACTTTACTCTTTACCTTCTGCCTCCTCTCCTGAATTCATTCTTGACGAGGCAGGCAAGACTAGGGACCTTAGCTCTAATTGCTGGCTCCTGTGGTCGAGTGGTTAGGACTCCTGGTCTGGGAAACTAAGACCCTGCTTCCAGCTACTGCTCGCTGCTGCTTGCTGCAAGCTGCCACTCACTGCTGTGCACATCTGAAATGAAAAAGACATTATGACCAGCTATGAGTGCCTGCTGCAGGAAGTAGGCACTTGCCCCTGCCCCCACCACCACTTTTCAGAGGCCTGATGAGTCTGAGGGTTCGGGTTATCATTTGGTTATCTGTTGCCAATTTTATTCCGGTTATCTATTATTTAACGACCTGAAACAGTTAACATTTTTATTATGCTCAAAATTTTGTAGTCAGGAATGTGGGTGGAGCTCAACAAAGATGGCCGCTCTCTGTACCACGACTGAGGCTTCATCAGGAATGGCTTGAAGAGAGAGAAATGGCTGGAGGACCAGACTGGCAGTGAATGTCTGAGGACTCATTTCAGGCATTAGTTGAATTCCTCAGTTCTCTTGTATGTTGTATCCTCCTCCAGTGCATGAAACGACGACCGCACAGAAGCTTGGCCGAGAGGAGCTACCCAATGTCCAAGGTCAGGGTGGCGGCCGAGAGGAGCTACCACATGCCAGAGGTCAGGGGAGGTGGCGGAGAGGAGCAACCCCACGTCCAAGTAGCAGCGGCTGCACGAGCAAAGGAGGGCAGAAAGGAGCTACTGCACTTTCAAGGTCAGGAGGGGCGGCCAAGAGGAGCTAACCCTCGCCCAAGGTCAGGGGCAGCCACTGCGAATGCCACACTGCATCGGCGCAGGAGTGGCTGAGAGGAGCTACCCAACATCCGAGGTCAGGGTGGCGGCCAAGAGGAGCTACCCCACGCCAGAGGTCAGGGGAGGTGGCGGAGAGGAGCAACCCCACATCCAAGTAGCGGTAGCTGCACTGGCAAAGGAGGGCATAGAGGAGCTACTCCACGTTCAAGGTCAGGAGGGGCGGCTGTGAGGAGATACCCCTCCTCCAAGGTAAGAGAAAACCAAGTAAGGTGGTAGGTGTTGTGAGAAGGCATCAGAGAGCAGACCCACTGAAACCATAACCACAGAAAACTAGCCAATCTGATCACACAGACCACAGCCTTGTCTAACTCAATGAAACTAAACCATGCCATGTGGGGCCACCCAAGACAGGCGGATCATGGTGAAGAGGTCTGACAGAATGTGGTCCACTGGAGAAGGGAATGGCAAACCACTTCAGTTTTCTTGCCTTGAGAACATGAACAGTATGAAAAGGCAAAATGATAGGACACTGAAAGGGGAACTCCCCAGGTCAGTAGGTGCCCAATAGGCTACTGGAGATCAGTGGAGAAATAACTCCAGAAAGAATGAAGGGATGGAGCCAAAGCAAAACAATACCCAGTCGTGGATGTGACTGGTGTTAGAAACAAAGTCCGATGCTGTAAAGAGCAATATTGCATAGGAACCTGGAATGTCAAGTCCATGAATCAAGGCAAATTGGAAGTGGTCAAACAAGAGATGGCAAGAGTGAATGTCGACATTCTAGGAATCAGTGAACTAAAATGGACTAGAATCGGTGAATTTAACCCAGATGACCATTATATCTACTACTGTGGGCAGGAATCCCTTGGAAGAAATGGAGTAGCCATCATGGTCAACAAAAGAGTTCAAAACGCAGTACTTGGATGCAATCTCAAAAACGACAGAATGATCTCTGTTCATTTCCAAGGCAAGCCTTTCAATATCACGGTAATCCAAGCCTATGCCCCAACCAGTAATGCTGAAGAAGCTGAAGTTGAATGATTCTATGTAGACCTACAAGACCTTTTAGAACTAACACCCCCAAAAGATTTCCTTTTCATTATAGGGGGCTGGAATGCAAAAGTAGGAAGTCAAGAAACACCTAGAGTAACAGGCAAATCTGGCCTTGGAATGTGGAATGAAGCAGGGCAAAGACTACTAGAGTTTTGCCAAGAGAACGCACTGGTCATAGCAAACACCCTCTTCCAACAACACAAGAGAAGACTCTACACATGGACATCACCAGATGGTCAACACTGAAATCAGATTGGTTGTATTCTTTGCAGCCAAAGATGGAGAAGCTCTATACAGTCAGCAAAAACAATACTGGGAGCTGACTGTGGCTCAGATCATGAACTCCTTATTGCCAAATTCAGACTTAGATTGAAGAAAGTAGGGAAAACTGCTAGACCATTCAGGTATGACCTAAATCAAATCCCTTATGATTATACAGTGGAAGTGAGAAATAGATTTAAGGGCCTAGATCTGATAGAGTGCCTGATGAACTATGGATGGAGGTTCGTGACATTGTACAGGAGACAGGGATCAAGACCATCCCCATGGAATAGAAATGCAAAAAAGCAAAATGGCTGTCTGGAGAGGCCTTACAAATACTTGTGTAAAGAAGAGAGGTGAAAAGCAAAGGAGAAAAGGAAAGATATAAGCATCTGAATGCAGAGTTCCAAAGAATAGCAAGGAGAAATAAGAAAGCCTTCCCCAGCAATCAGTGCAAAGAAATAGAGGAAAACAACTGAATGGGAAAGACTAGAGATCTCTTCAAGAAAATTAGAGATACCACGGGAACATTTCATGCAAAGATGGGCTTGATGAAGGACAGAAATGGTATGGACCTAACAGAAGCAGAAGATATTAAGAAGAGATGGCAAGAATACACAGACGTGTACAAAAAAGATCTTCACCGCCAAGATAATCACGATGGTGTGATCACTCACCTAGAGCCAGACATCCTGGAATGTGAAGTCAAGTGGGCCTTAGAAAGCATCACTACGAACAAAGTTAGTGGAGGTGATGGAATTCCAGTTGAGCTGTTTCAAATCCTGAAAGATGATGCTGTGAATGTGGACTCAATATGCCAGCTAATTTGGAAAACTCAGCAGTGGCCACAGGACTGGAAAAGGTCAGTTTTCATTCCAATCCCAAAGGAAGGCAATGCCAAAGAATGCTCAAACTACCGCACAATTGCACTCATCTCACATGCTAGTAAAGTAATGCTCAAATTTCTCCAAGCCAGGCTTCAGCAATACATGAACCATGAACTTCCAGATGTTCAAGCTGGTATTAGAAAAGGCAGAGGAACCAGAAATCAAATCGCCAACATTCGCTGGATCATGGAAAAAGGAAGAGAATTCCAGAAAAACATCTATTTCTGCTTTATTGACTATGCCAAAGCCTTTGACTGTGTGGATCACCATAAACTCTGGAAAATTCTGAAAGAGATGGGAATCCCAGACCACCTGACCTGCATCTTGAGAAACCTATATGCAGGTCAGGAAGCAACAGTTAGAACTGGACACAGAACAACAGACTGGTTCCAAATAGGAAAAGGAGTACGTCAAGGCTGTGTATTGTCACCCTGCTTATTCAACTTATATGCAGAGTACATCATGAGAAAGGCTGGGCTGGAAGAAGTACAAGCTGGAATCAAGATTACTGGGAGAAATATCAATAACCTCAGATATGCAGATGACACCACCCTTATGGCAGAAAGTGAAGAGGAACTAAAAAGCCCCTTGATGAAAGTGAAAGAGGAGAGTGAAAAAGTTGGCTTAAAGCTCAACATTCAGAAAACAAAGATCATGGCATCTGGTCCCATCACTTCATGGGAAATAGATGGGGAAACAGTGTCAGACTTTATTTTTTTTGGGCTCCAAAATCACTGCAGATGGTGATTGCAGCCATGAAATTTAAAGATGCTTACTCCTTGGAAGGAAAGTTATGACCAACCTAGATAATATATTGAAAAGCACAATATGGTAATGCATATATATGGAATTTAGAAAGATGGTAACGATAACCCTGTATGAGAGACAGCAAAGAGACACAGATGTATAGAACAGTCTTTTGGACTCTGTAGGAGAGGGAGAGGGTGGGATGATTTGGAAGAATGGCACTGAAACATGTATAATATCATATAAGAAATGAATCACCAGTCTAGGTTCGATGCAGGATAAGGATGCTTGGGGTTGGTGCACTGGGATGACTCAGAGGGATGGTATGGGGAGGGAGGTGGGAGGAGGGTTCAGGATTGGGAACACGTGTACACCTGTGGCAGATTCATGTTGATGTATGGCAAAACCAATACAATATTGTAAAATAGTTAGCCTCCAATTAAATAAATTAAAAAAAAAAAAAGAAAAGCAGAGATATTACTTTGCCAACAAAGGTCCCTCTAGTCAAGGCTATGGTCTTCCAGTGGTCATGTATGGATGTGAGAGTTGGACTGTGAGAGTTGGACTGTGAAGCTGAGCGCCAAATAATTGATGCTTTTAAACTGTGGTGTTAGAGAAGACTCTTGAGAGTCCCTTGGACTGCAAGGAGATCCAACCCATCCATCCTAAAGGAGATCAGTCCTGGGTTTTCATTGAAAGGACTGATGCTAAAGCTGAAACTCCAATACTTTGGCCACCTCACATGAAGAGTTGACCCATTGGAAAAGACTGTGATGCTGGGAAGGACTGGGGGCAGGAGGAGAAGGGGACGACAGAGAATGAGATGGTTGGATGGCATCACTGACTTGATCGACATGAGTTTGAATGAACTCCAGGAGTTGGTGATAGACAGGGAGGCCTGGGGTGCTGCAATTCATGGGGTCACAAAGAGTCAGACATGACTGAGCGACTGAACTGAACTGAATGCATGAAAATGAAAAATGAAAGTGAAGTTGCCCAGTCGTGTCCAACTCTTAGCAACCCCATGGACTGCAGCCTACCAGGTTCCTCTGTCCATGGGATTTTCCAGGCAAGAGTACTGGAGTGGGGTGCCATTGCCTTCTCCAGTGGCATACCCTAGATGGGCCTGGCACCTTCGCTGGGATGGTTAGATAGGCGGGGGCTGACCTGGCGTCTCTCCCATGGAGCTTTCCCACAGTGCTATCTTGGGCTTCCTCACAACCTGGCAGTCTTTGGGAGCTGGATTTCTCCCAGTGGCAACTGGCTTCCTTCAGAAAGTGGGTTCCAAGAAACCAAATAGCCTTGGAAGTCACATTTCTTCCACAATTCACTGAGGAAAATCTAGATTTAAAGGGGTGGAGAACTGAACTCTACATCTCATCAGGAGAAGTAGCAAAGGGTCGTCAGTCATCTGTAACCTACCGCAAAGTGGTTACTCGAAAAAACACAGCTAGGAAGTCAAACGGCCAGGCCAGGAACATAGACTTTTCTTTATACTATGTAAGCCCAAGCAGTAGGTCTTGGTAATTTTAAAGAGTGAACTAAACAAGTTGATTTTTAGTTTTTTAAAGCATGGTAGATTGTAGCTGGCTGTGGAGTAACAGGAGGTGTAAAAATTTATAGCAGCTTATCTTCATTGAGAGCAGACTCCAGAATTCAGTGGGTGGATATGCCTCAGAACTTTGTCCTCCAGTCTTTAGGTTGAGGCCCCTACTAAGTGTAGCTGATACTTTTTTTTTTATCTTGTTCCCCAAACCCCTTCCCCACCCCCCTCCAGCTTAACAACGGGGCTGCTGCTCCACTGTCTCTTTCATATTTGTGAATACTCTCTCAGGTCTGGGAAATCAGATTGTCTCATTTAAATTTAATTTGAATTTCTGTTTGAAGAATCAACCTGAGACATCAAAGGGAATCCAAAAAATGCACTACAAAATAAATGATCAAATGACTTCTGAAAACATTGCACTTTTATATCTGGAAATACTGGATCAAAACTCCAATTTCTTTTATTGTTAAAATTAAAGAAAGACTTAAAAGAAACTGCCATGTAAGTTTGACACCACATTTAACCAACAGACAAATTGTTAAAACCTGGTAGGGTTATAACCATCAATACATGCATTCTCTCTCTAATTCATAATGAGTCAGAATCTCCCAGTCACTAAGCTTCCACTGGGTTTCAAGTTACTTTTCAAGTCGTAGAAATATCATTTAGAGTACAGGTCACAGATGCCTAATTTACAGTCTAGGAATAATTACACTGCCAATTTATCTGCACAACACAGACAGAGTTTTGTACTGAAATGTAACTTTTGCAAAACTAACTTTTCAAACAAAATATTTACCTTAATTACTTTTGCATTTAATTTTTGAAGATCTGAAGTCCCTTTCTTGTATTTTAATATAGTCAGAGATGGATGTTAGAAGTTCAGCACTGCAGTGAATTAGCATTTTCTCTGAGTCTTACAGGTAGTTGAGACAACATATGAGAGAAAAAAGTGTATGGTCTGCCCTCAAGGATGCAAATGCATTCTGCCAGGAGAAAGTGAGAAGACCACCTGGTAAATGAATGAGTGATCATAGCTCATCCCATCAAGAATGTGGTGGGTGATCAAAAACTTGATTAAGTCTTGTTTAACTTAGCAGGAACTATGAACCCAAACTAACGGTGCAGAGAGCATAGGTCCTAGAGGCATGAAGTTTCAGGCAAGTGTCATTGACCAGAGGAAAGACCATGCTTTCTAGCTGGAGTGGACAGGAATGATTTTCTTGCTTTCTGTTGGCCAGATAGGACTGGGTTGGGAGAATCAATAAGTGAAGAATTAAAATCAATACTTATTTTTTGATGAAGAAAAAGACCATGGCATGCTGTGCAGGGGAGAGGGGAGCAACCTTCCTCCCAGGTACCTTTTATGGCTCTTTTATATTTAGGCAAACCAGCTGGTGGACCCTTTGCCAGCTCCTCTAACCCACTCCAGGCTTCCCCCGAGGCTCAGCTGGTTAAGAATCCACCTGCCGATGTAAGAGATGCTAGTTTGATTCCTGGTTTGGTAAGATCCTCTGGAGAAGGAAATGGCAACCCACTCCAGTATTCTTGCCTGGAGAATCCCATGGACTGGGGAGCCTGATGGGCTACAGTCCATGGGGCTGCAAAGAGTCAGACAGGACTGAGCATACACACACGCATGCTACACACACGCACGCTGACCCAGTCCATTCTCTCCTGCTAAAAAGTTGACAGAGAAAGTTCTAACGAAGACAGTTGAATTTATCAGCTTAGTAAAATTATATAACTATGTGAAATCTGTCCCATGGTGACTCAGTTTGGATTTCAGAATGACTGGGGAGTGATAAGAAGAGGGAAAGAATCCTAATAGAGTATCCTGTCCATCGCAGCGGCAGGGAGCACTCCAAGAGAGAGTAGCCGGAAAGTTCAGGGAGCTTTGCAAGACGGAGTCTTTAAATTCATGTTGGTTTCTGCCTCTCTGTCTCCTGCCCTGACCCTCACTAAGTCACACAGCTAGCCTTGTAATGATGCTTTTTGTAATGAGTGGGAGAGAGGAAGCAGACTTTCTGTGCCTGGGGGCAAGGAAAAGGGAGTCCTTGAGGAGAGATTGCTTGGGGAGATGATGGTAATTAACTGGACCACAGTGGCTAAGCATATTGCAATGTGAACCATGTAGAAAGATCTGAGCGGAACATCCGTTCCGCCCCTGCCTTCGAAACCCAAGGAGGCTGATCACTCACGTGTGTGGATGTTTGCTGGTGTATTTGTGAAAGAGCATCGGGGAGGGGAGCCAGAACTTGCATTTGCATGGCTATGAGCTGGTAGGGATTCCAACCCTCAGATTGCATGTTTATAATTTAGAGAAGGCAGCCCTGTCCACGTGGACGCTAGAGTGGCTAATAACTTTTCTCTGCGAGGAAATCTCTCCATGTTCCTCTCTGGCGGCTATCACATCACATTGAAAGGCCGTGATGCCCTCCTCCTTTAGTGATGGCCTGGTCCCTGCAGGATGCCGCGAAGGATTCGTCTGTCCTCTTTTTAATAAGTCCAGTAATAGGAGTTTCTACCATTTCTCTTGGGGTGTTTTTCTTTTTTTCCTTCTATTTCAGTGTTATGAACTCACTGTATGGATTTTAGAAGTTGTTATTTTAATTGAGCAGTCAAGCAACAGAGAATTGTCTGGCCGCCCAGCCTTAGTAGAATCTGAGATTGTTCCAAAATTAGAAAAATATCCAACCCAGGAGGTGATGGAGGAAGCAGAGATGGGGAGCAGGAAGATCACAAATCTATGCCTAGCTGCAGTCTCATTTGATCTCTGACACTGATTCCCACTAGATTTCAAAATAGGGTGATCTGAGTATTTTCTTCCTAAAGAATAAGGATAATGGAGCCTTTTGCTAACTGAAAGGCAGGAATTGAGGTTTATCAAAATATATTGATTTTGATGTATTCAGTCAACATGGCTTTCAACTCTGACCCCTGCTTTCATCCGTTGGTTTCTGACTCAGATAAAATCCTCACCATTCAGCTTCTCCAGCTTCTGGTCCTCCACATGCTGCCAACGCTATTTTTCTAAAGTACAGATCATCCTGTCATACCGTTTCCTTGCTCAACATGCTCCAGTGGTCATCTCTCATCCTCCAGAATCTGTGTGCTCCTGTCCATTACTCCAATTGCCCTTCCACCATTTCAGCAGGATAACAACATAGAAACCTGCAAGAGTGTGATGGAAATGTAAACTGGCGCAGCCTCTGTAGGAAAGTGTGGAGGTTCCTCAAAAAACTAAAAGTAGAGTTGCTATACGATCTAGCAATCCCACTCCTGGGCATACATCCGGGAAAAGAGAAAAAAACAACTCTCATTCAAAAAGGTACATACACCCCAATGTTTGTAGCAGCATTATTCACAACAACCAAGACGTGGAAAGAAGCTGAATGTCCATCCACAGGTGAATGAATAAAGAAGATATGGTACGTATAGACAAGGGAGCACTACTCCACCATTAAAAAAATGAAATCATGCCATTTGCAGCAACGCGGATGGACCTAGAGATGGTCATTCTAAGCGAAATAAGTCAGAAAAAAGCTCATATGATATCAGTATGGGTAGAATCTAAATTATGACGCAAATGAACTTACCCTATGAAATAGATTCACAGACATAGAAAATAGACTTGTGGTTGCCAAGAGCGAGGGGGGATGGGGAACAAACGGATTCAGAGTTCGGGATTAGCAGATGCAAACTGTTATCCTTAGAATGGATAAACAAAGTCCTACCATATAGCACAGAGAACTATATTCAATATCCTGAGATCAATCACAATGAGAAAGAACATGAAAAGAATGTATGATACGTAAAATTGAATTACTCTGCTGAACAGCAGAAATTAACACAGCATTGTAAGTCAACTATACTAAAAAAAAGAAGAAACCTTCAACAGTGCACTGGTCCTCCTCTAACCACAGCTGGCTGTTTCACTCGTCGTCCTCTTTGCACCCCACCCCCAACCGTGCCTGCTTACCATCACTATTTGACCTTCGATTCCTAAAACAAATCTATTCTGTTCTTTTATCAAAACTTTTGCTCAACAATGATTAAGGGATATTTCCTATCTCCATGTTTAGATAATATCACCGTGAAAGTGAAAGTGTTAGCCTCCCAGTCATGTCTGCCTCTTTGCAACCCCCTGGACTGTAGCCCTCCAGGCTCCTGTGTCCGTGGGGATTCTCCAGGCAAGAATACTGGAGTGGGTTGCCATCCCTTTTCCAGGGGGTCTTCCTGACCCAAGGATCAAACCCAAGTCTCCTGCATTGCAGACAATTTTTTTACTGTTTGAGCCATCAGGGAAACCCCAATATCACTTTATATAATGGTTATTAAAGGAACATAAAGAGTATTCTTTGGGATATCCTTTAATAGCATTAAATAAGGGTTGGCAAGATCCCCTGGAGAAGGGAATGGCTACCCACTCCAGTATTCTGGCCTGGAGAATCCCATGGACTGTGTAGCTCATGGGGTCCCAAAGAGTCGGACAGGACTGAGTGACTCACTTTCACTTTTCACTTTTAAGGGCTTATCTTCAAAAATTGGCATTGTGAAAGAGAAAAGGAAATAAAAATTTTATATGTATTATATCAAAATTTTTATGCATATTGTATCAAAACCCCAAACTCTTATACATATTGTATCATTTTTATGATGTAGATTTGATGAAAACAAGCAAACACAGTGCCCAGCCCTTAGCCTGCAAAAAAATAAAATAAAAGGTTAGGCCAAAACGGTGAAAGCTCATCAGTTGACTCCTGAATTCTAGTCCAACTGACTAGAAAGGAAATGTTTCCTGGTGACTTAAATATTATTAACAAGGTCCAAAGGACTTAATGCCTATTGACGAAAATCCAACTTAAACTCAACAGGGTTCATCTTTATACTAGTTAAAATGTTTGATTCTCTTTCCCCTTTTCTCCTCTTACTGCCTTGCTTTTGCAGTCTTCTCTTTCCAACTTCTTTCTGTTGCTCTGTAACAGCGGCAGAGACGCATCCATCCCCACCCCTCACTGCCTTGCTCCTCTCTGGTCTCACACTTTCTCACCGTACCCCTTGCATTCCAGTACTCTTTCTGGCTTACATGTTCTCCATGATTAACTTGCTTATCCTTGATATTAGCTCTTTACTATAATGCTTGGTGGCTCAAAAATTTCATTATCCAGCTTCTTCACTGAAATGATATCCCATGACTTAGATATGTTTTTCTATAAAATTCAACATTTTAATAATTTACAAAATATTTTATAATACATTTCAATATTAACTAGCTATGTGGCATGTAAAGATCATAGAATTTCAATGCATCAACTTGATCCACTCTGGTTATTGTGCGCTAGAGATTAATTTTAAACAATTCTATAATATTATATAAGGCAAATAATATAATTAAGTTATAATTTATTATATTACAAATATGTAGTTTATTGACACTTTTTGAAACTCTAACCTTAGATACTAAAGTATTTCTGCTTAGTTAACTTTTTGGCCTAACATTTTGTTTATACACTTTCTTACTTTCATTTGCATTGGTTTTCATGAGATTTGCTAGAATGAATATACTTGTAAAACATTTCAAACCTGTTCCAGGCATAACAGATATGCTGGTATTGACCTAGACTTACATGACCTTAAATTATTTCTACAGTCATCTTTGGTAGTGAGCAGAGTTGATGTCTTTTTGTTCTGGCCACAGAAGTCACAGGAGGGCAGTGTTTCAAGAAGGACAGAGCAGTCAACTTTTCAAATATCTCTCAATTTCAGTGAGGGGGGAGACAGAAGAGGGTCTATTGATTTTTGTGACCTGGGGATCATTAGTGATGCTAATAGGAGAAAATTCAGTGGACTGATGATTGGAAGACATAGCAATGGAGTAAATCATGGATAAAATGAGAGAAATAGGGGACAGTTTCTGGGGATAGTTGCAAGAAGCTTCTTGTGACAGGAATGAGATAGTAGCTGGAGGAGATTCTGGGATTCAAGGAGACATTTTTAAGGAATCAGAGATGCTAGAATATGTGAACTAATGAGAATGCTTAACTAAAGGAGGAGGGGGTGGAGGATGGGGGAGAGGCAGAGCATAATTGCAATATCTGTTCTTTTTAAAAAAGTATTCATTTGGCTGCACCAGGTTTTAATTGTGGCATGTAGGATTTTGAGGGTATGTGGCAGGCAGGATCTAGTTCCCTGACCAAGGATTGAACCCAGGCCTTGGGAGCATGGAGCCTTAGCCACTAGACCACTAGGGAAGTCCCTCAGGATAGGCTCCTGAGAGACCATGTGATCAGAGAACTTTCAGAATTCAGGGGGGAGGAAGGGAAGGTGGCCATAAGCCTGTGTGGACTTGTGCTGGAGAGATGTGAGAATATTCACTGACGGGTTTCGTTCACATGATGACAAGATACAGGATCATCAGTGGAAGATAAGGTGAGCTGCGGTGGGAAAAATTATAAGGTGAGCTGGGGTAGTAAAAATTAGATCTCTTGGTAAGGTAGAGGTGTGATGCAATTATGAAGAGTGGAAAAGTCTCTGGAATAGAGACCCATGAAGGAGATACCAGGCAGCGTGCATCACCACTTTTTAAGGTCAGAGCTCATCCACTTACAAAGGCAACTCTTTGCCTTTCAGAGTGATTTCTATACAAATACACTACGGTGCAATGATATAGGCACAAATAAAGCGAATAGGTGGATAACAGATACTGTAGTTCTTTTTGTGTGACTGCAACGAGGGGAGAAAAGGGCAAGGGATTTTGAGAGCTCAAACTACCGCACAATTGCACTCATCTCACGCGCTAGTAAAGTAATGCTTAACATTCTCCAAGCCAGTCTTCAGCAATACGTGAGCCGTGAACTTCCAGATGTTCAAGCTGGTTTTAGAAAAGGCAGAGGAACCAGAGATCAAATTGCCAACATTCGCTGGATCATTGAAAAAGCAAGAGTAAGTTCCAGAAAAACATCTATTTCTGGTTTATTGACTATGCCAAAGCCTTTGACTGTGCGGATCACAAAAAACTGTGGAAAATTCAAGAGATGGAAATTCCAGACCACCTGACCTGCGTCTTGAGAAACCCAAATGCAGGTCAGGAAGCAACAGTTAGAACTGGACATGGAACAACAGACTGGTTCCAAATAGGAAAAGGAGTATGTCAAGGCTGTATATTGTCACCCTGCTTGTTTAACTTATATGCAGAGTACATCATGAGAAACACTGGGCTGGAGGAAGCACAAGCTGGAATCAAGATTGCCGGAAGAAATATCAATAACCTCAGATATGCAGATGACACCACACATATGGCAGGAAGTGAAGAAGAACTAAAAAGCCTCTTGATGAAAGAGAAAGAGAAGAGTGAAAAAGTTAGCTTAAAGCTCAACATTCAGAAAACTAAGATCATGGCATCTGGTCCCATCACTTCATGGGAAATAGATGGGGAAACAGTGGAAACAGTGGCTGACTTTATTTTTGGGGGCTCCAAAATCACTGCAGATGGTGATTGCAGCCATGAAATTAAAAGACACTTACTCCTTGGAAGGAAAGTTATGACCAACCTAGACAACATATTAAAAAGCAGAGACATTACTTTGCCAACAAAGGACCATCTAGTCAAGGCTATGATTTTTCCAGTGGTCATGTATGGATGTGAGAGTTGGACTATAGAGAAAGCTAAGTGCCCAAGAATTGATGCTTTCGAACTGTGGTGTTGGCAAAGACTCTTGAGAGTCCCTTGGACTGCAAGAAGATGCAACCAGTCCATTCTGAAGGAGATCAGTTCTGGTTGTTCATTGGAAGGACTGATGTTGAAGCTGAAACTCCAATACATTGGCCACCCGATGTGAAGAGCTGAGTCATCTGAAAAGACCCTGATGCTGGGAAAGATTGAGGGCAGGAGGAGAAGGGGATGACGGAGGATGAGATGGTTGGATGGCATCACCGACTCAATGGACATGGTTTTGGGTAGACTCTGGGTGTTGGTGATGGACAGGGAGGCCTGGCGGGCTGTGGTTCATGGGGTTGTAAAGAGTCAGACACGACTGAACTGAACTGAAAAGGAATAATGTAATAAAGCGCTATGGAGTCTCAGCTGGATAGGAAGACAAGGGGAAAGGGGAGGGTACCGTACACACCTAGTAGAATGGCTAAAGAGTAACAACAAATGGCCGTTCCAAATCTTGGGGAAGATATAGAGAAATTGGAACTCTTGTACACTGGTAATGGGAATGTAACAATGCAACATAGTACCACTCTGTTGTAAAAAAGTTTGTCAGTTTCTTGAAAGGTTAAACATATGTCTATGGTGTGATCCAGTCATTCATGTTCTAGGACTTATATGTTATTGTTCATTGCAACTTTACTTGCAATTATCAAATTATACATTTCAACTGAGAAAAAGTGAAAGTCGCTTAGTCATGTCCAACTCTTCGCCATCCCATGGACTGTAGCCCGCCAGGCTCCTCTGTCAGTGGAATTCTCCAGGCCAGAACACTGGAGTGGGTAGCCATTCCCTTCTCCAGGGGATCTTCCCAACTCAGGGATCAACCCCCGGCCTCTCGCATTGTTGGTGGATTCTTTACTGTCTGAGCCACCAAGGAAGCACGATTCATTGTATGTTGATTATACCCCATTAAAAGAAACCTTCTACAGAACTTTTAGAAAAAAGTTTAAAACAGAAGGTGTTGATGCACAGTGAGAGAGTGATGAGATCAATAGTGAAGACATCTCACTGTAGTTTAAAAATTGATTTTATGAGTGTTTTTGAGCAGATAAACTTGAGGATATGACTGGAGAAGGATGTGCATTTTTATTTTTTATTTTTGAAGTTCTGATGATGATAAGGTATGGCATAGGAGTGAAAGATTAAATTGGAATGAGAGGAGACTGTCTTTAGGGATGAGGAGGTCTAAAAATCGGGAAGCCTCCAGGTTGTATGTTCACGTTAAAGGCATCAAAAATGATGACTGAGTTGAGAGAAAGAGTAAGTGTGAGCCAGGAGCTGACACCTTCAGAGAACTGAAGAGTCACTGGGAGGGTGGAGCATGGAAGTAACAAAGAGACTCAGGAACAGTGAAGTCAGAAGACACAGATTTGAGAGGAGGGTACTACAAGCTGGTGTTAGGAGGCATAATGGTGTAAAAATGGCAGTTCAAGAAGGTCAGAGACCCAGGTCCATCATTTGAAGAAATAGTTAAAGAAGGTAATGAAGAAATCGTTGCTTTCAGAGAGGTGTGGCCGACATGTGGGAGCAGATGAGGCATTTGGGAGAGAGCTGAACAAAGCAGGGGAGGCTGTTGTCCAGTCGCGAAGTCAAGTCCGCGAGGACTTTGCGACCCCTTGGGCTGCAGCATCCCAGGCCTCCCTGTCCTTCACCATCTCCTGGAGGTTGCCCAAGTTCATGTCCATTGAATCGATCGTCTCATCCTCTGCCACCTCTTCTCCTTTTGCCTTCAATCTTTCCCAGCATCAAAGTGAGACTGACTAATCATCAAAGGTTAAATCTTCTGGCGATCACTCATCCAAACAGAGGTATGAAGGGGGAACAATTATTACTTTCTCTTGCTTTATTTTAAACAATTTAACCATCTGTGACGGAATTTCTAAGCATTATAATTGTTTACTTGGGCTGTTTTAAAATTTTATACCAGTGGAATAATACTGAGTGCATTCCATTGCGGCGTCCTTATTTCACTCGGCTTTCTCTTTTAGAGACACATTCATGCTGATGCACGGAACTGAAGTTCCTTCATTTTCGCTGCTGTTTCCTTTCTATCGTGTGAACGTGCCCTATTTTGTTCAACCATTTCTACTGTTGGTGGACATTTGTGTCGCTTTCACTGTTTTGTGAGGAGAAACAATGTTGCTATAAACATTTCTGGTGCATGTTTCATAATGCAAATGTACAAGAATTTCTCTAGATAATCTGTCCAGTAAGAGAACGGCTGGATCGTTCGTGTCTACATGCTCCACTTTTTATGTTGATGCCCAATTGTTGTTAATCAGTTGGTCCAATTTTTGCACTGCCATTCTACCCCATCCTTATGAACATTTGTCTGATTTTTAATTTTTGCTCTTTTGGCTGGTATAAAGGTATATCTGGGGATTTTTGCTTCCACTTCCCTAATTGCCAGTGAGGCTTTTACGTGTTCATTGGCCAACCAGTTCTCCTATATGCCTTCTCACTGACAGTGAGAACTCGGATGAGTTGCTTCACTTCTCGGATCTTCTGATCTTCAGCAGGTAAGGAAGGATAACATTACACATTTCACAAGATGCTGCCCTTGAGAGAGAAGGACCTGCCACTGTCAGAATGACATTTTCTTAGCTTACTTTTGGAAACCATCTTAACCCGTGTTGCTTTTGGGGCAGGTCACTAGGATGAAGATAGAAGTATTCAGATAGGCAGACTGGGAGAAAGGAGAGGATTGTATCAACTGGTTACAATAAACAAGTAAATGACCTAAAGTTCTAGTTAAGGTAGCTATTACAGCTTTAAAAAACAAACCTTGGAGGAGCAAGGAATATATTGGGAATTTGAGCTTAACAGAAACACACTGTTAAATGTAAAATAAATAAATCTCAAGGACATAATGTATAAAACAGGGAGCTATGTTCAGATCTGTAATAACCTAGACTGAAGAAGAATCTGAAAAAAAGAGTGTGCGCGCATGTGTATACGTATATATATACCCACATATACATACACATGGGATTTCCTAGGTGGGGCTAGTGGCAAAGAATCTGCCTGCCAACGCATGAGTTATAAGAGATGCAGGTTTGATCCCTGGGTTGGGGAGATCCCTTGGAGAAGGGCATGGCAACCCACTCTAATATTCTTGCTTGGAGAATCTCATAGACAGAGGAGCCTGGAGGGCCCCAGTCCATAGCGTTGCAAAGAGCTGGACACGACCGAAGTGACCTAGCACACAACAGATACATATACACACACAGATATATAAGATGTTACAGAAAAACCCTAATGAACCTTTTCAGCCGAGATACATGCTCTGCATGCTCAGTTGTGTCCGACTGTTTGATACCCCATGGACTATAGCCCTCCAGGCTTCTCTGTCCATGGGATTTCCCAGGCGAGAATACTGGAGTGGGTTTGTCGTTTCCTCCTCCAGGGGATTTTCCTGACCCAGGGATCAAATCTACATCTCCTGCATCTCCTGCGCTGCAGGCAGATTCTTAACTACTAGGGCCACCTGGGTAATGCATACGTGTGTGTGTGTGTGTGTGTGTGTGTGTGAATCATTTTGCTGTATATCTGAAATGCTGTAAATATGCTTCAGTTAAAAAAAACCGACAAACCAAACCTCATATTGCAGTGACTTAACAAAATAGAGATTATTTCCTATTCCTTCCTGTGTTCCCATTTGGTGGTGGTGGTTCAGTAGCTAAATTGTGTCTAACTCTTGCGACCCCATGGACTCCCTTTGCCAGGCTTTTCTGTCCGTGGGGTTTCCCAGGCAAGGATACTGGGGTGAGTTGCCATTTCCTTCTCCAGGGGATCTTCATGACCCAGGGATCAAACCCTCGTCTCCTACATGTGGGTTCTTTACCACTGGGCCACCAGCGAAGCCCCGTATTGCAAGTTAAGAGGCAGCTTTTGGCCACCAACTGATTCAGGAAACCAGACTCCTTCCACATGGCTCTAAGATGCTGTGGGGAGTCCCGTGCCTCCTGCTGGAAGAAGGGGAACTAGGACATCAAGAGATTCTAATACCTACTTACTTCTTTCAAGCAGATGCCTTGCAGTGGACACTCTCTTCCAATCACACTCTTTCAGCTAGACCCAGTCACCTGGCCGCCTCTGGGTAAGGAGGGCCTCAGAATGTAGTCTTTTCACTTTGAAAAATTCCCTTTAGTTTTGGTGCTGGATGACATATTGACTTGCAAAGGAGAGTGATAACCACGTCCTGTGTTATTCAACATGAATGTTTCTTGACTTTTGGGGGACTGAGTTATAAACAGAACTTGCTACAGGATAGATACAGGTCTCTGTGGAGATTGGGGCAAATTATTGAACATGGAGATAGTTGGCAGAAATCTTGATGGAGGAGGATGCTGCCTCTGTGTCTGGTAGTTTGAATGTGCGGGGTTGTGTGCCGGGAGGGGGTGCTTTGCACTAACAGGAGTGCTAATATGATGTATTAAATGTCAGATCGGCATCGCCGGGTGTGCGTCTCTCTCCTGCGGTACTGACTGTTTATGCTTATTCAGCCCTTTGAATAATTTAACACATTTCATACTCTAAATTACTCTCAGCAATTTGATGGGGCTTCTGGCAGTTTACTTGAAACGCTCAGTGTTAGGTCAACATAGGGTCCCAGCTTCTGCTAAATAGAAGTACTATGCCTACTTAGGGAAACATAATTAGTTTTCTCCACGGATCTTCTGGAAGGTGGGGTGGGGCGGAAGGGTGGGTAGGGGTGGGGGAACCAGAGTGTAGATACAGCCTGTGTTCATTTGATTGTCAGTCCAGAAAATGCCAGGGATCCAAGGGTTAACAATTTAATGGGGCAGGAAGCTGGCCTTCAGGAGAAGGAAAAGTTGAAGGGCATGGAGAACAGTTGAAGTTTGCTGTGCAAATGGGTGTGTATGATAAATGACCCTCATTTAGTCAATACTGACGGTGGCTGAGTCCTCCTTTCAGTTTAATCCTGATGTTAGAAAGGGCCTGTCCCAGGGAAGACTGGCCACAGCGGTGGTGTGGCAATGCAGGGTCATTTGCGCAAGGGAAATGGGGAACCGCGATCGGAGGGGACTCTCTTGTTTCCATTTAGTGTCCTCAGCTTACTTGTATGTGAGCTGCAACAATGATGCAAAGTACTTGCTCTTCTTGATTTTTTCTCCATCTCTCTCTGAAATCACAAATTCCATGATGATAAAAAATTAGACTTTCCTCTGAGCTGGAGGTATGCTGTTTCTTTAATGTTCTAAGAAGGTGGTTTTATGAAGTATCTTTGCCTTCCCCCTTGTCTCTCTCTCTCTCTCTTCCTTGGCATCCTGGGTAGAAAGGGCACAGACTTTTGTGAGAGGTGAGCACTTTCAATTAAGACTTAAAATCTTGAAAGGAAAGAGAAAAAAATCTTACCTTCGAAGAGGCATCAGGTGGAGTGAAATCCCGAGTATTCTAATGACCTCAGCCAGCCAGTGGCCACAAAATGATGATGCAAGAGAGCCTGGGCTGAGCTCTTTGTTAAGCAACAGCAGGACTCTGATTGACTGTACCCTCTGGGTTTGAACTCCCCCACCACTCTCTGGAAATGCTGAAAAATCTTCTTGGGGATTTATACATCCTGAGAGAGTCCAGAATGAAGTGTTTGCTTATCATCCATTTTTACCCCCTTTGAAATAGTCTGAGCCTGCATTGTAACCTCAGGTCAAAACTATTTGGGGTGGTGGTAACTCATGATAAACACATGCTTTTGAAGGTTAGAATGCCATCAGTTTAAGAACATCAGATTAACCTTCTTATTTAAAAATTAAAAAAAAAAAAAACCTCCAAAGTGTTAAGAGCACCAAATGCCTGTGTACATGGATCTGTACGTATCTTCACATGTGGGTATGCATTTATTAAGCTAAACTCAAAACCAGAAATGTTTGCTCACTCAAATGTATAGAACTGTTTTATTTAAGAAGTTAGTGGTATTTTGAATAATTAGCAGACAGAAAAGTGTGCATTTATCATCATTTACTACAAAGGGAAGAAATATTTTATCCTCTATCTGAAAGTTCATGTTTTATTTCTAGCAAGGAAAGGAAGTGTGATATTTTCTTAGAAATAAAGTCACTGAAGTCTATGATTTCCACGAAGTAAGCTCTTGGATAGATGTCACTACATATAGTTATTGAATGCTGTCAAAATATAAGAGCACTTTCTTTACTAGACGTGATTATCTTTAACAACAGTTTTATGACTTTGAACAATGTATACTCACAATTTCCCCCTTTTGAGCAAAGAGGTCCATTGGATGTATAAAATTTATTTATTCCATTATTTTTATTTAGAATGACAGCCACAATTTTTCTCAATGAGTGCATCGCACTCATTAGAAAAATTTTATCTATATTAGTACATTCATTTTGGGTATTTTTCTTCCGAAGTAGAAGAAAGTTGCCTTAGTTGAGCTGTCATCCTAACAAGCGCTTTTAGATTCCTCCCTCTAGATTTCCATAAAACCTTTGTTTAGTGATCACACCAAAGTTAATTTTACTAAATGCCTATGCTACAAGGACCCTTACCTTCAGCCCAGAGCTGGAAAAATTTAGCTATGTTTGAGCTGAGATTTTCCCCATTATTTACCAGTAACAGTGGTTGTGTAATTAGCAGGGGATTGACAAGTTTGCATCTGTGTATGGAGAAGGCAATGGCACCCCCTCCTTTACTCTTGCCTGGAAAATCCCATGGACGGAGGAGCCTGGTGGGCTGCAGTCCATGGAGTCCCGAAGAGTCGGACACAACTGAGCAACTTCACTTTCACTTTTCACTTTCACGCATTGGGGAAGGAAATGGCAACCCACTCCAGTGTTCTTACCTAGAGAATCCCAGGGATGGGGGAGCCCAGTGGGCTGCCGTCTGTGGGGTTGCACAGAGTCAGACACGACTGAAGCGACTTAGCAGCAGCATGGTGTACGAAGGGCTCGTGTCTCCAGTCTGTGAGACAGGAGCATTTGCAAGCCTTATTTTGCAGAGAAACTAAGCATCTGGACCTCAAATATCCAGAGGGCAGACACGCGATGTTCAAAAGTAGTATTTTCTAATATCCATATCCCACCTGAATGTGGGTTCGGTCTATAGCAGTTGGGTAGCAGATATTAGAGTTCTTAACTTTTAGCTCATTGCCTTAAAGATGACTTTTAACCAAGGGTCACAGTGTCCACTCACTCCGGTGCGCCGTTGTTATACCTTTTGCCCGTAAACAGTAGATTTTCCACGTGAAAAGAAAGGGCAAATACAATTTGCTGTCAATTTTGCCTCCGTGGAAAGATGCTGCCCACAATCTCTATTATTTTTCCTGCAGTTTGTTGGTGACTGTTGCTAGGTGATGCAGTTTCCATTAAGCATCAGGGATCGAATGGGAGGGTTCGGAGACTAGGTTTCATTATATAATTAGCCCTTGATGTGCAGCAGAATCTCACGTCTCCGTGTTCAGGTGAGAGAAAAACGTTTCTGGCCGACCCCTAGGAATAGTTAGAGTAGGGACATGCGGTGATGGCATAAAATTAAAAAGCAGCCCATTCCTACGAATTCAATACCTGGTAAATTAATGCTAATATCACCTTGAGTTATTTTCTTGAGGATTTGCAGCCAGAATAAGATATAGAGGTGTCAGAATGCCTAGAGAAATGGGGGAGATTTTGGCACCCTCATTCAACAAATACATTGTTTTTCTGAAAGTGGGGGTTTTCCAGAAGATAAACAGAAAATACAAAAATAAGCTCTATGCATACAAATGTGTGTGTGTGTGTGTGTGTGTGTGTGTTCGTTGCTCAGTTGTGTCTGACTCTTTGTGACCCCAGGGACTATGGCCTGCCAGACTCCTCTGTCCATGGGATTTTCCACACAGGGATATTGGAGTGGGTTGCCATTCCCTTCTCCTGGGGATCTTCGCATACACACATGCTTATATCCATAACCACCATGGTGGTACAAAGAAAGAAGAAAAGGGGAGGGTAACATTATGAAGTTTCTAGTATGCAAGAGGACAAAACATGAGCAATCACTTTCTTTGGCCTTCTAGTTAGGAAGGATCAGGGACAGAAGCCCTGGATCTGACCAGCTCAGTCACCTCCACAAGCCCTTCCTGCCTCCTGCTTCAGCTTTCTGGAGATAGAACAGAGGGCTTAGTCCCTTGACTGCTTTCTCTTGCTTGAGAGTTCTTGTGAGGCAGTGTTATTTGGGTTTTTAAAAATCTCTTTTAAAAACTGAAATGCAGTGTTTTTACAATGTTGTGTTCATTTCAGGTGTGCAGCAAAGTGATTCAGTTGTGCATAGACATGGACGTGCTTGTGCTCAGTCCCTCAGTTGTGTCCAACTCTTTGCAGTCCCATGGACTGTAGCCCGTCAGCCTCCTCTGTCCATGGGATTCTCCAGGACAAGAATCCTGGAGTGGGTTGCCATTTCCTCCTCCAGGATGTATGTGTGTGTGTGTGTGTGTGTGTGTGTGTGTGTACATATATATATATTCTTTTTCAGATTATTTCCCCTTATAACTTATCATGAACTATTGAGTATAGTTCCCTGTTCTATACAGTAGGTCCTTGTCATCCAGTTTATATATAGTATTGTCCTCAGACTCCTAGTTTATCCCTTTTCCCACT
This sequence comes from Ovis aries, assembly GCF_016772045.2. Classification (NCBI taxonomy): domain Eukaryota; kingdom Metazoa; phylum Chordata; class Mammalia; order Artiodactyla; family Bovidae; genus Ovis; species Ovis aries. Next base: position 11,841,145 of record NC_056071.1, on the reverse strand, counting down.
TTGGTAGCCGTAAGTTTATTTCTTTGTCTTCCCTGGTGGCTCAGACAGTAAAGCGTCTGCCTGTGCAATGCAGGAGACCTGGGTTCGATCACTGGGTTGGGAAGATCCCCTGGAGAACGAAATGGCACCCCACTCTAGTAGTCTTGCCTGGAGAATCCCATGGATGGAGAAGCCTGGTAAGCTGCAGTCCATGGGGCTGCAAAGAGTTGGACATGACTGAGCGACTTCACTCTCTCACTCTGTGAGTCTGCTTCTGTTTTATAAATAAGTCCATTTCTATTCTTTTTCCCAATATCCTATGATATTTGCTTTTCTCTGTCTGGCTTACTTCACTTAGAATGATGATTTCTAGATCTGTACATGTTACATTTGCCACATGATTAAAAAAAAAATCCATCCTCTACAAATGGTAGGTTTGACTGTGATTCTTGTTGCTTATTTCTGTCCATGTGCAGTTATCATTTTCAATGGTTACAAAGCTTGCGATGAAGAGTGAGGAGCGTGGGGGAGGATGGGGCTTGTGCGTGTTCGTGGGACGAGAGAAAGCAAAAAGAACTAGGCAAAAATGACTTTCACCTTCCAACTTCCCTTCTCCCATTTGCCACTAAATCCCAGAAACGGTGGAAATGGAAAGGATAAACCTAAGGCCACTCAAAGGATGAAGGACGGTCAAGTAAAAGGGTTACACAAAGAACATGTGGCGGCGCCCGGCCGGTGATACAGATGGGTCGAGCTGCTGGGTGAGGCGGCAGACAAAACAGGAGCATGAAGTACGTTAGAAACAGGAAAACAAATACCCCATATTAACACATACATATGGGAGCTGGAAAAAGAGTACCGATGAACCTATTTACAGGGGAGAAATGGAGATGGACATGGAAAATGGACTTCTGGACACTTTGGGGGAAGGAGAGGGTAGGACGAATTTAGACCCTTTGACATATATACACTCTCACGTGTACAACAGACAGCTAGTAGGCAGCTGCTGTATAATACAGGGAGTCCAGTCTAGTGCTCTATGACGACTTAAAGGGGTGGGCTAGGGAGGAGGGAGGGAGGCTCAAAAGGGAGGGGATATATATACACATATATGTAATTAAGACTTATTTTCATTGTTGTATGGCAGAAACAACACAATCTTGTAAAGCAAATATCCTCCATTTAAAAACAGCAACCACAGGAGACTAATGGAGGAAGACTTTGTTCCCTCTAGGAGACATGGGCCATTCTTTTGGATTTTCATGTGAAATGTCATTTTTAAATGGTGGCTACTCATTAAAATAAATTGCAATATGTTGCACAAATTTGCACAGGTCTCGAAAGACAGTTTCACATCCTAGCACCTCTATTTTCTTCTTCAAGCCTTCCACAAAACAAGCAGGTTTAGGGTCTCCAAAAAGGCTTTAAACTTATTATATTCCTCAAATATTTTGCATTAGGACACATGGAAATCCTTATGCAGGCCATTTCTGATTTTGTATTTTGAGGATGATATTAATTTTCCCCTTTAAAGTGCCCCAGGGAAAAATATTCTTTGTAAGATGGATATTCTTTACTTTTTTCCTCTCGAGACCAAATTAAGCAGAAAAAATTAATTTTTCCAAATTCAATTTTAAAACATCCTGAAATAAATTATTCTTAAGGCTTGACGGAATCCACCATTTTGAATAATTCCAAAGTTAACAAATATATTAAAAGGAATAGGAAATATTCAACTTAAAAAAAATTGACAGTGATCGAAAGCGTTTCTCTCTCACTGTGGGCAAATCACATTATTTTTCTTTCTAACAGCTTTTCACAAGCTATAGTGTTCTTTTCCTGCAGTTGAAACTACCATCTTGACTGACAGCAAGTACTTCCTCTCACAGATGCCTTTAAAGACATCAAGAGAGGGATTTCCCTGTTGGTCCAGTGGTTAAGACTTTGAGTTGCCAATACAGTGGGGCTTGGATTCAGACCCCAATCAGGGAACTAAGATCCCGTGTGTTAGAAAGTGTGGCCAAAAAGAAAAAGAAAATGAAAGGGGCACATTTAAAAACATCAAAAGAGCATTTTCCAAGTCCTCTTCCTCACAGAGACTAAAATCTGTCCACTGATCTCTGCACTAAGTAGAAGAACCTTCCAGAACCTGACCCTACGTGGTACTGGGAAGTTCCCAATGCCTGTCAGAGCTTGTAAGGCAGCCGGGGATTTCCACAGCATCCTGCAGACGTTTGGGCAAGTCGACCAGCTGTGACCCAGGCAAGCGAAGGGCCTCTCTTGCCTTCTGTGGACCCTCTATATGGCCCAGCCTGGGCCACACTACGGGTTGTTGCATGTATTTTAGCCTGATTATCGCCACTGTGCGGACTAAAACCAAGGTGAGCGAGAGACTCCATCGGGTTTCTGCTGAATCTGGCAGCCCCTCGTGATCCCCACTGTGTCTGCTGCTTTTGACATCCTAGGTCTTTGCAGGACTATTGGAACTGTCTTCCTTCTAGTCTTTAAAAACACTTTTCTCTCTGGTTTTCCCATCTACCACACTGACGTATGTGGTTATTTGATTGTCACTCCTGTTTTACACACACACACACACACCCCGCACTTGGCTCCTTATTTACCCACACAGTCCTTTACCGGCCAGCCTCATTTCCTGTCTCTCTCTACAGTCTGCCCACCCCACCAAATCCCGCCCACCCCACACTTTGCACCTTTGGGTGACTTCCCAGCCCATCTCCCCTGCTCTGCTCCCAGATCTCAGAGCCTGGGTTATACAAATGACTTAACAAATGAAACATGAATTCCATGACCCCCTTCCAGAGCCATGCTTTCCAGACTTGTCTCTGTTCACATCCCACAGCGCGCAGCATTTTGCTTGGCATCTGAAGGCTTGCAACCCAGGCTCTCAGACTGCCTCGGCTGACCTGGGGGTCATCTCGCCACTGAGATCTCATGTCATCTCCATGTCCTCTCACTTCCACTTCACCCTGGAGTCAGAGACTTCGTGAGTTCTCTCCCCAGTGGTGTGACTATTGTCAGAAAAAATGGGAGGCACGGCATGGACATCTCTTGTGACAGGTTTGATATCTGCGGTAGAATTATAGGCATGGTGGTGCAGGCTTCTCAGCATTTCTGAAATGGTATCTGTCTCTGGGAGCCAGGGCTGAGATCGTCAGTGACCCCTTGCTCTGAAGACCCTGCACAATCTCAGAAGACTGCTGGACGGGACGCTGGGGCAGGCCAGGTGCTATTACGACAGAAAGAGGCTGAATGGGCAGCCGTGTGTTAGGGAAGAACAAATCGGCCTCCATACTGGATGTTTCTTTTACTTTAACCTTCGTATTCTATTGCTTTTGCTAGACGTTAACATGTCGTCTACAGCTTAAAACACATAGGATAGCCCATTCCCAAGACTCAGACCTTTGAAGGCATAACACTTTTCTATCCAAACAGAGACAAAAAGTCATAGAACAGAAACTAACATTCGTCTTGTTGGAAATTTATTGGAACACTGTGACCAGATCTATGTGGGCAATTGCAAGAACAAAGGATTTTGGCACCAAGAGGTTTGGCAGCAACCAACCCCACTCCCTTTCCTTTTAGGATAAAGGAAGTCTGAATTCTAACCGGGGAGACACTAGTTCACCATCGTCTCAGTCCACTAGCTTCCAGAATAAAGTTGCTATTCCTTGCCCTAACAAGTCTCTTAATTTACTGGCCTTTCATGTGATGATCAATATGGGATTGGACTCAGTAATCGTATAACTCAACTGCCCTCAGGGAAATCAACCCTGAATAGTCACTGGAAGGACCGTTGCTGAAGCTGAAACTCCATTACTTTGGCCACGTAACGCAAAGAGCCAACTCATTGGAAAAAGACCCTGATGCTGGAAAAGATGGAGGGCAAGAGGAGAAGGGGGAAGAGAGGATGAGATGGTTGAAATAGCATCATTGACTCAATGGGCGTGAGTTTGCACAAACTCCGGGAGATAGTGAAGGGGAAGCCTGGCGTGCTGCAGTCCACAGGGATGCAAAGAGTCGGACGCAACTGAGCCACTTAACAACAACATGAGTCTTATACATATTATTGAGCTTCCATATCAGGCCTAGACTGCCTGCACTTAAACATCTTGGGAGTGAGATAAATACACTTCTGCATTTCATTTTCCTCCCACTTTTAGTAAATATTCTTGCTTGTATTTAATCCAATGGTTTTTAGAGTTTAGCATGCATCTGAGTCATTCACAGAGCTTGAAAAATACAGATGTCTGGGCTCTACCTCCAGAATTTCTTACTCAGCAGGTTTAGGGTGGGGCTGAAAGCCTGCATTGTTAACACATTCCCAGGAGATTTGCTTATGCTTCTGGTCCTGGGACCACACTTTAAGAACTATTGGCTTAAGGCAATTATTCGATGCCTTTCCTAAGCCACCATGCATGGTAACAGCCTGGGTCTGAATCATAAATTGTTAGTGACTTAGAGACCTTGTAAAGACTCCATTTCAAGGATTTCCAATGCATAGAGTCCTGAGCGGTACTCCAGTTTGAGGGTGAGCAGGAAGCTAGGATGGCATATTCATTTTCACGTCAACCAAGAATCATTTTTGTTTACACATCTCAGTCAAGCATTTGAAGTCATTGATTGAATTTACAAGTAAGGGAAGAGCCGCCAATGTGTCCTTCCCTGGATGCCATCACACGATCCCAACCCAATCTCTTTCTGCTGGGCTACTCTGCTGGCCTAAGGTGGTAGGATTCCCCTCTATCCTCTGTCAGTCTCAGTGGTCATGTTTGCATAAAAAGACAACAACAATTACAGTAATTTTTGGATTGCAATGAGATTTAGCCATGGCTAAATCTCATAGATACCTAAAACTCTACCTCCCATTTAGTAGTCAGCTGGGTATTTAGATAGAGATAGTTTCAATAAAGGACACCCCCAGTAGATCAGCAGTAAAGAATCCACCTGCAATGCAGGAGCAGCAGAAACACTGGGGTTCAATCCCTGATTTGGGAAGACCCCCTGGAGTAGGGCAAGGCAAACCACTCCAGTATTCTTGCCTGGAGAATCCTATGGACAGAGGAGCCTGGCAAGCTACAGTCCATAGGGTCACACAGTGTAGGACATGACTGAAATGACTAAAACACATGCCTGTTCACTAATGAGCCTCACTGGCCCATTCACAAGAACAGGAGTGGAGCTGTTCTGAAAGTGATGGAAAATGTGTCTAGTCATTTTGATTTGGAGAAGTGCATATGTGGTCATTAAAGAATACGTCACAGGTTTCTGAAATCATCAAGAGCAATGTTTCATGAATTGTAAAATACAGGTTGAATTGATTTATCTTTAATTCCAAATCGTATTGGAAGCTTTCTTTAACATGTGGTGGTGTCATTGTGAAATCAAAAATATTTAACAGTAGGCATGACATGAACTTTTTTCCTAATAGATACAGATAGCATGACTGTACAAATTGTATAAGCAGAATGCTAATCCTGATTATACTGGAGACTTAATGTGATAAGGGCAAGGAAAGTTAAGTGCCAATTGTACAACAGCCAGGAATTTGCTGTGTGACTTTAGACAAGCCATTTTTCCTCTCTGGGCTCCAGTATCTTCATTTGAAAGGAACGAATTGATTTAGACACCCTAAACTTTCTTAACTTTAGTCTATAATTTTAGGCTTCCTCTAAAGATAATGGTAAGCTGGACTGAGTTACGAGAATGCGACTGGTATTGAAACCTGGAAATGGACACTTTCCTGGGATGTGGGAAGCCAGCTGTGAGTTTCTGAGAATTCCTTAATACCCTCAATATGATATCTTTCTGTCTGCCCCACAGTGGTTTTGTCTATAACTCGCCTCCCACCTCCATCCTATCCACAAAACTTTCTGCCAGATTTCATCTCGCCACTGAAAAAAAATATGAACTAAAAAATGACATCTCATTAGTTAACATTCATAATTATTCTTACTGTTAATCAACAAATATTAATATGTGTTGAAAAACAGCACTTCATACATTTCAAATGTTCTGTTTTCTCATTTCAGCATGCACGGGGTGAATAGAGGCATTGAAGTAATCTCAAAAGCTGTTCCTATTTTAAAGCCAGCAACAGCAAATTGGAATGCTATTTAATTGTTAAAAATCCCAAATAAATTAAGTGCCTTTATTTCTTCATTATTCCTCTGCTAAATGTGTCTAGGCACCCTCCACCACTACAAAGGCTGATGTGATGCAGTGCGTGCAAAAACCTCTAGCAAATATTGACAAATATTTCAAGAACTAAGTATATGAAATCCTAGCTACATCCTGTATGCTTCATTAATTTAAATCCAAACCATTAGCTCTATTAGATCCCTACTTACAGTGGTAGAGAAATGTGTGTGTGTGTGTGTGTGTGTGTGTGCGCGTGCGTGCGTGCGTGCTCAGTCATGTCTGACTCTGAGATCAAAGAGATATTACCACACATAAGTGAATATTTTTTCATGGCGAGGGATCATACATTATAGCTATAATTTGTTAAACAACTTCCTTATAATCTAATACCATGAACCCTGCTCTCCACCATTTGTGCCCCAAGGATCCAGCAGCTCTTGGCATCTGTGAACATGGTGTTTGTCTTTGAGGTTAACCACAAGATGCAGACACTAAGGAGGTTTAAGAGCTATTGCAAAGCTCTTCCCATCTCTTTCAATACCACATGCGGAGTAGACTTATCCTTTTTGGCATTCTTCATTTGGAAGATGAAACGTCAACACGGTGTTTGTCACATTCACGAATCATGACACCAATTAAACGTGCTTTAAGATTAATTCATAAGCAATTTTGGGCAGGTAGAGTCTTCTTAAGCCTCATTTTTCTCATATGTAAGTTGGAAAAAAACCAGTTTTATCTCTTTATAACTATGAGGGTTAAACAAGATAATATGTATAATGTATCTTAGAAAAGTTCCTGGTGTATAGTGAATGATGGATATTGCTAATTATTATTTCCTGTTTCAACAGATGCTAAGAGCACCACTGTTATTAAGTGGGCTTCATGACATTTTTGAAAGTCACATCGAAAGACTTGATGACTAAGCTAAAAGTAGAGCAGATTAGAAAAGGAAAAAAAGAGGAAAAAATTATTCGGTATAATTGATAAATTTCAGAGCTGATTGGGGGATACATTACTAAGCTTGTTGCAGGGCAGAAGCCAATTTTGACTCCATGTTGGAAACTGTTTCTTTGACTTGCTTTTATTATTATAATCATACTCAGTGTCTTACCTGGAGGACCCTGTCCCTCTGCTTGACTATAAAGTGCTTTATAGTTCAGCTCATGGAGAGACAGTTTGTCCCTGCCCACCTGTGAATAGAAGAGATTAACACACTGTTTCTGAAGGCTGGACATTCCCTTGGAGATGTTTTACAAGACTGAAGACCCTTTTACTGTACTTCCTCACTGAATCTCCCTCTCTATTCTGCCTTTTGACTTTAGTTCCTCATTGCTTCTTTCTCTCTGATCTATAAAAGAACCTGGCATCCAGACCCTAATAAGATGGCCTTTTGAGCTGCGAGCTTGCTGTCTTCTGGGTCTGCCAGCTCCCCGATTAAATCTCTTCCTTGCCTCAACACCTTGTCTCTAGGATTGATTGGCCTGTCGTGAGGCAAGCAGCGTGAGCTTGGACGCGGTGACAAGCTGATTCTGGACACACAGTAAGTGACACATTTCTGCTGAATTTTATCTAAAATTTATCTGTGGGAGAGGGAGAGGGTAGGATGATTTGGGAGAATGGCATTGAAATATGTATAATATCATATATGAAACGAATCACCAGTCCAGGTTCGATGCAGGATACAGGATGCTTGGGGCTGGTGCACGGGGATGACCCAGAGGGATGGTATGGGGAGGGGAGGGAGGTTCAGGATGGGGAACACGTGTACACCCGTGGCGGATGCATGTTGATATATGGCAAAACCAATACAATATTGTAAAGTAATTAACCTCCAATTAAAATAAATAAATTTATATTAAAACATAAATAAAATTTTATCTAGAATTAAAGTCATTATGCACAATGTTAGGATTAAAAAAGGGAGTGCAAATGCAACTACATAGGATATTATAAAATCAACAATTCTATATACAGTCTCATTACATAGATGATTATTAGGGAAAGCAAAAATGACCAAAGTTGATTCCAAAAAATGTACAAACTTGTCCAGGTAGTACTTATTTATCATTAAAAAATAAGGCACCAAGCCCAGATGGTTTGTCAGATGAATTCCAGAGAACTTTCAAGGAGCAGAGAATTCCTCTTGTATTTAAAATATCTGGGTAAGAAAAGAGGAGCATTTTTGTTACATTAGCATAATGCTGCTGCTAAAAAAAGTTGCATACTTTTCTCATTTGCTATCAGTATAGTTGCAAATGTTCTAAATTAAATGTGAACTACATTAAGTTGAAATCAAGACTGTTTCAACATTAAGGAAGCTATTAAAATAATTTATTACATGAATAAACGAAAGAGAAAAACATGATTATCACAATGTACACAGCAATTTATTTGCTATCTGACATCCATTTAGCATAAGAATTCTCCAACTTATTCTAGAAAAACTCTTTCCTGATATGATAAAAAATATCTGAAACCAACTATGATTGTTACAGATGTTGATGGAAACTTGGATTTTCCCATTAAAGTTATAAGAAATATTTGTCATTTAATAATACCTAGGAAAATCATAAAAAATTAAAAAAGATTAAAGAGAAATATTTTACATGTCAAGGAATAAATATAGAAATAATTGAGTGAAAATTATTTTAGGAATTCCTTTATTTATATATACTAAGTTATATATACTATGTCCCCTATATTACTATATTACTTCCTACTATGTCAATTACGTATTGATTAAAATTTAAGATTGTTAGAAAACAATCTGCTATTTCCTCAAAAAATTACTCCTACAATTACCATTTGAACCAGGCATTTCACTCATAGGTATATTGGAAATGAAATGAAGGCATGAAGAAATGAAATGAAAGCATCTTCATATGAAATCTTGTAGATAAATATTTATATCACTAACCATATTTTTTGGAATAGCCAAAAGGTAGAAATAACTCAAATGCCCAAGTTATGAATATGTAAACAAAATGTGGTATAATCATACAGTGGAATATTATTCAACCATAAAAGGCATGAAATAGTGATACAGACCATGAAATGGATGAATCTTGAGAATATGCTAAGTGAAAGAAGTCAATCACAGAAGACTGCATTTTATATAATTCAATTTTTATGAAATGTCTAGAACAGGTAAATTTACAGAGACAAATACCTGAATGGTTGCCGTGTTTTTCAAGCATGGGGTAGAAGTGGTGGGTAGTGAGTGATGGCTAAAGGACATAGGACTTCTTTGGGGGTAGTAAAAATGTTGTGAAGTTGTTTCTGGTGATGAATGTACAATTCTGAAAGACTCTAAAGTCATTGAAGTGTATATTTTAAATGGGTGAAGTGTATGGTTTGTGAATTGTATCTCAGTTGTGTCCAATTCTTTGAGACCCCATGGACTGTAGCCTGCCAAGCTCCTCTGTCCATAGAATTCTCCAGGCAAGAATAATGGAGTGGGTTGCCATTCCCATCTCCAGGGGATCTTCCCCACCCAGGGATCAAACCTGGGGCACTTGAGGCAGACTGTTTACCCCTGAGCCACCAGGGAAGCCCTGTATCTCAATTTAAGTTGTAATAAAATATACAGACTTAGAGAATGAACTTACGATTGCTGGGGGAAAGGATGATGGGAAGGGATAGTTAGGGAGTTTGGGTTGGACATGTACACACTGCTATATTTAAATGGATAATCAGCAAGGACCTACAGGATAGCACAGGGAACTCTGCTCAGTTTTATGTGGCAGCCTGGGTGGGAGGGGAGTTTGGAGGAGAATGGATACATGTACATGTATGGCTGAATCCCTTTGCTGTTTACCTGAAACTATCACAACATTGTTAATTGGTTATGCTCCAATATAAAATAAAAATGGAAAAACAAAATAAAAGACAAAATAACATCCTTGTGTTAAGAACTTTCCAAGCATGACTACAAAGCCTAAATCAACAAACAGCAATATACGTGCATAGAGTCAGGTACACAAAACCTGATAAGGACTATATCGAAAAAAGAACTACCTTCAAAAAACAATTTTAAAGGCAAAAGATAATCTACAAAAACATTTATAGCCTATATGAACAATACGAGGTTAATATCGCTGATGTGTTATGTGACCATATGACAAAGTGAAGTTTCATTTAATATTAGCGGATACAATGAAGTACGCGCTCTGTGATACCCTTTCTAGAGGCCCATTTAGGAGTGAGATGCAGTGTAAGATCAGGACTACAAGTATCACATAGGTATGACTTTGAATCCTAGTTCTGCCATTTACTGGCTGGGTTAACTTGGTGATTTATCTAACCAATCTGGCCTTCTCTTTTCCTCAAAACAAAATTAGAATATTTTTTCATGGAAGTTATTGTGAGGCTTAAAATAATGTAAGTAAAGAAGTAAAATTCTTTACTTATTGTGTAGTACAAATAAGTATGCATGCATGCTAAGTCGCTTCAGTCACATCCAAATTTTTGCGACCCCATGGACTATAGCCCTCTAGGCTCCTCTGTCCATGGGGATTCTCCAGGCAAGAATACTGGAGTGGGTTGCCATTTCCCTTTCCAATAAATAAGTATAGTATAGTATAAATATAGTACATAATAAGAGGTCAACAAAATGGCTATTGTTACAATACTGTTTTTTTTAAATGCCTCTTGACGAGAGAACTTTGGTTCTTAGAATATTTTTAACTAACATAATGAAGAATTTATGCAAAGCGATGCCCAGAGTGAAAAATCACTGAAATTCCAGTTGAATGAATTTTAGTGCGTCCACTGAATGAATGATTACATAGCCATAATGATGGTTTCAAACTTTCTGGAAGTCAATTTGGCAATATGTAACAAAAACTTTAATATGTTTACAATAACAGAATTAGAAATTCTCAATGAAATTTATCCCAACAAATCGATTCAAGAATTTATTACAAGAAAGTAATTAAACTGTACCTTTATTGATTTACTCAGCAAGGACATTCATTGCATTATTGTTTTTAACAATGAAAAACTGAAATCAACTTAAATGCCAAACAATAAAGGACATAAAATATTATAACTCAAAAGAGAATTCAGCAAGTTTGCTGGATATGCTGTCAGCATACAAAAGTCACTAATACTAATTTTGCATAAGCAATTATTCAAAAGTAAAATTGCTTTAAAAGTAACATTATAATAGCATTAAAAATCATAAATACCATATATAATCCTAACAATATATACTTAAGACCTTTATGAGGTAAATTATATAATTCCTTAAAAATAAATAGAATACCTAAATAAATATACCAAGGAGATGAATAGTAAAACTATGGTAATGGTGGAAATTCCCCTCAAATTAAAACTATGTGATTCTATTCAGTACATCAGTAGAGTTTTATAAAATTCAATAATCTAATTTTAAAGTGTATATGGAAGAGTGAAAAAGAGATGAGAACAGGAACATTTTGAAGAAGAATATAAAGAAACTCCCATAATCAAATATGAAGACATTTTGTAAAGCAATTAGGGTATTATAATGAGCCAGACTATTAAATTAGTAGAATAAAATAGAGGACATGGAACCAATATACATTTGTACATTGACACTTTATTTCACATGTATTAAAACTTGATATATGGCAAAAATGGGTTAAATTGGTGAAGAAAGAATGGACTCTTCCAAGCGTGATGACAGAAAGTCAAACATGTACAACGTCCATGGGGAATAAATGGCCAAGTCCAGTGAAGTTTAAGACGCACACAGCCTGTGACCACACAGTCCTAATATAGGTGTCTACAGCAGAGAGGCTCTCAGATCAGAGACACGGGCACCAAGATATCTTTTTAAAAAAGCAAGATTTGAAATAGTAAGTTAACTGCCCATGAGTAAGGAAAGACGTAAACTATGAATTATGATTTATGTATATAATTGACTATTTCAAGCATTGAAGGGATTTAACAACGTGTTGTTTTGTAACCTATTGCATTAACTACTAGATAAATAAAACACACACTCTAAATGCTTAAAATGATGTACAATTAGTGTAATTACTGTTAAATTCCGTTCTCTCTGTGTGTGCATATGCATATTTTCTGATTTTATAGATTGCACAATTATTTTCATAACAAAAACAATAAGGCATTTTTCAAGTGCGAGTTTCTTTATATCTGGTGTAGTTGGTAACTACTGATCTTAAGAGAGCTATTTCTTCTTGGTGAGAGCAAATTAGGAAAAGCATGAGCCTTGCCCAGACAGGGACAATTAAGGGGCAGGCTTGTGAGAACCAGCCTTCAGCACAGCTCTATTGCCAGGAGGAGAAGGGGGTGACAGAGGCTGAGATGGTTGGATGGCATCATCAACTCAATGGACATGAGTTTGAGCAAACTCAGAGAGCTAGTGAAGGACAGGGAGGCCTGGCATGCTACAGTCCATGGGGTCGCAGTGTTGGACATGACTGAGCGACTGAACAGCACTTGCCAGGTCATATGGAGCACACTGATTGACTGAGGATATTCTTCTGTAGAGATTGAAGTTAATGCTGGCTGTGGTAGGCTAAAAAAAATTATCTCCTCCTCTCAAAAGATATTCACATCAAGTTCTTGGTACCTGTAAATGTTACCTTTTTTAGAAGAAGAGCTTTGCCTGTGAAGATTCAGTAAAGGATCTTGAGATGAGAGTGTAGTGATGCAGCCATAATCCCTAAATCACCCATAAATCAAGGACCATCAACAGTCACCAGAAGCTGGGAAGGTGTGAGGAACAGAATCTAGAGCCTCTGTACAGGACATGGCCCTGCAGACCTCTTGATTTCAGACTTATGGCCTCCAGAAGCAGGAAAGTATACATTTTTGTTGTAAGCTTTCAGTTTGTGCTTAATTATTATGTTAGCCACAGAAATTAATACATTGGCCAACAGGCAGAAATTGAGTCCTGAATGTGTGCTCAAATGGTAGTATCTGGGCTCTAAGTGGTGGAGATTAAACCACAGAGGAAGTAGCTTAGGTCTTTGTCATATTAGCATGATCTCGCTGGGAAGAAATAGACCAGGGAAGTGATATCCTGCACAAGTGGCTGAAATCACGCCGTCAAGAGACAGGCAGCCCCTCAAAGCCACCGCTGGCAGACAGCTTCCCCTCTTCTGCCAAACTGAGTGTGCTCCCAACTTCACAAGTCCTAGGTGTATGCACAAGGATTTCTAGAAGGAATCTAATCTTGCATAAGAAAATGGTTGTTGATGGACTCTAAGGAATTGGGGAGGATGGTGGTCCTTAAAATCTGCATGATTTGTAAGACATTCAACTTTGGTTTACTTTTTTTCCTTTTTCATATTTTTATTCTCATGTATCCCGAGTGGTCAGGATTCTTCTTGAAGAAAGTTTCACCTGTGATTCTGAAGGGTGTGTGCATGAGTGTGTGTGTGTGCCCGTGTGCACGTGTGCGTGTGTGTGTGTGTGAAAGAATAAGTAGAATCAAGGGATATTCCAACATTCCAACAACCACATATTAGTGCAATGGGTAATAATGTGAGTCCCCAGATCAGGATTTACCAGATAGGGGAGATCTGTTTATTTCATGTAAATCAACTTTATTTCCACCATAAGCTCCTATCCTCCTGAACTGTGACAGATTGAAAGTTAATCATTCTTAGGGATTCTTCTCAAATACAGGCATGTTTCCAGAATCTACTGTACCATCCACATGTTAGTGATGTTCATTCATCAGCAACATGCTCCAAACCCTCTGTTGCTGTTGTCAAGACCCTTCCTACTCCTGCCTGAATCACCTCTTCAGGTTCGCTGGCTCCCTGATAACCTTCACATGATGTTCAGGGTGCCAGTCACCTCGGTGAGGGTAAGAAATGCAGGTTATTCTCCAGAACCCACAGACCTCATTTTTATTTCCCCAGCCTTTGGAAGACTTATTTCGAAAAATAAAATCTTTTCCTCTCAGCCTGGAGCTGTGTCTGCCCCCAACTCCCCCGACCTGTCTTGAAAAGAAAATGTTGGAATGATTTCTCCCCATCCCATACTTCAGCTGGGACAGGGAAACCTAGAGGCTGTGATCTGAGTGGATGAACCAAAGACGAGAGAAAATTCAGAGAGAAAAATAGTGATGAAAAAAACACTCTCAAAAATTATTAAATCACATCATCTCAGCTACTTTTGTACCAAAATCCACAACAACATTTATTAAACAACCTGGACAAGGGGATAGCTATAGATTTCAACCTCAAACCAATTTTTGAAGTTACATTGCAGTGGTCCTTTAAGCTCAGGAGAAGAAGGAAAGTAACGATAAAGGTCTTCAAAGACTTCAGTTCAGTTCAGTTCAGTTACTCAGTCGTGTCTGACTCTTTGTGACCCCATGGACTGCAGCACGCCAGGCCTCCCTGTCCATCACCAACTCCCAGAGTTTACCCAAACTCATGTCCATTGTGTCAGTGATGCCATCCAGCCATCTCATCCTCTGTCGTCCCCTTCTCCTTCTGCCCTCTATCTTTCCCAGAGTCAGGGTCTTTTCAAATGAGTCAGCTCAAGTGGCCAAAGTATTGGAGTTTCAGTTTCAACATCAGTTCTTGCAATGAACACTCAGGACTGATCTCCTTTAGGATGGACTGGTTGGATCTCCTTGCTGTCCAAGGGACTCTCAAGAGTCTTCTCCAACACCACAGTTCAAAAGCATCAGTTCTTTGGTGCTCAGCTTTCTTTATAGTCCAACTAGAATTTACTATTAACACTGTCACTTTGAAATGCAGATGTGAGTTTGCATCCCCAGCTTCACAGTTTTCTGGGTCTCCTTTCAGAGACATACTTTGTGGGTACCAGTTCATCTCCAGGGCAAAGTGCGCCTGCATGGGAGTAGAAGGTCAGCTGGAATGGTCTGGAGACCGGGTGCTACTTGTCTCCTACTAAGGGGACATTGTGTGTGCCAGGGAACCTCAGTGTAGCTTGTTTGTCACTGATCTGGAAAGATCATCCAGGGGGAAAGGATAATCTGAGGAAATTGGCGCTTCACTCCACTCTCCTTTCCCCACCCTATTCAATGATATCCTCGATGGAAAAAACCTCAGAGACTTTGAGATGCTGCAAGATGCAAAGAAAACGAGCCCTTCTCTGGTGTAGCACATGTGAAGTGCAGCGCCACTTGGCTATAATGCTGAAAAAAAAACTGGAAAGCCACCATTTCCGTTCCCTTGATGTGTCCTCAAATATAGTCACTCAAAGGAACTGACTGTGTGACATTTTTCATCCTAATGAAAATCTAATGTTTTCTCTGGGCCACGAGTCTCAATTTTGTCAACTTTCTTTAACATTTAGGAAAATACAGGGTAACCTTACTTAAAGATACAGCCTCAACTACCATCTTTTTTGGCTCGTATTTTCCAAATTTATGTCTTTGGGTAATACCTCTCTCCTGATAGTCAGCAGTTCACTTGATATTTCCACTTAGAGTCAGTGAGACATCTCAGAGTAACACATCTCAGACCTCGCCCACAAACCAGTTTCTCCCCAAATGTCCCACTGTTCTTGCTTTCTTCAATGTGGTTAATGCAGCACCACCCTTCTAATCACTCAAAGCAGAAAATGAGATGCAAACTTCCACTACAACATTATTTTTCTCTGCGTGAGTGCTAAGTCACTTCAGTCATGTCCGACTCTTTGCAACCCTATGGTAACTCTCCAGGCTCCTCTGTCCATGGGATTCTCCAGGCAAGAATACTGGAGTGGGTTGCCATGCCCTCCTCCAGGGCATCTTCCCCCTGCCCCAGGGATTGAACCCTTGTCTCTTACATCTCCTGCATTGGCAGGCAGGTTCGTTACCACTAGCGTCATCTGGGTTTGTGTTTATCCCAGACTTTTTCCTCAACTTTTTGTTCAGCCACCTACAAGAATTATGTTTCATATAACATCACATATACACACAGGTGAAATAAAACAGTCACAAAACAACTCCTCCTTAATATAACAGCAGATCATTAGGTGTACCTACTACTAATTGACTGTTCTACTCTGTTCTGTTCTATTTCACTTTTTTACATGCATACTGTGTTCCACTAAATTAACATCACAACTCACTAATGGATTGCAACCTGCAGTTTGAACAACATAGCCAAGAGGAAAATCACATAAGGAAATACATACAAAGTCTTGGCTAAAATATGTAGAACATGCTAGATCCTAGATTACTCTTCATTGAACTATTAATGATATTTCTTATCCCTTTTATTTGCATACATACTACACCCCTTTAACTGGCTTTCTCCCGTTTCCAAATGTCCAGATTCTACACGTATTTCCAGACCCAAGTCTGTCTCTTCCATAAGCTTCCTATGGTCTGTAGAAATGATTGGAAAGCGACTGCTTCCTCTCGTGAAATTCCCAAATCCTTGTGATGCAGTCCTGCTCTCTCCATCCTCAGCGCGCTTTCCACAGCCTGAAAGAACCGTGATAGGCTGCTCTGTGTGTCTTTGATGGCCTCTAGTAAGCACTGTTAGGACAGTCAGTGCTGAAGAAACACACTTGAAAGAAAGTATTATTAATAGGATTGGAAAACTAATCATACCTTGTTCCAGTGGAGCAAAATAAGCCAAAATGACTGTGTTGAGATTGTTTTATCACAGACTCTTAATTCTAAGAGCACTAACTTTCCAAGTTTGGGTCACACAGGATACTAAATATGAGTAGGATGAGTACAATTCTATTGTTATTATTGACAAAAATCCCTAGACAAATTGGAAAGATTTCTCAAATAATGCCTATAAATCCATTCTTCATGTAATAAGTCATGCTAAAAATGAAAAAACTAATAGCAAAAGAGGACATGACAATAATATCAGATATATATATATGTGTGTGTTTAATTTAATATATATTTGGTTAGTCTTACATATCAAATACATAATTGAAAGCACTGGTCTTCAGAGTTCTTTATTTGCATAGTCCCTCCCTAAAATAATCTGAACAAACCATGTGCTTTCTCCATACAAATAACGGCATGTAAAACTTTTTATTATAAGTTTAAATAAATTCAAAGAATATACTTCTTGCAGGTGTTTATGGATAAAATAGTCATGTTTCAATTTTATATATATTTAATAAAATCAAAATATAATAGTTGGAAACTCATGAACACACTTTTAAAAAATTTATAAACACTTCTTAAGAAAAACTCAATGATTTTGTCTTTCTTTTTACTTCTTGAATTTTAAAGTTTTATTATTTTTCCACAGTTATCTAATATAGTATAGTTATATATTTGAAAATCTGCTAGTAATCACACTATCATGCATATATCCGACAAGATATGCATACATTATATGTGGTATTTATGCACATATAAAATATTTTAATATGCTTTGTTTCCTGTGAACATAGCTATTAAAAGCAATTTTTCTGATTGGGATATTGGTACATTATTGTTAGTACCCAGATGAACTATAAACAAAATTAGATTATAAATTCTGATAATTATTAAAGATAAATGAAATTTTAATAAAATTTTGATAAGATAAATTATGCCCAGACTTTTTCTATGCATCAATGAAAGAGAAAGGGAAATGCTGGCAAGAACAAGTTCGTCTGGAAATCAGCATATTATTTTTATAAAAATATGAAGTAGAAATGATTAAACCTTTTATAAGATGAAATAAAATGATAATTGATTGCAATTCATATAAATAATGAAAATTGTTAAAAATTAGGTTTTACCTCGAATAGCCAAAGCAATCTTGAGAAAGAAGAATGGAACTGGAGGAATCAACTTGCCTGACTTCAGACTCTACTACAAAGCCACAGTCATCAAGACAGTATGGTACTGGCACAAAGACAGACATATAGATCAATGGAACAAAATAGAAAGCCCAGAGATAAATCCACACACATATGGACACCTTATCTTTGACAAAGGAGGCAAGAATATACAATGGAGTAAAGACAATCTCTTTAACAAGTGGTGCTGGGAAAACTGGTCAACCACTTGTAAAAGAATGAAACTAGATCACTTTCTAACACCGCACACAAAAATAAACTCAAAATGGATTAAAGATCTAAATGTAAGATCAGAAACTATCAAACTCCTAGAGGAGAACATAGGCAAAACACTCTCAGACATAAATCATAGCAGGATCCTCTATGATCCACCTCCCAGAATGCTGGAAATAAAAGCAAAAATAAACAAATGGGATCTAATTAAAATTAAAAGCTTCTGCACAACAAAGGAAAATATAAGCAAGGTGAAAAGACAGCCATCTGAATGGGAGAAAATAATAGCAAATGAAGCAACTGACAAACAACTAATCTCAAAAATATACAAGCAACTTCTGCAGCTCAACTCCAGAAAAATAAACGACCCAATCAAAAATGGGCCAAAGAACTAAATAGACATTTCTCCAAAGAAGACATACGGATGGCTAACAAACACATGAAAAGATGCTCAACATCACTCATTATTAGAGTAATGCAAATCAAAACCACAATGAGGTACCACTTCACACCAGTCAGAATGGCTGCGATCCAAAAATCTGCAAGCAATAAATGCTGGAGAGGGTGTGGAGAAAGGAACCCTCCTACACTGTTGGTGGGAATGCAAACTAGTACAGCCACTATGGAGAACAGTGTGGAGATTCCTTAAAAATTGCAAATAGAACTACCTTATGACCCAGCAATCCCACTTCTGGGCATACACACCGAGAAACCAGAATTGAAAGAGACACATGTACCCCAATGTTCATCGCAGCACTGTTTATAATAGCCAGGACATGGAAACAACCTAGATGTCCATCAGCAGATGAATGGATAAGAAAGCTGTGGTACATATACACAATGGAGTATTACTCAGCCGTTAAAAGAATTCATTTGAATCAGTTCTGATGAGATGGATGAAACTGGAGCCGATTATACAGAGTGAAGTAAGCCAGAAAGAAAAACACCAATACAGTATACTAACACATATATATGGAATTTAGGAAGATGGCAATGACGACCCTGTATGCAAGACAGGGAAAGAGACACAGATGTGTATAACGGACTTTTGGACACAGAGGGAGAGGGAGAGGGTGGGATGATTTGGGAGAATGACATTCTAACATGTATACTATCATGTGAATTGAATCGCCAGTCTATGTCTGACGCAGGATGCAGCATGCTTGGGGCTGGTGCATGGGGATGACCCAGAGGGATGTTGTGGGGAGGGAGGTGGGAGGGGGGTTCATGTTTGGGAATGCATGTAAGAATTAAAGATTTTAAAATTTAAAAATATAAAAAAAAAAATTAGGTTTTAATAACTCTTTGAATAACAGATAATATGAAATATAACACTTAAAAGTTTTATCTGAGATTTTATCCAGTGTTTATTGAAAAATTTGATAGTCTCATAAAATATTCTGAAAAGTATGAAAGTGAAAGTGTTAGTTGCTCAGTCATGTCTGAGTCTTCATGACCTCGTGGACAGTAGCCCGCCAGGCTCCTCTGTCCATGGAGTTCTCTAGGCAAGGATACTGCAGTGGGTTGCCATGCCCTTCTCCAGGGGAGCTAGCTGCAGGTAAAAATTCCGGTCGGCTACCTCCTTCGCTTTTGTTGTCTTGCAGTACTTTGGTTTCTAGCTCTTGAACTGCCCTATGGTTAAGTACTAAGCCCAGCTGAAGAGAATTTAGAGATGTGATACATTCAGGTGTGAAAAGCACAGTGCTGTTTTGTAGCATTCCCCCTTTCCTTACCAGTTCTCACCGGCACTCTGTTTACTTTGCTTGCTTGGGCTGCTTTGACCATTGGTGTGAAATGGAAGCATCCAAAATCTTCAGTAGAGTTTATGGGGTTATAGTAGCTTGACCATAATCATCAGAGGTTTCCCTTCTGATTGACACAAAGATTTTTATTCCTTAGGACATTGGGCCACACCAAGTTTGAGAGTGGTTGAAATGAATGCCTTACTTTTACAAAGAAGAAGAGCTAATGGACATTCAAGTGAGTTCTCAGGTAAATTCATTTTCTGAAAGAGGTTATATGAAAGATGACTGTCTAGAGGTTGGTAGCCTTAAATCTATCCATAATCATATATGGGCTGTGAATCCTTTATGTTCCCCATGAATATCCAGGGATTAGGACTTAGAACCAAACTTCAAAATAAATGACTCTTCTTGGGGATAAAGAACTGGTTCTGAGTAATTCTTAATTTACTGTTTTAGGAGGTGGGGGAAATTTTTGAAAACTTTTATTTATGCCTAGAAAAATAGGCTTCCCCGGTGACTCAGTGGTAAAGAACCCACTTGCCAGGGCAACAGACACGGGTTAAATCCTTGGGTCAGGAAGAACCCCTGGATAAGGAAATGGCAACCTGCTCCAGTATTCTTGCCTGGGAAGTCCTACGGACAGAGGAGCCTGGCAGGCTACAGTCATTTTGTCAGTAAAGAGCCAGATACGACTTATCAACTAAACAACAACAACAAAATCTTCCTTAACCTAATATGCTTTCCTGGAGCTTTGAGAAGCTCTCTGAGCTTGTATAATTCTGTTTCTATTGCACATGTCTGCTTAGTAGGGGATATGAGAATCACAGCTTTTGTCAGAATACAAAGTGATGTGTGACCCCAGAAAAATTTAAGAGTCACTGCATTAGAGTTTCCTCTTGATTTCTGTGGAATCTCTAAAACCACAATACAAAGAAAGAAAAGTAAAGTGAAAGATCCGTGAATCAATATTTAGAAAAAAGTACATGTATGTTGAGCAGGAGAAGCAAAATGTTATGAGAATAAAATAAGATGTTAGAGACGAAATCTGAAAATCTTTCCTGAAGGAAGAGGATACCTGGATTTCACATGGGGGATTTCAAACAGAAACATGCCCTAAAGGATGCATACATACCTACAATATTTAAATATTTTCCTTCAAGGCAATATCATGGCTCTTAGGAAAATCTCCCAGCTCTTTGTAGAAGAATTAATAATAAGGCCAATAGCCATGTTTAATGATCAACTGCTATGTTTCATGCACTTTACATAGAAAAACTCCCCTCTCAGACACTTGCTTCTTTCTAAGGAATGGGACAAATATGGTTTAGAGCCTTTAAGTAAGTTGCCCAGAGTTATATGGACAAGAATTTCAGACCTGAGATTGGAGGGCGTATATATCTGATTCTCTGCTCCATCCAATTTTATTTTGGTGGAATAACTACACTGGACAAAACAGTTGCCAGTTCCAGAGATGACAGTCATACACAGTGTTCCAAACTTTCATATGTCACTTGAAAATTTTGGAAACCTGGGCCAGAAGGACCAAGAAGTAACAGTGAGTGTCTGATGTGACCCACCTCGTCAGAACGGTGCTGTGCTTTCTCTTTGTAGGTATCATTAGGTTGGGCTGTCCTTCCATATTTCCTTGGCTTCTGGTACCTGTCAAGCACCCTCCAAATCAACGGGCTTTCTTGCATTGGCTCACTTATTTCAACATGACTGCTGAGTCTCTAAAGAAGATATATTCGACGCGAGTGAGATTTTGCCTCCTCAGGCGTCTCTCACGTTGAGTTATGCCTCACATTCATTCCTCCCTCTGCTGCAATATATCACATCTCCCCAATTTCTCATTTGCTTTCTAGACATTTCTACCTGGACTGTCCAGTCTCTTAAGCTTGTTATCTTGTTTGTATTCTACTTGTCTTAAAGCTCTGAAGTATTTTACCTCTTAAAAACTCAGCCCATTGCCTCATGGGATCCTAGCAGCATAGATGATCAAAGCAATTGGCATTCAAATGATTCTAAAAACTTCCTAACCTTTCCTCTTCTGAAGTTAAAATAATGAGTGAAAATTAGTTAGAAGCAGATGTTTTATTTGCATTTTCATTTGTAGCAGCTTAAACCAGCTTGTCTAGGTCACCCATTTAAATGGGAATTATCCTCAATGAAAGAAAATTTAACTTTGATAAGATAAGCAATACCCAATGCACTATCTGGAGGGTATCCTGGAGTTCCCAGTTCATGATGTTTTCTGCTTGGAAATTTGACTTCTTAGTAATGGGAAAAACCTGTTTTAAATAGTCCAATTGGTTTTCTTTCATGTAAGTTTCACCTTAGGGATTTCACCTTTTATTTATTTTTGTGCTGAATGTCACATACTTGGAGATTTAAAATGTTAATCAAAAGCTTTAGTATTTACACAGATCAAAAAGTTGCTATTGGACACAAGTATTGATGGTCTCTTGTGGGATGGAATACCTCCCATCTAATTAAAAGCTCAGCTTCAGAAGGAACCTTACACCTGATTAATATACAGTTCCATTGCCTAATATTTATTGGAACAGAGATACTTGCAGTCTGAGTGAATGGATATCGGCTCACTTCCATGAACTGGAATAAGGTTCTTGACACACTGCTCACCATGTACATGCATCTCCTGTACATGGAGACTCATGTATACCTGGCTCCCTTCTGCCTCCTTGATATTTCATTGGCTGACCCAGATTCTGGCTCATTCTTGTCACTAGGATACAATTATCAGCTGGCTGACTTATACAAGGACTGTAGTTGCAGATGCCCCTAGCTCTTGACACCCAAACTCTACTCTTGGGTATTGAATTCTTGAAGCTTTGATCTGAATTGAGATCCTTGAAAGGTGGAGTAATGAGAGAGTCTGCTGAGCGTGTAGATGGACATCTGCTGAGCATAGGTCAATGGAAGCTGAAGCCTCCATCTTTATGAAGGTATATTTAAGACTGAAGTAATCCCAAGGGGCAAGTCCAGGGGAACAGGGAGCTGGCAAAAAAGAAAACAAAACAAACAACACACAACCCAAATTCTCAAAGAATGTTAACATTAGAGGCCAGAAAGTTTGAGCTATCTGCTTCAGAGATCAAGCTAGAAATGATCCCAGAAGCGATGAGACATAGGAAGGCAAGCTTTGACAGCGCTGGGACCTCTAGGGAGGTCAGGTGGGATGGAGTTGACCTGGTGAAGTCATTCAGAGAAACGAGGGCTGGGGCCAAATCTTTCTCTATGCACTTCAAAGACCTGGTGGGCAAACAATGAAGAAAGTAAAACTGAGCAGTAACCATGACAACCCACCATGGCTACACAACTTTCAATCAAAAGCAGAGAGCAGCCCATCAACAGAGGAATGCACAAAGAAGATATGGTGCCTGGGAAGCCCCAAAACAAATGTGAGTATGATGCATTGGCAGGGAGATGAACCCAGGTCTCCCACATGGTAGGCAAGAATTCTAATGGCACATATACTATGTACAATGGAATATTACTCGGCCATGAAAAAGAATGAAATAGTGTCATTTGCAGAGATGTGGATGGACCTAGAGACTGTCATACAGAGTGAAAGTAAGTTCGAAAGAGAAAAACAAATATATTAACAAATACATGTGGAATCTAGAACAATGGTGCAGGCGATCTTATTTGCAAAGCTAAATAGAGACACAGATGTAGAGGACAAATGTATGCATCCCGAGGGGGAAAAGAGGTGTGGGATGAACTGGGAGACTGGAGCTGACATACACACTGGTATGTATAAAATAGGTAACTGATGAGAACCTACTGTATAACACAGGGAACTCTCCTTAATGCACTGTTGTGACCTAAATGGGAAGGAAGTCCAAAAAGAGGGGATATATGTGTACATATAGCTCATTCACTTTATATAGCAGACACTAACGCAACGTTGTAAAGCAACTCTCCTCCAATAGAAGTTAAAAAAAGAAAGATAATGATATTTTTAAAAGCACTGAGCAATTTGTTTCTTTAGACTTGCATGCTTGAGTTATCACCAGGGAGACTTCTTTCCTATAAAAACCACCTACACGAGCTATTTAGTTATACAAGCACAAAGCCAAACTCCTTTCCTGAGATGAAGACATGGCTTGAGGGTTTGAAAAAATAAATAAAGCTTCAAAGTGGAAAAGAGAAGATTTCTGTGGAAGAGCCAGGGTCACCCAGAGGCCAAGCAATGTTGCTGGAGATGTGTAGGAAGGGCACACAGGGGCCCGCTGAACTTTGACTTCCACCCCGTCCCCCACCACCTTGGGAGCCCTTCTGTTTAAGCTTGGGACAGAGCCTGGTAGCTGTTTAGCTAAATGACACAGTAAGACTGTTCTAGATGAGCTTCAGTCCCTGTAACAAAATATAGGGTGGGGACAGTGAGAGGGCCAGTCACCCTGCCCGGGCCCCGAACCTGACCTGGACCTGCCAACTCAGGGACCGTCAGCTTTGTGAGTGCCCTGCTCTAAGTGCAGACACTGGGCTCGGTACTCTTGGCGGTACCATTAGAAGCAGGCAGGATGCTCTTTCAAGCAGTGACGTGGGTGCCTGATGACAAGACACATGCAGGAAAGACTAGAATAGAGTGCGGACTTTGGAAATGCAGCTAACAGCCAGGGATGGTCTCCTATGAAGCAGCACTTGGGGGCCTCCCAGACCTTGCAAAACAGGGCCAAAAAGGGGATAAAAATAATACAACACAATAGGATTGCATGAGATAACACACGCGAAGAACTTAGTAGCAAGCTTAATAAATGTGAGCTCCTGTTAATAAACTTGGGCTTCTAAGGAAATTTGAAATGACATAAACCGAGGGGTCCCCAACCTCTGGGGCATGAACCAGTACCAGTCTGTGGCCTGTGAGGAACCAGACCGGACAGCAGGAGGCGAGCAGTGAGCAAGTGAGCCAAGCTTCATCTGTATTTACAGCCCCTCCCCATCACTGGCTTTACTGCCTGAGCCCCGCCTCCTGACAGATCAGCAGCGTTAGATGATCATAGGAATGCCAACCCTACTGGGAACTGTGCATACCAGGGGCCTAGGCCACACGCTCCTTATGAGCATCATCCAGAAACCATCGGCCCACCTCTCTGGTCCGTGGAAAAATCGTCTTCCACGCAGTTGGTCCCAGGTACCAAAACGGTTGGGGACTGCTGATGTAAACGGAAATGAAGAACTGCTGGAAAGTTAAAAGCAAAGATTCCACTGAGCAAGATTGCTAATGCCATGCTGTTGTAAACACAACAGGGCTTCCCAGATGGCATTAGTGGTCAAGAGTCTGCCTGCCAATGCAGGAGATACAGATAGACATGGGTTTGATCCCTTGGTTGGGAAGATCCCCTGGAGAACAGCAGGGCAACCCACTCCAGTATTCTTGTCTGGGAAATCCCATGGACAGAGGAGTCTGGTGGGCTACAGTCCATGGGGTTGCAAAGAGTCGGACAGGGCTGAGCACAGAAAACAAACATGGCAACATAGCAACTGTCAAAAGTTTGCCGGCATTAGAGGGATACTGGGAAACAAAATTTTACTTTGTCAGTAAAAATGATATGTAACTGTGTGATATAACTTTTAAGATGCACAGTTCAGATCTCTAGGAGTCTACTGTAAGTGACCAGAACAGTCTTCCTGGTCCATTTCTTCCCCTTGCTCTGAATGGCTCACTCCGTGACATGGTTCCCACTCTTGGGACTCACTTAATAGCTTTTAGTTAGTGTCCCCAAGACAGCTTTCTTCTGACCTGATTTCAAGGTCAGAGAATGCCTCTGATTCCAACTGATGGGTCCTTGGTTCCCAAAATAACCTTGTAGCTTTGTAGTTAATAGATTATTAATCTTACTTGGGTGTCCCAGGTGGTGCTTGTGGTAAAGAAATCGCCTGCCAATGCAGGAGACATAAGCGAGGTGCCTTGGACCCCTGGGTGGGGAAGATCCCCTGGAGGATGGCATGGCAGCCCACTCCAGTGTTCTTGTCTGGAGGATCCTGTGGACAGAAGAGTCTGGGGGGCTACCGTGCACAGGGTTGCAGAGTCAGACACGACTACAGCAACTTAGCACACACGCAGTCTTCTTACTTATTCTAGATGTTTTTGCCTTTTTTTCTGTGACCTTTGCAGTGAAAAGTTACCCATTGTTCCTGCATTCTTTTATATACATTGTTTTTTACTCCTACTGCTGCCTATAACTACTGCTATTACTACCGCCGTTATTAGTGCTTCCTTTTTTATAAAGGCAACTCTTGGCAACTCTTGGCAAAGCTAGACCAAAAAGTGCCTTTGCCTGGGTTCCTTTTTGACCTCTTTCGGTCATAACACTGCTTCTGCTGCTTAGACGAGGCACCCACACACTGAGAGTTCACATGTCTGTACAGCTGTTGTAAGGATGGTAGGAAAGATAGCTTTAAGGAGAGAAAAAGAAGGCTGATATACAAAATGAAGGTCATATGTATGTGAAGATTTATTCTGGCAATTTCTCTTAAAGATGTGTCATGAAGATTTCCAACCGTGAGCAGATATTCTTAGATATCATGGTTTTAATGCCCAAGTAGTTTTCCATTGTATGGATAGACCAGAGATTCTTAAATTATTCTTGATTTTATTTCATTTGATATTTAACTCATTGTTCTGCACTCTGCTACACTTTTACAAATTGTATGCCAAATGCAATAACATATTGAACTAATTGTACAAACATCCCTTTGCCAAATTGATGGCAGTATTGCCAAGACCGAAATGTTAGACGGACCAGTAAAAATTATGTTTATAAGGTTATTTCTGAAAGTTTAAAAGGTCGGCCTAGTTAAGGCTATGGTTTTTGCAGTGGTCATGTATGGATGTGAGAGGTGGACTATAAAAAAAGCTGCGTGCAGAAGAATTGATGCTTTTGAACTGTGGGGCTGGAGAAGACTCTTGAGAGTCCCTTGGACTGCAAGGAGGTCCAACCAGTCCATCCTAAAGGAGATCAGCCCTGGGTGTTCATTGGAAGGACTGATGTTGAAGCTGCAACTCTAATACTATGGCCACCTTATGCAAAGAGCTGACTCATTGGAAAAGACCCTG
This sequence comes from Ovis aries, assembly GCF_016772045.2. Lineage (NCBI taxonomy): Eukaryota > Metazoa > Chordata > Mammalia > Artiodactyla > Bovidae > Ovis > Ovis aries. The sequence goes on along the minus strand of NC_056071.1, from coordinate 11,814,226 downwards.
ATGCTGGGAAAGATTGAGGGGAGGAGGAGAAGGGGATGACAGAGGATGAGATGGTTGGATGGCATCATAGACTCAATCGACATGGGTTTGGGTGAACTCCGGGAGTTGGTGATGGACAGGGAGGCCTGGCGTGCTGCGGTTCATGAAGTCTCAAAGAGTCGGACACAACTGAGCAACTGAACTGAACTGAACTGAAAGTTTAAATAGACATAGCATATGTGACTTAGAGTGCCAATGATTTTAGTGCATGTGTTTAGAAATATGCACAAGAAAACATTGAAGAATGCCTGAATCACAGTAGAAAATCACGAAGTAGAAAGTGGGAAAAGTAGATTAAAATATCAAAACTTTTTTTCAACAATAAAACCAGTCCCTTGCAATTAAAAATATTACTTCAAACAAATGAACAAACTTATAATGTGGTGTAAAAATTCCTTTTGAATAGCATTTTTCGCAACCTGGATAGATGCCAGATTGTTTTAGAATGGATACATTCTAGAACACTCATGGCTATATATCACTTCACATAACTTAAATTAATTTAAGTTAATTTTTAAAAATTGTAAGCTCCCTTGGAATTAAACAATCTTTAGAACATGTAAATCTATTGTTTAACATTTTAAAGACATATTTTTAGGAGCTAGTTATAGAAGAAAGTAAGTGGTAGATCTTTATGATTTTCTTGATCTCACCATCATTTCAGCTTTGTAAGTGTACAACCACATCATTTAGAAGCAGCTTAAAATATTTTCTTATGGTATTGCTTAATGCTAAAAAGTTAATGCTGAGTGATACTGCAGTCAGCAGTCATCTTTGGTTTGATTTAAATTTTCATGGAGATGTTGGCTTTTGGTTTGAAATAAATCTTCATTTTATCAGAGAATACTTTCTTCTTTGGGAGTCTTGTTTCTCAAGGCATCTTATTGATCAAGGGAGGGTTTTTGTTTTGTTTTTTTTTTCCAGACACACTTGCATAGTTTCTGCTAAGTTCCATTTGGAGTTGAAAGAAAGTGAAAGTGAAAGCTGCTCCATCCCATCTGACTCTTTGTGACCCCGTGGACTGTAGCCCACCAGGCTCCTCTGTCCATGGGATTCTCCAGACAAGAATACTAGAGTGGGTTGCCATTTCCTTCTCCAGGGGATCTTCCTGATCCAAGGATAGAAGCCGGGTCTCCCACACTGCAGTCAGGTTCGGCACCATCTGAACCACCAGGAAAGCCCATTTGGAGTTTCCTGACTTTTATTTCCAGAGTTCAAGCACAGGCAGGAAGCAGTCAGGCTCAGGTCTTTCTGTCAAGGCAGTGTCTCACTGATAGAAAAACACACTCAAGGTACGGTTTTGCACCAGGAGTTTGTAGCCCCATGGTATGCCCCCCAATGCTCCTTGACAGGACCAGACTCTGGACATTACTGATTTCTTCTGTTCAAATTTTATCAGAAGTACAGTCCACTCTCTCCCTCATCCAACAAGAGACTCTTGAGAGACCTGGCATTTTCCCTGCAAGGAGAACGCATAGGCAGAGTTAGACAGTGTGAAACTATTCATGGAGACACTGAGGTGTCCAATGGTGTGTTCAGGGTAGTGTGATGCTTTTCCTGAAATGTGTGGCAGCGATGATACTGGAAGGAGCTCAGAGGAGCGATGCTAAGGCCAAGGGAAGCGTTAGGGAAACCTTGCTTCGGGGGAGAGGCTTGGCTAAGAGTTCTGGGGAATGGGCTCTGTGGGCACTGCTGAAAGTTGAGGGGCTCTTTGACGTCCAATCCCTTTTCTTACTACTGCCCTGAATTTGCCTTGGTGGGCTTCCTCCTCGAGCGTACTCTTTGGTTGGAAAGCTAATGCCAGATGCTGCTTCTCATTGTAACTTTCCTCTGCTAGAGCTAAGGGATTGTTTCCAATCGCATCTTGACTGGGTGTAGCCAGAAGGCCAGCCAAAGTCTCTGCAAACAGGCTCTAACTATGGAATCAGTGCCCCCAAACGGGGGCCACTTGGCGGTCAGGGAGGTGGCAGCTGTGGTGGAGGCATGCCCACCAGATTGTTCCTGAGGTGTGGCCCCGGGCCCTCTGGAGATCCCTGGCTTCCATCTCTTTTTCCACAGCCAGCCTCCTGGCCCCTTGTCAATGTCAGAGTCCCTGGGAACTCTTCTTTTTGAGCTCAAGAGAGGCAGATATGGCTTTTTTGTTTGCAAGCGAGAGCCTCGACTGACTGACACAAACTGGACTTGGGTGAATACAGAGAAGGGGGAAGAACATTCCAGGTCGAGGAAACAGTGTCTGCAAGGCAGCATCAGATGTACCGGGCTCAGGGGAGAGAGCAGGGGAGGACTGTCTGTGGAGGGGGCTACAGCCACAGAAAGGGCACATGGAGCTCATGCTTCTTGATTGACTGTTGTGTGCCAGGCACATTTCCATAAGGTGTTTCTTTTGAAAGAGTTTTCGATATGGGCCAGTTTTTAACTTTTTATCTTGTATTGGGGCACAGCTGATTAACAGTGTTGTGATCATTTCTGGTGAACTGTGAAGGGACTCAGTCGTTTATACCATCCTTCCACAAACTCTCCTCCCGTCCAGCCTGCCACATAACACTGATCAGAGTTCCCTGTGCTAGGCAGTATGTCCTCGTTGGTTGTCCATTTTAAATGGAGCAGCGTGTACATGTCCGTCCCAAGTCCATGGCTAAGTCAGTGAGTCTCCTCCTGTTTTGTAAGCAAGTTCATTTGTTTTGTTTCCTTTTCGATTCCACATAGAAGGGATGTCATGTGATGTTTCTTCTTCTCTGTCTGACTCACTTCACTCAGTATGATGACCCCTGGGTCCAGCCATGTTGCTGCAAATGGCGTTATTCCCTTCTTTTGAATGGCTGAGTGGTATTCCCTTGTGTATATGTACCACCTCTCTTTCCATTCCTCTGTCAAAGGACATTTAGGTTACTTCTGTGTCTTGGCTATTGTAAACAGTGCTGCAGTAACCATTAGGGTGCATGTATCCTTTCGGATCATATTTCTTTCTGGCTATATGCCCAGGGTTGGGATTGCAGGGTCATATGCCAGTTCTGTTTTTAGTTTTTTAAGGAGCCTCCATACTGTTGTCTAGAGTGGCTGTATGAAGTTACATTTAAACTCATTATTGAATTTGTTACAATATTTTTGTTGTTGTTGCTGTTGTTCAGTCACCAAGTTGTGTCCAACTCTTCTCGACTCCATGAATTATAGCATGCCAGGCTTTCCTGTCCCTCACCATTTCCCAGAGGTTGCCCAAGTTCATGTCCATTGAATTGGTGATGCCATCCAACCATCTCATCCTCTGTCACCCTCTTCTCCTTCTGACGTTAATCTTTCCCACTATCAGGGTCTTTTCCCAATGATTCAGTTCTTCATATCAGGTGGCGAAAGTATTGGACCTTCAGCTTCAACATCAGTCCTTCCAAAGAGTATTCAGGGTTGATTTCCTTTAAGATTGACTGGTTGGATCTCCTTGCTTTCCAAGGGACTCTTAAGAGTCATCTCCAGCACCACAGTTTGAAAGCATCAATTCTTTAGTGTTCTGCCTTCTTTGTGGTCCAGCTCTCACTTCAGTACCTGGCTACTGGAAAGACCATGGCCTTGACTATACGGACCTTTTGTTGGCAAAGTGATATCTTTGCTTTTTAACACACTGTCTAGGTTTGTCATAGCTTTCCTGCCAAGAAGCAATCATCTTCTAATTCTATGGCTTCAGTCACCATCCATAGTGATTTCAGAGCCCAAGAAGAGGAAATCTGTCACTGCTTCCACATTTCCTCCTCTTTGTCATTAAGTGATGGGACCGAATGGCCATGATCTTACAGTATTGCTTGTGCTTTTTTTTCCCCTAGAGGCATGCTGAGCACCAAAGAATTGATGCTTTTGCACTGTGGTGTTGGAGAAGACTCTTGAGAGTCCCTTGGACTGCAAGGAGATCCAACCAGTCCATTCTGAAGGAGATCAGCCCTGGGATTTCTTTGGAAGGACTGATGCTAAAGCTGCAACTCCAGTACTTTGGCCACCTCATGCGAAGAGCTGACTCATTGGAAAAGACTGTGATGCTGGGAGGGATTGGGGGTAGGAGGAGAAGGGGACGACAGAGGATGAGATGGCTGGATGGCATCACGGACTCGATGGATGTGAGTCTGAGTGAACTCTGGGAGTTGGTGATGGACAGGGAGGCCTGGCGTGCCGCGATTCATGGGGTTGCGAAGAGTCAGACACGACTGAGCGACTAAACTGAGCTGAAAGGCATGCTGGATCTCAGCTCTCCAACAAGGAATCTAACCTGCACCTCCTCAAAGTCTTAACCACTGGACCACCAGGGAAGTCCCTCCATAAAATAGTTGAATTAGTCTTCATGGTCCTGTGAGGTTCAGAGAGTGAAGGAAGATACGGAGTTTAAAATTCATCTTAATCCGCAAGAAACCATGGTTTCAGGGATTATAAGTGGGACAGTCAGAGAGATCTTTTTTGACCAGAGGAAAGTCTCATTCTTGTTCTTCAAAGCAGTCCATAGATCTGTCTTTTTACCACATGTGTCTGTTTTACCCGTGAAATGGCAGGCAGATTACACACCATGATTTTAGCATGCTTGCTTGTATAAGTCTGGTCATTATATATTTAGTCTAAACAGACAAATAGCTTTAAGCGCTTTTACCCAGGTATTAAGCACATACACTTGACTGGAGTTTATTTTTACCCCAAAGCAGATAATTTATTACATCCTGTCTATTGTCTTGAACTAATTTGCTCAAAAAGAACATTATGCTCTAAGTCATCTTTTTCATAGATTGTAACGAGTGGTTATTAGCACCATTCTCAGAATAATTTTAGGGCAGGATCACAATTCTTTACAATTAGTAATAAACTGGGTTTGACTCCTTCATTTAGAAATGAGGATACAGAAGCCACAGACGTTATTTGCCCATAGCTGAGGGATGTTTAGAGCTTCCCAGATGGTGCTAGGGGTGAAGAACCTGCCTGCCAGTGCAGGAGATTTAAGAGATGTAGGCTCAGTCCCTGGGTTGGGAATGTCTCCTGGAGGAGGGCATAGCAATCCACCCCAGTATTCTTACCTGGACAGGGAAGCTTGGTGGGCTATAGTCCATAGGGTTGCAAAGAGTGAGATACAAGTGAAACGACTTAGACTGCGCAAAGGGATGTTTAGGGACAAAACTGGAAAAGGCAAATCGAAAATCCTATCTTCTGATCCAATTCTCTCACCACTTGACTACATTAAGCTTGACATAGATTTTATGAGCACAGTAAAATTTTATATCTAACTGGAGCTCTTAGGGAATCACTTTCTTAGATAGCCTAAATAACTGCAGACTCATGCCTCCTTTTCTGAGAGCTATATTCATAGTAGTCACAAATATCAGAACACTAATCTGATTTTCATTTTACATTTATCAGGTAACATGAGTGTTCTACATCCTATTATGCTCCTGATGACTACCTATTAAGTATCATCATATTGAAAGAATAGAAAAATCCACATGTCAAATAGTTCATGGTTCCATGGAGACACAGGGCCCTTCCACAATAAGGCCACTGTACTTGCAAAGCTCTTGGTTTGTTCTGACTCCTTCTGGAAAGCTGCCCCTGAACAAATCTCTTCCAAGACTCCAAGGGGACTCGACCCCATTCACAGTCACACTAAATTGAGACCACCTATTTGTTCTTACAGAGGATGAGATGGTTGGATGGCATCACTGACTCGATGGACATGAGTTTGAGCAAGCTCTGGGAATTGGTGATGGACAGAGAAGCCTGGTGTGCTGCAGTCCATGGGGTCACAAAGAGTTGGACATGGCTGAGCGACTGAACTGATTTGTTATTATTTTTTGCCTCTTCCTCTAACCTGGAAATTAACCCTGAATATTCACTGGAAGGACTGATGCTGAAGCTATAGCTCCAGGACTTTAGCCACGTGATGTGAAGAGCTGACTCACTGGAAAAGACCTTGATGCCGGGAAAGTGTCAAGTCACCCTTGACTCTGCAGTCCAGGGGGTCACAAAGAATCGGCACACTGAGCAACTGAACAACAGCAGCTAACCTGGACACTGCATAAGGGCAGAGAACAAGAGGCATTTAGGACAGTGTAGGGAACAGAATACAATTCAAGCAACAGTTCGTGCATGAAAGAACTGAGCTTGACAAAGGAAAGTGAAAATAACCTGTAAGGTGATCATTTGCTGTGGGAAAGTGACAGGCGGACTGAGTAGAGATTGTTTTGAACCTGGTACAGTGGAAGATGTTTGCTCGCAGGGTTACTCAAGAAGGAGCCAGGGGCTAAAGAGGATTCTGACTCTTTCAGTTCAGTCCAGTTCAGTCACTCAGTTGTGTCTGACTCTTTGCGACCCCATGGACTGCAGCACACCAGGCTTCCCTGTCCATCACCAATTCCCGGAACTTGCTCAAACTCATGTCTGTTAAGTTGGTGATCCCATCCAACCATCTCATCCTCTGTCGTCCCCTTCTCCTCCTGCCTTCAGTCTTTCCCAGCATCAGGGTCTTTTTCAATGAGTCAGTTCTTCACATCAGGTGACCAAAGTATTGGAGTTTCAGCTTCAGCATCAGTTCTTCCAATGAATGTTTAGGACTGATTTCCTTTAGGATGCACTGGTTGGATCGCCTTGCAGTCCAACAGACTCTCAAGAGTCTTCTCCAACACCATAGTTCAAAAGCATCAGTTCTTCAACACTCAACTTTCTTTATGGTCCAACTCTCACATCCATGGTCCATGACTACTGGAAAAACCATAGGCTTGACTAGATAGACTTTTGTTGGCAAAGTAATGTCTCTGCTTTTTAATATTCTGTCTAGGTTGGTCATAGCTTTTCTTCCAAGGAGCAAATGTCTTTTGCTTTCATGGCCTCAGTCACCATCTGCAGTGATAACCCCCCAAAATAAACTCTGTCACTGTTTCCATTGTTTCCCCATCTATTTGCCATGAAGTGATGGGACCAGATGCCATGATCTTCATTTTCTGAATGTTGAATTTTAAGCCATCGTTTTCACTCTTCTCTTTCACTTTCACCAAGAGGCTCTTTAGTTCTTCTTTGCTTTCTGCCATAAGGGTGGTGTCATTTGAACATCTGAGGTTACTGATATTTCTCCTGGCAGTCTTGATTCTAGCTTGTGCTTCATCCAGCCCAGCACTTCTCATGATGTATTCTGCATATAAGTTAAATAAGTAGGGCGATAATAAACAGCCTTGATGTACTCCTTTCCTGATTTGGAACCAATCTGTTGTTCCACATACAGTTCTAACTGTTGCTTCTTGACCTGCATAGAGATGTTTTAGGAGGCAGGTCAGGTGGTCTGGTATTCCCATCTCTTTAAGAATTTTCTAGTTTGTTGTAATCCATACAGTCAAAGGCCTTGGCTTAGTCAATAAAACAGAAGTAGATGTTTTCCTGGAACTCTCTTGCTTTTTTGATGATCCAACAGATGTTGGCAATTTGATCTCTGGTTCCTCTGCCTTTTCTAAATCCAGCTTGAAAAGTTGGAAGTTCAGGGTTCACATACTGTTGAAGCCTGGCTTGGAGAATTTTGAACATTATTTTACTAGCGTGTGAGATGAGTGCAATTGTGCAGTAGTTTGAACATTCTTTGGCATTGCCTTTCTTTAGGATTGAAATGAAAACTGACCTTTTCCAGTCCTGTGGCCACTGCTGAGTTTTCCAGATTTGCTGGCATATTGAGTGCAGCACTTTCACAGCATCATTTTTAAGGATTTGAAATAGCTCAGTTGTAATTCCATCACCCCCACTAGCTTTGTTCTTCGTGATGCTTCATAAGGTCTTACTCTTTAAGAAAAGAGTTTACTTTGGCAGCTGATGCGGGGATTGGAGATAAGTTGCCCAGAGCCTGGGGTGAGCCCAAGAAGAGTTAAGCCTGTCAAATTCCTTCAACTCTGTCCCCAGGATCACGTTGACAATGAAATTGCCACCTCCAAGCTCAGCCTCACCCCAGCTCCAGATGAACCCTGGCCCACAGCAAGGGGTCTCTAAGTGATTCCACTGCCATTTCCTCACCATCGCTGTGGCATACCCCGCACACATGTAGACACACAGTGCCGTGTCTTCCTGGGTGGACCTCGCTTCCTGATATGTCACACAAGGCGCCCCTCACAGAGCCCTGCACTGACCGCTGGCTTCCTTGTTTATCCCTGAGACTCAGCTTCTTTCTCTGAGGTCTCTGACGGCCAGTCTGGACAATGAACATTTCTTCCCTGGTGACTAGACCCATGTGGCCCTCCCTCACTCTTCCTTATTGTTAGTCCTATGTCCTATGATGGACAAAATATTTATCCTGAGGCTGTGTGTCTGTGCTCAGTCAGTTGTGTCTGACTTTGCGACCCCATGGATTGTAGCCTACCAGGCTCCTCTCTTTATGTGATTTTTGGGTGAGAATACTGGAGGGAGCTGCCATTTCCTCCTCCAGGAAATCTTCCTGATCCAGGGATTGAACCCTAGTCTCCTGCATTGACAGGCAGATTCTTGACTACTGAGCCACGTGGGAAGCTCCTTTCTAAGCCAAAACACACTGCTATACCTCCTTCTCAATGTGTGTGTGTGCTAAGTCACTTCATTTGTATCCCTACAACTGAACCTTTGGGACCCCATGGACTGTAGCCTGCCAGGCTGTTGTGTCCATGGGATGCACCAGGCAAGAATACTGGAGCCGGTTGCCGTGTCCCCCACTAGGGGATCTTTCCAGCTCAGGGGTGAAACCCCCATTTCTTGAATCCCCTGCATTGACAGGCATGTTCTTTACCACTCGCACAAGGCCTACCTACTTCTCAATATTCCTCTTCAAAATTCTGTGACTCACTATGGTGCTTCCCGGATTCCTCTCAAATTCTAGTACCCGCCTGCCTTACTCAGGCTTACTGGTTGAGGGGGAGGATGGTCAGCCTCCTTGTCTAATCTTTGCTGTTTCCTCCCATAGCTGTATTGGCCTCCATCACATTTCTGCACCCCTCAGCTCCTGTCCTATCCTCTGGTTGGGTCTGGTTCTATGCCTTGATCTTCCCCACACCCACCCACAACTACCTGCCATCCAGCTGTGTGTAACTGAGCAGGGTCCACTCATCCATGCACACCACAATCCTGATATGAGCAGAGTGGAATTCAAGAAAGAAGCTGACATGGGATATTGCAACCCATCTTTAAGAGGAGTCCTTAAAGGACCCTGTTACTAAAATGTAAATATAATAGAAAGTGACCTGGTTTGTCATGAACTTTCAGTGCTTTCTGGCTGGATCCCCTCATTTGATCTGTCAGGGCATGGTAATGTTAACTTGCATGTAATACTTCCCCTGAAAGGGGTTAGGAAGCACTGGATTGGAAATGCCTTGTGACCAAATGGGACGTGATGTTGATATGGGTTGTGTAACATGTTGTGATGAGGGAGCCCCTAGGAAAACATATGGAAACAAAGAGAATGTAGCTGGCGGCGTCCGTACTAGGCTTTCTTCCTGGAGACCCGGAGATGGTATGTGGCAGGGTCTAGACCCTGCCTCCATGAGACGAGCTCTGAAGGACGGGTTAGCTCAGCTGACCTTTCATGGACGGTTGGGGAAACATGAGCAGCAAGTTCTACTCGGACTAACAAATCATGATCGTTCTCAAACAATGAGAACTCTCCCTTAGGAATGAACACACTTCTTTCAGGAGTTTCTAGGACGTCGGGGTTGTCTGGTTAACGTCCTTTCCTTAGCACTGATTGTGTGCCCTGGCACAGAGCACGGCCTGTGTGGCTCTCTGATGAAAGGCAAAGAAACAGCAGCCAGCACGCGTGTATTCCTGCACTGTCGCTCTACGTGAGTGCTTGCCGGGTCGTGTCTGACTCTTTGTGACCCCATGGACTGTAGCCCTCTAGGTTCCTCTGGCCATGGGATTCTCCAGGCAAAAATCCTGGGGTCGGGTGCCGTTTCCTCTTCCAGGGGATCTTCCTGACCCAGGGATTGAACCTGAGTCTCCTCTGTTTCCTGCATCACAGGCGGATTCTTTACCACTGAGCCACCTGGGACGCTCTCATAAGACTTTTTAATGAAGTTTTTCCATGTGTGGTTCTTCGGGTTTTTGCCTAGAAAAATGTTCTGGGTTAGTGCAAAACTCAGAATTGTACATACACTCCATTCTTATGCAAGCAGCCAAACCATGCTTCTGAAATTCACATTAAATTAAAAATGTTCAAACGATGCTATAAAGGAATAATGTAAGTAAGCATAATTTTTCTCCTTACTGAAGTTTCTCTGGCTCCCCTCTTTGTTAATCCCATGAGCCCTTGATGACTATAATCTCCGATAGTGAAGATTTTGTACGTAATTTTTATGACAGCTCATTGTCAGAGCTCATTTTTCCAAATTGCTGTAGCACAAGAGGAAGATGAATGTATTCCCAATGCTTTGACCATGTGTAACAACTTCGCTGGCTTTACACATCTTGCCTGATATATTAGCCCTTGGTCTTTGGTATGACTGGGTCCTTCTTGTTCTTTTTTAAAAAATTAATTGTTATTAAAGTCTAGTTGCTTTTCAGTGTTGTGTTTCTATGGTACAGTGAAGTGAATCAGGTATACATACACATATGTCCCCTCTTCCTTGGATTTTCTTCCTATTTAGGTCACCATGGATCACTGAGCAGGTTCTCATTATTTATCTGTCTTGTTCCATCACTACACATGGATCTAGAGTTGATCTTTTGGCTTCACTTCTTCAGTCATTTTACTTTCTAAACTTCACTACAAGTTCCACGTGCCTCTATTTTTTAAATACAGAATTAAAGAAATTGGAACATTTTCTTCTTGTGATAACTCAAGACTTACTCTTAACTTTCATCTATAACATACAGTGGTGTTATATTATCTCAAACATTATATTATCATGTTTTACATTATATTCCTAGTACTTATTTATCTTATAACTATAAGTTGGTACCTTCATCTAATTCCCAACATCTCCATCCGCACCCCCTCTCCCCCCAATAATCACAAATCTGAACCTCTTTACTGTGAGTTTGTTTGAAATATAATTGATCTAGAGCACTCTGTGAGTTCCTGTTATATAACACACTGATTTGATATTTTTCTATATGTTTGAAACTTTTTATTAACACATTACTGACCAGGGAATTTTTGCAGAAATTAAGGCCTGTGGCTGGCAATTTGTTATGTCAGTGAATACTGAAACATTTTCAGTCAATAACATTCAGGTAATAAAAGAAGTATAGAGTGAGGTAAATCAGAAAGAGAAAAACGAATATATATTAATATGTATATATGGAGTCTAGAAAAATGGTGCTTATGGACCTGTTTACAAGGCAGGAATAGAGACGCAGATGTGGAGAATGGACTTGTAGACACGGCAGGGGAAGGCGAGGGTGGGACAATGAATTGGGAGAGTAGTGTTGAAACATATTCATCACCATGTGTAAAACAGATAGCCAGTGAGAAGTTGCTGGATAAGCCAGGGAGCTCAGCCCGGTGCTCGGTGATGACCCAGAGGAGTAGGATGGTGGGGGGAGAGGTGGGAGGGAGGTTCAAGAGGGAGGAGATATATGTATATTTATGGCTGATTCACATTGTTGTACGGCAGAAACCAATACAACATTGCAAAGCAATTATCCTCCAATTAAAAATAAATTTTCAAAAGATATATTAATGCCTCTTTAGTCAATAAATTGCTCAATAATAGTAACAATATTTTTTAATAATAACAATAACAAGAACTAACATTTATGGATTGGTTGCTTCATGCCTGATGCAGAGCCAGGAATCTCCACAAAGAAAATAGAGAGGGAATCAAAAAAGAACAGCAGTGAAACCCCACCCCACCCCACACCCACTTGCCTGAAGACTTGATTCTCAGCGCCGCTGTCTTCTTTCCCCTCTCTCCACCTCAAACTCCATCCCCAGCGGCCTTGACCAAGGACTCTGCTATCTCAGTTCCTCCCCTTTCTCCCTCAGCCCCCACCACCTTGTTGATCTCAAGGCTTCAGGGAAATGAAAAGTAGCTTGTCATCTTGAAAAGGGCTTCTGTCCCTGCTGTGTGGTATAATTGGACACGGCACACTTATTTCCTGCCCCTTATTATCTGGTCCCTTATAGACATCTAAATCTACTGTCTTTCTCTCCGTTTTAAAAAAACGTGGCGTTCTATCATTGTGTCTATTGACACAGATGGCAGAGGGCTTCTCAGATGCCCTTGAATGACTTTGTGATAGTTCTTGCCGCTCCAAGTACCATTTCTCTTTGACTTTTGAGGTCAGAACCCTCGTTAGTCAGTGCTTTGGGAACTCAAGTAACCAAAGAACCTCTCCCATGTCCCCGATGTCCCTTTCTTTCCAAATATACCTGCAGAGCCGGGTATGTAGAAAATATTAAACCACGATGAGTGTGTGTGTGTGTGTGTGTGTGTGTGTGTGTGTGTGCGCGTGCTGTCTTTTTGACTCATGGACTGTAGTCAACCAGGTTCCTCTGTCCATGGAATTTTCCAGGCAAGAATGTTGGAGCAGGTTGCCATTTTCTTCTCCGGAAGATCTTCCCGATCCAGGGATCAAACCCGCCTCCAGTTTCTCCTGTATTGGCAGGTGGATTCTTTACCACTAGCACCACCTGGGATGCTTGTATGGTAAACGCCTACATCCTGGTGCTGCTGCTGCTGCTGCTGCTAAGTCGCTTCAGTCGTGTCCGACTGTGTGCGACCCCATGGATGGCAGCCCCCCAGGCTCTCCCATCCCTGGGATTCTCCAGGCAAGAGCACTGGAGTGGGTTGCCATTTCCTTCTCCAATGCATGAAAGTGAAAAGTGAAAGTGAAGTCGCTCAGTCGTGTCCGACTCTTCGCAACCCCAAGGACTGCAGCCTACCAGGCTCCTCCATCCATGGGACTTTCCAGGCAAGAGTACTGGAGTGGGGTGGTATCGCCTACATCTTAACTCAGTCCTATTGTCTCTCTACAGGTAGCACTGCAGAGTGTACCTTTAGAGGGTGCATTAGAACCCCCCAGTCTCCACTCCCCACAAACACACAAATAAAATGCCTTTTAAACAACAAGAGTATCCTTGTAGAGGAAATAAACCTCTGAACAAGTCTCCTAACAGCACCCAACCCACCTCCACACCCAGCCAATAAACTGTAGGGCCTAACTGTCCTACTCCACTCTGTGTTTTAATTCTGAAGTCTCTATTAGTTTCTCTTCACTCTTAAGTATGAAGTCGGTTTATATTTCCTTCCAGGGGACACAGCTGTATTCTGTGATCAGAGTCACCTTTGGTCTACCAATACTTGTTTTTCTCATAAGTTCCCTTCATTTCAGATAATGAGAGGAAAACGTGGGTTTGAAGGATGGAATTTCAGGAATGCATCTGAAGCAGCCTTGAAGGGATGGCAAAGAAGGTACAGAGATTTTTCAGGAAGAGCACAGAGCAAAGGATACAAAAAAGAGTAGGTGAGAATGTGGAATGGGTCGATAGATATATTGAGGTGCACATAAGCGGACCGGGTGGGTAGATAAGGCTCTGAAGGGGGTTTAGACCAGGTAAAGGGAGGAGAAGAAGGTGGCTACGACACAAGGCAGGAGTTTAGCCTTTAATATTCAGGGAGCCATGGGGAAGGTCCAAGATGCATCCAATGTTTGCTGGACTTCTCCAGCAGAGCTCCGGAGGGTCTGAACCTTGCAGTGAGTCTGTTCAGATAGTGACAATCCATGGTGGTGATTGAATTCAGTAAGGACCAGAGCTGGCTTGACAGGCTTTGGGAGGCCGAGGCCTGAAGTTTCAGATCCCACAGGATGTGCTCGCAGGAATTCAGACTTGTGTAAGAAAGCCAAGAGCATTTGTTGACCCTCATCATTCAAAGCTGAAGAAGTCCTCCGTCAATAGACTCAGCTGGATGCAGGGGCACAAGCTGCCCCCTAGGAGGTGTTCTGTCACTCTGTCTGAGTTTCTGCATTTCTTGGGGCCTCTTTGCTTCTGAGTCTGTAATATCCATCTCAGAAAGTTTTCACGGTCCACGATGGCCACCACGGCACCTCCAACCTGCCCACCTTCAGAACCACCTTCATCACCTCCAGGGCCCCTTCCATCATCTTCCAGCAGCACCTACCATGACTTCCCCTCCATGGTTTCCTCCATCTCCACCCCTACCTTCATCACCACCTCCACACCATCACTTTCATTTCCACGACCTTCACCTTCATCAACATTCCCTCTGCAGCCATCAAAACCTCCATTACCAACTTCCCCTTCACCTTCACCTCTCCACCTCTTTCCCATATCTGTAATGCATTCCAACTAGATGCCAAGCACTGCTCAAGATGATGTAGGTCTAGCAAAGAACAAAGGAGATAAAAATATCTGCCCACACAGAACTTACATAGTTAAGGAAGCGTAGTCCATTTTCTTGTAATTCCATCAAGGAAGTCACATGGATTCAAGGGGATGAAGTCAACTATTTTAAGCGGTGATGGGTGTGTTCTTTGGGAGTCAAGGCTTGACTATTTGGTTTACCTTATCCTTTATCTTTATTTATTTCTCCCTTTCTCTGCTTCCCTATCTCTGGCCCCGTTTCCCCACATCTGTCATTGCTTGGGGAGTTTTCATTGGCACAAGACAGCTAACAGCTGAGTTGGCCGCCTTTGTGGTTACAATCCTTCGCCCAGCAGAGCAGGAGGAAGCTACACCCGACTGGGCTCCTTCCAAAGGGTTCAGCATCAATTCTGCCCTAGCATCCTCCCCAGAAAAGAGGACCAAATATTCCTGCTGCCCCACAAACGTTCTACCTAAAGATGCTGTCGGGTCTCTCTGCTTCTCCCCCGAGACCCTGGGCCATGAGGACTTTTCTCTCTCAGAGGAGGATTTCTGTGAGAAGAGCAATCAGTGACCTTATTTACTTGAAAAAAGAGAGAGAGTCTCAGGTAATGGCAGATTTATCACATAAGTGAGCAAGCAATAAAAAGTCAGCTGGCTTATACTCATTTTGTTTCATCTAGTATCAAAGGCTTCCCTTGTAGCTCAGTTGGTAAAGAATCTGCCTGCGATGCAGGAAACCCGGGTTTGATCCCTGGGTCGGGAAGATCCCCTAGAGAAGGAAATGGCAACCCACTCCAGCATTCTTGCCTGGAAAATCTCATGGATACAGGAGCCTGGTGGGCTGCAGCCCATGGGGTTGCAAAGAGTCAGGCACGACTGACTGACTAACACTTACTTACTTAGTATCAAAGGAGAAAAACTGACATAACATTTTTCATAAAACTTTAGATTTTTTTGTCCTTTAATTAAGTGGTATCCTTTGCTCATGGAGGTAATTGAGTACCCAAACAGTGGTGTAGTTTAATGAAAATAAGTGACCTCCTAAGAATATATGGTTTGGGACCCAGAAGGTGTCTTAGGAAGCATCAGATCCAGGCTCCTTTTTTTTATACAGGACTAAATTGCACTCAGGTGGCCGAGTGGTAAAGAGTTGGCCTGCCAGAGCAAAAGCAGCAAGAGAGAAGGGTTCAATCCCTGGGTCAGAAAGATCCCCTGGAGGAGGAAATGGCAACCTGCTCCAGTATTCTTGCCTGGAGAAGTCTGTGGACAGGAGCCTGGCAAGCAACAGTCCATGGGTCACAAAGAGTGAGCCACTGAGCAAACTGAGGTAGAGAGAAAATGGTCCCGTGATGGAAATGGTGATCACCAGATGGCAGAGTTTGGAGACTCCTAGTCTCCATGCTTTTCTATTAATACAGTGAGGTACTGGAGCGAGGTTGGCTAAAAGCGATTTTTGCCATCCATTCTGGGTCCCCTGACCACAAGCAGGCTGAAGAGGGCAGCTCACATTTTCCCAGCCAGAGCGGGATCTTTGCCAGAGCGTGGAGACCAAGTTTTCTGTGTGTGCACAGTCAGACTTCCCTGAAAACTGCAGAGTGTGGGCACCTTAGAGCCAGACGGTCTGAGGATGAGCAGTCCGCTTGCACCTCTCCAAACCAGCCTTCTATCAGAAGAGTCCCGCAGAAAGGAAAGGTCTCTCCAGGCAAATGCAGAACCCCACTGGATGTTCAACAGCCTTTCTAGAGGATAATTAACAATCAGGGGGTCCCTCTTGTTCGGCTCCTGCTTGACCTATATAAGCGTTGCCCAGTTGTGTATTCTTAGCCCACTTTGCCTGATGTTTTGGATTTTGTCCCCAGCTCCGATGCTTGACAGGTGATGATCTGGCTACAACCTACCTGGTAAGACATGCACTTAACCTCTGACCTTTAATTTTCTAGCTGCAGGCCAGAGTTATACCCACTCCTAACTACTTCAGAGGTCTCCAGAGAAAAATATGATGAAATCAGCTTGCACTTTACTTAGGAGCGAGGTGCTTGAAATGAAAGCATTTTATAATTCCGAGTGTTTGAGTTTTGTGCCTTCTCAAGAAGCTTGCTTGGTGAAAAAGTATCACCTCATTCTCAGGCTAATTCTGGGCTTATCGCATATTCAGTGTTCCATAAAGGTTGACTTGAAAGCTTTCATTTAAAACCCAATTCATATGAATTAGTGTACTACTCAAAATGTCAGGCTGCTAACAGGACATACATAGCAACTGGAAATTGAAATAAGTGCATTTTAATAGAGCTCAGAATTAGAATTTCCTCTCTCTGTTTGACGTAGTATCACAGTTACAATTGAGGGTAAATTTTTTTTTCCTGTTGGCATTTAATGACTTTCCATCCAGAATTATCAATCCACTTGAATGTTATACCATTTTTAAGATGTAAAAAGCAAAAAAGAGAGAAACATAAAGCTCTTTAATTGTGATAGTAGTATGTAAGATTGTATCATCTAACAGAGGAAGAAAGAATGGATCTAGGATTATTCATTTGATAATTCTTCTACCAAATACCAAGTGTCTTACCTAATTATGGTACAGCATAAGTTATTTTCTCAAGTTTTTATTTCATTTGTGAAAAGCTTTATTTCACTTTTTAAAATTTCTAAAATGTGGTCTAGTTAGTTATTGACAAGCTACTTGGAGAAGTTTCAAGAAATATTAAGTCCCTCCTATAAAGTGAATGCAAGGTTTAAGAAAGCTTGGCTCACTTCAGTATTGGTTTTTCAGAAAGTTGTGGAAATATCAGAGGAATTGCTTGTTCTTCAGTTTAGCCTTTTTTGAACACCTGAGTCTGGCTAGAGGGTCTCAAACATAAAATAGGACACAAGTCAGAAATGCTGTCCAAAAAATTAGGGATCATCTCAGAGTGATGGGGAAGTCAGATTTAGTCTGTAGTTACAGTCCTACTCAAGTTTTAATAGGCAAGTAGAAATTTCTTTATTGCAGATTTTCTAGCAGTAAAGGATTATCAGTCAAAGAATAGTCAACATATTCTTTCAGAGTGTTACTATTTCTCTTTATATCCAGAAGAGGGCAGTCAGGTTACACGATTGAGACGTAATCACCATTACCCCAGAAAGTGAGTTTTTTTCAATAAATTTCAGTGATCTGAATTAACTTTTCCTTTAATGCTTTTAAAGGGTATTTAGAATTACCCGAAGATGTTCCGCTTTTTATTAAAAACCTTACCACCTTTGTGAGATGGATGCTTTCACCAAAGGGGTGAAACGCTGGCGCGTATTTATGCGTACCTTCTACTGCCGCGTGCATTTCTTTCTATTTTTTTCTGTTCCTATCGGCCATCTTCCGTGTTCGACTGGGGGAGGGGGCGAATCTTACACTGTGGACGCGTCTTCTACTTTATAGCTTTGTGACGTTTTATAGGTAAAAAGAAACACATCGCACAAGGAAAAGAGACCTCATCAGCACTTGGGCTGCAATTCAAGAAGAGAGAGCGAATTAGAAAATAGAAAAACAGGTATCTGCCCAGGAAGTTCGAATCCAAAACATTTCCAGCAGCATTTACTTGCTTTGAAGAAAGATAATTACACTTTTACTGGAGCTTTGCGTTAAACAATGTTAGAAGGATGTAACATTTTTTTCCCTCTATATTTTTATAGAAATATCTTCTATAGGCTTCTAAGTGGAAGTAAGCTAGAGCTGAAGACAAAATATCACAAATATTTCTGCCACCTTTTTGTCTTCTTCATTAACTATAATGCCAAAGCCTAAGAAGCCATTGATTTTACCAAAGATAGATATATTTGTGAAGAAAGTGTGAATATTTAAGTATCTATGTAATATATTTATTTAAAATAAAATTGATATGAAATAATTTAGTTATAAATATATAAAATATATTCATTTAAAATAAATCCTTAAAATTTATGTACACAAAAGCATATATATGTTATTTGTTATTCAGCTGCTAAGTCGTGTCTGACTCTTGGTAACCCCATGGACTGCAGCACACCAGGCTTCCCTGTCCTTCACTGTCTCCCTGAGTTTGCTCAAATTCATGTCCATTGAATTGGTGGTGTTATCTAACCTTCTCATCCTCTGCCACCCTCTTCTTTTGCCTTCAATCTTTCCCAGCATGAATTCATTTTAAAGGGCAGTCTTAATTAAAATGTAAGAAAGAGTTGGTTTTAGGGAACTAATGTCCAAGAAATAGAGCTGCAATAATTAACTGTAATTTTGAGTATTTGTTTTTGTCTGTTTTAAATGTTCCCTCTGTACTAATGGTGCTTCTAATGCTATTTTTAGATGATTGTGCATGAAACCAATGCTATTATCTGATGCAGAAAGTGTTCGCTTGTGTGTGAACCTGTAGGGGTGTGTGTGTGTGCCTGCTCTCAGTTGTGTCTGACTCTTCACAACTCCATGAACTGTAGCCCACCAGGTTCTTCTGTTCATGGAATTTTCCAGGCAAAATTACTGGAGTGGGTTGCCATTTCCTCCTCCAGGGGATCTTCCCAACTTAGAGTTCGAACCCAAGCCTCTTGTGTCTCCTGCATTGCAGGCGGATTTTTTATCAACTGTGCCACTGATACAGCTATGTAGGTGTATACATGTTAAACGTATAGCATGGTGTTGTGTTAGTTTCTGTCGGCCACTAGCCTGTAAGAGAGCTTTCTCAGTGGCTATGAAATTCACCAGTCCTGCACACGCTCCTCTGAGGTTTGAGGATTAACTGGGAATCCAGGTGATTTTCTACCTGATCCATGCCCCCACTCTCTCTGCCTCCATTCCTGGAGATTCTGCCTTCAAAAAGAGCTGCCTCTGAAAGTGACCTTGCTTGGCGTATGCTGATTGGCTAATGCAGAAAGGCCTTTCCCAGAAGAGGTGCTGTGCCATGCCAAGTTTTGCTGCTGCAAAGATGGGTATGGGATCAGGGTGGGAAGGAGGGGAGAAAGGAGGAAGCGGCTTGCCAAGTCGCTCAGGCTACTTATAAACAAACTTTGGCTTTGTTTCTCAAACCCTTTCTGGTCGTACACACACTGTGTCCAGGACTCCATTTGTGTTCTGTGTAAACCTTGGGGAAAGCTGCTTTTAAGAGACTGACTTGGTTTAGAAGATGATTTCCATCAGCCACTTTCAAAAGATACGTACTATTTCAGTACAAAGCTGAAGCCCCGTTAGAGCTGTGCTAGGGATTAAGAAGGCATGTATTTTAATGCGTTATGAATAGGAGTAGCTGATAAAAGAGGCTCTTGTTACCCCTGCTACATTTAAATGTGAAAAGCGGCTGCTTCTAATGGGCCAGGGGTAGGGGAGAGGAGAAGAGATATATTATTTTCATAGGGATTTAATCTTCAGACTACACTGAAACCATAGAATACCACTGGCCATTCACTTATCGGCCGCTCTCATCGCACCACATCTGTAAGACTGTGGAGAGGGAGGAAGGAGAAGGACCGGGAGGCAGAGAAAGGGAATGTGTGTTGCGATGAGGCTGGCATTTTCATCTCCATGTATGTTTTGAACCTCAGATCAAAACGCACGCGCGGTAGAGTATTTTCTCTTTCTCTTATAAGCATTAACCCTTTCAACTTCTCAAACGCCAGCCAATTAAAGTCCAATGTGACTAAGCTGCCTTCAGAGCATGGGTGTAGCAATGGCCCCCGAGAATAAGATGACCACAGAGATCTCATTAGGAATATGGACCATGTATGTGTGTGTGTGTGTGCCCAAGGATGGCTCTGTGTGTATGTGTGTGTGTGTGTGTAACATGAAAAAGACTGCTCATGCTTCAGACAGCTTGTTTCAGGTAGAATCCAAGAGATGTCATGAATGCAGCAGAGAAAGGATCTTTCTGTAAGTTTTATTGCCACAGGAAGTTGATGGTATAAATAAAGCCTAGGACTGTTAAACTAGCAGATCTTTGCCAAATACTCTCAGTGTTGGGAGAAATATGACTCAAGAATGTATATCCTTTGAGTGGATGAACGAGCAAACAGGCATCATCTTCTCCCTCTCCAGGTTATCATTTATAACTTGCTTTTGTTTATTCTGATGTTGGGCTTAGTGAAATTGGTCACTTAATTGTTTCTGTATGTTTGATCCCTGAGGTTCCTAACAGTAATTCCTAAAAAACCGAGGATTTTGCTCCCAGATACTATGAAGAAATCTTGTTGATAAGAATTAGACCCATTCCCTACACCCACTTACTTTTTCCAATTTTTCTCAATGTTACCACTCTCAAGAAGTTAAAGGATTAAAAACAAGTCTGGTAGGAATAAATCAGTGGTTCTTGCCTAGTTTATAATTAAGGGTAATTCACATGTACAAGATGGTTTGACAGCTCTAGCCCACTTGCTCAGAAACTTGCATCAGAATGGAACCAATGAGTCGGTTGAAGCTAAAGCACAGCCTCACCGCCCTTACAGAAGTTTTGCAGGTGGACAGGCTGCAGTCTGCTCTTCCACGGACCAAGAGGGTGAGGAAAGAAGAGGAAGGGAAATTTTACAGCTGCCCTACCACGCATCAGAAAGCCAGGAACGGGCAGCAAAATGCTTCCAGCTCCCAAGCACAGTCAGTCTTGCTGCCAGAGACACATGGCACACCTCTCCCACTGCCCAACTTATACTTTTCATCCAGCAGGAGATATCCTCGGCCTGGGCGTTCCTGCGCTTGGGGCTCTGAGTGATGGAGTTCCTGGCAACCTGGCAACCTGGCAGGGCAGCCTGGCAGAGCGGCCTGGCTTGCTGCAGAAAGCCTCTTTGGCCGATTGATCACAGCAAATGTATGTGCCTGACCAGCTCTGGCTCTCATATGGGACCCGGTGCTAATAAGAGGCTTGCACAAGTGTGATGGGATTCAATCAATATTTTGATTTCCTGAACCAACATCCCTCCACATAAAAAAAGTAAATAAAAGCAAGAGACCAGCCGCATCAGGAACCGCTGCAAAGCAAGTGGAAGAGGGAGACAGAGAGAACGCTGGAGCCAGCCTCACGGGGCGGGAGAAGTTGCGGAATCGCGACAGCGGCCCATGTGAGCTCAGGGAAAGTTGCCTTTCCCTGGAGGTGCTGCATCTGCTTCTCTGCCGGCTGCCTCAGCCCCGCATCTCTGCTTCTGAGACCTCTGGCTGGTTTTCTTACCCCCTTTCTCCCATCCCGATCCCCACCCCCTTCCTTCTTCCGGTTTTTTTTTTTTTTTTTTCAAAAAACTTGGCTACGGAACATTAGGTTTGATGAAGGGAAAGCGATTTAACATCTTTTAACTGAGAGAGGTTGATTTTCACTTGAGACCAAATGGCTCATTTTTACCTTTTTCGCTCCTGGAAGAGTGAAAAGTGAGAGGTCAGCCTTGTGTCACCATGGCAACCCACACAGCTCGGGCCAGGAACAGATGAGGGCAGGTGATAATGGCAGGGAAGTTTCTTCCCTGGACTTGGCTTCCCACCCCCCGCCGCGCCCCCCACCCCCACCCCCACTCGAGGATGTGCCCGGATGTATGAAAACAATGATGCCTTTTTAAAAATGTAAGTAATCAAATATTGCTTCTAAATGGTCTGGCCCAGAGCGCTGACCTCATGCAGGTCTGTGTGGGGTTTTGTTTGCTTGGGATGGAGCCCATCCTAACTAACCCTCATCTGTAGCCAGAGGATCTTGAATTACACCAGCAAGCTCCTGAGAGCCCCACCCTGAGGGAATCTTTCTTGCAGTCAGCATCCACCCACTGTGTTCCGGTAGCCCAAAGCCTTCGTACAGAGAGAATGGGCTTGTGGATGCAGTGAGGAAAGGAAAGAGCGGGACGAACAGAGAGAGTAGCATCGACATAATATATACTACCGTGTGTAAATAGGTAGCCGGTGACATGCTGCTGTGTAACACAGGGAGCCGGGCCTGGCTCTGTGATGACCCAGAGGGGTTTGGGGGGAAGGGAGGGAGCCTCGAGAAGGAGGGGAGATGTGTATAGTAACGGCTGATTTGCAATGTTGTACGGCAGAAACCAACACATTATAAAGCAATTTTCCTCTGATTAAAACACACACACACAGAGAATCTGGTCCTGTTATTGAAATCTGGTGTCCAGGACCCCAAGCTTGAGCGCATGACACCTTTCACCTTTTCCAAGCTTGTTTGCAAAGAACTTCTTGATCCTATCCCACTCCATGAATGTCCAAGAGGAAAGAGGAAAAAGGAAATCCATATGACAAATGTGCTAGGAAGGCCAGAGTAAACCCTGCAGGGGTAGCCTGGGCTGGGGCAGGAAGGAATTTCCATGACCTTGGAGCACGGCGACTCAAACGTCCAGCACATTTCTCCCACGGCCCTTTACCCCACACACTTGCTGGTAAACAGGGAAACAATGAGGGTGCAAGGGTGCCAGGCACTGGGTTAGGTGCAGTATTTCTTTATTGCCTCAGATCCTTGCAGGGATCTTCCTGAGATGGACGGTCTGATCTCTGTTTTACAGATTAAGAAAATAAAGCTCAGGAAGGCTAAGTGATGTGCCCAGGTGAACTTTCCATCCACGCTCCAGGTGAACTTTCTCTTCAGACTTGTTAATATAATCCAGATGCATGAACAATAAATTCACTTCCAAAGACGGGAGTTTGTGCTTTTTCTCTGTAGTTTGTTCATCTAGATGCAATGAAACTATCTGAAGCCTGCTGAGTTTTCAGTACAATTCTAGATGCTTGAAAAACATAGCAAGATACAGACACTGTTCTCCTAGAAACTGGGATGGAGTGGCTTGAATTCTGGCAGAGTAAACTTGGATAAGAAATTCAGCAGGTCTGAGCTTTGACTTTCTGTCCTGTGAAATACCATTCATATTTATCTTAAGGGCTGAGTTGAGCATTCAAAGAGCTGCTTAAAAGAGTTCCACGTTCATGCAAGTGTGTGTTTGTGCCAAATTGTTTCAGTTGTGTCTGACTCCATGCGACCCCATGGACTGTAGCCCACCAGGCTCCTCTGTCTATGGAGTTCTCCAGATAACCCCTGGAATGGGTTGCCATGCCCTCCTCCAGGGGGTCTTCCTGCATCTCTTACGTCTCCTGCTTTGGTACGTGGGTTCTTTACCATTAGTGCCACCTGGGAAACCCTCAGGCAAGTGGATGCTCAGTAAATATTAACTTTTATCCTCTTTTCATTCCTGGCCTCCTTCTCACCACTGCCATGGTGTTCTCCTCTGTGCCTGGGGTCAGCCCGGTGGCCTCCCTGCTCTCTGGCCGGTGGTTCTTTTTTCTAAACTGCGTTGGCTTCTGGGCAGTCAGATCCCCTTATTAAAGCCCTAGTCCTCTCCAGCGGGCTGGAGAAAGGCTTGTGGGGCAGCAGGGATGGGAGCAAACAGAAGAGGGTGACCTGCTTTCTAGAGACTTTATGGAAGCTGTCCAAAAGGAGGAGATGGGCTGGTAACTTTGCTCTCTCCATCTCCCCTCTCATCAGCCTGGGTGTCACCTACAAGCCCAGGGTGGTGACTTGAAGCTCATCCACACTGCCCTGCACAGGGCAGGGTTCAAAGCCAGCTCCGACTTAACTGGGCTTTATACACCCAAACTGGAGTTGGTCTTGAAGGACCTGACAAAATTGCATGGACTAAAAGGCAAAGGCTCCACTTAAGGAAAAAAAAAGCACAGTGGATGACTAATTTCACTTAAATAGGGTGCAAGCAAATTAAGGAAGCAAAAGTGAAGTCGCTCAGTCGTGTCCGACTCTATGCAACTCCATGGACTGTAGCCCATGAGGTTCCTCCATCCATGAGATTTTCTAGGCAAGAATACTGGAGCGGGTTGCCATTTCCTTCTCCAGGGGATCTTCCCGACTCAGGGATCGAACCCCGGCCTCCCACATTGCAGGCAGACGCTTTACCATCTGAGCTACCTGGAAATCCCAAGGAAGCAAAGAGAATGCAAAAAAAACATAGGCTTGGTTCCATTCTAAGGTGATGCTAAGGGTACTTGACATCAAGAAAATAATGTATTGCACTGGCACAAAGATCCTTGCTTGAGTTTCCGAGCCCAGTGATAAGCCAGATGCCACCCTGATGTTGTAATACTCAGAGTCAGATTCTTGGTTTCCCTGCCTCCCCTTTTCCCTTCCCCCTTGACTCTCTGCTCCGTTTCCCCTCTGCCCTCCTACTCACCCCTGAACCCCACCTCTCTCTCCCTAATTCTTCTCCCCCATTTAGGGAGATGTGTGCAGGGCATAAGTGCTGTGAATCACACAAGAAATCAGTCTTTTAGCAGCTTAACACCTAAGAGGAAAAGTAGAACTGGCACCTACATATGCTAAGACAGAGCACAGGGAACATGAAGCTCAGGCATCATGATGGTTTGCCTCGGGGTTTCAGCTTGATCGTCACTTTCCCCGTGAGGCCTTCTTTGATCTCTTACTAGACCTAGGCCTTCGTAGCTCTTTATCACCTTTTGGTGCTGGGTTTTTATTCGGATTATTTGTTTACTGTCTGCTCCTTCTATCCTATATTCTGAGGATATAGGTCCTCAGAGGGCAGGTGTTACCACAAGGCTTCCTCAGGAAGATATGGAAACTTGGGTCTCAGAGGGAAAGTCAGTGCTTTAAGGAAGGGAGCAGAGAGTGAAAATACCTAGCCGTAGGAAGAGGGAGGTGTCTGTCTGTCTCTCTGGCAGGGCATAACATGAAGGAGACTTCAGGCTGGTGCCAGGAATGTCCCTGTGGGCTCAAATACTGGAGTTCCATGCGCAGGGGCTGCAGAGGTCAGGTGGGTGAGAATTCAGATTAGGAGGAATAAAGCTCCATGTCATATCTTTTGAAGCCAAAGGAATGTATTGAGACGATAAATGTTTTAAAACTGAAGGAGAGCTAAAACAATTTGTCATGGAATATTATTCATCCGTTTAACAAATGCTGGTTGAACGCCAGCCATATGCCAGCCACTATTCAAGGCTCGGAGGATAGGCCATGAGCAGACAGGCCCAGGCATGAGATGGAGCTGATAATCTGTTGATGAGAAACAGGCAATACACACACAACGAAGCCAATGGGCAGCAAGTCAGCAAACAGTGTGGCCATTTCAGATAATGAGTGGGCAAGAGTTGCAGGAGATGGGCAGAGCAACAGGTACAGAGGGTGGTAGGCCGTCTCAGCAGCAATGAGGCAAGTGAAGTTTATCTCCATTTAAAGGGGAGTGGTTGGAGGGTCTTAAACAGAGGAGGGACAATGATGCAATTTACCGAAAATAGATCGTATTGCTTGCTCTGTGCAGAATGGGCTTTGGAGGGGTCGAGGGGAAGGACAGAGGTGGGAAGCCAATTGAGGGAAATGGTCCAGGCCAGAGGCTGAGGGGGTGCAGATGCATGCAGATGTGTGGGCTGAGGATTAGCTCTAGATAAGATAAAACACCACTCAAGACATAAGTAACACCATTCAGGATATAAGGGAAAAAGAGAATCATGAAAGATGCCTCAATTTGGGGCAGTGTTATTGAATGGATTGTGGTATCAATTTATTAGATTGGCAGACTTGGGAGAAGTACATTTTTAGTGGAGTGACTTGAGACTTCTGTACGAATATGTGAAATCTGGCTGTAAAAACTATACCTACAAAGACTTCATAATATAACACATAGGAGTTATTTTTATCATGTGTGCTCAGTTGCTCAGTTGTGTCCAGCTCTTTGCAACTCCATGAACTGTAGTCCACCAGGCTCCTCTGTCCATGGAATTTTCCAGGCATGAATACTGAAGTGGGTTGCCATTTCCTACTCCAGGGTATCTTCCCCCACCCAGGGATCAAATATGCATCTTTTGCAACTCCTGCAGTGGAAGGTGAATTCTTCACCACTCAGACACCTGGCAAGCCTTTCCTTTTTTTTCTTTGTAAAAATGTACAAAATGAAAGTACCTATGAAGTATCTCTTCAATATTATATATTAATAGAAAAGATAAAGGGAACATTATTAAAGGATATTATTCTTATTTTTGTAGATGACTTTTGTAGCAATTACACTCTTTAGTACATTCTCTGTATTCACATTTTTTTTTGCATTAAGCAGTATTAATTTTATGAGCTAAAAAATTGTTTGTCATCACAGAAGATAATTTAGCTTCACTATCTGACTCTGGGAAATAGATGGGGAAACAGTGGAAACAGCATCAGACTTTATTTTGGGGGGCTAGAAAATCACTGCAGATGGTGACTGCAGCCATGAAATTAAAAGACTCCTTGGAAGAAAAGTTACGACCAACCTAGATAGCATATTGAAAAGCAGAAACATTACATTGCCAACAAAGGTCCGTCTAGTCAAGGCTATGGTTTTCCAGGAGTCATGTATGAATGTGAGAGTTGGACTGTGAAGAAAGCTGAACACCGAAGAATTGATGCTTTTGAACTGTGGTGTTGGAGAAGACTCCTGAGAGTCTCTTGGATTGCAAGGAGACCCAACCAGTCCGTTCTAAAGGAGGTCAGCCCTGGGTGTTCATTGGAAGGAATGATAACTAAAGCTGAAACTCCAGTACTTTGGCCACCTCATGTAAAGGGTTGACTCATTGGAAAAGACTCTGATGCTAGGAGGGATTGGGGGCAGGAGGAGAAGGGGACGACAGAGGATGAGATGGCTGGATGGCATCACCGACTTGATGGATGTGAGTCTGAGTGAACTCTGGGAGATGGTGATGGACAGGGAGGCCTGGCGTGCTGCGATTCATGGGGTCACAAAGAGTCGGACACGACTGAGAGACTGGACTGAACTGAACTGAACTGATCTGACTCTTAATTGGTTTCATTTGGCTTTAGACCCTTTTCTAGGGAATATATTAACAAAACAAACCTGAAAGATAAAGAAATAGACAGTGAGTAGTTATACTATATAATGAATGAGTCACATATCAGAGAGATGTTCTGAAAGGTACTACTGGAGAGACCTGAAGTCAGCATAACACTCTAGAGAAAACATTCAGAGGCTAGCAAGGCTATAAGTTCCGTCACCATTATCATCCAGAAATGTGCTACCCACCAGGGAACTCTTGAATAAGGCAGACTCAGGATCTCCTGGGATAGAACCACATGACCCCGTGGCTGTTTGAGGAAGGATGCACTGATGGTTGATACAGGGCTCTTGAAGCTGAGCTCATAGACTTCTTAACACTGCTCCAGGAAGCCATTACTAATTGGATCCATAAGAGGGCATTTGGGCCTCCCAGGTGGCATTGTGGTAGAGAGTCCACCTGCCAGTGCAGGAGGCACGGGAGATGCGGGCTCGATTCCTGGGTCGAGAAGATCCCCTGGAGTAGGAAATGGCAACCCACTCCAGTAGTCTTACCTGGAAAATTCCATGGACAAGAGCAGCCTAGCACGCTGAATTCCATGGAGTTGCAAAGAGTCAGACATGACTGAGCACACCTCTGCACAAGACGGCATTTATCTCTCATTACCGAAGTTGGGAAACCACTGCTCTTCTTCACAAGCCTTAGTCTTCTTCCATTTGAGATTTTAGAGTCGCACTAGCAATGGCACCCCACTCCAGTACTCTTGCCTGGAAACTCCCATGGACGGAGGAGCCTGGTGGGCTGCAGTCCGT
The DNA here is from genome assembly GCF_016772045.2 of Ovis aries. Taxonomy (NCBI): domain Eukaryota; kingdom Metazoa; phylum Chordata; class Mammalia; order Artiodactyla; family Bovidae; genus Ovis; species Ovis aries. The sequence goes on along the minus strand of NC_056071.1, from coordinate 11,786,346 downwards.
GGGGTCTCGAAGAGTCGGACATGACTGAGTGACTTCACTTTCACTTCTCGCTTTCATGCATTGGAGAAGGAAATGGCAACCCACTCCAGTGTTCTTGCCTGGATAATCCCAGGGACAGGGGAGCCTGGTGGGCTGCCATCTCTGGGGTCACACAGAGTCGGACACGACTGAAGTGACTTAGTAGTAGTAGTATTAGCAAAATACCTTACCTTTCCTGTTTCCTGCAGCAGCTAATATATCCTATATTATCGTCTCTGTTCTCAGGGACTTAATTCCTTCTAACACAAAAGGCTTGTTTTTTAGATGGGAATGGAAACACTAAAGAACAGTGTCCTGTAAATGACGTATGGTGATGGTAGATGAAAGCAAGACATGCCAATTTTGGCTAGCTAAAAATAGACTGCTTTCAGGAAGGCTTTGGCAATTATTTCTATTCAAATAAATCTAGCTGAAGAACTTTTCAAAACTCTTTGGGAAACAGCAGAGTAGAGATGAGGGAGCTGGGAGAACAGAGTTGAAACCTGGTTCTGTTCTTCTGATTCTTGAAGTCACTTGGAAGATGAGTTTTTGTTTTGTTTTGTTTTGTGTTTTTGAGCTTCAGAGTATGTGAAGTAACTTGGGGCTGCCACTACCCAGGTTATCTATCTTACCATGTTAATAGGAGGATCCAATGAAACAGGTTGTAATAAAGGACTTTGTATACCCTATGAAGTAAATATAAATGTGATGTATGGTCAGAGCTTTAGGCAACAATGGCTATTATTGGAAACCTCAAAACTTGTGATACAGAATGGTGGGCTGTCAAAGTACTGATAAATTGTTTCTTCTTTCTTCTCGTACTCCTTCTTACTCTGTCTTAGTTTAATTTCCAAGTTAAATTGTGTGATCATTGTTGTGGGATAGTACCAGTTTTTATACCTCATTAAAGCATTTTGAAAGCTGATGAATAAGAGATGTTCAATCCCAAAACTTCATTGGAAAGACTGATCCTGAAGCTCCAACTCTTTGGCCACCTGATGAGAAGAGATGACTCACTGGGAAAGACTCTGATTCTGGGAAAGATTAAGGGTAAGAGGAGAAGGGAGTGACAGAGGATGAAATGGTTGGATGGCATTCCTGACTCAGTGGACATGAGTCTGAGCAAACTCTTGGAAATAGTGTAGGACAAGGAAGCTGGTATGCTGCAGTTCATGGGATCACAAAGAGTCCGGCACGACTTAGCAACTGAACAAAAACAAACCCCAAATCTAGGTCAGGAAAACCAATGATCTTCAAGTGCTACCTTCTCTTTAAACTCTTCCTAATTGACTTAAAAATCTTATTTCTTCCTTTTTTGACTTTCCATAGCAATTTTTTAAAAAAACCTGTACTTGATATGTTAATATTTTACCTTTTCCGGAGCTTCCTTCCCATTTGATTTTTGGTTGTTTGGAAAGAGATAACCATCTATCTCATTTTTCTATATCTTTACTGCCGGACACATAATATAGGATTATGTGTCAAATTAGTCAATTGAGTTCATTTTTAAGAACAGTTGTCAAGAACCTGAAATTTGCTCAGTTCTGTTCTGCTGCTGCTGCTGAGTCACTTCAGTCGTGTCCGACTCTGTGCGACCACATAGATGGCGGCCCACCAGGCTCCCCCGTCCCTGGGATTCTCCAGGCAAGAACACTGGAGTGGGTTGCCATTTCCTTCTCCAATGCATGAAAGTGAAAAGTGAAAAGTGAAAGTGAAGTCGCTCAGTCGTGTCTGACTCTTCGTGACCCCATGGACTGCAGCCTACCAGGCTCCTCCATCCGTGAGATCTTCCAGGCAAGAGTACCGGAGTGGGGTGCCATTGCCTTCTCCAGAGTTGTGTTCTAGTAGAGTGGAAATAGTGTCTCTGAGGCTACACAGAGATCTTTTCAGAAACAGAGCATTCATAAGAAGAAGTTTGAGAGTTTCCTGAATTCCATAGGAAATTAGTTTTTAGTTTTAGAAAACTAAATCATAATTTAATTTTCAGCTTCTCAGAAATAAACTATGAAAGGCTATGGATCAATCACCTCCTCCATATCAAGCCAAAGACAACACTCAGCGCAAAACTGGTCAAAGGGAAACTTGCTACCTTCTATCTCCACCAAGCCCATCTTAATAGTTCCAAGTTTGGAATGACTTTCCAGGGGATACTAGGGTTTGACTGGACCCTCTCTGTGCTTCTGTGCTGGGTACTTTGGGGACTTTGGTTTGGAACCAGTCTTTCTTTCTGACTTTGGCCTTTCTGTGTCTTTCTCAGAGCCTCAATGTCCTTGTGTCCATGGTTTGTTTGGCTACCTTGGAGCCAGGAGAGGACAATACGAGAAACAGCAACTAACCTAGAATTGCTTATCTGACTGATCAAGGGACTCTTAAGCTGGTCATCTTTCCCATATTCCCGCATTAGATTCCAGACAGTGCTAAGGAGCTGGCTGACCTTTCACAACATAACTTACTATGCTTCCCATTGCCCTTCCTCCTCCCAATTCCTGGGAGATTTGGGGACTGTGCCTCTGTCCCTACAGTGTTCTCCTCTGCCATCAGCCTTGCCCCATGAAAGGGCAATGGCCTGTCTTAGTCCTGAGTTTTGAAAATCAGGAAGGGAAGGCTTATTCTCATGTCTCTTCCTCTTTTCTCTAGAGCCAATTGCATGCCATGCATATTCAAGATGCTCAATATATGTTTGCTGAAAAAATAAATCCTTGCAACCAAAGGTAATCCGTTCTTCCTCTCACACTGTCATGCTTCACCGTTCTGCCTCTTTCTTAAATCTTAGGCATTTAAAACAGATTTTCAGACTTTTGTCTGCCTGGTATCAGAGTCCTGTCTTTCTCATGCACATGGAGAGAAAGTTGCCTGGGAGTAGATTCCAACTCTATTTACTTTTAAAAATAAACAATTAATTATTGGCTGCATTGAGACTCTGTTGCAGCTCTTGGTTGCAACACAGGCGCTTTGCTATTGCACGGGGGCTTTTCTCTAGCTGCGACAAGCCAGGGCTACCCTCTAACTCTGGTGTGAGGGCTTCTTGTCGTGATGGCTTCTCTTGTGGAGCACGGGCTCTAGGGCATGTGGGCTTCAGGAGTTGTGGCTCACAGGCCTGCTAACCTCACAGCATGTGGGATGTTCCTGGACCAGGGATCAAACCCATGTCTCCTGCATTGGCAGGCAGATTCCCACCCACTGGACCACTATCTACTTTTTAACATGAAAATCTTAATCTTTTCCTCAACAGATCATTATGAAGCTTTCCGCACACATCAGAAGTATAGAGAAGCCCAAGACAGTGGAAAATAAGATAGACGCAGCATTCTAGCCCTCAAGGACTATAAAATCTACTAGAAGAGATCTGGGCTGCAGTAGAAAATGAAAGTTCCGAGAGTGAGATGCAGTTAGGAATCCGCGGGAGAACCAAGTCTTGCCTTCATTCATTCAGTATTTCCACAGAACCTGTGTGTGTGCTCAGCTGCATTAGTGGTGTCCACCTCTTTGCGCCAGGCTCCTCTGTCCATGGGATTCTCCATGCAAGAATACTGGAGTGGGTTGCCATGCCCTCCTCCAGGGAATTCTTCTGACCCAGGGATCAAACCCACATCTCCTGTGTCTCCTGCATTGCAGAAGGATTCTTTATCCCCTGAGCAACTCAGGAAGCCTACCAAAGATCCTTTGTTTAGCCAATCATGGTGTCAGATGGGTGCTTTCCAGAAAGTTTGGCATACTCTCTGACTTTCTGGTGTGTACAATAGAGAAGAGATAGGTAGCTATGCCCACGTTACTTAATGATATGTATTATATTTTAGTCCTGAACACATGCAACTGTTGTGCTAAAATACCAAAATTTAAAAAAAAAATGAAGAAAGATATCTGAGTTTTTATAGAAACAATGGATTTGCCATGGAGACCTGAAGGGCCAGATGGTGAATGCTAGTGGATCTTACTAAAGGTGTTAAGACATGGTCCTTTGAGCAAGGGGGAGACAAATGATGATTTCTAAGAGGGGAAATGATCAGATTTGTGTTTTGGATAGATGGCTTTGGTGGCATAGTAAGATGGATGGGGTGGGGGAGATAAACTCACAGCAGTCAGCAGTTTGAAGGTGGTTCCAATTGTCTAGGCTTCCAAAACGTGTTTGTTGTTAAATAAACAAATATCAGAAGACCCCGCTGGGCACTGAGTCCCCTGAGGGTGGAGCCATTCGAGCGTTGGGTTTACATCTTTGCCCTGGCTCCCCCTTTGTGCCTGGTGTCCCACAGAGGAAATCCCTGAAGGCCAATAAGCTCCATGCCCAGAGGCACTCTATTAGTGGCCTTTTCCAAAGATAAAATGTAGTTCAACATTCCAGGATGATTAGATAAATTTGTAAATATAATCAAAACATGTTTTTCTTTGGTTTCCAAGATAGAATCAGAAAAATAATGCTCAAGGGGAAAAAAAAAAAATCTGTTCTTTTTTCTGCTTCTGGGCCAATGAACTTAGAATCAAGACACTTAGAGGGAAATTATGCGGCCATTTTCATTCCCCAAGGCCTTGAGCCATGAAAAAGCACAGATATATCAGGCCAGACTGGCCACATAGGTTACAATTAGGAACACCCTTGGCTGTTAGAAAAAGGGGTTAATCTTCTTCCACTCTGAGAGCTAGAAAACATTCCTGAAGAGACTTGACAAATCAGATATCTTGAGAATTGTCTTACTTTTCAAGACATATACTGCTTTGAAGCTGATTCCAACTTGTTAGAGTGATTCTAGGTTCACCTTGATGCAGATTAGAATACCTGGAATGATATGACCTGGCCCCCTCAGGCTTCTTCTGTAAACCATGATTTCTTAACACTGATGCCAAAAACTTGGCCTCTGTGCATAGGTGCTGAATCAAATTTCAGAGACAGAGCTTTGAGTGAAGTAGAAAACAATAGCTTTACTGTTTTGCCAGGCAAAGGTGGACACAGTGGACTTGTGCCTCTCAGATTCCTGTGTTGTGACCTGGGGGGCTTTGGTGAGTTTAACAACAATGACTCAAGGGTGGGGTTGAGGGTTGTTGATAAGGATCAGGGTGTGTCCTGGGCCCACACTCCTTTAATCTGGCCTTAGATGGTCTCCTGATGCTTCTCTGCTTCTCAAGGTTATCAAACTGTGACCTTCTCTGGAATGAAGACTGTGTCTTCAAGTAGCCAACATCTTCCCTTTGTTGGGAGTTTTAGCTTTGCTATGTGTAGCCCTTGAGGTGAAACCAGGACCCTGCCCCAAGGCTGCCTTATTGTTTCCTTACGGCTCCTCCCTTGCTCTACATCCCCTCACTTCTCTGATCAGCAAGTATTTGAATCTGCCCTTCGGAACTCAGAGAGGGTCAGGAACTGGGGACACAGAAAGGCTTTTGTGCCCAGGAGCCCCATAGTGTCCTGCTTAGTTGCAACATCAAAAGCCAAAGGGCCATGATTGTGACGTTGACACCTGGAGGCTGATGCATTTACTTTAAAAGACCTAGTTCCTCGTATGGAGCTGGCAAGTTGAACTGATGTGAAGGATGGAAGCAAAACAGAAAGCAAATGGTTTGCTTCTGATAACAAGACTGTCAAGTGCTTTTCAGGGATAATTGAATTGATTTTTCACAACAATCTGCAGAGATTTTTGCTGCTATAATCTTTTTTTTTTTCCTTACAGTGGAGGATACTGAAGATGGTAAAAATACATGATCATTCCTGTAGTTTATCTGAAGAGCCAGGATTAGGACTCAGATGATCTGACTCTACCAAAGTTAGGTTACAAGAACAAGTTACTTCTCTAATGTATAGGAAACTGTCATATTGCTTGGGTTGTAGCTAGTTGAACTATATCAGGAGATGAGACTTAGGGATGGTAGAAGGGGAATCAAGGATATGACTATTGGAGGAACATTTCCTGCTCTTCATTAAGCATAATTATATTGACAAATGGATACAAGGCAAAAGGCTGGAATGATTTCAAACAGCAGTGCTGTGCACAGCCACAGAATCCAGAATATTTTCATAAAAGCCATAAAATACCATACTAATGATCAGAGTTCTTTCCAGAATTAGTAAAGTGTTCTTTTGGCAAAACGTTTAAGAGTGTTGAAAACTCATTTAGGAATCTGCTGCAGAATGCAAATGAAATTCAGGTGGCAACTTTGACCTTGAGGGTCTCTCACTTGGGCTGAATTAGATTCCATGCTGTAGAATTTCCCTTCAGTTCAGTCGCTGGGTCATGTCCGACTCTTTGCGACCCCATGAACCGCAGCACGCCAGGCCTCCCTGTCCATCACCAACTCCCAGAATCCACCCAAACCCATGTCCATTGAGTCGGTGATGCCATCCAACCATCTCATCCTCTGTCGTCCCCTTATCCTCTTGCCCTCAATTAAAGAAACAAGGTGCAAGGTGAAATCTTAGGATTTTTTTTTAGGCTCTAGAACTGGGTCCACAGACCTTTTCTGTGAATGGCCAGAGAGCGAACGTCTCAGGTTTTGCAGTCCACTGGGTGCCTGGTGTGACCACTCGTTTCTGTCTGCTGTTGCGGCATGAAAGCAGCCATAGGTACTACATAAAAGGATGGCCCAGGATGTATTCCAACAATACTTGACTCAGACACCTAGTCAGCAGGATTTAGCTTGCAGGCAGTCCACAGTTGTTTCCCAAACTCAGCTCTAGACCACATTAAGGTGGGATCAGAAAAGAAAACCATTCACTCAACAAGTACTTAGTAAGTGCCCAATGTCCAGTACATGCCCCAGGGAAGCTCACAGTCGACCTAGAGAACAGATACTGAAGAAACTAAATACAATGAAGTTCAGGATGCTGTAGGAATGCAAAAGAGTGGGATGATAAATCCTCCTGCGGAAGTTGGAGAAGGTGTCTCAGAGGGGGTATCATTTTATCCAGACCAATCCTTACTCCTTTCCTCATCCTGGGAAGACATCTTTAACCTATTTCTGCACCAATTCCAGACAGAGCATCTTTACTCCACTGAGCACAGAAGCTCAGAAATCAACAGTACTAAATGACATTGCTTTTACCATGTGAAATGTAACTTATTTTCATGCCTCTCTTAAAGGATGAATAGAAACTCCCCCCTCTGACTCTTCTGCACCTCCCTACTCTCCTGCAAAGAAGCAAGGTACTAGATAAGACCGAGGGGAGGAACACAAGGCAAGGACAGGCACAGTGTTCAAAAGAAGAGCAAAGAGTCATTGAAAAGGGGGCGAGGAATTCAGAGGAGAGAAGGGGCTGACGGAAAAGGTGAACTTGGGGGCTGCAATCAGGTCATGAGGAATCTCAGCGTCACACTCAGGCTTCTGATGTATTTCATCAAGGTAGTGTTGCGGTCCGACTTATATTTTAGAATATCCGCCATGGTCTGTGCATGGGTTGGAAAAATTTTTCTAGATATGAAGCAGAATGAGAGGGGAATAAAGCTTATTAAAATGGGAGATGCTGTTAGAACAGTGGGTCAGCTCAAGGGAGAGCTGACCCCTTTCATGGGTTAGCAGCTAACTTTTATAGACTCTGCCACCTGGGAACCCCTTTATAGCCTCAAAACAGAGAAAATTCCTACTGGAAGGGTGGCATTAGGTGATTAGTTAGGGCGCAATAGGATGGGTATTTTACCGTGTGTGTGCGTGTGTGTGCGTGTGTGTGTGTGTGTGTGTGTGTGTGTGTGTGTATGTTCGTGTGTGCTCAGTGGTGTCCGACTCTTTGAGACCCCATGAATGTAGCCCACCAGGCTCCTCTGTCCATAGAGTTTTCCAGGCAAGAACACTGGAGTGAGTTGCCATTTCCTACTCCAGGGGTTCTTCCTGACCCAGGATCGAACTTGTGTCTCCTGCAGGTGGATTCTTTATCACTGGTGCCCCCTTGGAAGCCTTTACATAATATGGGGCTTCAGTTTAGATCAGGAGGCTCATGGCAACAGTTGCTGTGGGGGTTGACCAGTTCCAGAGATTTTTGTCCTTTGACTTTAGTATAGGACTCCACACCTGTGCCCTTGGCATAGGGCTCCACAATAGTGATATGAATTCTGGATTGAAAGGGAAAGTTGAGGGAAGAAGTGGGAAAGTGAGAAGCACAGAGAGATTGTTTAAAAGCTGTTGAAAAAAATCCATGAGAAATAAATATCTAAAGATATCTATCCTAAGACATTGGCCATCAGAATGAAACCCCTGAAGAGAGAATAGGTTCAATTTTGCATTAAAGCTGCAAAATTTGCAGTTCTTGGTTATCAAGTTGGATGTGGATTTAAGAGGAAAGGAAGAGACTAGGATAACGTTCCAACCTTAGATCATGAGTGGCCTCTGTCCTGCAAGGAAAGACCAGATACCCATTGAGTAAGAAATGTAATCAAGCCAACATGCCCAATGTCCTAATTTAAATAAAAGCTTGAAAAATCTGTGCAAAGTAGGGAATTTTGGGAAATGGGGAACATCAGCCTTAGATGTTGGGGAAAACCTCAGCTGACTTTAATTTTTAATTCCCACTGCTTTATACCACAACCAAAGAATAGAATCCGATGTTGCATGCCTCCAGTTAGCTCATTAGCAGTGAAGGATCTGATCTTTACGAGAAAAATTGGGAAATTCACCACAGATGGGAGTGTCTTGATTGCTTGGTGAGGCTGTGACTGCACAGTCAGCAACAGGTGCTGTTGCTTCTGTAGAACTGTGTGCTTCCAAAGACAAGCTGAGACTCCAAAATGGTTGGTGAATAACAATTTACACTGATTGCAAAACCCTGATCTTGTTTTTCTCAAATTTCCCTCTTTTGTTGAGCAAGTGGAGATACTATTTCTTACTCAACCTCTTTTACACATGCACTTGTGAATTTTTTTCTGCACTGAAGGTTCTATCTCCCACCATATCTTTTTATTCTTTTCTCATCTGATGGGCTTGATAATGTGCAGTTCTAACAACAATGAAGAAAGAATATTTTCCCAGAGAAACACTGGCAACATAAAATGGTTATCTTTAATAATCTGGAAGTGCCTAATTTTCCACTTTGGGGAAAAAAAGGCCAATAGAAATCTCTATATTTTTACTTGTAGGAAGCTAATGACAAATTCAGAGAGTGTAAAAAGATGGAGTGACAAGTAATGGCCCATCTTATATATATGAATGTGTCTATTGAGAGCATTTTAAGCTTTAAAAATGTGACTAGAGGTTGAAGTTACATGAACCGAGTACAGACTATGCTAGGTGAGTTAAAGAGAGATATCAGGCTTTTGTTAGTTTATAGGGGCAGCCGCTAAATAGAGTAATATTGTTCCTCTTCCTTGAAGAATGCCCGTGAAATACAATAACTCTCAAGAAGGACCATCTCTCTCGGATTTGTAGGGGAAGAAGAATTCATTTGTAGTTCACTTTTAATAGTCTATCCAAGATGTGCTTTTCTCACATAGAAAACTTAGTTCTTATGTTTATTTTTGGCATCATATTCCTCAGAAGAGTTTGATGACCATGTTAACTGAAGCTCTGAAAGTATATAACATGCATAAAAGCTTGGACAAAAATATTTTAAGCTATTTTAAAGTCAGCCTCCAACTAAGATAATTGACAAGCAGCTCCATATACTTTGTTAAACCTTCCAGAAATGTCTTTTCTTTAAACTTTGGTTCAGTACTGATGAATAAAGTAGTCTTGGAAGAATTTATTTAATCTCTCCTTATCTCAATTTCTCACCTATAAATGGAGATGATCTTAGTATCTACCTTGCAAGATTCTCAGAAGCAGAGAAAAATATATTTTAAATGAACATAGTACCTGATAGTAAGCAAGCAATAAATAGTAACCATGATCATGTTCTTGGTTCTTGTGATTAAAACAACAATGAAATTTAACATTTAAACAACAATGAAATCAATAGTGTCTACAGACCTCCCGAGGCTTGGTAAGTGTCTTAATAGTTTACTACTATCTTGTGGAATCATATGTGTTTTTGGAGGATACAGAGCTAAATGAACAATGACCACTTTAAATTTTTAAAAAGGAATAAAGCTCTTATTCTTTGCTGCTGACCTTTTTCTCCAATGACCTCTTTACCTCCTCATTTTCCACTTAGACCCATTAGTGGGGTGTGCTGCAATATGTTGCTTGTCATTTGTCTCAAAGACACAGCGACAGGATACAGGTAGACCAGATGGATAAACCTAGTGTGACTAATTATTGTGTATTTGCCTTTAATTATTATCATTTATTACCAGAGGAAAGACAATAGAGGTTCTCTGACTTAGAAGACACTGTTGGCAGCAGGGAAGTTTTTCTTGCAACATTATTGAGCACAATCAAAGTTTTCATTGTTGGTGAAAAGAAAAAAAAAACAATACACATAGGATAAATAAGTGGATAGGTAGATAGATGAAATTTTGTTTGCTTTAACATTTAATCTAGTTGGTTTCAATAATATCTGACTTTAACTTTTAAAGATTATTCCAGAGAATTTTTTGGATATTGGCCCTGCAGTTCTTTTTCTAAGTTCTTCTCAGAATAGTACATCAAACAATTAGACCAACAAATGTGTTATGTTGACTGAGGTTTAGGAGAGGAATTTGAACTTGAAATCATCTCCAGATTTTAAAAGATAGGCATTTCCATAAAAGTCTCTAGTTATTTCTATTTTTATTTTTTTTATTAAGAACTAGTATTTTAAAAACAGTTTTACTTGTATTAGAATTGCAATCATGAGAGAGATGAGCTTAAAAGCATGAAAGTTTCCCCCCACCCCACCAAGATTAAGAACTTTTTTCATAAAATAAACCATTTTATGGGAAACTTCTAGGGGGAAAGTTGGTACTCAAGTAAATTTCTTATTTAGACAAGAATATGCATTATAAAGGAGCCGAAAATCAGCATAAGCGGCTTGACACATTGACATACCAAAACTCCAAAACAGCTGTGACTTCTCTGTTATGGGATAATATGTTAAAATAAATCTAAACAAGAAAATGCTCTGTAATATTATGGGACTTGCATTTTGTAGAGATATTCTTATTCTTTTAATTTTGTAAAGAAGTCTGTTCTAGAGAAACATCTGTGCCAAGGAGTTTTATTTCGTGGAATAAAAACAGTGAAGCATCCTTTAGTAATAAATTATAGTTAAGGTTAATCCTTCAAAAGACTTTTGAGTCTGTATCTTTCCTTTTCTATTAATGATTCTAGGATCATGTGACTACAGGTATAAAGATGGGAGTTTTGAGGCTTTCAATAAGAGATGAAAAGTAGATGTTGAAGCTAGAGTAGCTGCCTTTGAAATAAAATAATAGCAGTGGAGCCAGAAGCTGAGATGAAGTACAGTACCACCATAGAATAGCCCAGTACATCTGCTGGGTAGGAGGGAGATGAGCCCACTTCTAAGGAGGGTGGGCACGTGCCCCTGAATGCCCCAGTACATTTTTTTCTTAGCGTTTATTGTTTGGGACTTCCCAATATCATTTTCCATTTCTGAAGAACTCTTTTATTTCCTCTTCTTCCTCTATGGAAATAGTCTTCTTTTAGCCAAAGGGCATAATTAGAATAAATGGAGGCTCTTGTCCTAGATTGTGAATCTTGGGTAGAGGGATACAAAAACTGAAAGTAATTGGGCTTCATTGCATCCTGATCATACTGTGTGAGCTTCAGAACTCTGACTGTGGCTCATGCTTCCTAGCTTACGAGACTGCCTTATGTCACAAAAATACATACACCTTCTTCTAATAGCAGCCACATCTGAGGTCCCTTGGATTATGAGGAGATCAAACCAGTTCATCCTAAAGGAAACCAACCCTGAATATTCATTGGAAGGACTGAAGCTGAATCTCCAATACTTCAGCCACCTGATGAAAAGAGCCAACTCATTAGAAAAGACCTGGCTGCTAGGAAAGACTCAGGGCAGGAGGAGGAGGGGATGACAGAAGACGAGATGGTTGGGTGGTATCATTGACTCACTGGACATGAGTTTGAGCAAACTCTGGGAGATAGTGAAAGGCAAGGAAGCCTGGTGTGCTGCAGTCCATGGGGTCACAAAGAGTCGGATATGACTTAGCAACTGAACAACAGCAACAGCATCTGAGGTATACTTGCCTCTCCAACCTTCTTTTGAATCCCTGATGGTCTTTCAATAAACTCCGTCCCTTGGATTAACTAGAATCAGCTTCACTTCCTTGCAACTAAAGCACCTTACGAATAACACTGTGCAGTTGTACATAGTTTTTTCAAAGTCTACTCATTATGCTTTTTTTTTTAAATTTTAAATATCCAAGTTATACTGTATTTCTGGGCCCCCAGTGGATTAGGGTCAACCGAAGCTCATCAGGTGATTTGGACATTAATTGTGGCTACTATAATAGTAAGAGGTATATATATAATATCATCCTTGTCATGATGCAACTTAAAAATTGCTTTATATTCTTATTATAATATGATGGAAAAGGAAATGGCAATCAATTTCAGTATTCTTGCCTGAAAAATCCCATGGATGGTGGAGCCTGGAGGGCTACAGTTCAGAGTTGCAAAGAGTCAGACACAACTGAGCAACTAAGCACTGTGGAGGAGCTTCCTAGGTGAATGGACAGACTTAGAGCTTATGCAGAAGCCCAGAGGTGCGTTCCCATCATGGAAGCCCCACTCCATTTGTTCTGTGTGATGTGAGGTTATGTACAATACTTAGGATTTAGTTAGTATTTAGTTTTCCTGGTTAAGTAAAGTATCTGAAAATCCCTGGACTTGATCATCTTTAAATTTCAGTTTCATTCTCTAATTCTCCTTCTACTTAATCACTGTGAAAACGGTCAGCTATGTCACCCTATTCACCTATCATGATGTTTTGAAAAACTTTAAAGTAATTACTTTCTTTCAAAGGGAAGAGTGGGAAAGGGTAAAGAAAACCTATACTAGACATTCTCAGAGATATTTTTACTCTTGATTCATCACTCAACCTCACTGAAAGATAGCTTACTTCATCTAATAATGAAGAAAATAAAGCTCAGAATAATAAAATTCCTTCCTCTTGGAGACAGAACAAGGAATTTAAAACACCCCCTTCTGCTCCCTGAGACAATCCTCCTTTTATTATGCTATACCTTTGTACAAAATTTTATGAATCTGATTATTTTCCCAAATAATAGAAACTTCATACAAAATTTAAATAAACCTTATGTCTGGAGTTAGTTTTCCTTTTGTGTGAAAATCCCCAGTATTTTACTTTGTAAACAGATTTTCATTGAACATTGATTTTATGGAATTAATGTTTTCCTCCATCTTCTCTACTTTACAAATAAATGAGTGAGTGAAAGTTGCTCAGTTGTGTCCTACTCTTTGTGACTTCATGGACTATACAGTCCATGGAATTCTCCAGGCCAGAATACTAGAGTGGGTAGCCTTTCCCTTCTCCAGGGGATTTTCCCAACCCAGGGACCGAATCCAGGTCTCCTGCATTGCAGGTGGATTCTTTACCAGCTGAGCTGCAAGAGAAGCCCAAGAATACTGGAGTGGATAGCCTATCCCTTCTCCAGGGGATCTTTCCAACCCAGGAATCAAACTGAGGTCTCCTGCATTGTGGGTGGATTCTTTACTAATGAAAATGTAGAAATCCTGGTTCGAGAGTCTATTTTTTCAAATAACAATTGCTTGAGCTTATACAGAAGAATGTCTAAAGGGATTCATTAGCATACTGACTCATTTGATAGGCTGAGACACCAACTCAGCTATTATATTCTGACGCTCACTTTTCCTATAATTAGATAAATATCTGCCCTCTTGGGAAAGGGAGATTTTTAAAAACACTTTCATGATTGTCTGTTCACAATAATCATTAGACTAAAACAGATAGAGCCTGTGTCATCCTTAAATCCACATCAAAGGTAAATTAGATATGAATGTGGGAATTCAGTGAATGACAGTGGCATCGCGAAAGAAACTGTAACAGATGGTGCTGGGCTGCAAGAATGCAACCTTTCAGAATAGACTGTAGAAAGGGAAAACAATACACCACTGAAAACTCAGCACTTGAAGAGCAGTTATTCATTTGATGAATGTTTTGCTATCAGTTTTACAGATCTAGCACTTGACTTTTTTTGTATGGCAGACATTCAAATGAAGGAAAGAGCCTTGACATAACCCCTCAAAAAATTAAACTATTCATATACAGATTGATTAATAAATGCACTTATTCACCCAAGTGTAATTGGATTTTTACTATACGATGGACACATGTTAGGCAATGGATCCACAATAGTGAATATGACTTTGCTTTTGCCCATAAAGTCACTCATGATCTGATGGAAGAGATGGCCAGACAAAAAACAAAAATCCTAACTTAATATGAGATGCTTTTTAGGGGTTCTAAGCACAAAGTGCTTCAGAAACACAGAGGGAAAGAAACTAAATTTTCAGGAAACCAGGAAAGAATCCCAGAGGCATGGATTTTGCAGTTGGACTTCATACATTTTGAAGCCTGAAGTTCTAGTTCAGCTTTTCTATTTCTGAGAATTGCAAATGATAGGTTGAGAAAGAAGAAGAAGAATGAACTAGTTTCTTCACAGGATTCACAAGTCTGGATCCCTAGAAGTGAGTCGGCTTCCTGTAATGCTGGGGATGAGTACCATGGTCCTCCTTTACTTCTCATCAGAAATTCATTTTCCCTTGAAAACACGTGAATCCCTCATGATCTTTGATAATGATGAAAGGTCATATGCACACTGACAAAATGATAAAAACCAAAGGATAATCTCAGACTCAATTACTTGTTAGTCCTAATCCCACAAATTCCTAGAACAGGGAGACTGGGGTGCAAAAATGCAAAGACAGAAGGGACCTCTTCAACTCCAAGGCTGACAGATGGTAGACCAGAAAGACAATGCTAAAGGTCCCCTTTCACACTGCACCAGTCATAGTAATGGTGTGCAATTTTCTATATATTCCCTGGCTAAGAATCTCTTCCTTTGATGTTAGGCATTTGGGTTCTCTATCATTTCAGAAAGAAACTTTCACACTGAAATACTCTTCTTAAAAAATGTTTGTCATAGAAATGCTTATACCCATTCCCTTCTTCCCCTACATATCCCATGAGGTTTCTTTATCGTATATTCTCCAGAATTATCCTTTCTGGCTAGAAGAATACACTCTTCAGAGAGAACCACAGAAGTTCTTATAAGATGGGAAGATGCTTTGTAAATCTGTGTGCTAAGTTGCTTCAGTTGAGTCTGATTCTTTTCTACCGTATGGACTGTAGCCCACCAGGCTCCTCTGTCCATGGGATTCTCCAGGCAAGAATACTGGAGTGGGTTGCCATTTCCTCCTCCAGGGGATCTTCCCGACCCAGAGATCCAACCCGCATCCTTTATGTCTCCTGCAATGGCAGGTGGGTTCTTTACCACTAGCACTATTCTGGACATCCATGAAACTGCGTCTTCTTTGGTCAGTTGAAATTGGTGGCTTAGAGTCACAAGATCTACCCAGAGCAAGAAAAGTCCAATTTCTTTGCAAACTGCACTTATACCCAGAATCATACATCATGGATTTCTGTCCTTTAGAATTCTTAAAAGGCAGAACTTAATTCCCTCCTCTGTCATTCCTGTCAAAGAGAAAGCCCCAGACTTCAGAATTAAATCCCAGAGTCACAATCAATTTATTTATAAGATATCTGAAATGCACAAAATCAAGAGTATCTAACATGCAGCCTCCATCACCTTTTGCATTTTAGTTGTCCTTTCTAAAGCAAGGATAAACATCTCATGTAAACCTTTAGCCCTAGATCAGATGATGGGTGGTTCCAAGCATGTCTCTACCTAATGGAGAAACTTTTTCCCTGTGAAAGAAAAATGTTTAACGTTAGTTAAGTTTTGTCTTCTGTTGGCACTGACCTAATGGTGGGTACAGGGTTTGCTGCCAACTTATCATGCACGTTGATTAGTCATTCAACTCTTTAATGGATATGTATGTTTTTCTTTGCAAACTAGGCGGAGGTAATGATTCAGAGTCCAGGCTCTACAAACAAACAGGCCTCATGTCAAGGTTTACATCTGCTTTTCTCAAATTGTGTTACCCAGAGCAAACTACTTTACCTCACTATCCCCTAAGCTCACCTGGGAAATGCAGATGGTAATACAAATACCTGCTTATGGGGAGATGGCAAGAGCAAGAGAGAAATGCAACGAAAGGACCTGGCACAGAAAGTGTTCGTATGTGCTTTTTAAAAAATAATTTTATTTTTGACGGTGCTGGGCCTTCTTTGCTGCACGGGCCTTTCTCTAGTTGCAACAGGCAGGCTTCTCGTTGTGGTGGCCTCTCTTGTTGAGGAGCACAGGTTCTAGGGTGGACGGGCACGGATTCGGTAGTTGTGGTGTGTGGACTCAGGACTCGTGGCTCTGAGCTGTAGAGCACAGGCTCAGTAGTTGTGGCACGCGGGCCTCGTTGCTCCTTAGTGTGTGGGACTCTTCAGAGAGCAGGGATGGAACCCATGTCTCCTGTATCGGCTGGCAGATTCTTTACCACCGAGCCACCAGGAAGTGGTACCATATATGAGCCACCTCATACATGCTAACCACTGTTTTTACCTTCATACAACTCAGTGAAGAGAATAAATGAGATGACTAGCTTATCCTACAAAAGAGAAATGGAAGCTTGGAGACTTGAAAAGAGCCACTTAAGATCAAAAAGCGGGTGCAAGTCAAACTTACTATTGTTTTCAAAAAAACCCATTTGAAATACAGTCTTAAATATACATATTTATGTGTGTGTGTATCTATATATATATTCCACTTTACAGTTATATGTATTATATATATTATGTATGTATAATGTCTACAAAGTGATCTTTTCAGAGGTTTATATAAAATTGATCATTGAAAGTCGATATTATGGTAGAGTAGGTAAAATTTGACTTTTTAGCTATTTAAATTTAAACATTACTCATGGATAATCAGCTTTCATTACAAATTAATATTATGACTAAAAATGAGGTACAAATTTAGAAGCAGCAGGAAAGTGAAATAAGTTACATCTTGACTTTTCAAGAGCTTTAAATTCACTTAAAAGTTTATAAATGTAATTTGACAGAAGCATTCATATTCTATTGTAGCTTGGGAATATATATTAATTTGTATATATGAATATGTTTATATATATATGTATATGTATATATATATATATACTGTGTGTGTGTGTGTGTGTGTGTGTGTGTGTGTGTGTGTATGTGTGTACGCTGTGCTGTGCTGTGCTCAGACACTCAGTCCTGTCTGAGTTTCTGTGACGCCATGGACTACAGCTCACAAGGTTCCTCCATCCATGGGAATTCTCCAGGCAAGAATACTGGAGTGGGTTGCCATGCCCTTCTCCACGGGATCTTTCTGAACCAGGAATTGAACTGGGGTCTCCTGCATTGCAGGGGATTCTTTACCAGCTGAGCTACCAGGGAAGCCCTGTGTATATATACATGTACACCACACACACCCTTTTTCTCTTTTCCTTTTCCTCCATATGGATCCTCACTTGAATTTCCCTTGAATTTTTAACAATGATTATATACTCTAAGTGAAAAGCAATTTCTTGGTTGTTTCTTCTCTAATCACAATAAATCTATGCTTCTTTCTTGATCCAATTTAGATGGAATTTCTTTTGTCAGAATGGGACTGTCATTGTGCACTGTCATATGCAGGCTTTATAAAATCAGCATATCAGTTCAGTTCAGTTCAGTTCAGTCGCTCAGTTGTGTCCGACTCTTTGCGACCCCATGAATCACAGCACGCCAGGCCTCCCTGTCCATCACCACCTCCCGGAGTTCACCCAAGCTCATGTCCATCAAGTCGTGATGCCATCCAGTCATCTCTATAGACTTGAGTAAATAAACGAACATCAGCTTCATATTTCCAATATGAAAGGAAAAGTTCTACAATTAATTAAAAAAAAACAAAACGTAAAAAGTATGTTTATTGCTTGCTTGTTTACTTTTATCAAAGCTTTTCCTTTGAGGGTGGTGGGAATCTCTCCAAGCATTTTCATCTCAGTGGTAAGTTGGTTTGGAATCTGAATAGAAGCTTCCTGAAAATATTATTTTTGGAAAACTGACAGTAATTGAAAGTCAACCCTAGTAATATAAGGCCATCATCAGCGGAACAGTGATAGGAAGAAGCAGAGTTTATAGAGATGAGCCAAAGCATCTGGAACCCTTCTCTGGTTCCTTCAGTCGGAGACCCAGGACTGCATCCTGGGAAGAGAGTCTGGTATACAGTGTTTAAGCCAATTTTTTTTTCAATCTTCTTGTTTATTCTCTTGCTTATGAATTACATTCTTTTTTTAAAAATTAATTCAAGGCAAGACTTTATTCTCTATCTTGACATTATAGATTTAAAAAGTAACTATTTAACAAACTTAAGTGTTGTGCCAGGTACAGAAGCTATGGCATTGAATCAAGCAGGACTTGGGCCAGGCAGTGTCCACTGGATCCTTTGTCTATAAACATGGGACTATAAACAACTTTAATTTGATGTGATGTGATCCAGATACAGTAGCAGTATGGAGGGAAGAGGGAACCAAAGGTGACTAGAGTTTCCATCGGAATAATGGTCATGTCTGTTAACCATTGTAGCCAGTACCCAACACTATGCCTGGGTCAGAGCAGACGCTCAGTAAACAGGGTGGGAGGAAAAATGAGAATGGGAGATGGGTGGTCAAAGCTCAAAAAGTTCCAAGTACCTTGGGTTTCTCCTGGAACATGAGGAGCAGAAGGAAAAGATCATTCTGGAGAAAACAGTTTGTGTTAAGAAGTAGGGAGAGTTTGTCAAGTAAGAAGTTCACCATGACCAGAGGGTGGAGCTGGCAATGCACACTAGCAGAAGGTGAAATTGTCAAAACTAGAGAAGGATGGTCCTTATGAGCAATGCTAAGATTCAGAACATTAACTTATAGAACACAAGAATAACAATCAAGCTCAAGGTCATTCTGAGCAGCTCTCTCACCTGTCAGAGTTGACTCTAACTTGCTAGGATGAGTTTCCCTTAAACTGGGAAAGTGAAAGTGTTAGTCTTTTAGTCGTGTCTGACTCTTTGTGACCCCCCCCTGGACTGTAGCCTGCCAAGTTCCTCTGTCTATACGATTTCCCAGGCAAGAATACTGGAGAGGGCTGCCATTCCCTTCTCCAGGGAATCTTCCCAAATCAAGGACTGAACCAAGGCCTCCTATGCTGCAGGCAGATTCTTCATTATCTGGGCCACCAGGGAAGCAAGAGTCAAATTTTAGGTGGCTCAAGATAAGTGGGTAGATTTCAGATTGGCCTTAGATTTAGGGGCAGTCTGACAATGCACAAGACCAGGCTGAAAGTAAGAAACAGATTTAAAAAGAGAGAAAGAGGGAACAAAGAACATGGCAAAAATAAAACTTTAAAACAGAGGCACATCGCTAAGGCGAACGATAATCAAGTCTTGGCCATGTAAAAGCTGCTCTTGGTGAAGTCCCCTTACTCATTCTCTTTCAAATGAGGCATACACATGTCAGTAATACCAGGCTTTCTAAATTGTTATAAGGTGGGGTTGTTTGTTGGGGTAATTTGAAATTGGAGTTTGATTGCAAATATGTAATTTCAAAACACCCTAGTAGCAATTACCCTAGTCATTTATTTTGAAGAAAGGATGCCCTCCCAAAGCACTTTCTTCCCTGAAAGGCTGGATCTGAGATTCCAGATGTAGGAAGCTCCCTGGGAGGGATGGGAGGCATGTGCCATATGAATAGTAATTATGATATGGATTTTACTGTTTCTGTATCAAGAATATTTAGGTAGCTTAGCTTTATGATATTGGAAAAGACTTGTGTATGAAGTAGAGGAAAATGATATGATTAACCTGGTGGAGAAAAGGCTTATGTCCCCCCTTAAAGATGCAAAGATAAAGATAGAGAAAGCTGAGCACAAAAGAATGGATGCTTTTGAACTGTGGTGTTGGAGAAGGCTCTTGAAAAAAATCAACCTTGAATATTCATTGGAAGAACCGAGGCTGTAGCTAAAGCTTCAAAACTTTGGTCACCTGATGCAAAGAGTCGACTCATTGGAAGAGATCCAGATGATGGGAAAGATTGAAGGCAAAAGGGGAAGGGGGTGGCAGAGGGCAAGATGGTTAGATAGCACCACTGATTAAATGGACATGATTCCCAGCAAGCTCTGGGAGATAGTGGAGGACAGATGAGCCGGGCGTGCTGCAGTCCGCAGGGCCCCAAAGAGTTGGATACGACTTAGTGACTGAACAACAACGAACAGAGATGCAAAAGCAACTCTTCCACATGGCTGATTATGTCTCACAGTCTTTCCCAGGTAGCATTTGAGCCCATAACTTTCCAAGGGAGATGGAAAGATACTGTCTTAGTTTCAGTAGACACCTCTTGGCTCCGTTGCTAACCCAGACGGTAACTTCTTTGGAGACAGTCATGATTATCAGGGGAGAACCCTTACGGTTGTGAGCATACTAGGTAATCATTGGCCAAACTGTGGGATCCAGTTGTATAATCTCAACTGGAATTTTTCACTTTCTGTCTCCAGGAGGCACAGAAGGAAGACACCAATAATTGTGTGGAAAGTGTTTGTTGACTGATTAAAAAACGATTCCACATTTTTTGCAAACTCATTTACATCCAATTCATGACTTTCCTTGAAGATTTACTCACATTGTTTTGAAGCAGAATTCTTCTCTGTGGTTACCTGGCACAAGTAACTCAAAGTGAGACTTGATAAATCCACCTTTAATAAATCAATAAAGAACTGTCAGTAAGTTTTATACATCCACAAAGGCTCACGCAGGGGAGGCAGGGAGGAAACCACCAGTGAAATAAGTCAGCTAACGTGGCAACAGTTGAAGGCTGCTTTCTGTTTCACTCAGGACAGCTCCATCAAGTTACTTTCTTTTATTATCTTTCTGTCTACGAAGTAGAATGGAAGTGGTTTGATGAAGGAAATTCCCAACCTTGTAGAGGCTAAGCATTTTTTTTTTTTTTTGAGTAATTCGGAGAGTGCAATCTCTCCTCCCAACTCAAAGAATTAGGACATTTTCCAAGATCATCAGACTTTCAGGCTCCCCTTAGAATCTTTCCAGAAGTATTGATTAAATGCATGATTCAGTTTCCTTTAGCTCCTGGCATTTCCCGTAGTGTTATTTTGGGGGAAATCAAGGAGTTGCAAACTTGAGACCATTTGATTGCTTGACAGATTGGTCCTAGGTCCAGGGTGAGCTGGGTTTATGTTGAGCTGAGATGCTCCATAGAGGCTAACACCACTTCTGGTGCAATGTTGTAGAAAAAGCTCTGGACAGGGCCCCCCAGACCACTGGGTTCTAGCTGCAGTTTGACACTAACTTGAGGCAAAGAAAATGTCTTTGGCCTTTGTTCTCTGCTGCCCCTTTTTGCTCCAGGGGTCAGCAGCCTGCCCTCAATGGCGGCTCTCGGATGGGATGACTTTAGTCATTGGCCCTGGGAAGTGTGCCCTACATAGAACTCTGGAATCGGGCCTTGTTTTCAGAGTGTTCCCTTTTCATTTTCTTTTCAATTAGTTTTATGTGTCTATTTATTTTCCTCAACAAGTTCATAATTTCATTTCTTTTTTTCTGTTTATATTCCCCCTCGGTTTCTACCCAAACCCTGCCATGCTCCACACTCTGAAAATCTGCTTGCTTTTTAAATCCATCTGCATTGAATTATTTATAGGTTTGATAAAGTCCTGTTTTGTCTGATGTTTATTTTCTTTCATAACAAGAAACCTGGGTGAACTTTTCCAAAAGACCAAAAAAGGATTCTAGTTTTTAAAGATGCTAGGCAACCACTGGCCAAAATGTACAAAACAAGCCTTGGGTGCCCTTTCTTCTGTGATTTGGGTTTTTTCCCCCTCTATTAAACATTCTTTCATCCAAATGTGTTGCAGGGAGGGGAAAAGTAAATAAATCCCTTCAGCATGGACTCTCTCCAGGAGGCAATCACGTGCCTCTCTTCACTACCCAATCCCTGAGCTCCAATATCTTCTAGACCAATCATGAGACTTTTGAATCCATGAGAGGAATGCTGGGTTGTGATTGGCAGGTGTGGTCATGTGATAAAGATACTCAGTTGTTTATCCTGCATCTCTTTTTACTCTAAATTCTACGTGACAACAACTCTGCAGTTTTGCCATCCTGATTCCTGTTGACTTCCGCGGCTTTTCCATTGTTATCTCTCTAGCTAATTTTTCATGTCCATCGTGTCATCAATGACTTTGAACCTTTGTAGCTGAACAGGTTTCAGATTCATGCCCCTCTCCTTTCTCCCTTCCTTCTTTCTCCAACATTCTTCTGCCTCCTTTACCCATTGCCATCCCATCCCACGTTTCCTGCATTAAATTACTTAGCTCAGGTGTTGGAACTGTGTCAAAAAGGGATGGAGAGAGATTTTTAGCCTTTAGTGCTAGATAAAAGCACACCACACCCACACACACTCAGGTACATCACACCTGCACGTGCACACACAGAGAATTGAAAACAGGATGGATAACCAGTGTTGTCAAAATGACCAAAGATGAGAAAAAGGAGCACGGCAAACATACAAACTACAGGGCATGAATTAGCTATGCCCATAGAATTTGGAATACTGAATGAGGGGGAAAAAACAAACGGATGTCTCATACCTTGAATTAGGTCTCAGGGTATGATTTTCTTTTTTTTTTTTTTAATTCTGTTAGGGGAAGAGAGAAAGTTTTATTTCTTCACCTTCCTATCTATTATTTCTTCTCTTCTTTTTCCTTTTGCTCATTTCATATATATATATATATATATATATATATATATATATATATAAAACATCTCCCACCCCACCCCCACTCCTCTTTCCAATCCTTCCTTTAAGGTTTAATTTAACAATAACATTTGCGATCGGGGTCCTGCGCATCTCAAGGGCATTGCGCTTGAAATTGCACACACTCTGCACCATTTATCATAGGCTGACATGTGTCATGTTCCAGACTGCAGCTCCAAGAGGTTACAGCTCGCGACTGCTCCTTTGTTGATCAGCTGCCGAGACAACTGAGGCACCTTTCTTCCCTTCTCCTTTCATTTTTTCCCCTTATTATTAAAGCTGCCTCATCCCCTTTTTGAAGGTCTAACTCACCCCTTCGCAGGAGAAGAAACACAGAAGAAGGCGTATTGTGTTGAACGCTGTGTCCCTTATTTCCTACGGTTTCTGATGGGGACCATTCGCTGTTTAATAAGATCGGAATGCACCACTATAAACTTTCATCTTTGTCGAGAGAAAAACGGAAAAGGCCATTAAAGTCAGCACCAACCTGGCTTTGTTTCCAAGCAGACAGCGTCCTGGACAGGATGGGAACATTTGGAGCCCTAACTGGCCCCCTGCCACACGGACCTGGGCCACTCCATGTCCTCCTTGCAAAGCATGCTCTTCCAAAGCGGAGTCCTCCTTTCATGCCATGTCTAACTCAGGTGGAATTTGAACTTAACCTTGATAACTTTTTTCTTTGCAGTTTACTGTAAAAGACCCGGGACCAGGGACCACCAGGTAGCAGCCCCTGACCTCAGTGGGCCTTACCTCCAAGGGCTCAGCAGTTCATGGAAACTTGGGCTGAAGCATTTGCAAAAGTTTTAAGAATAGGTTAGCTGCAATAAATAGTTATTGTGACCTTCCCTCGTGGCCAGTTTTGCCCTCACACTGGTATTTTTAAACCAGTATCCTTGACTGCATATTTCCTTCTGTGAAGAAGAGTCGGAACACTAGTTTTAAAACTACAGACACAGAAAACAAACTTCTGGTTACCAAAGCAGAGACATGGGGGAGGGAGGGATAAAGTAGGGGTTTGGGATTAACAGATTCACCCTACTATAGATACAACAGATAAGGAACAAGGGCCTACTGCATAGCACAGGAAACTATATTTGATATCTTGTAATAACCTAGACTGGAAAAGAATCTGGAAAACAATATATTTATGCATACCTGAATCACTTTGTTGTACCCCTGAAACACTGTAAATCAACCATACTTCAGTGAAAAATTCTTGTTAATAAAATAAATAAAATTTAAAAAATGTGTTTTCCCTTTAAAAAAATATTTTTGAAGTATAGCTGATTTGCAATGTTGTGTTCGTGTCTGCTGTACGGCGACATGAATCAGTTATACACACACATAGCCACCCTTTTTTAGATTCTTTTCTTGTATAGGCCAATACAGAGTATTGAGTAGAGTCCCCTGTGCTAAAATTTTTTTGTTTAAAAGTAGATTTCTCCTACATTCTCCTCAGCCTCCCCGCTCCTGCCCACATGTTCACATTTGGTCTCTCCCAGCTTCCCTTCCTCCCTGTGGCCAAACCGCTGAGCCCCTCTCCTCCTACCACACCTCCCACCACCCTATCAGGGCAGCTCACACTTGCTCCCCTCCTCCTCCCCTGTATCTTGCATGGCTACCTTTTCTCTACGGGGCTGACCACAGTTGTACCGCGGTATTAATTTTCGTAACTTATTACGTTATCTCATAAGACTGTAATCTTCTCCCTGTATCGCTCATCACTGTTGTCTCAGCTCACAGGAGCCCTTCAAATGATTTGCTGAGTGAATGAATAAGAGACACCATCAAAGCTCTTCCTTAGGGATTCTGGAAGGAGTTGCAGGGTGGCAATTTTGTGAGCGGCTTTCTTGGATGATGCTCAGCAGCTCCGGCACTAGCTCTTTTTTCTTCCCCTTCACACTCAACCAGCTACTTTAGGTGAACACTTCCCTCTTGAAGTGAGGCACACCTTATGAACTTGAGACTGGGAGTGTGTATAATATACAAGCACATATACAAACCATCTGTCATCAGCTGCTGAAATTTATCCACAAAGGAAGTGTGTCAGCTTGGGGTAAGGGGAGCATTTGGTTAGCACTTACTAGGACTGCCTAGCTTCCCTGGTAGTTCAGTGGGTAAAGAATCTGCTTGCAGTGCATGAGACTCAGGTTCGATACCTGGGTCGGGAAGATCCCTTGGAGAAGGAAATGGCAAACCACTCCAGTATCCTTGCTTGGAAAATCCCATGGACAGAAGAGCCTGGTGGGCTGTATAGTCCATGGGATTGCAGAGTCAGGCAGACTGAGCAACTAACACTTTCACTTTCAAGACTGCCTAGTGGTCAAGTCCTGAACTAAATTTCAGGGCTCCAAAGATGGTAAGAGCTTCCCTGGCACCACAGAGCGCCTGCAGGCTGGCGGGAGCTGTTGTGAATCCATAGCCATAAAGGTCGGGACCAGAGAGTAATGGGAGAGCAGAGGCTGCCCATGTGCTGAGACTTCGAGGAGGTTTGACAGAAAAAGTGAGGCTGAGTCTGCAGGGAGAAACTGAAGCTCTGGCTTCAGATAAGAGTCAAGGGTGCTCCTGGAAGGGGAGACTGCCTGGATGAAAGCAGGGCAGTGTGAAGGCAGGTGAGTGCTCTGGTCCCTGCTTCCTTGGCATCTCCTGCAGCACTGGAGAATTGTTTGGTGGTCAGCTTTGGGATGCTTCCAGACATAACTGTTAAGTAACTTGGGGACTTCCCGGGTAGCGCAGTGGCTAAGAATCTGCTTGCCAATGCAGGGGACACAGGTTTGATCCCTGGTCCGGGAAGATTTCACATGCCATGGAGCAATGAAGCCTGGAAGCCACAACCACTGAGCCATGAGCCCAGATCCTGAGCACCCTGGCGGTGAGTGTGCCCACTCACTGCAACGAGAGAAAGCCTGTGTGCAGGTACCAATTATTAATTTAATTACATAATTAAAAATTATCCGTAAAAAACCTAGCGTGGGCTTATCCAATCCAAACCAGCATCTATTTCGGAATTCTCTAAGGGACCTTCACTACAATGGACCCCTGAATCTTGAAATCAATGGACTGGTTCCCCTAATGAATGAATGAACAAGCCAACAAAGGAATGAAATGACTTGTGTGTGTGAAAGAGAGCGAGAAAGAGAAGGAAAGATACCCAACAGCTGGGGAGCTTTATGTTATCTTCAAACCAGGCAAAATTCTTGAATAAGACCAAGAAAAGCTGTACTGCTACTGAACTTCTAAAGTCATCCTAAAAGAACTCTGGCTTTGCAAACTTCTCGAGGTCAACTTGAACAATAATTGACACTGAAATCACAGCTCAAGGCCCACTAGAGGAAGAGGTGATTTGAGGAGGGTCCTTGTGATGCCAAAATATCTCATGGAAAAATGAACAGTTCAATTGTCAACTGGTTGTTTTGTTTCTATGACACCAAACAGCAGGGTTGTTTCCAAACATTTCCGTGTTTGTCATCATTTAGACAATACCTTGAGATGATTCACTTTTCATCTAGATATGTAAACATCCTGAAAGATATATCCTAATCATCATTTAACTTGAGGTCGATATGATGAGTGAGAAAATAATATATTGGCGACACTTGGAAAAGAGGTTAAAGTACAGAAGCTGAAACACTAAGTGTTTAAGAGCAACTGAATCTCCTTTTTTCCCCTGCCATATATTTCTTTTCATAACTGCAAAGTATAATTATTATTCTTACTGTCCTAAAAGAGTGTGATGTCATACAATTATGATTTACTGTCTCTAAACAATGGGATAATTTTAGAAATTGATAGAAGACTAAAGCAATCATTAAATTGGATATATCACCTTTATCAAGGAGGAAGGGATTTTTTTTTTTATTATTGTTTTCCTGATTTTCATTGAAACCTTAAAAAACAACCTGGAACAGATGAACATTCTTTGCTTATTAAAAGAGGGTCCTTGGGGGACTTCCCTGGCAGTCCAATGATTAAGACTTTGCCTTCCAGGGCAGGGGGTGCAGGTTTGATCCCTGGTCAGGCAGCTAAGAGCCCACTTGCCTCACAGCTGAAAAATTAGAACATAAACAATGGAAGCAATATTGTAACAACTTCAATGAAGACTTTTAGAATGGTCCACAATAAAAAAAAAAGTTAAAAAAAGAGGGTCCTTGTTGAGATTTGAGTTAAGAGGGAGGTGACTAAAAGCTGAAAAAAGTTATCTGATTCTTAAAAGGGGAAGGTGCCACCAAACCAAATAAGCAAAACCAAAAAATAGATAAGACATCATAATAAGCTGAAAGTATTTAAAAGCAATCAAGTGAAGATGTTGAGAGTATTTTACAAAAGAATAATGATATTTGTACAGTAGGTGAAATATAGATTCCAGTTTATAACAGGAGACAGGAAGGAGACAGGAATTGTTTATAGGACCTTGTAATAGAATTTCAACAAATCTCTTTTAAAAGCTTTCTCTTTGCCTTGGCATCAAATCTGGGCAACTCTGGCAGCCACATCAGATGAAATAAAATGCCCAGACTGGCAAGCATTACAGCATCTGAGGAACAGAACTTGAAGTCAATTCCAGATTTGGCTCTGCTCCTATCTTTTGTCCCAGTTCGTCTACCGTCAGGAGCCTCATTGCTTCTCCAGCTGAGGACATTGATCAGGGAGAGGAGTGCTTGTGGAAAGTTTTCTAATTTTTTTTTTTTTTTTAATATCAAGTGGTTCATGTGAACTTTAAGTTGACCTTTTCAGTCTCCATCCTGATGTGATTATTTACTTTAAGGTTTTGGTTTCAAGATACATGCCTAAATTAAGATAATAGTTAAAGAACATCCTCCCTGAAGTTTTCCTACTATATAAGTAGATTTTAATTGAAATCTAATGAATGGCAGCCCTTTATTTCCACTGACTTCATAAAGTTGTTGTGAGGATAAAATGGATTAATATATGTAATGGGCTAAGAACAGTGCTTGGCACATAGTAAAGGCTACAGAATGATAGTTGTTGCTAATATTATTATTATTTTTTTCTTTCTTTCTTTATTATTTTTTTAGTTTTTTATTTTTTAAATTTTAAAATCTTTAATTCTTACATGCATTCCCAAACATTACTATTACATTACATTACTATTATTTATCCACCCAGCAAGTCAGCTGGATGATACATTAGGCTGCTATGTATATTCCCACTCTGTTTGACGGGATGTCGCAAGTTTTCATTGCTTTATCCTGTTCTTACTTCCATCTCTCTATCCCTTTCTAGGTCAGGTCTTATTGAAATCCTTGACCTCTTGTCTCGTTCGTGAATGTGACAAATGAGTGGAGTGTGATGATCACACTCCACCATGGGCTGGATGTTTAAAGGTGCATCATCTCATTTATGATGAGAATTTCCCACAAAACTTATGAAGTAAGTTCTATTATTTTTCTCATTTTACAGATGAGGAAACCGAGCTCTGTAAAAACTCAAGAGGTAAGGACCAAGCTGTAGCTCAAGAATGAACTGCTATGGGGTTTGATTCCAGGCATCTAATGTCAGTGCTGAAGCTCTCAATCAGTCTTGTTCTTTATTTCTGTCCCCAAGATCACGGACCGACTTGGTGACTGAACTGCACACCTGGAGTTCTCACTCTGTCTTCCTTGTGGACTCAAGAAGGAAGTCCTCACCCTCAATATCCTTTATCTTCTGCTTGGGTTTCAGTCCCTTGGACCTGGACCCAGTGCCGTGTGGCCTGGCCAGTATCCCAGTCTGATCATCCACCGTAGTTTCATTTTTGTATTCCTTTCAGTGAATAACATATCTCTACAGGGATCAGGAAAATATTCCGTCAAATTCGCTTAGAACGAGAAAGCTTTCCATACTGAGGTAGAAAGCAATAGTAAAATCTACCTCATAAAATTCACATGTGATTACGTGGATGGATATAATTTTACAACCCCCTGTGTCTCCTTAGGAGAATTCCTTTTACACTCAAACATAGTGGAAAATGTCCATTAACCTGAATGCTTAGGAAACGGGACCTCTGGGTAAATTGGGATTTTTGTTGTTGTTTATTGATGATAAAAAACAAAAAACCAAACCCTCAAAATATCTTGCTTTCATTGCCATTATTATCCACTTTTTTCCCCCAAAACGGATAAATCCACTTCCCTGCTTCAGCAAATCATAGTCAGCTGAACTTGCCTTGTGTTTTATTTGATGGTTTAGATTCTTACAGTTCTCCAGGGTCCATTTTCTGAATATGAAATCTTGATACTTATTACTACAAACATAGACTATGTAGGAAGTTAAGAACAGAGAGGGGTTTCTCTGATTATTTTTTTCTATGTGCATAAGTCTATAGTTGTTTTTCCACTGAGTGTGACTTTTCTCTTTAGAGTAAATCAAAGAATAAAGGAAAAAATTTCATAGTGTTTGTTGGTTATGCTCAGATCAACTATTGTATGGTTTAATTTCAACTTACTTTTTCCCTTCTGTCTAGTTAGCATGATTCTGTTCAATTATTCTTTTCCTTCTCCAGCTCTTTTAGTTTTCCTCTCCTTCTGCTGCTGAGTCCCTTCAGTCGTGTCTGACTCTGTGCGACCCCATAGACGGCAGCCCACCAGGCTGCCCCGTCCCTGGGATTCTCCAGGCAAGAACTCTGGAGTGGGTTGCCATTTCCTTCTCCAATGCATGAAAGGGAAAAGTGAAAGTGAAGTCGCTCAGTTATGTCCAACCCTCAGGGACCCCATGGACTGCAGCCTTCTGGGCTCCTGTGTCCACACCCCCAGGCAAAATGCCTTTTCCTTCTCTGTGTCCTCATCAACTATATGCAGGCTTTGTAACCTTGTCTCAAAACCCTGGTCTAGAATCCATTTTCCTGCCCTCCCCTCCCTTCTTCTCTCCCTCCTCTGATCTGACATTTTGGAAACTTTTAATCCTCAGACATCATCAGTAGCTCGAAGGTGGTGCTGGCGTACTCCACCCTGATCTTGACAATACTGTCTAATGTAGTAAGGATGGGTGCTAGGAATGAAGACACCAGATCCCTGATGGGGACTCTGCCTACCCTTGGTTACATGACCTCAAGCGAGAAAAGAAAGTTGGAGCTGAATGCAACTTGAGAGAACTTGAATACTCTCATTTTACACATGAAACCAAAGCCAGGTAGGTCCAGTTTCTCACGAACTGTACCAGTACCATGATTTGAACTTAGAACTTCTCATTTTATGTCAATCATGATGGGTATGATCTCCTACCCATCCATCCTAGAAGTCCCTCCTTATTGAGACATATATTGACTTTGGGCACAAAAACAAGACAATATTAAAGTTGTGAAGGTGCTTTGAAAAGTATTGAATGCTAAACACCTAAGGAGGAGAAGGGGGCAACAAAGGATGAGATGGTTGGATGGCATCACTGACTCAATGGACATGATTTTGAACAAACTCCAGGAGACAGTGAAGGACAGGGAGGCCTGGCATGCTGCAGTCCATGGATTCACAAAGAGTCGGACACAACTTAGCAACTGAACAACAACAAACACGTGAGCACCAGTACTCTGTAAATGAACAACGGCAATAGGGGTACATAAGGATGCTACCTGACTCAAACCTGTGCAGGGAATCTCAGCAAAGGGCAACCTATAATAGCTGCCAGAATATTGAAGATCTTCTTGTACTTCTAAAATACAATTTAGCAAACTTCTGTATTGGCCCTATGACAAACAAGAAGGAGGAAGCTTGCTATTACTAACCTAAAGATGGATTATTTTTCTTCCCTCCTATTACAATATAAGTGTGAGAAGAAAAAGAGAAAAAAAAAAACCAAAACAGAGCTGGAGTTCAGTTCAGTTCAGTTCAGTTCAGTTCAGTCACCCAGTTGTGTCCGACTCTTTGCAACCCCATGAACCGCAGTACGGCAGACCTCCCTGTCCATCACCAACTCCCGGAGTCCACCCAAACTCATATGCATTGAGTTGGTGATGCCATCCAACCATCTCAGAGCTGGAGTTAAATACACATAAAAGTACAAACTGATGAAGAATCTTTCGTATGGTATATCTGTTTATTAACCACTCTAAGGGATACAGTATTTCAAATAAATATGCCAAAACAAACAAAGCAAACAATAAATTAATGTGAGCAGTTACCAGCAGTAGGACTTCAGGGAGCTCAGCAGGATGCCCCAGCTGCAGCAAGTGGCACAGTGAACGTATAGAGTCTGATGCTGCTCTGAGTCATCTAGCAGCACAAAAATAGTTAAAATGTGAGTCCTGAACTAGCCTGAGTGTCCAATGGTTAAGAGTCTGTCTGCCAGTGCAGGGACATGGGTTCGATCCTGGTCCTCCAAGATTCCACATGCCGAGGGGCAACTAAGCTGGTGTGCCACAGCTCCTGGGCCCACACACACAACAAGAGAGGCCACCCCCGTGAGAAACCTGAGAACTGCAAGGGAGGACTGGCCCCACTCATCACAGCCGGGGAAAACCTGCACACAGCAAGGAAGACCCTAACACAGCCGGGAACAAGTAAATTGTTTTAGAAACTGTGAGTACTAAGCAATGTCTGAAAAGAAGGCTGGGAGTGTAAATAGAACAAGCCAACTCTGTCCTCCTATCCAAGGGATTCGAGTGACAGTCACAGGGATCACGTGGAAAATGAGAAGTCAGGATGGGAGCAGGGTCGTCCCCTCTGGGAAGATTGAAATGTTCACCTCTCCCTCTTCCTGGGTGCAGAGTATGTGACCACAGTAGAGATGCCTGGATGTAAAACTATAAAGTGTTAGTGGCTCAGTCATACCTGACTCTTCGCGACCCCATGGACTGTAACCTGCCAGGCTCCCCTGTCCATGGAATTCTCCAGGCAAGAATACTGGAGTGGGTAGCCATTCCCTTCTCCAGGGGATCTTCCCAACCCAAGGATCTAACCCAGGTCTCCTGCATTGCAGGTGGATTCTTTACCATTTGAACCACCAGGGAAGCCAGTAGAATTAGAAGGTGGAAAGCAAATTCCCAATACTCCTTTTGCGTAATTCTCAGAAGCTCATAAGCTTCAGGAATCTTCCATGATATCTAAATGAAGTATCTACAGAAACTGACAATGTTAGTTGTTTTTTCACACTTGCATCCAATTGCTATATGAAGGGCAAAGGGACAGACGCCCACCCCTGGAATCTCTCGGAGAAAAATACTTAGATATTAAAAAAAAAAAAAATCTGATGACATTATTGGACACAAACCAGGTTCTTGGTAGGAGTCTTTTGTCATTAGTGAAAAATCAGTTGCCTATTAATACTGTCATTTTCTTTGAATACAATCTGCTCAAACAGGCTATTGAGGAAGATCTCCTTAATTTACTTCCCTGGCTGGTGGCCACCTGAAGGAGTGAAGCAGGACTACTGGTCCCGGGAAATTGAGAGAGGCTGTGTTCAGCAGCTCAGTGGGAAACTGATCTGAGACCGGAGTAATTGCCAAGATGATTAATTATTCCTCTGAGGCACACACACATGTCCCTTCTCTCTTCTTCACCAGCAAGGCTGACCCACGTCCCTTCTCTCTTCTTCACCAGCAAGGCTGACCCACCCTGGCGGGTCCAGCTGCCTGGGCAGGGACAGTCCCAAGGCCCTGTTGTCCCCTGCAGGGCCATAGCCAGGGGACACGTCCTTTTCTTTCCTCTGCAGAGAACTGAGATGTCACCTTGTCACAGCTCATGCTTTCGTTCTTCTAGAGAGTTGCCTGTATTCCTCCATATTTCTTGTGCCTTTGTGAGGGTATCTTCACTCCCCATCTGGAATGCCTCAACTTACCTCAAAGTGTTACTGATGTCATTGCATGTGAACCTCCCAGAAACCCCATAAAGGTTGTTTAAATTGCCTGTATTTTGCAAATGAAAGAGGCTGAGTTCAACAAAATAAGGAGCTGAGCTCACACAGCTCGGAAGGGGCTGGACCGGAATCCAAGTCTCTCTGACCCAGAGTGCATTGCCTTTGCAATCTACGAGGCCCCCTCCCCACCTGAACACACAATTCAACACAGAAGAGCCTCACAATGGCGCTCACATACATCACCCTCCCCCAGAAAAGCGTTAGCAAGCGAGCAGCATAGAGTGACCACAAAGGTATGTTTGGAAACGCTTTTCAGTTTCTCGACTGAATAAATTACAGGAAGGTCCATGACGACTTTCTGTTAAGTTTTGATTCCGTAAACTATGAAGTTCTATTTAAAAGGCGAGATGAACCAAACATGAATCAAGAGATGATACACTGTAGCAGCAAAGAGCTCTATACTTGGCACCATCTTGCCTGGGTTTGTATCTCTCATCTATCAGTTGCTACACAGATGACCTTTAGGAAGAGACTTAAATATGCTTTGCTTCAGTTATCTCAGCTGAGAAATGGGTATGTGAAATAAAACTTATCTCACAAAATGGTAATAAGGATTAAATGATCCATGGACAATGCTTAGCAGTGTTCCTGGTGCATGGCAACCACTCAGTAAATATCAAGTGTCATTATTGTCATAGTGACAATATACACCAAACGAATTAGCCTGAGATGAATGGACATCAACACAAGTTTTTGATTGAAAATCAGTAGCACAAAAGACACCGACAAAGCAAAGCAGAAAACAGGTAACTCGGCTACAATTCAGAAGAATTGGATGCTTGGGCTGGTCGTAAGTCAACAATGAGCCAAAAGTCCAACACAATTATTATGGAAAGGTAAGTGAATAGAATAAGAAACCCATGAATACAAGCAGAGTATCCTGACATTCTTCTGACTTCTGCTCTTGTTGATCAAATCTGAGCTAAATGGTTTCATTTCTGGGCAAAGTCCTTGAAGGGGAAAATTAATAACCCCAAACTAGAGTGTGTCCAGAGGAGAAAAAACAGGAAGAGGAGGGGTCTGGCAACCACTTCATTGAAGGAGTCCTTGATGAAAACAAGGAGGTTGAATTTAGAGCCATGAAAAAGGGGGAAATCCTCACTATTCTAGAAAGTGTTTTAACTATCCCTTTGTTCAACAAAGAAAGAGGTTGTTTTGTTAGCTCACGAGCACACTGTCCATGAGAGTATACTTGAACGGTTAAAAACAAATCGTGGATTTTGCTAAGAAGATTGTTGTTGGAAATGTGAATTCCACCAACTTTAGGAAGGCTTCCTATTTTCTGATTCTATGACAGAAAAAGGTAAGTCTGCATAGCCACCTGCCTCTAGGACCCAGCCTCCACTTTTATGACCTAACGTATTAACTGGTACTCTCCATGCCCTCATATTTCTGTAATGGATGGAGTTGTCCTCACCGGGGAATATGCTGCTCACGAAGATACCCACAGACTTCTGCTTCTTTCCATTGAGCTGGATGCTTTCCAAGAACCAGGTGTATTTGTCCCCGTTTCTATTTAAACCAGTTGCATCTGTTACTGTAATTGCTTAGTTTCATTAAACATTATGTAAACTGGTGAAATATTAGTGTTAGAAGAAAGCAAGATGTTGTGTCTATGAAAACGAAGTTGAGTGCTTTGGAGAGATTTGATGAAGGCGATTTGCTAAAAAGTAATTGCTGTTAAATTAGGTGTGAGTTAGACAAATGTATAAGATTGGGGAAGATCATTAAAATTTAGATGGATTCTCTTCTAAGATTGCTCTGCAAGTCTTTAAGCTCTTGCTCCACTTTGTAGCAACTAAAAAATCATGGATGCTTCTTCATGGGTGTAATTTATGCAAAATGACACCGCAGAACTCTGACGAGCAGGCCCGCATGTGAAGAGGATGCTCTGGCCTTGTATCAGAAGGTTGACAAAGATACGTTTTTGCAGGTTTTAAGTTTAAAAGTTTAATATATGTGATTCTTTTTTATGAATTTCTTGTGATTGGAGTTTGAAATTCATCACCGATAATCTAGTAGCCATAGCCGCATAGATGAAAAGACTCCTTTTGTTCAGCCAAGTAACAGCCAAGTTACCAAAAAAAAAAAGGGAGACCTGCTGTAACTGTAGGAAGGTACGACATGACAGCATGTGACTCCAGAATTCCATGGTGCGCCGAGGCTGGGGCAGGTATTTCAGACGTGGAGATGCTGTGCGGTGAAGGCAGGCAGAATGGGAAGGCTGGCAGTCCCAGATCCAAGATGCGGGTTTAGGATTCAGTCCGTGAGACAAAGAGGAATTGGGTGAAGCAAGTCAATGCAAGATATATGGATGTTCTTGGCACCAGATAAGCAGTGGAAGTGTCTGAGGTATAGTCAAGACAACCATCGAGGCAGGAAAGACAGGTCTGAGTTCAAGGACAGCTTCCTCATGTATAGGCGTTAGGCTGAGGGTAAAGCCACCTCCCTGTTTTGCACTTAGTGAGGCCGTGACGCATGGAGGAATGGCGTCCAACACAGAAACCCTGTAGCCTCCAAACAAGGCACCGACCGTGAAGACTATGGAGCAAGAGCAGTAAAATTGCACAGGTTGCTGACGATCCTGCATGACCTTCCATGTGCGGCTGCTCGAATAGCAAGGGCCAATTTAAGGGAAGGGCTTCCCTGTGATTCAGATGGTAAAGAATCCGCCTGCAATGCGGGAGACCTGGGTTCGATCCCTGGATTGGGAAGATGCCCTGGAGGAGGGCACGGCAACCCACTCTAGTATTCTTGCCTGGAGAATCCCATGGACAGAGGAGCCTGGTGGGCTACAGTCCATGGGGTTGCAAAGAGTTGGACACGACTGAGGGACTAAGCACAATACACTATTTAAGGGAAAACTGCTCTCAGAGCACAAGCACTGTGGCTTCAGCGGACAAACGTCCAGGACCTAGAACTGATAGAACCTGGGGTCATCCAGGCCACACCTCAGCCCCCCTTACAGAATGTTCAACCTCTAATCAAAAAGACCCCACCCATTCAAAGGGCTAACAAGATTTAAAAGGGATCGAAAAACTTGTGGGGGCCCAAGGATGCCCACAGGCTTCTCTAAATGTATAAATTTCACTTTTGTCTCAATAAACTGCTTCTTTGTTCTCTTTGCTACTTACCCTCAGCGTTTTTTGTTTGTTTATTTGTTTGTCTCTTTGTGTTCTCATCCCGATTCTTTTTGGATGAGTTGAGCAAGAGGCTGGACTTTCGATCAACTTTTCTCGTATCACAAAGATCTGAGAGGGGAGAGAGAGAGAGTGAGAGAGTGGCAGGAAGCAGGCTCACCTAATCTGGTGGGGAGTTCTAGCCCGTACTGGTCCAAATGGCCTCATGGAAGTGTCGCTGTCTCAGAAGTTCCACTAAGCACCTGTCAGCAGGACCAGTTCTTTGTCTTGATATACGAAGAACATTTGATAAAGAGGCAGCAGAACTTGACACCGACGAGGGTTCTTGGCCTTCCCTGATAAACAGAAAGTGATATGAGGCCAGACAAGAAATTCAGGCAAGGCTTTATTGGGGCCTCTGCTGCAGCAGTGGGGAGTGAGACCAAGTAACAGGTTCCCTTGCTTGCTTACTCCACGACATGGGGCACGCTGATTCCTTATGTGGGGTGAGGGTAGGGGTGCATATAGAGGTCAGGCCAGAGAGGTGGCATAGGTGGTTGCCTACTGCTTTGTTGGTGTTGAGTGCAGGTGACATGCACAGTAACCTGCTTTTGCTCCCA
Organism: Ovis aries; assembly: GCF_016772045.2. Lineage (NCBI taxonomy): Eukaryota > Metazoa > Chordata > Mammalia > Artiodactyla > Bovidae > Ovis > Ovis aries. The sequence goes on along the minus strand of NC_056071.1, from coordinate 11,749,973 downwards.
ACACCTTGCTTTTGCCTCAGGCCCTTCAGAAGTGGCAGTGGGAGCTTTTGGGTCTTTTTGTGTCTTACTGCTCATAATTCACCCCAGCTGTGTGTGCACATAGTTATTTTTAGTGCCTGTAGTTTCTTTGTATTTTGTTGCTCCAGGAGATGCTTGTCCAGCTGCAAGCGCTGCAGCTAGGGTCCCAGGTCTCAGCCTGTCTCTGACCTGCGTGGCCCAGCCATGCCATGATCATAGGCACATCCCGAGACAAGCCTGGACCTCACTGCCTCTCTCGAGGTCCTTGTCTATCAAGTGTACACCCTAGTGTTTCTTAAGGTGAGGTCCCAGGAAATCACCGAATCACATATATAAAATCATTTTGACAGCAAAAATCAAATGGAGATTTTACTAAGAATGTGGTTTGCTAAGAATTTGATGGTGGAACCAATATTTTGCAATCCGTTTGCTTCAATCAGAATTGCCTTCCTGGTGTGGAAAATGTGAATGGACTCCAAATCACTTATTTGTTAAATTATTGATTTGCTGTTGTTCTGTTGCTCAGTCATGTCTGACTCTTTGTGACCCTGTGGACTGCAACACGCCAGGCTTCCCTGTCCTTCACCGTCTCCTGGAACTTGATCAAATTCATGTCCATCGAGTCGGTGATGCCATCCAACCATCTCATCCTCCATCATCCCCTTCTCCTCCCACCTTCAATTCCTCCCAGCATCAGGGTCTTTTCCAATGAGTCAGCTCTTCGCATCAGCTGGTCAAAGTATAGGAGCTTCAGCTTCAGTATCAGTCCTTCCGATGAACACCCAGGACTGATCTCCTTTAGGATGGACTGGTTGGATCTCCATGCAGTCCAAGGGACTCTCAAGAGTCTTCTCCAGCACCACAGTTCAAAAGCATCGATGGTCAGCCTTCTTTATGGCCCAACCTTCACATCCATACATGACTACTGGAAAAACCATAGCTTTGACTATACAGACTTTTGTTGGCAAAGTAATGTTTCTGCTTTTTAATATGCTGTCTAGGTTGGTCCAAGGAGTAAGCATCTTTTAATTTCATGGCTGCAGTTGCCATCTGCCATGATTTTGGAGCCCAAGAAAATAAAGTCTGTCATACGGTGAATTGATCATTGCTTTTAGAACTAGTTTAATGTATATTTAATTCTTCCAAACCAGAGAGCAATTTTTTCTTGAATGTTCTTTTGTTGGTTCTTTTGATTTAGTAAAAATATTTCTATTTGATCTCATTAAATACAATGAGAGATAAACAGCAGAGTGATGGAATATTAGACAGAGCTGGGATTCCAAACTCAGCTTCAGCACTATTGTCTGTGAGATTTTGAGCAAGGAAATGTCCTACTAAAAGAGGCAATACCAAAGCTAACCACAACGGTTTTATAAAGATTGAATAGGTCCATAATAATGCATGTAATTTGCCTAGTTTAATAGCAGGCAGCAAATAAGCAGGCATTAAAATCAATTTATATCAGTATTATTCAATTTACAAATAAAATTTTATGTATTCTGTGTTACAAAGCAGGATTTTCCTTGAGAATTTAACGTTTGAGGGAATTAGTCACTTTATAAAATACATTCTTATTTTCTATAGGGATTCATCGTCTTTGAGCTTCTTTTAATATAAAGCTCTTTTATAGCACTTTGAATATCATTTGCCATACAATATCAGAGAAATAGCAATTATATACAATGATGTACCAGTGTGACAGTCTGAAGACGGTAGACATGAAAACCTGCGGCTCTGTCGTTTCAGCCTTCTGCTGGGTCCTCTAGGGCTAGAAAACCAGAGAAGGCTGGCGTGGCTACTCAAACTTATGACCCCAGGGGAGGAGTCAGGATGGACACTGAGAATAGAAACAGCTTACCCTGTAAGACAGCCTCAAAGTAATGGTCTCACCATGTGGCGCAGATTCCAAATGATCCATGTAATCATTCACACATAGTTATTTAGCACCTACTATGTGCCAGGCACTGGGATTGAAGCAAAGAATGAAGCAATTATATCTGCTCTCAGCATGTTTCCCTGTAATTGTGGGAAGACATAAAGCAACATGGTAAAATACATGCATAAAGTAGGTACAAACAGTGCTACAAAAAAAAAAAAAAAAAAAAAAGAATAAAAGGGGCACAAAGAGAGTGACACAGGGCTTAGCAAACAGGAGGTCAGGGACAGCCTCTCCTGGAAGGTGACATATAAGTTGACTCTGAATGATGTGATGGGACCAGCTATGTAAGGATTGGAGTAGGCAAGAATATTCCAAACATGGGGAAAAGCAATGTCATAGAGCCCACGGCAGGACAATGTTAGATGTGTTCTAGTGATGGAAGGAAGGTCAGTGAGGCTGGAGCAAAAGATTGAAGGGGAAGGGACAGGAGCTGAGGTGGGGGAAACAGGCTAGGCCCAAGTGCTCCTTTAACAGGAGTTCTGGACTTGGGTGCTCAGTGAGAGCAGAGTGAAAGAGTTGGGATCTGAACTTGTGTGGGGGAGAAAACAGAGAATAAAGAAGAGCAGCATAGTCATAGGCATAGAAACGCTGAACGAGCAAATTTCACAGCAAATAAGCATGCTGACTTTAAAAAATTAATTAATTTTTAATTTTCCATTATGGTTTATTATAGAATATTGAATATAGTTCCCTATGCTGTACAATAGAACTTGATTTTTATCCATTCCCCAATCGCTTCCCTGTGGCTCAGACAGTAAAGAATCTGCCTGCAATGCAGGAGACCCAGGTTCAATCCCTGGGTGGGAAAGATCCCCTAGAGAAGGAAATGGCAACCCACTCCAGTACTCTGGCCAGGAGAATCCTAGGGGTAGACAATGGGGTCACAAAGAGTTGGACATGACTGAGCAACTGACACTTTCACTTCATTTTTCATTCTATATATAATACTTTGCACTTGCTCATCCCATACTCCAATTCATCCCTCCCCTATCCCCCTCCCCACAGCACACTGATTTTAGTATCCTGAGGGCAGAAAGATACTAAACAACAGTTGAAACGGGGAGAAGCCTGGGAATCCTGAACTGTCAGCAGTTTGGCCTTCACAGAGCAGGGGATGGAGACTGCCTCTAGGTTTCTGAGCAGAGAGGGATGTGATTAAAATGATGTTTATGAAGGAAGGGCTTGCCAAGGCTGAGCACGGTTATTAGAGGGAGAAAGACTGAGGTTAGGGTGGTTAGCTGAGATGAACTGAAGTTTCAAGCCTCAGTGAGCCTCTGGACCACCTGAGGGCTTATTGAAACTCAATAAGAGCCAGAGCTGGGTCCTGGCCCCAGGGTGGATGAGTCGGTAGATCAGGGTGGAGCCTGAGAACCTGCACTTCTCACGAGAGCTCGGGTGATGTTGGTGCATCTGGTTCAGGCACACATTCTGAGGACCACCGTCCAAAATGCGGCTTCCCTCATAGCTCAGTTGGTAAAGAATCTGCCTGCAATTGCAGGAGACACTGGTTCAACTCCTGGGTCGGGAAGATCTGCTGGAGAAGGGATAGGCTACCCACTTCGGTATTCTTGGGCTTCCCTTGTGGCTCAGCTGGTAAACAATCCACCTGCAATGTGGGGGACCTGGGCTCGATCCCTGGGTTAGGAAGATCCCCTGGAGAAGGGAAAGTGGGAAATACTACCCACTCCAGTATTCTGGCCTGGAGAAATCCATGGACTGTATAGGTGTAGCAAATAGTCAGACATGACCGAGCAACCTTCACTTTCACTTTCATCCCAAACAACTCTCCTGGGCACAGCATCCAGAGTTAAGGGACTGAATTCAGAGCTTGACAGCATGACCAGAGGCTGCATCAGCTTCCCTACCTTGAGCTTCTGGGTTCTCATCTGAAAATGGAGATAGTAAAAAAGTTATTTAAGATCTTGTGATGTTTAACTGTAATTATGTGTTTAAGACACCTAGCAGTGTGTCTGACGTAGTAGTAAATGCTTTTTAGCTGAGTTGAATCTGACATGAAGAGGACTTGGACTATTTAACAAATGGTGAGGAAGGGATAAGAAAGGCTTTTTATTTATGTTGTGTTTTGTTTTATTAAAGCAAATCGCCTCATTTAGCATGTTATATGCCAGCTGGAGTGCATCAGAGTGTGTTTCTAAGTTAATGCTGTGTTGAGGGCCTATGTGAAAATTAGGTCATGAAAGCAGCTAATAATTTCATTAATAATGACAAAATTCTTTAGCTAATCATCTAGAGTAGTTCTCAAAATACTATGAATCTTTTGGAGAGAAGATCATGCATGGTGGATTTAAAAGACATTTGAGACAGACCTAGAGAGGGTCATACTGAGTGAAGGAAGTCATACAGAGAAGCAGAAATATCAAGTAACATCCCTAATATGTGGAATTTAAAAGAAATGATAAGGATGAACTTACGAAACAGAAAGAGATTCATAGACGTGGAAAACGAATCTGTGGCTGCTGGGAGGAAGGGGTCGTAGGGGACATTGGCTAGGTCATGGTCACATTGCTGCATTTAAAATGGATAACCAACAAAGACCTATTGTACAGCCCAGGGAACCCTGCTCAGTTATGTGCCAGCCTGGATGGGAGAGGGGTTTGGAGGACAGTGAGTGCATATTTGTGTATGGCTGAGTCCCTTTGCTGTTCACCCGAAACTACCACAACATTGTTCATTGGCTAGACCCCAATACAAAATGCTTTTGGTGTTAAAAAATAGAATAAAGACATTCGAAAGCATTCTGAGTGTTCCATAATGAGGAGCTATTTGGACCAGAGCATGTATCTCAGGGAGGTTACTTGTTCAGTTCCTGTTTCTCTTGACGTTACCTGGAAAAAGAGACTTCACCTCACTTTGAAAAGTTTTATTTAACAAGCTTTCTCCACGTGCCAGCCTCTTTTCTAAGCACGCTCAAGCATTAACTCTTTTAATCGTCATGACTTAGGGACCCTTACCATCTCAAGTGTAGCAGGTGGGGAAACTGAGAAGTTGAATGATGCGGCCAAGACTGCAAGGCATATGAAAGCCACAGACAGGGCTTAAACCTTCGCTGTGCAGCTCCAGATATGTACCTGCCTTCCACGCCGTGTTGCCTTGCCCTCTGCTCCTGGGTCTTCAAAGCAGAAACTCATATGGCATAGGTCTCTCTAGATGGGAGTTTAAAAGCTCCGAAGCTAGAAGACAGGAGTGTGGAGTGGAAGCCAAAATTAGGAACAGAAACTCCAAAACTACAGGATAATAAAGACTATCGTGGAATGGAGAAAAACTGACCTGTCTACGGGGAGTTGCTGTTTTTCTATAGATACATTTCCACTGGAATGGAAGCTCCATGAGGACAGTGACTTTTTGTTTACAGTTGTTTCCCCCACTGATTTATGCCCATCACCTAAATGGATTATCTAGGAAACAGCATGCACTCAAGAAATATTTGCTGAATAAATAAATGTATAATGAAAGAATGTTATTCAAGTATAACTAGATTCTTCATTTTTTTAAAAATAAAATTCTGCGTATCCAGAATTTATATGAAATTTCTGTATTTATATATTACTCTATTAAAAACAAACAGCTCTGTGGAAAATTACAATATGCTCGTGGACTGGGTTTGAACAGTGAGAAGGATTTGGCCCTTGGCTGGCTAATTTGAGACCTAATCCTGCAGTAAAAACCCATTAACTCTTTGCAAATGGCAGACACTTGAAATGGTGGGATACTGATTTAAGCATTGTTCTGGAATTCGATTTAACACTGGAGAAAATCTCCAGATACCAATTTTAAAAATCCATGCAGAGTGCATGATTGGGTGGAAAAAAATATTGAAGCTGTGTAGCTGCATTTCCAAGTTATAATTCCAGTTCTTGTACGGCTCTGCTTAACTTTAATTTGTTTGGCATAGAAAACTACTTCCATGCCTTTGATTATATAAGTAGTTTAGAAGATATATTTAAAGAGTACTAATATCCCTTGAGCTGTATCATCCTCTTTTTAATTTCAAATGCCAGTGGCAAGGGAAGGAAGCCAGTTTCTGCCTGAAACACCAAGTCCTAGAAGCAGAACAAGAATGTTTGGTGCAATTTATCACCCCAATCCAACCAGCAGGAGACTGCACAGCCATGACTATTTTTCTAGGTCAAGTATTTTGACAATGTCCACAGCCTTGAACTTTAGAGTTGCAGAGGAACAAAACAAAAAATTCCCTAGAAGCTGTGGTTTTACTTCATATAAAAATAATGGCGATTGACTAATAAACTAAATAAGCATGAAAGGGACAAAAGAATACCCAACTTCAGATGAACGCCTAAGAAAGAAGATAGACTTTTCTTAGTTGTAGTCATAGAGTTGAAATATTTGTAAAATAAACAAGAGAATCAGGGTATGGCAAAGACAGGGAGTCAAGGAAGAGGCAGCCAGTGAAAGCTTTCCAGGCGTCTGGAGGTGACTCTTTTGTTGCCGAGCAAAATCATTGTCTGACCTGAAAATTTCACATCATTGTTGAAGGCTTGGTTCATAGATACCAAACTTTCTCCTTGCATCTTATTTGATTTGGCTCCCTAACCCTAACCCTTTTTTCGTGGCTTCTTCTAGCAAAAGAGCCTCTAACATCCCAGAAGCTCCATCATCATTACTCGCTTTGGGATGAGATTTCTTGTGACATTTTTGTTGTTGCTGTTCAGTCACTAAATCGTGTCTGAGTCTTTGTGATCCCATGGACGTCAGCACACCAGGCTACCCTGTCCTCTACTATCTCCCAGAGTTTGATCAAATTCATGTCCATTGAGTTGATGATGCTATCTAACCATCTCATCAACAGCTACTTCCTTAGTGCAGCCCAAAGAAATCTGCTCCCACCAAATCCTCCAATGAAGCCTCCAATGCACAAGGAAGAATGAATGTCAGTAGCAAGAATTACAGGAAGTATATTGACTTTCCTGGCTGATTATTCAAAACAAGCATATTGGGGTTTGAAATCCAAATGCTTGAGTTTCACGTCAAGCTTTGATAACTATTCCCAGTTGCTTACTTACTTCCAGATGTTCTGGTTACCTTATCTGTAAAATCAGTTGATTTTACAATAATTCTGTCCACATATAGAGTGATAGGGGCTCCCCTGGTGGCTCAGATGTTTAAGAATCTGTCTGCAATATGGGAGACCCAAGTTCGGTCCCTGGGTTGGGAAGATCTCCTGGAGAAGGGAATGGCTACCCACTCCAGTATTCTAGCCTGGAGAATTTTATGGACAGGGGAGCCTAGTGGGCTACAGTCCATGGGAGCATGAAGAGTTTGACATGGCTGAGCGGCTAACACACATACATAGGGTTATAAGTGTTAAACGAGATAATGCAAGTCAAGTACTTGGCACAGAATATTCACTCATTAAAGTTCATGTATGGTTACTATTACATTAGCAGATGAGGAAATGGAGCAACGAATTCATGCAGATTTAAAAAGAAAATTCCTTTGGGAATTCAAATCTGTTGCCAAGGGCTGCCTAATTGAACACTGCCCAGGTTGAACATTGCAGAACCATCCACATTCATGCCTCTTGAACTAGGATTTATTTCCGTGCCATCCACATGAACTAGGACTTGAATGGTGCCCCCTGGAATTGTGCATTATGGTAGGTCAACATTCATTCAGATTAAAAACACAGAAATGGATACTGATGTATTGAACCACTAGAAAGTGTTGAAAAGTAATCTATGGCTGTAGGAGGTATTAAGAGGCTTGTAGTGCAAAAAGGAGAAGGTGATGGCACCCCACTCCAGTCCTCTTGCCTGGAAAATCCCATGGGTGGAGGAGCCTGGTAGGCTGCAGTCCATGGGGTTGCAAAGAGTCGGACACGACTGAGCGACTTCACTTTCATGCACTGGAGAAGGAAATGGCAACCCACTCCAGTGTTCTTGCCTGGAGAATCCCAGGGACAGAGGAGCCTGGTGGGCTGCCATCTATGGGGTCACATAGAGTTGGACATGACTGACGTGACTTAACAGCAGCAGTAGCAGCAGTGAAAAAAAAAGTGTGCCTAGAACTGAAAATTGCTTTCCATTTTCACAATGGTCTCTGCCCTGAAGATAAATTGTTTTGATTCCATTTATAGAGAAGAACATTTGGGAATTTGGGAAAAAGAAGGTAGAGAAGGCATGAGAATCCCAGTATGTTCTACTGTTGTGACGACTAGATCCTTGGAGCAGAGCTGTGCTCATAATAGTGTTAGTCGTCCATGGCTGACCCTTTGGGACCACTATGGACTGAAGCTAGAAGGGTCCTCTGTCTGGGATTTCCTAGGCAAAAATACTGGAGTGGGTTGCTATTTTCTCGCCCAGGAGATCTTCCTGACACAGGGATTGAATCTGGGTCTCTTGCATTGCAGACAGATTCTTTACCAACTGAGCCACCAGGGAAGCCCCAGTTAGCTAGCAAAGTTAGTAATAGCATGATTTTTGGCCTATTTCATTTGATGTCGAAGAGAAGAAATTGAATGTACAGCGAACAGATACACAGAATGTTTTTTTGAGTGCAACAAACTAAGCTTATATAAAGTAAATAAATATTGCACCTTCTGCTCCTCCTTCTTCTGGTACCTTCTTTCTAACTACGCCTTTTCACCTCCAGTATCTCTATCCCATATACACTGCCAAGAATTTTACATGCATGTGAATAGGCATTAGTGTGAAAAAGTAAAAAACAGGAAAGGTAAAGCTGATCACATCTTAGTGACCAGAGGTGGGCACACAGTGTTGGATTTTCTGTTGTCATGAATGGCTCATATGAGCCAGCTGACAGATTCACTCATTCAATTTTTAAAATTAACTTGGCAAATATTTTTTCAGTGCCTGTGTATCATGCCAGCCTCTCAGGATACCATGATAAAATGGACCCGGTCTTTGTGCAATACTTAAAAGAATCGTGTGTTGGAAAAAAGAAAAGAAAACACCTGAGTCTCCTCCTTCCTGTGTTTCTCCTTCATGCTCGTACAAATACCTCATGCTGCTGACAGTTGCGACACCAAATGTGTGTTTCCCACCTCCCCCAAGCGGTACTCTGTGACACCAGCAAGGGTCCTACAACTGAGCTCCGTTCTGACACTAGCTACTCGGAGGTAACTCCAGACCCCACATGTTAAAGGCTCAGTCCCACAAGATCACCCTGCCCCCCTCCATATGCCAATCAGAAGCAGTAGGTCCGCTGGTCACCCAGAACTTCAGTTTCACTTGGCTACAAATTGGAGGCTTCCATGCCCCCCTCCCTCCTGGATTTGGTTGATAGAACAGCCTACGGAACTCAGGAACTGCTTACTTATGTTTACCAATTACTCAAGGATGTGATAAAGGGTCCAGATGAACAGGCTAATACACAGGGGCATCCAGGAGCCCTCTCAGAGTCCTCTCACTAGGACAAAAATGCTCCTGTTGCTTTCATCACTTAGGAGTTTAAAGGGCTTCAGAAGCTCTGTGCCAGGAACAGGAGTCAGAGACCAATATATATTTTTGATTATCTCACAAATCCCTATTAAGTGAATCAGTTTATATTGCAAAAATCTCTATTTTCTGAATGAAGATACATCACTATCTTCTAAACAGAAGATGCAGTGTGTCTGTATAGGGGCATCTTCTCTGCAAAAAAAAAAAAGAAAATCTTTTTACATATATATCAAAAATAAAAATATATTAATTAGAATTTGAACTGCTTTTTGCATAACATATAAATACATATTATATGAGTTGATATTATATATGTGATATATAATATGTATTATATATAATTTATTGATTATTTATATATATTTTATACTTACTGTATTCATAATGGTGGTGGTTTAGTCGCTAAGCTGTGTCCGATTCTTGCGACCCCATGGACTGCAGCCTGCCACACTCCTCTGTCCATGGGATTCTCCAGGCAAGAATACTGGAGTGGGTTGCCATTTCCTTCTCCAGGGGATCTTCCTGATCCAGTGATTGAAACCGTGTCTCCTGCATTGTAGGCAATTCCTTACCAATTGACACTACAAGGGAAGCCCCCTGTATATATAATATAAATACTACTATATAGTAATATTATGTAATAATATATATGTATATAATAAAATAATATATAGCACATAATAATAATGCATACATAGCATACATTTCTCTCTTACATCCTCTGATCAGAATTACAAGGGATAAAGTCTGTGGTTTCCAGGTAATTCTCCTTTTCCCCCAAACTTCACTTCAATCTGAAGTGAGTTGGTCCATCAAGTGGAGTTGGTCTTTCCTAGAAGATGATTTGGCCAAAAGTCCTGTTAAAGGAATGTTAAAAAGAAGGCTGACATTTTAAAAACTTAAACGAAGTGATTCTTTCAGACTGGGAAGTTATATAACAGCTTCTTTGCAAATAGCTTGATCCGTACCATTTTTCTAGCTTCCACAAATATGCGTTAGTAGACAATACTTATTTTTCTCTCTCCGACTTACTTCACTCTGTATGACAGGCTCTAAGTCCATCCATGATTCTGTAAATGGCACAATTTCATTTCTTTTTACGGCTGAGTAGTATATGTGCCATGTCTTCTTTATCCATTCTCTGTCAGTGGACATTTAGGTTTCTTCAATGAAAGAGTAAAGGTTTGGTTTGGGGGTGAATGAGAAGCAGTTGTAAAACATGGCTGACTTAATTTATTATGCATTGATTACATCCTATTCTGAGCGAAGTGAAAAAAAAGTTGCAAGTGTTAGCCATTCCACCTGACTCTGCGACCTCATGGACTGCTGCCTGCCAGGCTCCCTTATCCACTGAATTCTCCAAGCAAGAATTACTGGCGTGGGTAGTAGCTATTCCCTTCTCCAGAGGATCTTTCTGACCCAGGGATTAAACCTGGGTCTCCTGCATTGCAGGCAGATTCTTTACGGTCTGAGCCACCAGGGAAGCCAGATTAGCGAGAGGGTATGAAAGTGACTAGGACCTGCTCTTCCAGCTCAGGGCTCGTTAAGGAGAAAGAGTCAGATAGGTGCTAGTGAAAACGGAGAACCATCATCAGGAGAACTGGGAAAAGACGGGTTAAATTTAGCAAAAATTCATGTTTTCATTTAGGTAAACATTAGGATGTGTCTATATTTCTATCGTTCCTTTCTCCAATGCCTTCTCTAAAGTGGGATTTAGTCCTTAAAAACTTAACATGAGAGAGAAGTGGTAAGACTTGACCAACCTACACAGATGTATAAGGACCACCACAAACTTGGTACAGAAGAGTTTTATCATCCTAAAATGTTCTAATGTGCAATCTGTAGTCCATACCTCCCTCCTACCTACTGGCTTCTAATAATCACTCTCTAGCTTTAGTGCCTTTTATAGACTATTTAAAATAAATGTTACCATAGATATTCTTTTGTTTCTTTTTTTTTTCAGTTAGCATAATATTATTGAGCTTACATTCATATTGTGAGTATCAGTAGTTTAAATCATTTCATTGATGAGTAGTGTTCTGGGGCTTCCCAGATGGCACTGCTGGTGAGGAACCTGCTCGCCAATGCAAGAGACCTAAGAGAAGCAAGTTCGATCCCTGGGCCAGGAAGATCTCCTGGTGGAGGGTCCTGGCTCCACTCCAGTAGTCTTGTCTGGAGAATTCCATGGACAGAGGAGCCTGGCGGGCTACAGTCCACAGGGCCACAAAGAGTCAGACACAACGGAAGCGACTGAGCTAGTATACATGTTCTGTTGTATGGATGTACGGGAATTTGTTGATCCAGTCACCAAATGATAGACATCTGTCTGCCGTCTACTTTTAGGGCTTTATGAATATGCTGCTATAAACATATTCAGTTCATATACATGTCTTTATGGGCTTCCCATTGGTTCTAGTGATAAAGAGCCCACCTGACAATGCAGGAGACGTAAGAGCTGCAGGTTCGATCCTTGGGTTAGGCAGATCCCCTTGAGGAAGGCTCAGTAACCCATTCTAGTTATTCTTGCCTGGAGAATCCCATGGACAGAGGAGCCTGGCGGGCTACAGTCCATGGGGTCTCGCAGAGTCAGACATGAATAAAGTGACTTAGCACACACATATGCATATGTCTTTATATGGTTGTAGGTTTTCATTTCTCCCAGATAAGTGCCTATGACTGTGATTACTGATCCTACTATAAGTGCACACTTAACTCTTTGAGGAATTGATGAACTGTTCCACAAAGCGGCTACACCATGACATATTCTTATCAGCAACGTATGAAACCTTCCGCTGTTCCACAGCCTCCGCAATATCTCATATTTGTCAGTCTCTTATATGTATTATTATACATGCCACTCTCTTTTATTGTGGCTTTAATTTGCATTTTCCTAATTTGAATGAGGTTGAGTGTCTTTTCATGGGCTGACTTGCCACCCGCATATATTCTTTGGTGAAATGTCTTTTCCAATCTTTTCTCCATTTTTCATTTGGGTTGTTGGATTACTGTTTAGTTTTATATATTCTGGACACAAGACTTTTATCAGGTAATATTTTCCAAGTATTTTCTTATGGGCCAACTTTAATGGAGGAATGCTTTGAGCTGGGACATGGCGAATATGCATGAAGGCAGTTCCTATGAGAGCACATAATGTCTGTCTCTCCTAGTCAAACATGCTCCATGTGGGTAGAAATGGTGTCTGCTGCTGAGTGTCCAAAGCCTAGCACAGTATCTGGAACATTAGTGATGCTTAATAAATACTTATTCAATAAGTGAGTAAGTGAATAAGCAAACAAATGATTAGTGAGTCACCGGTGCAAGCTGTACTAACGAGAAGGAAAAGAGATTTAGAAGGAAGAGATAAAGTTGGATAGGCAGCCTGGGACCTAACAGTGGGAGGCAGCGAATGCCAATCAGATCGGGTTTGGGCTTTATTTGTTAAGCAAATGAATGGTTTTAAGATGTGGACTGAGACAGTCTGAGCTAGGCTGTCTGTGCTGTGGTTGTCTGATGGATGCATTTGAGAGGATGAACCCTGACAGCTGGAAATCTGTTAGCATGCTGTACAGTATTCAAGGGGAGAGTTGATGATGGTCTGATCTAAGGAGATATAGTAACGTGATAAATGTGCTAGGGAGAGATTATCTGCAGAATTTAGAAGCTCACTGAATTGAGAAGAAAAAGGGAGATATCTGAAGTAGAATAATAGTCTCAAAAATACTGTATAGGGTAGAAATTTATGTAAGACACTACCTATGGCCATTATGCTCCTCCACCCCCCACTCATATGTTGAAGCCCTAATGTAACTGTATCAAGAGACAGGGCCTATATGGAGATGTGTTAGCCGCTCAGTCAGGTCTGACTCTTTGGAACCCCATGGACTGTAGCCCAACAGGCTCCTATGTCCATGGAATTCTCCAGGCAAGAATACTGAAGTGGGGTGCCATTCCTTTCTACAGGGAATCTTCCTGACACAGGGATCAATAATTAAGGTTAAATGAGGTTTAAGGGTGGATTTCCAGGTGACACAGTGGCAAAGAATCTGCCTACCAATGCAGGAGACCCAAGAAATGTGGCTTCAGATCCCTGGGTAGGGAAGATCCCCTGGAGAAAGAAAGGGCTACCCACTCAGCATTCTTGCCTGGGAAATCCCATGGACAGAGGAACCTGGTGGGCTATAATCTATGGGGCTGCAACGAATCAGACAAAACCGAACACAAGCACAGACACATGTAAGGGTGGGGAGCTGATCCAACAGGATTAGTGTCCTTAAGCAAGATGAGACAGATGACTTTCTTCATCGTGAAAGGATACAGTAAGCAAGGGGCCAGATGCATGCCAGGAACTGAACCCTCACCAGTAACTAAATCAACTAGTATCTTCATCTTGGATTTCACAGACTCCAAAACTAGGAACAAACAGATTTCTGTTGTTTAAGCCACTGAATCTATGGCATTTTGCTACGGCCTCCCAAGCAGACTACAACACAACACTGGAAAAACTGGGGAGTCTGACTGCTGTGGTAACCAGTTTAACTGAGAAAGATCCAGATATGAATGCTGGTTCTTAAAATGACAAACCATATGAGTTTTGGCAACTTACTAATTTATCTGAGCCTCAACGTCCTCATTGGTTCAAATGAAAATATGTTTGCTTCTAATGTTGTTAGAAAGAATTAACAAATAGTTATATTGACATCTAGTGTAGACCTGGCATAAGTCACTTTGTGGTTTTTGGATGTGAGCTCAGGCGTGTCCAGTTCTTTGTGACCCTATGCACTGTAGCCCACCAGGCTCCTCTGTCCGTGGGACTCTCCAGGCAAGAAAACTGGAGTAGGTTGCCATTTCCTCTTCCAGGGATCTTCCTCACCCGGAGACTGAACCCGCATCTCTTGTGTCTCCTGCATTGGCAGGCGGGTGCTTTACCATTGCACCACCTGGGAAGCCGTTATATCTTCTCCACTGTACAAATGGGGGAAATGAGGCTGGGAGAGGTTAAGGGAACTTCTCAAGGTCATGGGACAAGAAAATTGCCTAATAGGAACGAAAGTCAGGGTCTGCTTTGTGGCGAAATCCCCCATCTCTTTCCCAAAGAATCCGTTGGAAAATTTGAAGGTTGCTTTAGGACATAGTCTGAGAAGGAGGGGAACGTTTGCATGAGTCAGACCCACAGATGTGTTCAGCAGGCTTCCTAGGTGGGTTTTCTGCTCACCCGGCCTTTCCTTCAGCAGGATGTTGTGCATCAGCCACAATTTAGCCCCAGGTGCCCCTGGTGAGAAGGAGTTCTTAGAAAGCTGGCCTTGGATGTTTTCTCTGTGTCCCTCACTTACTGCAATTACAAATAAGGGTACTTTATGTGGTTGCTCCTACCCTATAATTTTGCTTTCAGTTGCCAAGATTAGTAAATTTGAGGTCTGATCACTGGGTTGGATGGCAAGCTTGGAGTTATTTTTCCTGTAACTTCCCTGAGGTTAAAAGTACAAATTTAAAATACTGATTGCTGCTGTAAATCAGTTTAAGAATTAGTTAGCCTAATTTCCACTTTTCCTCTTCTATCTCCCAGTATAATTTTGGAAGCCTTTCTTGTCAAGATCTTTGAGTTCCTTTTCCCTTCTTCCTCCTTTCTTCCTTCTCTCTCTCCCTTTCTCTCTTTTTTCCTTCCTCCCTCCCTCTACCTTCCCATCCACCTGTCCTTCGTTTCTTCTTTCTTTTCAGGTTGAATTGAATTGTATAAAGTCTCAAGGGCTAACGCTTGCATCAAAATAAACAAAACAGCTATCTATAACATCAGTCGCTAAACTACATGTGTTTAGAGTGGAAAATGTTATTATTACAGAGATGAACCTTAAAGCAAGAGGGGATCTGTAGGTAGTAAAACAGAACTGTATTAGCCAGATTTGAAAAGAAAACCTTGAAAAGGAAGGTACAAGATATTCACTGTAGTGAAAAACCTCATAAGGTGAATCTTTGGACTATCAAGTGTTCATCAAGTGCCAAGAAACCTACCCCAGATTTAGTTCTGGGCAACAGGGGATGCCAGACAAGCAGCCAAGACCTCAAGGCCTCTGAGGATATAATGGTAGTGAACTTATCTTTGTTTCTATAAAGGGTCTGGCACAGAAAGGACGTTTTAATAGATGTTTGTTGAAAGAGGGCCAATTTGGTTGCAAAGATAAAAATTATATACATGTAGCAAAAAAAAAAAAAAAAAAATTACATATGTATAGCAAATCTTCTGGGATTTGTTAGAAAGCTTCCCAGGTGGCTCCACCTGGGAATCCACCTGCCAAGGCAGGAGATAAGAGTTCAGTCCTGGATGGGAAAGATCCCCAGAGATGAAAAAGGCAGCCCACCCCAGTATTCTTGCCTGGAGAGTCCCATGAACAGAGGAGTCTGGCGGTCTACAGTCCATCGGGCTGCAAAAGAGTTGTACATGACTTAGTGACTAGACAACAACAACAACAACTATGGTTAGAAATATACTAGTTGCAAACAGCATAAAAAAAACCCAAAATTTTTAAAGTAAAGAGAATGTGTTACTTCACAAAAAGCCCATCTCTATAGCCCTATAAATAAAATCCAGTAATCATCTTAGCTTTGATCACTAACTCTAACTCTTGAACCAACTGGTGGCATCAGTCCCTCTAGAACATGTGGGAGAATGAACGCTGAACAGAAAACATAGTAAGCGTTGAAGTGCCCACTAGGTGTCTGCTGAATGATGTAAGCTTTCAAAGAGCAGAGGTCAACTAGGCTGAATATGATTAAGAAGACTTTATAAAAATGCCATATTTATATCTGGAAGATAGGCTGAATTTATTTAATCTTACAATAAAAGTAAGATAAAAGTTATTTTTGTAAGAAATTTAAAAGAACCTTGGAAAATAGAAAAAAGAAAAAAAGAAGCAAATAAAAACTTAACTATAACCTAGTTGTAACTACTACTACTATTTTGCATGTATGCTTGCAACTTAAAATGTGTGCTTATATATACAAATAAAGTAACATATGTAATATATGCATCCAAATGTATAAACATATGCTTATATTATATAATTAGGATCATGGCATAATTAAATTTGTTTATAGGCACTGCATAATTAGGATTAAGATGTATATATATACATATTTATGTTTTGGGTGCTACTTTTTCATTTAATATTATATCTAGGCATTTTCCTGATTTTTTGATAATTGTCTTAAAATCATTTCTGATTGTTGTATTTTACATAACCTTACAGGATTTAAGAAATAGATAAGACAAGAGATGGGGAGTAAACGTAGGTCATTTTGATGTGATATTAAATTGACTTGTGGAGGAATATATAATTTAGAAAGAATTGAACCCTAAAATTGGATAAAAATATAAAGTGGGTTCTTGAAAATCAAGTATTTTAGATTTTATGGGGCTTCCCTAGTGGCTCAGTGGTAAAGAATCTGCCTGTCAATGCAGGAGACATGGGTTTGACCCCTGGGTCAGAAAGATCTCATGGAGGAGGAAATGGCAACCCACCCCAGCATTCTTGCCTGGGAAATCCCATGGACAGAGGAGCCCGGCAAGCTACAGTCCATGGTGTCGCAAAGAACTGGACACGTTTGGGTGACTAAACAACAGTTTAGGTTTGATTCTGTAAGAAAAGGAAATTCTTGGAAGTTTTTTCCTCAGGGGTATATAAATATATAACCTTGAGTTAAATTTAACAGAAGGGCAGTCTGACAAAATTGTTGAGAATAGATATGAGGAAATATATGGATATTTTGAGAGTAGAAAGAGATGGGCATTAACACATTGTGCCATCCCACTGTGTGTAGGCACCAAGCTAAACATTTCACATGAGAAAAACAAAAGAGGAGGTTGGGAGAATTTAGCAATACTGTGTTTGAATGCCATATCTCCTGTATCTAGTGTGACCTAGGTTAGAAGACTCAACTCCCCTGAGAGTGAATCTCTTCACTTAAAAAGAGAGATGATAAAACCTTCCATCATAGAAGCGTGGTAGCTTCTGAATGAGGTGAAAGCTGTAAAATGCTGGGTGCACCCTGCAGAAATTAGCACCTATTTGTCTTTCCTTTTCCTCCACAAATGATTGGAATAAGATAGGAACCTGACTTCATCAGGGCATGTGACTGGGTCCCCACCCATGTCTGGGCCAAATATCCATTCACAGATCTGTGTGTGTGTGTGTGTGTGTGTGTGTGTGTGTGTGTGTGTTGGGGGGGTGGGGTGTCGGGGGCATGGAGGAGTCCAAATTTTCCCAAGGGCTTGCTTCGGCATCTAGGATTGAGAACCTCTGGACTATAAGTTCAGGGAGAAAGAAAATCTCACAGTTTATGTGGGGAAGTGAGAAGATATCAGAAATTAAAAGATAGAGAATAAATTATTACTACTATGGTTTTTGCAGTAGTCATGTATGGATGTGAGATTTGGACCATAAAGAAGGCTGAGCACTGAAGAACTGATGCTTTCTAACTGTGGTGCTGGAGAAGACTATTGAGAGTCCCTTGGACTGCAAGGAGATGAAACCAGTTAATCCTAAAGGAAATCAACCCTGAATATTCATTGGAGGGACTGATGCTGAAGCTGAAGCTCTAATATTTTGGCCACCTGATACAAAGAGCTGACTCATTGGAAAAGACCCTGATGCTAGGAAAGATTGAAGGTAGGAGGAGAAGGGGATGACAGAGGACGAGATGGTTGGATGGCATTACTGAGTCAATGGACGTGAATTTGAGCAAACTCTGGAAGATGGTGAAGAACAGGGAAACCTGATGTGCTGCTCTCCAGGTTGCAAAGAGTTGGACACAACTGAGCAACTGAACCACAATAGTAACAACCTGATAGCAGGCATGTGATCTGGCAGAAATTACCCAGGAAATAATACTCAATAAATTAACCAAGAACAGAATTGTTTTTGACTCAGATGGACAATATAACCAGCATGCCCAACAAGTCTTAAACTTTTGAGGGTCTCACTCTGGAGGTCATCATGTCTCATCATCTTGACTCTCCAATGAGTCTCCCTCTTTAGAGCCATGGTGACCTTCACAAAGCATCTTGTGAGAGGGGCAAGGTAGGGAGGTCAATCATTCTCCCACCTTCTAGAAAAATGGAGTTTATCCTGGCAACCAAGGAGATGGCAGAATCCATTGCTAAATGCCTCTGAGTCAAGAGAAGCAAGGCATCTGGAAGACCCAGGTGTTAGTCTCAACTAGTGGCTCAGATGGTATAGAATCTGCCTGCAATGCAGGAGACCCAGATTTGATCCCTAGGTTGGAAAGATCCCCTGGAGAAGGGAATGGCTACCCACTCCAGTATTCTTGCCTGGAGAATCCCATGGACAGAGGAGCCTGGGGAGCCACAGGCCATTGGGTTGCAAAAAGTAAGACATGACTGAGAGACCAACACTTTCACTTCACTTCCTCACTGTGTATACCACAAATCTAACTTCACTTATGTGGTTCTTGATTTCCTCAACTATAACACAAGGGGGTAGAGTACATGACCCTGTGGGCTTTCACTAGTTTTCACAAATTAAAAGCAGGTGAGTGCAAGCATGCAACTCAGGCTCTTTGCAGAGAAGAATCCCTGAGCACCAGAGATCCTTACTAAATAATTGGTCTTGGAGGAAACTTTAGTGACTTTATTCTCAGGTCTCCCAGTCTTTCCTTTCATATAGGTGTATCTGTGAGCCAGCTGTGTATTGTGGTATCACAGCTTGGGTGGAAATTCTGATTCTGTCACTGATGATCTGGGAGACTTAGAAAATTAATTTCCTAAGCTTTGGCTTCCTCATTGGTATTACGGTTGTCATAACATCCCAATAGCATCTCAGAGGCACCACGAAGCTGAATGAGTCAGGTATATAGAATGCCTCACCCAGTGATTGGCACAAAAATCAGTCCCAGCATCTCTCACACTCTCAGGATCTATCTTTTCTCTGTGTGTGTGTGTATTTCTAACTTTACAGAACTGCATCATAACCAGCTAGTTATCTATATCACAACACATTTTGTTCTTCCTGGAAAATATGGCTTTCCTTGGTGCCTAGGAGAAAGCTAAACACACAGTGAAAAGACATGAATACTGATGAGTAGCAAAGATAAAGCTGGAAAGGCCAAGCAAGATCTCTGCCTTGCCAAGCACAGGTTCTAGATGGGGCTGGGTAGCAGTTCTGCTCTGGACATAGGGTAAGATTTTGAGCAGTCATTTAACTATCTCCATATTCCAGAATATAGTTCATCAACTATAAAATAGGACTGCCACAAATTTGGAAGAGTGATGTCTGCGAGAAGCAGTCTGCTGCCCTAGCTAGAAGTGCAACCATAGAAATTATCAATGCATTTGCTAAAGATGTCTTAGTAGATCAATCTCCACTGTCTTTTTTTCCCACTAAGTCCTTGAGACCCTCTTCTGCACTCAGAGATTTTCCACTGACTTGCTGGCAAGTCCTCAAGGTGACTGGAGAAAGGCATCTTGCAGACTGGGAGGTGGAGAGTCTGCCTTACCCCATAAGCGCTGTGAGCCGAGACTCCACACAGACACACACACACACACACACACACACACACACGCACACAGCCCATCAAGAAAATAAATTACTGAGTGTGGGGCTCACATGTGTCTTTGCAATTGCCATCCTAGTGACCCCCAGATCCTTCACAAGCCTGAGTCCTGGGCAGAAAGGAGGAGAAGGTTGGCTGTCGCAGGCTTCCAGATGCAGAGGAGGATCTCCCACACTGCGCCTCCCAAGTGCCCGGTTCCCTTCCATTTATTTTTGTGGCACT
Source organism: Ovis aries (assembly GCF_016772045.2). Lineage (NCBI taxonomy): Eukaryota > Metazoa > Chordata > Mammalia > Artiodactyla > Bovidae > Ovis > Ovis aries. Next base: position 11,729,792 of record NC_056071.1, on the reverse strand, counting down.
GACTGTGAGTGCAGCCAGCCGTGCGGCAGCGGAGAGATACCCCAGAGAAAGAGGAAACCCGTCGAGCTATTTTTCACCATTACATACTTCACTTCTTAATAAATGAGATCCAGAGCATGCAAACAGCCTGTCTTGTAGATCATCATCTTAGGGAAAATCAGAGACCTAACTGCAGTGCAAAGTAAAAAAAATAATAAATGAAGCTAGAGGAGCGCCCATTCGGGTGAGATTTGATACCATAACTCTCCTCTGATAGCATCCTGTTCCTCCCTAGAAGTTTCCGCGCCTCTGAGACGTATCAGGGCTCTAATGGTGGTTGAAAAAAGGAAGGCGCTAGATCTTTCTCTGTCCGCAGGCCAGCTTATTTTCACCAGCAGAAAGAGATTTATTTATATGTAAGAGTGGAGAAGAACTCAGTTGAGACCGAGTCGTATTTCACCTGACACAATCCCTGGTGGTCACTGATTGGTAAGTGGCGTGAATTATGAGGGTTTTATCAGCTACCTATGCCAAGCAGCGCCTCAAACCTCGTATTTCAGGATTGTAACACCGCACTGAGCCAGTGGACACGTGACATACCCATCCCAGCCTGGCAGAGCGCTCAGATTCTCCAGAGACTGGGCTTTCATGGCTTCTTCCAGTCTCTGGGCTTTATCTTGGTCCTTCAGCAGAAAAGCCCACATTTGGATGCAGCTCAGAATGTTGAGGTCACCAGCGCTGCTGGCTCTGTCAACTAAGGGGATCAGTGGACAGTAATACAATCTTCCCACATCCACCAGGGAATATAATATTTCACACAGAAAATAACAAAATACTCCCACGGCCCCGGGGCAATATCCTGAAGTTGTTTGAGGTGAAAGAAAATAACTGTCTTTGGGGTAAAAGAATTTAGACTCTTTAGCAGTAAGCTTGGTTTGCCTTATGTCTTAAACTATCTGAATATTTATTCAGAGCTACTGCAGGTGAGAAAAGGTCATAGCTGTCTGACACAATCTTATGAGATTTCTTTGCTCACTTTTTGATGGCCCGAAAGCCCTCTGAGATGAGAATTGAGGTCTTTCTGGCCAAAAGCTTGCAATTTCCTGGTACATTTTAACAGGACACCTGGTGGATCTCTGCATGCCTGGTAAGTCACTTCAGTTGTGTCCGACTCTTTGTGACCCCATGAGCTGTAGCCTGCCAGGCTCCTCTGTCCACAGGATTCTCCAGTTGAGAATACTGGAGTGGGGTGCCATGCCCTTCTCCAGGGGATCTTCCCTACTCAGGGATCGAACCCACATCTCTAACATCTCTTCCATTGGCAGGTGGGTTCTTTACCACTAGCGTCACCTGGGAAACCTGGTAGATCTCTAAGCCTCTAGAAAATTCAGGATGATCTGGCCTTCGTATCAGATGGTTCTGGGAGAAAAGGGAGCAGAACAAACTGGGTCTTAACTGCTCTGTATCTTTGGTTTGTGGGTTCAGATATGCAGGAAAATGGAGAGAAACTAGTTTCCTTCTTGGGCCATGAAACTAGTAGAAGAGGTTCCACTGCTTTAACTATAGGTGAGCTGGTTCCCAAGCTCCTTTCAATGGGAGTAAACATTGTCCTAACAATTAAGCTTCTCTGCTTTCTTATAGGGGCTTCCCTGGTGGCTCAGTGGTAATGAAACTGCCTGCCAATGCAGGAGATGCAGGTTCAGTTCCTGGGTTGAGAGGATCTACCGGAGAATGAAATGGCAACCCACTCCAATATTCTTGCCTGGAAAATCCCATGGACAGAGGAGCCTGGCTGGCTACAGTCCACGGGTCACAAAAAGTTGGACACGACTGAGCAACTAAACAACAACAATTCCTGTAAAGTACAGGGCTAGAGGAACAGGGAAGTCTTTTAGGCCCTTAAAAATGTCAAAAATGTGAAACAGTCTGTTGCACTCTTTCCCTCCCTGGTTGAAGTGATGTGGGCAGCTTGAGGGTGGGAGAGAAGAGTAGACGGAAAGCACAAGCAGGAGTCCTGATAGCCTGATAACCTGTTTTATCATCTGTCTCTTAAGCTGTCTTGATGCTCCCAGTGAAGCTGAGGTGGATGGAAGGAAAAATCAATGAACCAGGAGTCCAGAGACTGAGTTTGAGTCTTTCATGGTTTCACAGAAGTGAACTATTCTGAGTTCTGTTCATCTATGAAAAGGAGAAATCCTGTTTACTCTTTGTAGGTCTTGGTCTTTTCAGTAGGGATATTAGAGCTAAGACTGTATACCTGCTCCCAGGTTCCCCTGGGGCTCAGTGGGGCCACGTGACTTCTAACCAATAGAATGTAAACGGAAGCATGTGGCTGATGAAAGCCTCCCCTGAGTGACCTTCCACGTTGCCTCCCCAAATACCAGCCAAACCCACAGGTTCCCATAGCCCAGGAAAAAGGAATACAGAATCCACATTACAAGTTTGGGCCCCCAGGTTGCCATGAAGAAGCTTCTGTTTCTACCAAGAACACCCATGCTGGACTTTTTCAAGAGTAAAAATTAAAGTTTTTTTTTTTTTTTTTTTAATGTAAAGTCATTGAAGTCTCAGGGTTGATTTGTTATAGCAGCTAGTATTATTCTAATTAGTATAAGAATCAAGTAAGACTAAAATGATAAAATGAATATAAAATACCATGCAAATGCTAAAACCCTGTACAGATTTTGGGATTTTTGTTGGTGTGGTTGCATGAAGTGTTGAGTGATTTAGTCACTAACTCATGTCTGACTCTTTGTGACCCCATGGACTGCAGCCCACCAAGTTCCTCTGTCCATGGGATTTGCCTGGCAAGAATACTGGAGTAGGTTGCCATGCCGTACTCCAGAGGATCTTTTCAAACCAAGAATCGAACCTGGGTCTCCTGCATTGCTGAACCATCAGGGAAGCTCCTAAGTGAGTAACTGCTAAAGGTACAGCGAAATAAAATACTACTGGCTAATATTTATTCAAATCTTATGTGGTGTATTGAATTTACTCCTCCTGACCACCTTAAGTAAAAACTTTCCTGATTTTTCCTTGAGGAAACCAAGCTTTAGAGAAATCAAGTCAGATGCCTAAAATCATGTAACTACCAAAGGCTGAAGGCTCTCATAGAAGTTCTATTCTATTTTTGTAAATCTGCTTTAAACTCTAGTATGCTGCTAAGCTGCTAAGTCCCTTCAGTTCTGTCCTACTCTGTGCGACCCCATAGACGGCAGCCCAGCAGGCTCCCCCTTCCCTGGGATTCTCCAGGCAAGAACACAGGAGTGGGTTGTCATTTCCTTCCCCAGTGCATGAAAGTGAAAAGTGAAAGTGAAGTCACTCAGTCGTGTCCAACTCTTCGCGACCCCATGGACTGCAGCCTACCAGGCTCCTCCATCCATGGGATTTTCGAGGCAAGAGTACTGGAGTGGGATGCCATTGCCTTCTCTGAAACTCTAGTATAGTGTTCCTAAAACTTAAACTTCTTTTAGAGGAAAGTCTAACTGTTTACTTCCTTTATCTCAGAGGAATAACAGCAGAGAGATGTTCACATAGAACATTCTGTTCATTCCAATGGAGCTGAAAACCCTGATGTTGGAAATGACACTGTTTAAGTCATTCTCCAAGTGTGGACAGCTACTTCTCACCTAAAACCACACAGTTCAAGTAATTGAGTTATCAATTTTCTTACATTAAAGGTAACCCAGGACAGCCAAAAGCTTGGGTAGATAAAGAGTTTTTTTTTCCCCCCAATTCTGTTTTCCTTAAGCTTCAAAAGTGCACTTGCCAAAACAGTGCAATTTGAACTGCTCATTAAATATTTTTACCAGGTGAGGAATTGCTGGTACATTCCATTTTGTCAGTGATGATTTTATATTTGTCACTCTTAGTGGATAGACTATCCATGGATGGTGTACTATTTACACATTCATTTTGGACACTGTTTGGGGTATTATTTTCCTTCAAGGGCAAGTAATGGAACCAAGCAGATTATTTATTTCATACACTTTGAAACTATTGGGGGCTGTAATAGATGTTAGCCTTGACCTAAGGCATTTCAGATGCAAAGCCTCTATCAAAAATCTACTCATTATATCGTGAAAGAGTAAGAGGACTTGGCCATTTCCCCCTGGTTCAGAAACCCAATTCCCATCCTTTCAAGCACAGGTATTGTGGTTGCCTTCCTCAGACTTGAGAATTCTGGTTTGGTTAAACTTTCTGCTGTTCAGATAAAAAACAGCAGCAATTTTCTGCTTGAATTTCTCTGTGACTAAATCCATTGATCATCCTTTCTCTCTGTGAGTGAGAAGTGTGTTTTCTCCTTAATAACTCCTATCCTTCTCCTGGATTTTCCCCCCCGCCTTCGCTTGTTTGTGTTGTGTGGTCAGTCCTGTGCGCTATTCCTCTGAGAGACAGAGGGAGCGCAAAATTGAAGTTATTTTATGCTTGGGCTCCCTCGGTCCCAATTTTCAAATCTTCGTGTCAATTTTCACACATCAGTGTCATGTGGTGAATGTTATGGAAATTTCAGTGGGGTCCTTGGGAGGCAATTTATACACGAATCGCTCCCCCCACCCACTACCATTCTGCTGCAATTCCTGTCTTTTCTAAGAATAAGTGGATCTATAATTAATGTGGATTTTAAAATATAACGGCATTCAGAATTCTCATAGCAGGTTTCCGATGCCATGTCTTCTTTGCAGTATAAACACAAAAGCCTAAATGCTTGCTAGCTCTCTCTCTCCTAATAAATGGGCTTGGGTAAAAGGAATAAAAATTACAGTTTGTTGGCGGTAAAGAGCAACTAATTACTCAGGAAGAAGCATGTTTTTATTTTTCAAAACTGCACTGAAAATGGTTTATCATGCAATAAATTTGCTAATCACCAGTTAGGAAACACAGTGCCATCACCACCTACCCACAGCGGCTGCCTTTGAAAGTTGGTATGTTACAGTTTGGATAGGAAATTATATCCTTTTGAAAATGAACATGACAGAAGATGTTCATTGAATAGTGTAAAACTCTTCAGCAGTTGGAATTCAAACTGCATAAACAAGAGCGTGGTTAACAGGGCCAAAAGACAGCAACTGCCGGCTTTGCCTTCGCTTGGTGAGCAGGTCACCCCCTGACCCCTTCTCATGAAGATAATTATTCATTTCCTTTTGCTCCCCCTTTAACAATGAAAGTCGAAGACTTTCAATGGAAGAACACAGACTGGCCTTAATTTTTTTCCACTCTAAACTCCCTTTTTCTCAGTTCCCTGTCAGTCTATAAATCTTGATTTCTGACAGCTTCCATTGGATGCATTTTAAGTCACTTCAGTCATATCCGACTCTTTGTGACCCCATGGACTGTAGCCCACCAGGCTCCCTGTCCGTGGGATTCTCCAGGCAATAATATTGGAGTGGGTTGCCATGCCCTTCTCCAGGGCATCTTTCAGACTCAGGGATCAAACCTGCATTTGTTACGTCTCCTGCACTGGCAGGCAGGTTCTTTACCACTAGCAGCACCTGGGAAGCCACATAGCTTCCATTAAGTTTTCAAAAAAAAAAAAAAAAACAAAGAATCACTTTCTGATCCATAATTTTAGGAGTCCAGTTTGATGAACTTGAAACCACACAAGTTAATAATAGGTCCAGTCCAACATATCCTTGCCACTAGCCCATTCTCTTGTTTCAAAGGTCTTAAGTGATGTTGTTTATTCTGTTCTCACCAGAAAAGATGGCTGTTACTATTCCTAAAAAATGATGTCTGGTGTCCTCCTTGCTTCCACGTCACTTTTACTGTTACTCTGTGATATTTTCTTCTTAGACTTCTTAGTCTCAAGGATCACCTTATTTTTGTGTATGTTGATTAATTTGTTGTCTGGTCACCCACTGCAAGGTCAGTGCTCTGAGTAGAGGAAACTTTCTGTTTTGAAAGTGAAAGTTGCTCAGTCGTGTCCAATTCTTTGTGACCCCATGAACTATATAGTCCCTGGAATTCTCCAGGCCAGAATACTGGAGTGGCTAGCCTTTCCCTTCTCCAGGAGATCTTCCCAACCCAGGGATTGAACCCAGGGCTCCCGCACTGCAGGCGGATTCTTTACCAGTTGAGCTACCAGGGAAGCCCAGAAGCCCTTCTGTTTTGATCATGTCTAAATCACTTGTTTCTGGTAGAATGCCTAGCACAGAGTAGTTTTCAGTATGTCCAGAAGGAATTGATGACTGAATCCATGAATGAGTGAATAAATGAAGGGATGTGTTGGTTTTCTACTCCTTTCTCACAAAACAAAGCATTCGCTGGACATAACTTAGCGGTCCCACCACTCCTCAAGCATATGGGTGTCTAAAGGCATTGTGTCTTGGCTGTGCAAGTCAGGAGGAGGTGTTTGAACTTTCCTTTTGATGAGAAGGAAGCGGCAGTAAACTGCATGGTCAGTGTTCCTTTATTTAGAGAGAAGGCATAGTGTAGGAAGTTTCTAATTGAGCCTGATTCTCAGAAGGTCACTGGGTCACCAGGGTGTCGATGGCCTAGTGGCAAAGGAGAAGGTGCTCACTCACTAGGTAGGAGACTCCAGTGGCAGCCCTCCACCCCTGGCCTCACACAGTGAAGTCTTAGACCAGCACCTTCTTTACCAGCTATGCAACTAGGAGCAGTTCACCTAAATGTCCATGTCTTTAGTGGTCTCATTGGAAACTGCCATCATAACCCCAACCTCACCTTGAAGCATTAAAATTAAATGAAAATAAATGTGTAGCATCATTTTGTAAACGATTGAGAGCCATAATAATATGTCAACCAAGTTGATATGGATGAAAAGGGAAGTGATACATAAAAAGCTAAAAGGCTATACTTTTGTGTAGAAAAATTTTGTCCTCTCCATGTTATAAGACAGGTAGGTAAGGAAGTCATCATTTTATGGATCTCTAAACTGAGGACTAAGGAAGCTGTGTGTGCTTAGCATCGTAGATAATGCTATCAATCTGTGCACCCTGATTGTACCTCAGATCTCTTGGCAATTAATGCAATCATTTGTTTCCAGACAGCAATTCTGATTCTCTTTCAAGAGGAGCAGTCACTGGTGGCACTAGGTTGTGAGTAATGCTGACCTCAGATCTGAGGTTTTATCAGGCAGCTTATCGGATGTGGCCTGGTATGGACAAATTTGAGGGTAAGCATGAATCCAGGTCCAGAAGAAAAACGGTCAGAGCAAAGAAGAGGGGTCCAGGACTTTCTATATTAATAGCCCTGAGATGCCCAAATATGAGGGTTGGGAATGTGGTCAACTGTGTATTGAGCAAATGGTCAAGGCTGATCCAAAGATACAGGGGAGCAGCAACAACTGTGCTTCCCAATAGGTTCTTCCATAAAGACAGCAGTCTTTTATCAGCTTGAGAGGATTCTTCTAATTAAAACAGTTATGGAAGAGGAAGGAACAAAGGGGAACCCCTATAGCACAGATGCGGTCCCTACCTAAATGAAGACTTTGCCATAGAATTCTGTGGGCATAATCTGAAAGAAACAATCATTTTGGGGAACACTGTTTTAAAGAAAGTTAGGAAGTTTCTTTATGCAGAACTTCCCAGTGCCTTTACTAGTTGTTTAATGTGGTTTAATAATAGTTACGCCCATGAAACAGCCTCTTTGAATTTCAAAAAGTTTACAATGGACTCCAAAGTTTACAAAGGACTTCAAGGACATCCAAGAAGGGTGTGTGGTTTTTCCTAAATGTGTTCCAACATAAGAGGCACATATTTTTCTGGAATATTTTGATGGAGTAGTATTCCACAAAAGATGATTTTCTCACTTTGGTCTAGGGAAGGGTTTACATTGATTTAGGTTATGTTTTGTACACAGCAGTGAAATGACACAGTTGTTTTTTTATTTAACTAATTTTGTTATTAACAGCAAGTTGTAGTCATTTTAACTCTTTGTTTTATTGTTTCACTATGAAAGGTAGGCAATTTCACAGTGACAGAAAATTTAGAGCAGAGAGAGGATCATGTCTGCGTTAAAATGGGTGTATTTTTCTACTTAGAGTTATTCTGGAGTATTTCTTTTTCGTGTTCACATTTACACCCAGAAATGTCTTTATGGTCCAATGACTGGAACTCGATTAGAACATGATAGATTCTTTTGCTTTTATAGGATCAAAGAGGCTTACTACTCATTAAAGTTCTCACAGTAACCTTCTTTCTTAAGTCTGTTTTCAGATTTAGCCCAGGGGAATGGAGTTTGCTAAAGCTGACATCGTTTGGACAATATTTAAGCGGCATGACATTACATCAAGTTCATCTACTTTTCGCTTCCATTTTGATTCTCCTCCTACGTAATTGTTACTTTGAGAGCAGGGAACTGACCTTTTCCTTCTTTCCTGGTTTAGTGCAAGAAGATGGAATTAATCCTTTGACATGAAATCAGAGCTGTAGATTCTAAGACTCTAATCTAGCACATCCCTGTCTTGATTATGGGATAGCCTGTTACTGGTTTCTCACTGCAGTTTTCTCATTCGTAAAGTGGTACTAATGCCTCTAACCTGTAATATGGATAAGTGAACAAAATTGTGTGCTTTCATTTCTATTTACTTGAAATATTCTGCAAAACCAACGGAGGCTTCAAGAGAATACTTTACACAGGTCCATTATCAGCAAAAATGAGATACAGCATAGTTTGGTATTTAAGGGGAACAGATTCTAGAGTCTTATTGCCTTGGTCGACCTTTTGCCCCTGCGAGATTTTGCACGAGACATTGGCCTTCCTGTGTCTCGGTGTTCTTTTCTACAAAACGAGGTTGTTGTCATAATTCTTAGCTCATAAGGTTATCCCTGAGTTTAAAGATAATCCACATAAAGCAATTAGGGTCACAACCTTTGACAGTATTCACTACTATCACTACCACTTTGACTGGTAAGTTTCACCTATATCTATTTTTCCTACTAGAAGTTTATGAAATCTAAACATGTAGAAGCAGGGAGGTAGCCTCCTCAAGCTAAATGGAAACATTTATGCTGTTATTGTTAGACAGTTACAACATCTTTCGCTGTAACCTAAGTATCTGTTGAATCAATAAGTGAAGTCATTAATTCCATCTTTAATTTCAGATTCTTTGCAAGCATGTAGGCTATCATATGTCCTATTAATTTTTTCTTTTCTTCTCCCTAGGAAGGGCTAAGAATCAGGACAAATGGAGTCGGTGTCAGGCGGAATTTACCTCCATGGGTATAATTAGTTTGAACAAACGTACGAGAAACAGATCTCTTTTTTCCACCTGAAAGGACCATCACTATGTCCTCCTTCTTTCCAGCTGGAAGGCCTCATGAGCTTCTAGCTTTGCAGGCTCAGCTTGACATCTCCACTTCCAGGCCAGCTAGTAGTCACTGATGATAAATCTGATGAAAAGGACACGGGTGGGTGCAGAGGAAGCAGACCAGGGTGGACGATGAGAGGAAGTGCAGAAAATAAACAGCCTTAATGCCTTGGACACTGAGGCACGTGCTAAAGGCACACTGCCGTCCAGCTGATGACCCCTTTACCAGAGGCAGGACGTATGACTCCCCTTGCCCTGCATCTTAGCAGCCCCCAGCTACCCGATGAACCAGGGAGTCTGATAGGTGCCTTCAGGGCTGTGCAAGATTCTACACATCACAGTAAGCCACAAGGCAGGGTTTCATTTTGAAGCATCAACTGGGGAAGTTAGACATCTCTGATTATGTAAGGTGAGGGCTGTGTGCTCACTGCCTGAGTCGGTGCATCTCAAGCATGGCTACATATGTATGAAGAGAGATAGAATTATTGATAGGAAGGTGTGACTATAAATCTAAACACATTATCTACCATTTATTTATCCATCTAGCCGTTCATCCATCCTTCTGTCCTCTATCCTCTCACAGCGGCTCAGTCGTGTCCGACACTTTGTGACCCCATGGACCATAGCCAGGCTCCTCTGTCCGTGGGATTCTCCGGGCAAGAATACTAGAGGTGGTCATTCCCTTCTCCAAGGGATCTTTCTGATCCAGGGATCAACCCCTGGTCTCCTGCATTGGCAGACAGATTCTTAACCATCGGAGCCACTAGGGGAGCCAAACATATTATCTGTCATTTATTTATCCATGTATCCATTCATCCATTCACCCACCCAGCCAGCCATCCACCCATCCATCCATTCATCCATCCGTCCATCCACCATTTCTCTTCCCCTTTCTTTACATCACTTTTAACCAGAGTTCCCTTTTCGTCCTGCGAGAAAGGACCCAAGTGCTGCTCAACACGTCCAGCTAGTTTGGCCCTCCCATGCATGCTGGACCTTGCTTTAATCCTTTTCTTCATGCTTTCCTTTCCTTTCCATGCAGCTTTGGATCTTGAAAAGCGAGAGCCCTTTCCTGGGCTTTGCTTTTCATTTGTTCAGTGAGTGTTGCAGAGAGGGCTGGCATGACAACCCCTTGAGGCTGAGTCCTGTTGATTAGAGCATGGATTTTGAGCAAGCAGCTGTACTCGCACGCCCCCCTCAGTGACCCTTGCCAGTATTCCTCACCCATGACCTTCAGGGATTGTCTCCTGGGGAAGCAAGGTCAGGCTCTGTGTCCATCAGGCTGCGCTTCTACTAGCTGTGTGATGGAGCATTTTCTGATGTTGACACCCATGCAGTGGGAGTCGGATGGAGGCTGGTTTCTCATTTCACATTGACCTGTCATCTAAGAAGGCCTGCTGCTTATCCTCGGTTTCACAGTGCTCCCAAGCCGCATTGACATTCCCAGCCTGCTGCACGGGCTGCCGCATCTGCTGCTATAACTTATGAATTTGAGGCACTTTCACTGGGGAATCATGTTTTCTCTGCTAAGAATATAGGTCTATGAGCTTTTTATCCCTAATGTGTAATTTTCTTGAAGAGTATTCTGATCATAACATGTATTTCTTTCCCTGCTCTTTGTACTCATTTTGACGTTAAAATAAAATGTAATAATTAAATGGACTGGAACACTTAACGTGATTTGATTGGCAGACACAATGACTGTTTACAGAAGCAGTTGGAAAAACTTTACTTTCCCTTGATGCCATCAGCTTTGCCTTATAGCCCTATAAATCCTGAGGATTTTCATATTGGCAGATTATCCAAATATTTTCACTGCAAAGTGAATAGGACCAGAGGACACAGACATGTCCTTTAACACTTGAGGCTCAACAACTGTTGTCTTTTGATTAACTAGACATTTTTCAAGCATTCATTCTTTTATGAAAACCTTTCTAACATACGCATACTTTTTAATGCAATTCTTTCTGGAGTGAATAATCTAATAAAAATTGCACAAATATGGGAATTTTCAAGTTATCTCAATGGTTCCTGGGGCCAAAATAACACTGTATTTAAAATTAAGATTATTTGGAAGTAATTCCCTCATGGTCCAGTGTTAGGACTTCAAACTTCCATTGCAGGGTACACAAGTTCCATCCATGATGAGGAAACAATTAAGATCTTACATGCTACACAGTGGCAAAAAAAAAAAAAAAAAAAAAAAAAAAGTGATAGTATTTTTTAAAAGAAAGAAAAATAAAGACTATTTTGAAAAAATTCATGTTGTATGGTTACTCTTAGTGGGAAAGTTTTAATAAGGAAATGTTCAGCTCAGTGTTTTGAGTACAGAGTAACTACATGTGTGAATTTAGTGGATAATTAATTGTGTTAGGCAGAAAAGATTATATGCCTACAGACTAAGTGCAGGGGCCAGTTTGGTCAGCTGAGAAATTAAGTCCAACATAGAGTTTTCCTTAGTCCCATGAGACTCTGCTCAGTCATCTGAACCAACTGGACTTCTGCTTTCGGTGCTACTGCATAGCTGTCAAGGAGGTGGGTTTTTCCTTCCCCGTTGGGTCCATATCTCTTGTTCAAGTTCCCCTAATCTAGCCTGACAAGTTTTGTTGTTGTTCTTTTTTAGTTCTTTGCTTAAAAAAAATTTTTTTTGATGCGAAGATAATTGGTCTACAATTTTCTGTTGGTTTCTGCCATATATCTGCATGAGTCAGCCATAGGCATACACGCGTCCTCTCCCTGCTGAGCCCCCTTCCATCTCCCACCCCATCCCACCTCTCTAAGGCTGTCAGAAAGCGCCGAGTTTGAGTTCCCTGCATCACACAGCAAATGCGCATTGGCTGTCTATTTTGTGTACGGTGATACATATGTTTCTATGCTCGTCTCTCCATTAGTCCCACCCTCTCCTTCCCCAGCTGTGTCCATGGGTCTGTTCTCTCTGTGTCTCCACTGTGCCCTGCAATTAGTTTCATCAGTACCATCTTTCTAGGTTCCATATATATGGGTGTTAATATACAGTATTTTTCCTCTCTTTCTGACTTACTTCACTCTGTGTAATAGGCTGTAGGTTGATCCACCTTCTTAGAATTGACTCAAATGCTTTCCTTTTTATGGGTGAATAATATTCTATTGTATATATGTACCACAACTTCTTTATCCACTCATCCATCAGTGGACATCTAGGTTGCTTCCATGTCCTGGCTTTGGAAATAGTGCTGCAATGAACATTGGGTTACATGTGTCTTTTTCAATTATGCAATTATGGTTTCCTCAGGGTATATGCCCAATAGTGGGATTGTTGGATCATATGGTAGTTTTATTCCTGTTTTTTTTTTTTCTTTTCCTAAAGAATCTCCATACTGTTCTCCATAGTAGCTATAGCAATTTACATTCCTAGCAACAGTGCAAGAGTTTTCACCAGACCCTCTCTGGTGTTTATTGTTTGTAGATCTTTGATGATGGTCATTCTGACCTAGCCTGACCAATTTGAAGTAGATGGGTCTTGGATTCCTGACCTGCAGTGTTCTTTGTGGATGTCTGAAAGTCCCACACAATAATTGTGATTTTCTTCTTTTCTCTCCCTTTCCATTGCCCCTGATTAGCTTCTGGGCCAATTATTGCCTCTTTCAACCAACCTAGATAGTATATTCAAAAGCAGAGACATTACTTTGCCGACTAAGGTCTGTCTAGTCAGGGCTATGGTTTTTCCAGTAGTCATGTATGGATTCGAGAGTTGGACTGTGAAGAAGGCTGAGCACCGAAGAATTGATGCTTTTGAACTGTGGTGTTGGAGAGTCCCTTGGACTGCAAGGAGATCCAGCCAGTCCATTCTGAAGGAGATCAACCCTGGGATTTCTTTGCAAGGAATGATGCTAAAGCTGAAACTCCAGTACTTCGGCCACCTCATGTGAAGAGTTGACTCATTGGAAAAGACTCTGATGCTGGGAGGGATTGGGGGCAGGAGGAGAAGGGGACGACTGAGGATGAGATGGCTGGATGGCATCACTGACTCAATGGATGTGAGTCTGAGTGAACTCCGGGAGACAGTGATGAACAGGGAGGCCTGGCGTGCTGCGATTCATGGGGTTGCAAAGAGTTGGACACGACTGAGCGACTGAACTGAACTGAACAACCATTGTTCATATTTCCATGAGAGAGTCTCTTTCTCAAAACTACTTGTCAGCTACCTATTAAAATATGAGTTTGTATCAATGTCTAAAGACTTCACATTCTACCAGAGGGCTTATTGTAGGGATGAAATGGAGGGGGTATATATGGCTGAGATGTCCCTGCACAATCCCCCCAGCCTGTTACTCATCCTGGGGAGGAACGTTTTACACAATATAAGGCACTTACTTTGGCTTATTTATTAAAAGGTTTTTGACTTTAAATTGTTACGTGTGAATACACTTTTCATCTGTAGTCACAAATTACAACTCTGTGAAGTGATGCAATTATGATGAATATGATTTACAATACTATTTGCAGACTTTTAGAAAGCTGAAACAGACAAAATGAATGACTTTTCCAAGACTGTGCCAAAAATTAGTACCCAAGTCTGAGACAGAACTCAAGAACAAGGATCTATGCTCTTATTAGGTCTTCTGAAAAATAATAATCTGAAACATGAAAGCTGTCAATATCTGAACATCATCTTCAGTAAGTAGAGGTTAGCAAAAAAATAGTTAAAGGACATTTTCTTCTTGGATGTAGCAGCCAAACTAAACAGCTATTGTACTTCTGTTGCTGTTCTGAAACATTATCTCATTTAATGCTCTCATCATTGCTGAAAAATTTATTTTCCTTTGATTTATGAATGCAGTAAGTCTCAGAGAGGTTCACTTAATTGCAAAAGGTCACACAGCTTGTAAGATGATGATGGAGCTGGAATTTGTGGTTAGCAGACATTTCATCCTGTTCAAAAGGTCCATAATACATTTGGTTCATGCCCAAAGGTCCTTGAATTTGGTCCTGTCCAAAATGTCCATGAACATTTTTGGCTCATTCTAAATGATTTTGGACAGGACAAGATCTAAAATACCTATTGGCCAGACCGAATGTCTTACGAATGTTCCAGACCATGCCCTGCAAGAGGAACTTGTATTTAGAACAAAGTCAACTTTTGTTCCACTCCACTGCCCCAGTGCATAGGTGAGCAAAGTTCTATGTTTAGAATAGAGGACCACGCAGCACGTGTGATGGCTAGCATGCCCATTTAGTTCTGCTCCAGTATTGCTCACGGCACATCTTCATCAATGACAGGCCATCTCAGAGGGCAGAAAGGGGTATTTTTCATAAGGGACACAGAGTGAGAATATGGCACTCCTCCTTTCTACATTCAAGATTAGGCTGTTAGGTGTCAGGGACCACCATATGTTAGTCTTCATATTTTATTGGTTATATTTTGAACTTTCTGCTCCTTTACAGAGTCTTTTCATGTTATTAGTAGATAACAACATTTCAAATGTGAAAACTCTCCCCTCTCCCTAAATTTTGTGCTCAAGCCACTGAGTTCCCTGTTTCAGGGTGGAATCAATGCCATCAAGTTGTGCTATATTATCCCGGAGATACGCTATGCACATGCAAGCATGCAGGATTAAATAGATCTTTTAATACCAATAGCTGCCTACTTGGAGATCGTTCCGCAACATCTCTTGAATGAGCTGACTACTTTACTGTAGTTGCTTTGAGTTACACTTTTTCCCTGTACCATGACTTATTGAACTAGGCCTTTTTCCATGGTCATTTACGTTGTTTCAAATAATTTGTTTCAAGTATGCTGCAATGAACATTTTCCTTCATACTTCTTTGTACACCTGTGTCAGTAATCTGCATGATGGATTTCTAAAAGTGGAACCACTGGGTAACAGAGCCTGTATGTTGCAACGTTTGACTGATATTGCTAAAATGAACCTCGTTCCTCTGTCTCCAACATGGAGTGATGGTAAATCTTTTTTGGACTGTGATTATCTGAAATGGAGAAAATGAAATCTCATTGTGGTTTCAATTTGTACTTATTTTCATGTGAGTAAGGGCAAGCACATTTTCTTTTAAAATGTTATGCATTTAAGACTCTTCTGTGTTTCTTTTCCTGTGAACCCTCTGATCATATTCTTTGTCCATCCTGCTATAGGCTTAATGGTCTTTGTAACTGATTTGAAGGAATATTTTCTATAATAATGAAATCATTGCTTTCAAATAGGTCTCAAATACTTTTCCCAAGTGTGTAAACTGAATTTGCTTTAGGTGTTTGTATATGTGTCAGGCATTTAAATAGATTATTACTAATCTTCAAGAATCCTGGCTTTATTCATTCTCATATATGATTGGGAAAACTACAGATCAGAAAGGGTTAAAGACTTCTCAATATTATCCAGCTAGTATGTGGAGGTTGGAGTGGGCTGAGTGCAGATTCTGGGACTTGAAAACCCATATTCTTCCCACCATATTCTATCACCTCTCTTGGTGACATCATTGTCCTTACTGTACCATGAAGCTGAGTGGATCCTCTAGGTCCACTAAGCTAGTGGGGATCATGTGGTTAAGCAGCTCTTGCCAACTGAATTACAGTTTCAACTGAATTAGCTGGACAGTTGCACGTGTAAGCACACAGCCTCCAAGTGTACTTGCCTGACTATTCTTCCAAATGCACTCTCACTTCTGGGCCTTTGCAGATGCTGTTCCCTCTGCTTGGTTCACTTTCCCCTGTCCCAATCCCAGTTATCCCTCTGTCCAAGTTTCCTGTTGCTGGAAGTCTTACCTAAGTGCACCACAAGAGGCAAGTCTATGTCCATCATGGCAAAAGTTTTATGATGTCCTATTGCCCAGGTCGGAGGGGGGCAGGCAGGGGGCTTCCATCCCACTTGCCTGTAAGCTCCAGAGATAAAGACTGTGGTGTGAGCATCACTGTGTCCCCATCACTTGAATCAAGGCCTGACAGATTGTGAAAGTTGTAAGCATCCTTGCAAAATGATGAGTAGATGGATATATCACATGATGACTAAGAGTGTGGGTTCTGCTGTTGAAGACCTCAAGTTAGAATTCTGCTCCCCCACTTCCTAGGAGTGTGGCCATGTGCCAAGTTAGTTACATTCCCTAAACTGCACATTTTTCATTGGCAAGTTTCTTTTCAAAATATGCTACCCTTTTAACCAACTGAGCGTAAGGAATATGTCAGATAATCCTCATTAAAAATCTGTGATTAGGGCTTCCCTGGTGGATCAGTGGTAAAGAATCTACCTGTCAATGCAGGAGACACAGTTTCAATCCCTGATCCAGGAAGATCCCACGTGCCACAGAGCAACTAATCTGGGTCACAACTACGGAGTCTATACTCTAGAGCCCGGGAACGGCAACTCCACGTGCCACAGCTGCTGAAGTCCACGTGCCCTGGGGCCCATGCTCTGCAACAAGAGAAAATACTGCAGCGGCTTCTCTGGATAAGCCGATGAACCACAGCTATAGAGTAGTCCCTGCTCGCTGCAACCAGAGGAAAGACCCAGCACAGCCAAATATAAATTAATAAATAAAAATTTTTTTAAATGTGATTATGATGAGTAGAACAATGATATTATTATAGCCTCACAGAAAATGACAGTGAAAAGATCAAAGTTCTAATGGCACCTTTGCCCTAAGCTGGTTCTTATGACTTCAGTTCCCTGAGTCTCCTCTACAACAGGGGGATGTTCACCTTGCTGGTGAAAATTCTCAAGTCTGTGAATTGATTGCAAGTGGCTTGACACACGCTAAGGCCAATCTACTCTGCTGTACTAGACGTTTCTAATGTCTGGAACTCTTTATAGCCTGATTACTAGTACAAATTCACTCTATGGTAATAATAATAAGTGACTAACTATACGCGTGTGTATGTAATTAGCAGGTCTTCCCCAGTGATTCGGTGGTAAAGAATCCTCCTGCAATATAGGAGACGCAGGATAAGCAGGTTCGATCCTTAAGTCAGGAAGATCCCCTAGAGGAGAGAATGGCAACCCACTGCAGGATTCTTGCCTGGAGAATCCCATGGACAGAGTAGCCTGGTGGGCTACAGTCCATAAGGCTGCAAAGAAGTGGACAAGACTGAAGCGACTGAGCATGCACACATGCATGTAATTAGTAACCTAATAATATTTAAAATATCATAAATTAAAATAATCTTTTATTCTACCCCATTGATGCCTGTAATACTGGATTAATACCTACAGTCATAGCTATAACACAGAGAGAGTCAGCTTGTCAGATGTGCAGATTCCTGGGCCTTATTCAAGCCAAAATGATTTTGCTTAGGATGTAAGTTTCAGAATCTGCATTTTAAAGCACTGAACTCTGGCTTAGTGGAGTTTGAGGACCATTGCTTTAGCTAGAATGTTTCTCCACATTTTCGATGCATGGATTGTTTCCTCTCAGATTTCAAACTTCTGTAGAAAACATGGTATTTTAGCTACCTGGGGGTTTCTGCATTCTGGGGCAACAGCCAGCAGGATTTTTGCAACATTTTGCATGATCTATTCCCCTTGCAGACCTGGGAGCAGTGCCCTTTATGGGATTGGGTAGGCGAATGTGGAAGAGAGTTTTTTCTTCATCCCATCTGAGTGGTTAGGTCATGTCAAACTAAGCTAATATAAATGTCAGTGTGCAGCTTTCGCTTGTGAAATCTGAGCTGCTTGTAATGCAGTACATTTTCGTTCCCAGCTCCATGGATGCTATCAGCTCATGGACCTCACAAGCACCTCCTGTGCTAGAATAAAAGTCATCTCAGCAGTTCTCCTGAGCGAGTCTCCTGTGTGTGTACACGTGCATTTGTGGAGCTCACCTCACTGTTCACCTTCCAGCCATGACGAGCTGGTCTCCATGGGACTCCCACAGCACCACAACGAAGCCCTAGAGCTGTCTTCAGGAGCCATCACACCGTTTCATAATGACCACCAGAGTATGGAGTTATATAGATGTCCAGTGGAAGAATTAATTATGGGGAACATGAGTCACTCTGGGAATAGACTGAAGACTTACCACCTCCCAGGTGAATACTCTGCCGTGAGCCTGAGCAGGCAGCTCTTTGGCTCAATACAGTGGGAGCCTGTTCTACATAACAATGGACCACAAGGTGCATCTGATGAGACTAGCTGGGCTCTGGGAATGCCCTTGACAAAAGGGTTATCTTTCACTGGAGAGGAGCCAGATTGCAGGGCAGGACAAACTTTGGCTGGTTTTTTTTTTTTTTTTGGTGCTCATTTTATTCTTTCTTTCTCTCTTTCTCTCTTTTTTTCTATTTTATGCCTTTAACCTTAGCTTAGTGGTTTCACAGAGAAAATAAATGCGTGAGCCCGTTTCAATGGTGAATTCAATTCCAGTGATTCCCCAGACATCCTTCACAGGAGTCAGGGTAGACACTTAACTCAGCATGTCAGATCCCTATCTAAATATTTTCAATCAGTAGCAACTAGGAGTGATTTAGGAGAACATTCTTCGAATCTACCATGTTGCTTTTACTTCTAACACAGATTCTCTCATCTAAACTGAAGGTTGATCCATTTTGTGTGAAGTTAGGGCAATCCTGTAGGCCTTTCATGCTGTTCAGGCCAACCTATTAATGTGCTTTATGACCCTATGTCATGATGGGTGTCATTTAAATGTGTATTATTCTTCTGTATCTTCCCTCCGATAGACACAGGAGCAAGATAAGCAGAGGAAACATAATTCAAAGAAAAAAAGGGAAAAGGAAGGAAGGAGAAACAGGGAAGACAGGAAGGCAATTAAAAAAAATACAAATTTTATACAAGTGTCTAAATACAAATACAGTACAATTTACATGCAATAGGCAAATTAAATTGCAAAAGTGCTATTTCTGAGATTTGAAAATATTAAAAAATTTTCTAGAGTTGTCACTTCTTAATAAAAACTAGAAATATTGTCTTCTAAAGGAAAGCCTCATGGTATCGAGATGGTTAAATTAAAAGATGCTGGGGATCAGAATCTGGATAAGTTTGACAACAAACTTACCAGTTCCGTGTATTACTTTGGTGAAGGCAAAGATAGCTCTGTATGTGGGAATTGCTGAGGAATTAATCAGACAGGAGACACATGCATGCGCGCGCACACACACACACACACACACACACACACACACACACACACACAGACTTTTCCTTTTTTTGCCTACAGCATGTCTCCAGCCTCCCTCCTGCCAACACGATCCTTCAGCACCTCCCCAAAATCAAACCCTGCTGATTGAAACTTGATGACAGTCAGGTAGGTGTGGGAGCCACGTGTCTTATTGATGGTTTATGTCAAGCTACAGAGGAGCAAGCCTAATAAAAAGGTCTAATTGCCCTGCTCACAGACCCTCCCACACCCCAAAGGTGCTGGTTAAGCACATTCCTTTCCCTGTTCAATGTGGTATTTGTAAAACTGCAACACATTCCAACTGGCAAGCGTAGGCACGTGAAGAATCCTGTGACTAGTCAACAGTGGGAAGCACTCAGGGCTCTTTGGTTTTCATGGAGCAGTGGAGACTGTGGGTGGTGTCTGTGTGTACGTGTGTGGGTGTGTGCTTGTGTGTGCAGAGGATTTTGGAGCTGCAACCCAGCCAGGATTCCTGGCTCTGTTCCCCACAATCACACGGAAACTCTGCCCTAAGTTTTGACCGCCCCTCCCGTTCTACCCACTGGCTTCTCTCTCTGCTCTAAATCTACCAATTATTTCCTTTAAGTGTCAGCAGTATACCAGACACGCCGAGATGTAACCTTTCCTCAAGTTGATGCTGTTAAACCATTACTCGAAACTGAAGTTGCAGTTGTCAACGGCGATTTCAGTCACTAATAACTGCTTCAGAAGCATGAGTGGTGTCTGGGCTCTTCCTGCTAACGGCCCAGGGCTCCAGGAATGTCTTCACAGGTCATTTAGAGCCATCCATCTGATCTGTAGCAAGATCAGTCAGTCTTTCAGCCAAGTGTGTTCCTCTCGCTTCTGCTCACTGCCAGGTCCTTTATCAGTTCTCTCAGGGCCTTACCGGGAGCCGATCTTAGGCAGCCACATCGACCGCTTAGCTTGTAAAGGCTTTGAGCTCAGGGCATCACCGCCTGCTTGGATCTTGAATTCTGTCACTTGCCTGTGAGGGTTGTTTTTTTTTTTTTAATCTTCTCTATTGTTCTCCTCCATGGTTTCATTGGGCTCCTGTTTAAAAAAAACATTTTAACCAGCCCTGCATGCATGACATAGCAATTCTAAAAATGGACCCAGCCGTCAGTTGACACGGATGATGTATCTTGTCTTGGTTTAGGAAAGTTATGGTCTTATTGGGCTCGTGGTATTAGAGAGAACTTATCTCATGCCTGTTGACCTTAAGAGAACACTGGAAGCTGAAATAGGCTTACTTTAGATTGATCTTAATTTGTTACTTTGGAGTTTAATTAATAATAATAATACCAGGTCATAGTTATGGGCTGTCAGTTTGAAATTGTTGTAGTTGCTTAACGAGCACACACACACAGACACACACACACACACAGGAGCATGTGGTATCAGTTGTCCATTTAAAAGACGGAGTAACAGAGTGCTTACGTAACTTGCCCAGAATAGCCAGTTAGGAACTGGAAAAATGAGAGTCTGAATCCAGGTGCCTGACCATGATCAGGACCCAATACCTCTCTGTCTTAATAAGAAGCAACCAGCTGATAGTTGCCTTTCTCTGTCTGAGTTACTTTCATAACATGAAAATGATATCACTCATTTGTGGAATCTAAAGAAAATGATACAAGTGAATTTAGTTACAAAATAGAAGCAGACTCACAGACACAGAAAAGGGGGAAAGTGGGAGGAGGGATACATTAGGAGCTTGGGGATTAACAGATTCACACTACTATGTACGAAATAGATAAACAACAAGGACCTACTGTGTAGCACAGGAACTATACTCAGTATCTTGTAATAATAACCTATAACGGAAAAGAATCGGAATCACTTTGCTCTACGCTTGAAACTAACACTATGTTATAAATTAACTACACCTCAATTAATTAAAAAAAAAAGAAGCAATCATCAGTATTGTAGGGACTGAGATGTTGCCATTATATATGCAGTGACGACTTGAAACTTCACTGCAACTCTGGGAAACACGTGAACCCCATCTTTTGTGTGTCTCTCTGCACCATCCTGCCATTCAATGCAAGTGCAGTGATAATCTATTAGAATCACAAGATTAATTTTTAATGCAACACGGGTGCCTGCCAAAAAAGTAAGTGGATGGGAGAGGCCGACAGTGAGGCCAAGAATATTGAAAAAGAAAGGTGCCCTTCTGTCTGTCTGTCTAATTTCCTCTTTCTGCCTTCTCACCTTCTTGAAAGTCTCCCCGCCTTCCCTGCCCTCTATAGAATTGTTGGTATCTAAGGGCAAAGCACTGATTGTGTTTAGAGGAAAATCCTCTTCCCCTTAATGTAAGAGTAATGATGTTAGCGCCAGTCCTCAGGCTCCATTCTGATGCAGGTAATTATGCTCTGCCTTTTTCAATTCCCTCTGCGGCTTCTGTTGGCTCTATTTTTTTCTCTACTTCCTGGTCTAAACTGTTGTACCAGGTTGCTGGGCTGCTGTTGAACATCTGCTTCCCCCAAGAACTACACTTTAAAAGTGAAGAAAATTATTTCTCTTTCATGACGACTTTGCTGAAAGGAACCTGACAAATGGCAGGTGCTGGAGTGCTCCTTTGATTTGGGTCAGGGCACAGCTTGCAGTTAGTCTGGGGTCACTTGCGTCCCTTGCCTGGAACAAAGTACACAAACGTTCTTTTAAAGAAAATGAGGCTTTATATTGGACAGAATGATTGACTGGCCACCCGCCGGTGTGAGTCCAGGCGGGTACTGACCTCCGCAGCTGATGGGTTTGTCCCAAATGCCTTTGAGAGGACATCCGGGGCTCCTCTTGCAGGGAGTCCTCCCCAAGCCACTAGAGTTTCAGGCCTTGCTCTCATTTTACTGACTTCAGGGGGTCAGACTTGAAACTTCTGACTTTGTTTTCGAGGTTTTACTCTCACATTTGATGGCTCCTTTCTTGGCAAAAGTTGCCAAGGGGGAGAGGATCATTTCTAGTTCTCCAAAAGAACCACTTCTTTTTTAAAAAAAAAAAAAAAAAAATTATTCAAGTATAGTTCAAATGAGCTTCCCAGATGGCACTAGTGGTAAAGAACACACCTGCCAATGTAGGAGACTTAATAGACAGGGGTTTGCTCCCTGGTCTGGAAGGTCCCCTGAAGAAGGGCATGGCAACCCACTCCATTATTCTTGCCTGGAGAATTCCCATGGACAGAGAAGCCTGGAGGGCTACAGTACATGGAACCGTGAAGAGTCGGCCATGACTGAAATGACTTAGCATGCCCATGTGCAGTTGATATACAACATTGTGTTAATTTCTATTGCACAGCAAAGATTCAGTTATACACATAAATACATTATTTTTCACATTATTTTCCATTATGGTTTATGGTTCAACTTTATTAAATATAGTTCCGTGTGCTGTGCAGTCAGACCTTGTTGCTTATCCATCCTATACAAGAGTCTGTCTCTGTAGATCCCAAACTTCCTCCTGTATCCACCCCCTTGGCAACCAGAAGTCTGTTCTCTATGTCTGTGAGTCTGTTCTTGCTTCTTAGATAAGTTCATTTATGGTATATTTTAGATCCCACACATAAGTGATATAATATGATATATGTTTTGCTCTTTCTGACGTATTTCATTTAGAATGACAATCTCTAGGTCCATCGATGTTGCAGAATCTCTTCTTTCTATTCCCCTGGTACACAACGCTTCTAGAATGACAGCCAATTCCCTAAACATCCTCACTGATGTTTAAGGAATCCTAAACAGTTTCCAATATATTCTTCTTTCTGCATTTCCTTCCTCATTCCCCAGCATTTCTAGCAGGGAGATGTCAGTCTCAGTACATTTACTTTTAACTAGTCAAAATAAAAACTGACAACTGATGCTTGTCCTGACCTATGCCTGGTCCTGATCTATGATTAACACATCAAATTATCTCCAATAAAAAAAGTTTTGGATTAAAAACCAGGCAATGTATGCAGGGAAATTCATTAACTGGTTCAGAAAAAAAGCCCAAGAGTAAAGAAAAAAAAAAATCTAACTTCTACAATAGGATATGCAAAGAGCCAAAAAATGCAATTATTTTGCTTCACATAGAAAGGAAAAAAGAGTTTAATTATAAACTTTTAAAACATTATACCAATCAAAAGATTAAAAAGTAATATATTTTCTCATAAAAATTTTGTCAGAATAAGAGCAGACATGGCTGACAGACAGACAATTCTGTAATAACTGAAAGTTTTGGAGGGCATTCTTTATAAACTTATTTTCTAAATTTCATTTCTTTTCCAAATTCTTTACAAATGTATTTATTTTGAGATCTTAGATCTCAAAGAAAGCAAAATAAAAAGCAAAAATAAAAGTAAGTCATGGCCTCTAAAACAATTTGGTCAAGGAATAATAATCTTTAGCTTCAGTTATTTAGTAGTTGCTGACTCAAAAGGGGAAAAAAATGACCTTACAACATATTAATTACTAAAGATATCTCAGACGTAAGCTTCATATTTTATCAGTGTACAGAACTGAATGTGTCGCCTTATATGCTCCCATTTAGACAAAGCAGAGTTTAGAGCAATCACCAAGAAAGAGAACACCACAGCCACTGATAGCTTACAGTGTTGGATTCATGATCTCCTAGGAAGAAGGTTTAGCTTCAGGACCAGGGACCAGGCTTGATCACTCAAGAGCTTTTGTGCAGCAGAGTTTTATTAAAGTATAAAAACAGACAGAGAAAGCTTCTGACACAGATATCAGAAGGGCGATGAGTGCCCCGCTCGCTAGTCTTTAGCAAGGGAATTATATATATATTTTAAATTAATTATTACAATAAATCAAAAGAATGTCTCAAGGTTGTAAAAATTTTGCCAGACCCACTGTCACAATTTACATTTTAGGAGAACAGGATTAGAACTTAGCAATAGAAAGACCCTACCTGACCCACTCTGGTAATTTACATTCTAAGATATCAGGATTAGGCAGGTTTTCAGGAAGGAGAAACTGTCCTCAGGCAGGATACATTGCTGTTATATTATCCCTAGTACAGAGTTTAAACTGAGTTGTTTGTTGTGTAATCATCAGTTTCTGGGCTTAAAGAAAAAAACATTTTATGCAACTAAGACTAAGGAATGTAGAGGGAAAAATTTTTTTTAAAGTTGGTCCTTTCCTCCTCCTTGAGAGTTCCACACCCCTATCTCCTTCTTGAGAATCCCAGACACCTCTCTCAGGGATTCCCAGACTTCTTATCAACCTGCCTAGGAACTGACTCTCTCATTCCCCACTTTTCTTTTAGGAGAATTATGTTGCCAAGAGAAAGGAGCATCGTTTTCATTCCATAACTACTTCCTGCTGTTGAAGGGCGTCATCCCTACATTGTTGAGGCAACATATTCTCCTAACCCTTATATTGAGGGTCTCTGATTCAGGGGCCCCAAACAATATTTGGAGGAGTCTGTGGCACTCATGGGAGCTGGACAACCATTTGTAACTTAAAAGCTTTCAAATGGTTAGAAACAAATCCAGTTACACAGTTACAGATGCAGGGAGCAAAGAGGAAAAACAGAGCAATTAGAATTATTATGATTATGATAGTTTTTCACCATGGGGAGCTAGCTAATGTTTCTCAAAGTGAGGAGACTGAGGATTCAGGTGAATACATAGCCTGAATTATCTTGTTCACGTGTTTAGTAAAGTGAGTAACGTTGGTCCTCATACCTGGTATATATGTACAACATTGGGTATGAATAATAGCACAAGTTCCTCCTTGTGCAGCCATTAGAATATTGAAGGCCAATATGTTTTGTAAAACTGACTTTCTCATTTATGTTTGTTCAGCATTAAGGGCTGAAATAGCTTTTTGAGAATCTTGTAAAGCCTGTTGAGTAAAGTGAGTCAGAACATCAGCTCATAGCATAACATCTGTAGTGCCCAGAGAGAGAACAAATATTGTAGCCAGATAATCATACCAGTGAAATACAGACCTTGCCCAGGGAGTTTTAGGGTAAGGCAGATTAGCAGACTTCTCTGGAAGCTCTGAAAGTATGAAGCCATGAGTTTAAGTTAAACCATGGGTGCATCTCCCTATCCAGCCAGGGGAAAGCCATGCCCATAAGTAAAAGCCACATATCCAGTAGGTCCCATTTGGAGCAAACCAGGGTGCCTGAGAGATCCAGTCCCAATCAGTACCTGGCCAGGCAAAGGGAGGACCTGAACTGGGATTGGAAAACACAGGAATGATTACATTGCATATTTCTTGAGGCAAAAATCCCAATTGTTTCCATTCATTATTATTCAGTTGTAGGCTAACTTCTGGGCATGGCTCTATTTGTTCCCAGCATATGGGAGCGTTAGATAGTAGGCATCCCTTTTCAGGAATTAACCATATGATCTCATCCCATATTTGATAAACATCAGGTAGGAAACCACCAGATCTAGACCCATTTACCTTCTTATGTACAGCAAAATAGTCATTAAACCAAGACAATGTATAATCAAAGTTGAAAGTCCCATTAGGTCCATAGTTAAGGTACAAAGTGTTACAGCAGTCCATTTTAGGATTGCTAAATATCATCGGATTAAAGAGAGGCATCACACGTGATTGTTGTTGGTGAAGATATTCACAGAGTTGAAGAAAGTCTTTTCCTTGAAATGGAGAAACCCACCATAGGAAGCCTTCAACTGAAGAAGAGGGGAGTGTTCCACAGACCCAGCAGTTAGACTAATTATGGAATGCAGAGTAAGAATGAGCCCAGGACAGGAAAGCATTGTCTTGAGGGTCAAACAGCAGACTCAGAACTTTTGGAGTCAGCAAAAGCAGGCCCACACAGATTATCAGGCCCATCTGGCAAGTAAAAGGTGAAAGTAGAGAGGATAAAGATGTAAAATGACATTGCTTAGTTTTGGTCAGGGTGCCACTTTTTAACTTAAGTATGGTGCACCCAGGAATCAATTCCTGGCACCTTAACAGCTGCGGGAGAAGAAAGAATGACCAGTTAAGGGCCTTCCCAGAGGGGCTTGAGAGATTGGCTTCCAGATCCCAAAGTCTTTATCAGGACCTCGGTGCCTGGCTCAAACAGTGGCTTCTTTGACTCCGAGGCTGGGTCAGGAGTCACCTCCCGGAGTTTCCATATGGTCTCTTGAAAGGCTGAAAGCTGAGTCACATAGTTAATTCTAAGTCTTCAGGGTCTATAACAAAGTCTGTGCATAAGAAGGGTCTTCCATAGATACATTCAGAGGGGGACAGTCCCTCCTTTTTAGGGGCAATCCGAGCCCTCATCTAAGCTATGGGTAGAACTTTAAGCCAATTGTCCTGAGTCTCTTGAGTTAATTTACACAGATGTCTCTTAATAATGTCATTAGCTTTTTCTACCTTCCCTGAAGATTGGAGTCTCCAGAAACAGTTTAAGTGATATTCTATTCCTATAACTTTTGACACTCCTTGAGTTACAGCAGCTTTACATGTGGAGACATTGTCATCCTGGAGGCTCCGCAGCAGCCCAAACCTGGGAATAATTTCATGGATTAAAATTTTTATAACTTCCTAAGCCTGTTCACTACATCAGGGAAAGGCCTCAATCCATCCAGAAAAGTGTCTAGCCAAACATATAAGCAAGAAAATCCATTTGTCTTTGGCATAGAAGTAAAAGGAACCACAGCCTCATTTATTATTTGTAAATCTTGAACTAGTCTCCATTTATCATTTGACTTTTTCACACCCAAAATTGGAGTGTTGCATAGACTATTACAGGGAATTAATAGCTCCTGATCCTTTCTGCTTTATTGACCATGCCAAAGCCTTTGACTGTGTGGATCACAATAAATTGTGGAAAATTCTGAAAGAGATGCGAATACCAAATCACCTGACCTGCCTCTTGAGAAATCTGTATGCAGGTCAGGAAGCAACAGTTAGAACTGGACATGGAATAACAGACTGGTTTTAAATAGGAAAAGGAGTACATCAAGGCTGTCTATTGTCACCCTGCTTATTTTACTTATATGCAGAGTACATCATGAGAAATGCTGGACTGGAAGAAACACAAGCTGGAATCAAGATTGCCGGGAGAAATATCAATAACCTCAGATATGCAGATGACACCACCCTTATGGCAGAAAGTGAAGAGGAACTAAAAAGCCTCTTGATGCAAGTGAAAGAGGAGAGTGAAAAAGTTGGCTTAAAGCTCAACATTCAGAAAATGAAGATCATGGCATCTGGTCCCATCACTTCATTGAAAATAGATGGGGAAACAGTGTCAGACTTTATTCTTTGGAGCTCCAAAATCACTGCAGATGGTGATTGCAGCCATAAAATTAAAAGAGGCTTACTCCTTGGAAGAAAAGTTATGACCAACTTAGATAGTATATTCAAAAGCAGAGACATTACTTTGCCCACTAAGGTCCGTCTAGTGAAGGCTATGGTTTTTCCAGTGGTCATGTATGGATGTGAGAGTTGGACTGTGAAGGAGGCTGAGCACCGAAGAATGGATGCTTTTGAACTGTGGTGTTGGAGAAGACTCTTGAGAGTCCCGTGGACTGCAAGGAGATCCAACCAGTCCATTCTGAAGGAGATCAGCCCTGGGATTTCTTTGGAAAGAATGATGCTAAAGCTGAAACTCCAGTACTTTGGCCACCTCATGTGAAGAGTTGACTCATTGCAAAAGACTCTGATGCTGGGAGGGATTGGGGGCAGGAGGAGAAGGGGATGACAGAGGATGAGATGGCTGGATGGCATCACTGACTCAATGGACGTGAATCTGAGTGAACTCCGGGAGCTGGTGATGGACAAGGAGGCCTGGCGTGCTGCGATTCATGGGGTCACAAAGAGTCGGACACGACTGAGCGACTGAACTGAACTCAGCTGAACTGAATTGATCCTTTAAATTCTCAGTGATGGGTTTTAACCCTTCCTTAACCTCAGGCTTTAGTGGGTATGGTTTTGATGTGGAAATAGGTGAGGGTCGTTGAGTTTGATAATGACGGGAACAGCATTTTGTGCTTGACCCATTTTTCCATTAACCCACACTTTAGGTTTTGCATTGTGTTCAATTATTGGGAGAGAAAGAGCAGGCTCCATATTCATGAAAGCAGAGGTCTGGACCTTGCTCAGTATATCCCTCCCAAGAAGGAGTGAAGGAGACTCTGGCAGGATCAGAAACTTGTGAGACAAACAACACAGAGTCCCAGTTGCAGCTGAAAGGATGAGTGAAATAACAGCGTTTGGCTCATCCTGAAGGTCCCATTCCAGCAGTGTATTGGGAGGAAAGTGGACTGGGGGCTTCAGTGAGCACAGAGAAAGTTACCCCAGTGTCCAAAAGGAAATCGACGGATTCCCCCCACCCCCACCCCCCAGTTACTAATAACCGGGTTCCTCGGGTGTTATTAGGATGGGAGCTTGTGTAGAGGCTCCGGGCACATTTAGTCCTGATTGTTCTGAGAGCCTGACTCCTGGGGCCTACACCTCTGGGGGCATTGTCTCCTCTATTGTGGTCCTTTACAGACTGGACAGGGAGTCAAGGGAGGTTTAGACGCCTGAGAGCAACTTTGCTTGAGATGCCCCTCCTCTCGACAGTAATAGCAAGCCCATCCCTTTTCACCTGGGTTCCTCTGGGCATTTTTCTCTTCAGGCTGATTCATAGCAGTTTTCACAGCCGTCACTAGAGCCCGGGCCTTTTCTTTGGTCCTTTTCTGTCATCGTTTTTCCTCCTCCTATTCTCTACTGTAATATACTGTCTGAGCCAGTGGCGACAGTTTTTCTAAAGACTGATTTGGTCTGAACGCCTGTTTTTGTAATTTACGGTGGATATCTGGAGCTGACTGAGGGAGACATTTATCCTTTAAGATCATTTCTCCTCTGCGCTTTCAAGATCAACATCAGTAAACTTGCGGAGAGCCTCCTGTAGTCTTATCTAGGAATTTGCCAGGAGTTTATCAAGAGTTTCCTTCTCTCCCTATTCTATGTCAGCCAGCTTAGCATAATTTAGAGGCTTAGTCCGAGCTCCCTTAAGCCCTTCAATAATGCAACTGATGACGTGAGTCTGCTCCCATATCCCTTTCTCTTTGTGATAATCCCAATCCAGCTCTGCTATGGGAACCACTTGGCTCCCCATAGGGAGGAGAGCTATTTCATGTTCCCTCTTCCCCCTTGCCTCACACTCAAGCCATTTGTCTCCAAAAGCAATAGCTCTCTGCAAAACTCAAGCTCTCGAGTCAGGATCCAAATTCTGTCCCAAGACATTCATCATATCTCTCCAAGTAAGCTCAGAAAGTAACGTTAGTCCCATAAAGGCTTCTGTGTGCTTTTCTGGATCCTCTAGGTAGTCTTCCAGATCTCTCTTTATCTGTTGTACCTCTGGGTAAGAAAAGAGCTCATGGATTTTTACGGATTGGCTATTTCTTCCAGTGGGGTCCTCCTGAACAGGCAGTAAGTTGTGTGGCTGTTTCTCAGCCCCTCTGTCTACCCTTTGTATACGTTCCCAGGGATAGATTAGGGAAACCTGCTTTTTCTCATCCCCATCCTCTGTCTCATCCTTAGTTTTGGTTGTCTGTGCCTCCTCGACTTTGTCTGAGTTCCTATTGAAACCAAAGTAGTCTGAGGCCGCATTGGAACTGGGGTTGTTTGAACTTCCTTTGAGACTGAGGCAACCCTTCCAGGAGGGGCTTCCTTGACCCTCAGCTTGCTCAGTTGTGAGCCCTGAATACAGAGGCAGAGGCAGAGGACAGGAGGGAGCTGAAGGCTTTACGCCCGAATCTGTACCCTGAGGACAGACCTTATGACCTCAGGACAGAAGTCTGGCATGTCTTGCAGAGAGAAAAAGAGTAACACATATGGCACTTCTACCCATTTCCGCTGACTTCCACAGAACCGGTCTAGCTGTAAAACAGTGTCGTAACTGAGAGACCCTTCAACCAGCCACTGTCTGCTGCTCTCCAAAGGATACCATGGCCATGCAGGTTTGCAAAAGACAGTCAGGAATGTCTTCTTTAAACTCTGGGGGTCAAACTTATCCCAGTTTTTCAGGACACAATTCAAGGGTGTGAGTCTGGAACTTTGAGTAGCTCGCAGAAAAAAGCGGTAACCAGCACCTTTGCTTCCTTCCATTAGAGGCATCCCTCCCTGCTCTAGATGGGGGTGTAGATAGACTTTCCACCCAAGCTTTCCTTCCCTGGCTGGACTTGGTCTGTCCCTTACTGACGCAGGCGCCTCACTCGTCCCTCCTAGTTCTACCACTGAGGTGGAGTGGAGATGCACCAGGGGTAGACCTGTTGGCATCACAAATTGATTTCCAGTGTGATAGTGCCATGACCTTTGTTTGATTTGCCGGAGTAGTTTCCCGAAATATTTCCCAAGCTAGTACTACCAGGGAAAGCATCCATCTTCCATGCGCCCATTCACTTTCCTGAGTGTATTCCTGACCAGTAGGAGCGATGTGTCATTGCCACATCAGTAAGCCACTGGAGAGCTTTATCTCGTCCTCTAAGAGCTAGTACTACCAAAAGAAGAAGCCCACTGTACTTCCAAACTGGGATTCCGAACCTATGTTCTTAGAAACCTCATGCTCGCCAGCAGCACTTCCATCCATATAGTTTAGAGGCACAGCTACAACAAGGATTCGCTAGTTTCACTTAGCTACTAAACACACGCCTGGCAAGTCTGGGTTCCCCTGACTACCAAGCTTGGAGTCTAAATAAAAGTACATAGTAATGGCATGAGTCACAAGTCCATTGAAAGTCTAGGATCCGGCAGATTAGGTGAGTAGTTCTAATTTCCCATGCAATTATGAAATGGTCAAAGAGACCAGCAAAAGCTGACTGAGAAAGTAAAGTTTGGCCAGCATGCTTTGCCCATCTCTGGCCGCTCCCCTCACAGGGACCTTGGGTATCTCTTGGCATTGGCAGGTCAGTATAAACCCTCGACAAGGCTCCCCTTTTGTGGGGTCCCTTCAGTCATCACGAGGCACCATGAAACCACAGAGCAGGACTCATCACTTGCTTCACACAAGGCATGTCATTTATTCACACAAGTACACCAAAGAGTAAAGTAAAGCAGAAAACGTGTACACAGAGAAAGCAGAGAGGCTAGAGCTCTGAGTGTTCTTTGTCCTGAACATCCCCGAAAGATGATAGCTTACAGTGAACGGTGTCAGATTCATGATCTCTGAAGAAGAAGATTTAACTTTGGGACCAGGAACCAGGGACCAGGCTTGATCACTCAAGAGCTTTTGTGTAGCAGGGTTTTATTAAAGTATAAAAAGGACAGAGAAAGCTTTTGACACAGACATCAGAAGGGAGATGGAGAGTGCCCCACCCACTAGTCTTTAGCAAGCGGATTAGTGAAGTCGCTCAATCATGTCTGACTCTTTGCGATCCCATGGACTGTAGTCTACCAGGTTTCTCTGTCCATGGGATTTTCCAGGCAAGAGTACTGGAGTGGGTTGCCACTTTCTCAAGCTTGTAAAAATTTTACCAAACCCACTCCCACAATTTACATTTTAGGATAACAGGATTAGAACTTAACAATAGAAGGATCCTACCAGACTCACTCCCATAATTTACATTCTAAGATATCAGGATTAGTCAGAAGGTTTTCAGGAAGGAGAAACTGTCCTCAAGCAGGTACATTGCTATTATATAACCCCTAGTACAGGGTTTAAACTGAGTTGTTTGTTGTGTAATCATCAGTTCTGGGCTTAAAGAAAAAAACGTTTTATGCAACTAAGACTAAGGAATGTAGAGGGAAAAAAAAAGTTTGTCCTTTTCTCCTCCTGAGAACTCTAGACCCCTCTCTCCTTAGAAACCCCCGGACTTCTCATCAACCTGTGTAGAAACTGACTTACTTACCACCTTTGTGGATAGGGGGTCAACAACAAAAAAAAGTATCATCTCTGTAATTTGAGTCACAGCGGTTTTGACATGATGCTTACTCAGAATTGGTTGTTAAAAGGGGTAATATAAATTTATGCATTATTTTCAAGGATGCATTGAGAGACTAAAGGCTTATCCCATGGAGGAAAAACAACACAAAACAAAACAACTTCAGCCATTTGATGTTTTAAAGTTGTTTTTACATGAATTACAGGGTTGGGTAGAAGCAGTGTCAGTTACAAAACCACACTCTTGTCTTCATCTAATTTTGTCTTAGCAGCTCTTTTAAACTGCTAAATCTGGTTTTCAAGGATGATGATTTTGTTTTGTGATAGTGTGAAACAGCTGCCGTGGTTTTGATGAGAGGCCCATTTTCCATTTTATATTTGCAAGATGTTGGCGACATCAGGCCCAGGGAATCAGGCAGCTGAGAAGCCTCTCACTGGAGAAAGCAGTAAACACAGGACAAGGATTCTTTCTCAGAGGCAGCTGTTTCTTGAAATGGGAAGAGAGTGTCCAAGCAAAGCTCAGTTCATGCAGTCAAGGGCCAGGAACCAGCCTTTAGCATGAGGAGCAGAGAGGTAACTCCAGGAAGGATGAGTTACGTGTAAATTTCACCCCACACTGGATTGTTAGGCCTGGAAGAGAGAGGAAGCTGAGGATGGACCCAACCTCAGCTCATCTTCTAGCGCATTGGCCCCTGTGCTTCTATGCAGTTGTGGGTGCATCACATCACAAACTCATCCTTCCAGCATGGGTCTGCATGGAAGCAAAATCTAGAAACTCTGGGTTCCTGCCTCCTTTCTTAGCAAGCACGTAAGACAAGACCTGCATGTCTATGAGGCTGGTGGCTCGAGATAGAACCTCATCTTTGGCTCACCACCGTCCTGGTGTGACCACCTCAAATCTGGACAGTCCTTGTCCAGCAGGCGCCAGTAGGGCAGTCCATTTCAGCCAGGGGTCACCTGTGTGCATTGCTGCCCCCACCCTGCTCTCTGAGGAGGACTCAGAGCCCGGAGCTTTAAACTTTTCCACTAACAGGACTTCTTTCTAGCAACCATCAAATTTGAAGGTTTGAAAGGTTTTGTTGTTGTTTAGTCGTGAAGTCATGTCTGACTCTTTGCGACCCCATGGACTGTAGCATGCTGGTCCCCTCTGTCCTTTACTATCTCCTGAAGTTTGCTCAATCTCATGTCCATTGAATCAGTGATGTTATCCAACCATCTCATTCTCTGTCATCCTCTTCTGCTCCTGCCCTCAGTCTTTCCCAGCATCAGGGTCTTTCCTAATGAGTTGGCTCTTCATATAAGGTGGCCAAAGTATCAGCCCTTCTTATGAATCTTCAGGGTTGATTTACTCTAGAACTGACTGGTATGATCTCCTTGCAGTCCAAGGGACTCTCAAAAATATTCTCCAGCACCACAATTTGAAAGCATCAGTTCTTCAGTGCTCAGCTTTCTTTGTGGTCCAACCCTCACATCTGTACATGACTACTGGAAAAACCATAGCTTTAACTGTACAGACCTTTGTCAGCAAAGTGACGCTTCTGCTTTCTAATATTCTGTCTAGGTGTCATAGCTTTTCTTCCAAGGAACAAGTGTCTTTTAATTTCATGGCTGTAGCCACTGTTTACAGTGATCTTGAAGCCCAAGGAAAGTCTGTCACTGTTTCCATTTCCCCCCCACCTATTTGCCATGAAGAGATTGGACAAGATGCCATGATCTTAGTCTTTGAATGTTGAGTTTTAGGCCAGCCTTTTCACTCTCCTCTTTCACCTTCATCCAGAGGCTTTTTGGTTCATCTTTGCTTTCTGCCACTAGAGTGGTATCATCTGCATATTTGAAATTATTGATATTTCTCCTGTAATGTTGATTCCAGCTTGTGATTCATCCAACCCAGAATTTCACATGATGTACTCTGCATATAAGTTAAATAAGCAGGGTGACAATATACAGCCTTGACATACTCCTTTCCCAATTCAGAACCAGTCTGCTGTTCCATGTCCAATTCTAACTGTTGTCTCTTGATTTGCATGCAAATTTCTCAGGAGACATGGTTTTTCTAGTATTCATGTACAGATGTGAGGGTTGGACCATAAAGAAGGCTGAGCACCAAAGAACTGATGCTTTGAAATTGTGGTGCTGGTACTCCCATCTCTTGAAGAATTTTCCACAGTTTGTTGTAAACCACACAGTCAAAGGCTTTAGTGTAGTCAACAAAGCAGAAGAAAATGGTAGAGCTAAGGGAACAGGAGACACATTGATAGCTCAGCGGTTAGGAAGCAGTACTGCTATCCTGGTTGCTAAAAGGGTGTGCAGAATGTCCTCCCAAAATGCATATGTTGAGACCCATTCCCCAGTGTGATGGTGTTGGGAGGTGGGGCCTTTTGGAAATGAGGTCATGAGGGTGGAGGCCACATGAATGGGATTAGAGTCCTTAGAAAAGGGCCCCCAGACAGCTCCCTGCCCCTTCCTCCATGTAACAATATGGCAGGAACACGGTGGTTTATGAACCGGGAAGTGGGTCCTCACAAGACAGCCAACCCACTGGCAGCTTGATCATAGACTTCCTAAACTTCAGAACGATGAGAAATAAATGATTGTTGTTTAAAACAAAACAAACAAAAACATACTCTCCTCCGACTCTGGTTGGCAAATAGTTGTCATTCTGAGTGCTGGAAAGCCTAGCCTGCCTGCACCAACACAGGCCCCTTGCTTCCACCTCTGGAGACTAGTTGACATCTAGCACAGCAGGGGCCCCCCCGAAGCCTGCTCCAACACGAGAGTCGGCATCAGTGCAGATTAGGCTGTCTGAGGAGGCCTTACAGATAGCTGTGAAAAGAAGAGAAGCGAAACGCAAAGGAGAAAAGGAAAGATATTCCTATTTGAATGCAGAGTTCCAAAGAATAGCAAGAAGAGATAAGAAAGCCTTCCTCAGTGATCAATGCAAAGAAATAGAGGAAGGTAGCAGAATGGGAAAGACTAGAGATCTCTTCAGGAAAATTAGAAATACCAAGGGAACATTCATGCAAGGATGGGCTCAATAAAGGACAGAAATGGTATGGACCTAACAGAAGCAGAAGATATTAAGAAGAGGTGGCAAGAACACACGGAAGAACTGTACAAAACAGGTCTTCAAGACCCAGATAATCATGATCGCGTGATCACTCACCTAGAGCCAGACATCCTGGAACGTGAAGTCAAGTGGGCTTTAGAAAGCATCACTACGAACAAAGCTAGCGGAGGTGATAGAATTCCAGTTGAGCTATCTCAAATTTTGGAAGATGATGCTGTGAAAGTGCTCCACTCAATATGCCAGCAAATTTGGAAAACTCAGCAGTGGCCACAGGACTGGAAAAGGTCAGTTTTCATTCCAATCCCAAAGAAAGGCAATGCAAAAGAATGCTTAAACTACCGCACAGTTGCACTCATCTCACACACTAGTAAAGAGATGCTCAAAATTCTCCAAGTCAGGCTTCAGCAATAAGTAAACCGTGAACTTCCAGATGTTCAAGCTGGTTTAAGAAAAGGCAGAGGAACCAGAGATCAAATTGCCAACATCCTCTGGATCATGGAAAAAGCAAGAGAGTTCCAGAAAAACATCTCTTTCTGCTTTCTTGACTATGCCAAAGGCTTTGACTGTGTGGATCACAATAAACTGTGGGAAATTCTGAAAGAGATGGAATACCAGACCACCTGACCCGCCTCTTGAGAAACCTATATGCAGGTCAGGAAGCAACAGTTAGAACTGGACATAGAACAACAGACTGGTTCCAAATAGGAAAAGGAGTACGTCAAGGCTGTCTATTGTCACCCTGCTTATTTTAGTTATATGCAGAGTACCTCATGAGAAACGCTGGACTAGAAGAAGCACAAGCTGGCATCAAGATTGCCGGGAGAAATATCAATAACCTCAGATATGCAGATGACACCACCCTTATGGCAGAAAGTGAAGAGGAACTAAAAAGCCTCTTGATGCAAGTGAAAGAGGAGAGTGAAAAAGTTGGCTTAAAGCTCAGCATTCAGAAAACGAAGATCATGGCATCTAGTCCTAACACTTCATAGGAAATAGATGGGGAAACAGTTGAAACAGTGTCAGACTTTATTTTTTTGGGCTCGAAATCACTGCAGATAGTGAATGCAACCATGAAATTAAAAGAGGCTTACTCCTTGGAAGGAAAGTTATGACCAACCTAGATAGCATGTTCAAAACCAGAGACATTACTTTGCCGACTAAGGTCCGTCTAGTCAAGGCTATGGTTTTTCCAGTGGTCATTATGGATGTGAGAGTTGGACTGTGAAGAAGGCTGAGCACTGAAGAATTGATGCTTTTGAACTGTGGTGTTGGAGAAGACTCTTGAGAGTCCCTTGGACTGCAAGGAGATCCAACTAGTCCATCCTAAAGGAGACCAGTCTTGGGTGTTCATTGGAAGGACTGATGCTGAGGCTTTGGCCACCTCATGTGAAGTGTTGAGTCTTTGGAAAAGACTCTGATGCTGGGAGGGATTGGGAGCAGGAGGAAAAGGGGATGTCAGAGGATGAGATGGCTGGATGGCATACCGACTCGATGCACATGACTTTGGGTGAACTCCGGGAGTTGGTGATGGACAGGGAGGCCTGGCATCCTACGATTCATGGGGTCATGAAGAGTCGGACACAACTGAGCAACTGAACTGAACTGAACTGAACTGTATCCGACTAGTTGTTGAAAGTGAAAGTGAAGTGATTCAGTTGTGTCTGACTCTCTGCAACCCCATGGACTGTAGCCTACCATGCTCCTCTGTCGATGGGATTTTGTAAGCAAGAGTACTGGAGTGGGTTCCTTCTCCAAAGGATCTTCCCAACCCAGGGATCCAACCCAGGTCTCCTGCATTGTAGGCAGATGCTTTACTGTCTGAAACACCCATTAGTTGTTAAATATTTTTACAGTTACTCCTGAGTTAGTAAATAATGAAATCACCTATTACTTGAAGCATTTCCGGAGTCTGATTGCTTCCCCCTGCTCTTCTCCCCTATCCTGAGAACCTCTTGCCACCCACTCCCTCCTTACTATGTGTCTTACTGGAACGTCTTCCTTTCCAGAAGTTACAGGCAGCTGAACAGCAGTAGGCTAAACTGTTATGGAGATCTTAAGCTGCTGGATCATTACAAGCTGAAATTGATTACATCTGAGTTGGAGAATTTCAGAATGAGAGAACATGGTACTTGAACAAGGCTGGAAATTTTGGTGTTTTTTAGTATGTGTAGGGTTTTGTGCTGATTCCTGCCTTGTCCCTTTTGTGCCAGTAATATTCGTTGTGTACAAAGTAATGTCGATTCCAATTATTCTTTTTTTCTCCTTTTCTTTTAGTTCATTAAAGAGGGTGTTTTTTTTTCCTTTTTATTAAGCTTCTAAGAGGCATTTGCTTTCTTTTTAAAAGATGTACAGTCATTTTTATCTCATGCCATGACCACATCACATGGCATGCTGGATCTTATTAATAATTCTCCAGTTAGGGATAGAACCCTTGCCCCCTGCCGTGGAAGTACCCAGTCTTAACCACTGGACCACTAGGGAAGTCCTGGCATTTGTTTTCTTTTCACTAAGTAATTGTAATTATGTTTTCACAGTGACAAAACAGTGCTTTAAACATGATTTGACAGAAGTGAGCAATTTTGACTCAAAACTGTCGCACACTTTTTTGATATATGTTAGCCTCTTCTTGCTCTTTTAATCGTCATGTTTGTGATTCGGAGAATACTTTCCTCCCAGCAGTTTCCATTTTAACCACTGTCAGATTGAAGCTATGAGTGTGCCTTAACACACATAAGGGTGCTAGATTTTAAGTCAATAGATTCTAGGTTAATTTTTGTCATTGATTAAACTGAGTGACCTAAGAAAAATAATCTTATGTCTAAAACTGCTCATCTATGAATTAACAGGATTGGGATAAATGATAATCTCAACTCACTGCCAGCTCTAAGGCTCTAGAATTCATTGATGTTATTTTCCTGTTCTAAGAGTAACAATTATTAGCATGTAAAATGCTTTCTATATATCATCTCACTCGAGCCTTATGGACATGCAAACAGGTAGGCAAGATGAATAAAGGATCCTCATCAGCTTAGAGCCTAAAAAGAATAAAAAAAAAACACAATTAAGAAATTCATGAATTACCCTTCTGAATTACCCACTCCAATTCCAAACACGGAATGTCGGTTTATGGAAGTCATTCTTTCTGCCTCCATCACAGGTGTTAGCATCGGAATGTGTTGGCTGAGCTCGGCATCCTGGTGTGAAATGATAGTTCCGCTGCAGCTAGTTGTTAAACATATGTGTTTGTGTGTAAACATAATATGTACATAAACACAGTCGGAGGTAGCAGGGGGTGTAGTCAAGCAGGAGGATGAATAAGAGAAAGAACAGAATTACCCATTAGCTTTGAGGAGAAAAGAAAAGCACCTAACATCTATTAACTGTCCAATGTATGTTGTTTGTGTTATCTTAATTAATCTTCACATCAATCCTATGTGAAGTACGCAGTCACTTATCCATTCTACAGATGGCAGAGATCTAAACTCAGAGCAGTTAATTGGGTTATGCTTTCATAGGTTAGAGTCAATATTTATATACCAGCATGCCTTTCCATGGCATCTTTGAAGCAATTCATTTACCCTTTAACCCATTCAGTTAACACATTTTAATTGAACACTTAGTATGTGTCAGGGCTTCCCTGGGGGCTCAGACAGTAAGGACTCTGCCTGCAATGCAGGAGTCCTGGGTTTGATCCCTGAGTCAGGAAGGTCCCCTGGAAAAGGGAATGGCTACCCACCCCAATATTCTTGCCTGGAAAATCCCATGGACAGAGGAGCCTGGCAGGCTACAGTCCATGGGGTCACAAAGAGCTGGACATGACTGAGTGACTAACACTTTCACTTCTTACTTTATCATGTTTTAGGCTTTGTGCTAGGCAGTGAGCAAAACTCAACACCGAAACAGATCTCTGCCATTCAGGGTTTACAAATTCTACATTCTTGATATTTGTGGCTGCTACGGAGGTGGGATGTGGTAGGGATAAGAGGTTAGGGAGAGAATGGGATCAGGGCCATGGTGATAAAACCTGTGACAAGAGGATCTTGGGGGCAATGGGGAAGCCCTGATTTGTTGTCACTGCTCAGTCACTAAGTCATGTCCAGCTCTTTGCAACCCCATGGACTGCAGCATGCCAGGCTCCCCGTCTTTCACTGCTGCTGCTGCTAAGTCACTTCAGTTGTGTCCGACTCTGTGTGACCCCATAGACCGCAGCCTACCAGGCTCCTCCGCCCATGGGATTTCTCAGGCAAAAGTACTGGAGTGGGGTGCCTTTGCCTATCTCCAGGGATTTGCTCAGATTCATGTCCGTTGAGTCAGCGATGCTATCTAACCATCTCATCCTCTGCTGCCGCCTTCTACTTTTGCCTTCAATCTTTCCCAGCGTCAGGGTCTTTTCCAGTGAGTCGTCTCTTTGTCAAAGTGTTGGAGCTTCAGCATTTGTCCTTCCAATGAATATTCAGGACTGATTTCCTTTAGGGCTGATTGGGTTGATCTCCTTGCAGTCCAAGGGACTCTCAAAAGTCTTCTCCAGCACCACAGTTCAAAAGCATCAATTCTTTAGCACTCAGCCTTTTTTATGGTCCAGCTCTCACCTCCATACATGACTACTGAAAATGCCATAGCTTCGATCGATTCATTGCACTTGACAATTTCTATATATAGATGCTCCCAGGATAACTTATCTCAATTAATGCCATGCCATCACTGAACACAGAGAGGAGATACAAACAATCTCCTGAGCTGATATATGCTAGCTCCCACACACTGCTGGTCACAGTACAAGTAAAAGAAAAGAAAAGGACTTCTAACAACTAAAATAAGGATATCTGACTTCCCACAGGCACAAGAGTATCTAATATTGTAGAGAGCATTATGATTTGTTAGATATGTTTTCTATTTATTTATCATGTGTAATCCTCACAACCCCATGGGAAACAAACATTTTAAAAATTTAGTTTTATGTTGGAGTGTAGCTAATTTACAATGTTGTATTAATTTCAGGTGTACAGCAAAGTGATTTAGTTATACATATACATATATTAATTTTTCAGGTTCTTTTCTCCTATGGGTTATTACAGATTATTGAGGAGAGTTCCCTGTGATCTACAGCAGGTTCTTATTACTCATTTATGTTATATATCGTAGTGTGTATATGTTCATACCAACCTCCTAATTTATCCCTCTCTCTGCCATCTTTCCCCTTTGGTAACCGTAGGTTTGCATTCTAAGTTTGTGAGGTCTGTTTCTGTTTTGTAAATAAGTTCATTTGTATCATTTTTAGATTTCACATACAAGTAATATCATATTTGTCTTTGACTGACTTACTTCATTTAATATGATAATCTCTAAGTCTATCCATGTTTATGCAAATGATATTATTTAATTCTTCTTATGGCTGAGTAGTACTCCATTGTATATATTTAACACATTTTCTTTATCCATTCCTCTGTTGATGGGTATCTGGGTTACTTCCATGTCTTGGCTATTGTAAATAGTGTTGCAATGAACATTGGGGTTCATGTATTTTTTCAAAGTTTGTATATGCCCCAGGAGTGGGATTGCTGGATCATATGGCATTTCTATTTTTAATTTCAAAAGGAATTTTCATGCTGTTCTCCATAGTGGCTGTATCCATTTATATTCCCTTCAACAGTGCAGGGGGTTTCCTGAAAATGCATTTTGAAGATGGTATAATTAAACCACCCTGAGGCTGAGTACCTCATCCAGTATCACATAGCTCAAAAGCAGCAGAACCAAGCTTCAAAAACCATGCCTTTCACTATATCCCCTGGCTCAGAAAACCAAGATTGGTTACTAATTTTTAAGTGCCTACTTCATAAGTCTATTCTTTCACTTGGTTGGAACATAGTGATGAGACTAGTGCTACATTTTTTTTCTAATTTCTATTATTCATCATCCACAGCCAATAAACACACCCTTAATAAAACCAGCGGATGCCTTTGGTTATGGACAAGCATGCGAGTGTGAAAGAGGCTGATGACTGTCAGACAAACCCAACAGTGGTACCTACCAAAGGCTTCAATCTGAGTCAGTGCAGTCCCTTCCATATTCCAAAGCCAGAACTCCTCTTTACGTAAGTAATCTTCCTTTGGGACAACTTCATACCCTGCAGTCATTAAAAAATGATGCTACTAAAGCAACTTAGTGTAAGGCTGGAAGCCAACAAGCAATCAGCTTCTCATGGACACACAGCAAACTGATGACTGTTACACAGCCAGTAGCCATAGAAGGCAATGGCACCCCACTCCAGTACTCTTGCCTGGAAAATCCCATGGGCGGAGGAGCCTGGTAGGCTGCAGTCCATGGGGTCGCTGAGGTCGGACATGACTGAGCGACTTCACTCTCACTTTTCACTTTCATGCATTGGAGAAGGAAATGGCAACCCACTCCAGTGTTCTTGCCTGGAGAATCCCAGGGACGGGGGAGCCTGGTGGGCTGCCGTCTATGGGGTCTCACAGAGTCGGACACAACTGAAGTGATTTAGCAGCAGCAGCAGCAGCAGGCATTTTGTGGAATTAGCACTTTTCATATAGGCTTTTAATTTGTTGGCTGTCTCATCTGAGCAAGATGAAGTTGGAGTGAACATTGGTACACGTATCCATATTACAGGTGTGAGAAAAGAGCAAATTATTCTCAGATAGCGTAACAGAGAAATGTGCAAGTAGATACGGCCAGTGGATTGAGGACAGTCAACGTTTCCCGAACGCCCAGCATGTGCTGAGCTGTGCTGTGCATGCTCAGTGGTGCCCAACTCTTTGTGACTTCATGGATTGTATCCCACCAGGCTCATGCATTCGTGGGATTTTCCAAGCAAAAATACTGGAGTGGGGTGACATTTGCTCCTCCAGGGGAATCTTCCAGACCCAAGGATTAAACCCGTGTCTCCTACCTTGGCAGGTAGACTCTTTACCACGGAGCTACCTGGTAAGCCCATGTGCTAAGCACTTTGCTAGAAACCTATGTGGATGACCAACATATATGTCTTGATTCTCATCCCTGAAAAGAGGTTTTAGAAAACTCAATAATACACCAGGCTTTTTAGGATGTGGGCAGCCACCAAAAAGAAGTGTGTACTGTTCTGACTGGGGCCGAATCCTAGCTCTGCTATGCACCACCATGGGATCCTGGGGAGATTATTTCAAGTTCCTTGAATCCCAGCTTCTCATGGGTAATATTTACCTTGAATATATTTCACAGGCACTTGCCACATAGTAGCAGTTTAAGTGATGGTAATCTTCTTGTTATTATTTTCAACCAAGGAATGTCTATGGTGAGGAATCACTGATGGAATTTCATCAAGTTAGAACTAAGGACAAAAACCTTGAGTTTTTCCAGGGACCTTCCTCACTGAGAGTTCCAGTTTTTCATTTTGACTGTGCCTATATTCTTGGCGTGGCTCTGCTTATGTCAATCTAGGTGCTGTGCACTAAGAATGGGGTTAAGTGCACCTCTGGTTAACAGGCTCTAACTTTGCACATTAAAACTATATAGGAAAGGTATGGTATGTTGAGTTCTTCTGAATTAATGAAGGATGAGATTTAAAAATTTCTCTTTTGGGAAGACTACTCTATGCTACTTTATGCTACATTCTTTACAATCTCTTGATTTCTTATAAAGCAAATCTTTAATTTTCCAAATAATTGTATATGTATTAACCCACTTGACCCTCACAGGATCTTTGTGAAGAAGGTGGGGCAAGCAGTTGTTCATTTTCCCATTTCACAGATAACAAAGCTGAGACTAGGTAAACTATGGTTTTAACCAATATGTCGAGGTTGATTCTATAGCATCATTTGTATTTCATTACTATCTTTGTCTATTTCCTCCGGAAAATTTGTTATACGTATTATTTTCACTAATGGCTCAGAAGGTAAAGAATCCCTCTACAATGAAGGAAACCCGGATTCGATCCCTGGGTCGTGAAGATCCCCTGGAGAAGGGAATGGCTACTCACTCCAGTATTCTTGCCTGGAGGATTCTGTGGACAGAGCAGCCTGGCAGGCTATGGTCCATGGGGTCAAAAGAGTTGGACATGACTGAGTGACTAATGCTTACAATCATTATTTCGTACAGTGCTTAACATGTGCACGCTAAACTGCTTCAGTAAGGACTGTAGCCTGTCAGGCTCC
Organism: Ovis aries; assembly: GCF_016772045.2. Taxonomy (NCBI): domain Eukaryota; kingdom Metazoa; phylum Chordata; class Mammalia; order Artiodactyla; family Bovidae; genus Ovis; species Ovis aries. Next base: position 11,686,390 of record NC_056071.1, on the reverse strand, counting down.
TCTGCCCATGGGATTCCCCAGACAAGAATACTGGAGTTGGTTGCCATGCTCTCCTCCAGGGGATCTTCCTGACCCAGGGATTGAACCCATGTCTCATATGTCTCCTGCAGTGACAGATTCTTCACCACTAGTGCCACCTGGGAAGCTCTACAATATACCTTGGCAAATATATTAGAATAAGAAATACATTTTTCATTCAAATTATTGCTATAATGCATTAAATATTTACTTATATTTTTCAAGACTCTGATTCAACCAGCACTTCTTTTCTAAAACTCTTATAATTTTTAAAATTGAGACACTTCCACAGCAGCAATGGAAAATAAGTTGCAGTTCCTAATATGCATTCAATATTAAATAAGCATTTTCTTGCTTAGTAGAAGAGCAAAGATGTGGTAACACTAAACAGATACCATCATTAAATAGATTTCATAACATTTAATCTCTCCCTTCCTGCTATGTATTTGAGTTAATATGAGCATTTGTCAATTGCACCACGTTTTGAAATGGAATTGGTATCTTCTTTCCCACATGGGAACAGAATTTCTAGGTCAATAGGCCCTTAAATGTCATGAATTGCAATATAGATGGCAGATGACACTTGTCAAAGACTCGGTGGTCAATTCAGATACAAATCTGACTTGAGGACTGAGGAGCCCAAATCAAATCGATGTGTGAGATAAAGTCCAGGTTTAGCATGTGACATGGTGAGTGGCACCTTTCATGGGACAAAGCTGCAGGAGCCCCACTGAGACTGACACTCAGGCTTTCTCATTTCTCATCAGGCCAGGGTTGGATCACTTCTCTTTCTCTAGCACTATGTCTGCTAGACTTTCCATTAGGCAGCTGGGCAAGGGGGGAAAAGGAAGGAGCCCACAGAAACTACCTCTCAAAATCCTGCGACTTTTGCTTTCCGGTACAATTTTTCACACAAACGGATGTTGGATGCTGGTGGGGACCAAGCAGTGAGAAACCTACAGAAACAAGTCTCTGGTATATCTATAAGCAAAATGGGTTCAAATGCAGATGGAGAGGAGCAACTCTAGTGAGCCATCCATCACTGAGAACACCACGGAAGGTGACATGTTAAGTTACGAAAGGAGGGCTGGATCAAAAGCTATGAGCCTGCGGAACACAGGCGCCATCTTTCCCAAGTGATAATAACTATGTTTAGGGAGTACTCCTAGGTGTCATACATAAGATTTTATAAGTCATTAGTAAGACTTTTATATTTATTATCTCAAAACATATTTACATAGGCTTCCTAAGTTAGGCATTGCTCCAGAAATGAAGAAAGCAAGTCCTGAGTTCACATGAAAGCTGGGATCTGAAAGCAGAGCAGACTCCGACTTTTAACCATGGCCCCTTATCTTTTTATTCACCTCTACACATTCCATCGGAGAAGGCAATGGCACCCCACTCCAGTACTTTTGCCTGGAAAATCCCATGGGCGGAGGAGCCTGATAGACTGCAGTTCATGGGGTCGCCTGGAGTCAGACACGACTGAGTGACTTCACTTTCACTTTTCACTTTCATGCATTGGAGAAGGAAAGCAACCCACTCCAGCGTTCTTGCCTGGAGAATCCCAGGGACGGCGGAGCCTGGTGGGCTGCTGTCTATAGGGTCGCACAGAGTCGGACACGACTGAAGTGACTTAGCAGCAGCAGCAGCAGCATCCATTCCATAGTGTTCACACAATAGGACTCAGAGAACTGGATTGGGCAGAAATGAATGAAATTTAAAAGTTTCATCTGAAACCAGAATCTAATACAATCACAAGGTCACTCTCAACAGGAAAAATTTCCAATGAAACATCTTTAATCCACATCTTAGAACTGAAGAATAATTTTCTATTTTAATTCATTCATTTACTGGTGAATGAAAAAAAAAATGTGTATTTGATACCTACTCGGTGCCATATTTGCTGATGTTTGGGAATAGTCTGTGGCAAACGAAACAGGCAAGGTCTGTTTCCATGTAGTTTGGTTCCAGTGGGGAAGATGGTAGTCACTATTAAGTGCTATAAAGGAAATAAAGAGGTGTTTTTAGAAGGAATATCAAAGGAAGGCTTCTTTGAAATGACCCCCTTATTGGGACCAAAACAAGAAAGAACCAGGCATGAGAATAAATGGGGAAAGCTTTCCAAATATAGAGGAAACAGCAAGTGAAAAGATCCTAAGGCAGAAAGAATCTAGGTGTGAACAAGGACTAGAAAAGACCAAGCTGCTGGCAGGTCCCAAGTGAGGGAGAAGGCAGATACACAGAGAATCTGAGAGGGAGCGGGGCCTCCTGGGCCAGCAGTCCAGAGGGTACTGTGAGTGCAACACAAACCTTTGAAAGATATTTAAGCTGGAAATTGACACAGGTGGTTTGTAGGCTATTGACAGAGATATGGTTACCTAATGAGAGGATGGTCTTCCCTGGTGGCTCAGTGGTAAAGAATCCGCCTGCAATGCAGGAGACTTGGGTCTGATCCCTGGGTTGGGAAGATCCCCTGGAGAAGGAAATGGCAACCCACTCCAGTGTTCTTGCTTGGAGAATTCCATGGACAGAGGAACCTGGCGGGCTACAGTCCATAGGATCGCAAAGAGTCTGACACGACTTAGTGATTGAACAACAACGAGAGGACATAAATTTAAATTGACAAATAGCTACCTCCTTAAGTACGTGAGTAAATAAGTAGCTAAAACTCAGGACATAGCCTTAGAGATCCATCAACATAAACTGGCAAAGGAAGTGCCACAAACTGAAATGAATGGATAACGCTGGACAGTGAAGAGAGGACAGCTCAGATAGAGCTGCCCAGGGACCTTCTAGGAGAGGACAGTGGAAAAGGGAGGCAAGGAGAGGCTTTGGAAATGAAAGTGCACACTCAGTGAAGGAATTTTCTAGAATATCTGGTCAGTGTAGAGAGCACACCAAGAAGGAAATTGGTAAATTCAATGTCCATGGAAATTCCATAACAAAGGAGGCCATAACATTGTCCTGAAAAGCAATTTTGTCACGTTTTAGGACCACTTTTAGCCGGTCCTCTGAATTTCGATTGTACTAATGGCTTACTTCAGTTCTTGTATTGCACAAACCGTAATTTTTTGAAATACTCTGCTCTTGGTGCATACTCTTTCCGTTCAGTGGGAAAGATATGCCATCCTATTATTAATTAGATCCCTAGCATCTCCCTTTATCTGTATACTCTGCGGTCTCTCTGCATTTTCTTTGAATGGGCTCTGCATGTCAGCTGATAATTTCACGTTGTCCAGACGTTGGGCTTCTCAATGTGCAGTTGCCCATCAGAAGATAAAGCATCATGTCCCTGTGAAGTTCCAGCAGGAAGGACCCTGCAGAAGAAATTTGGGTTCGGGTTTAAGATGCCTCTTGGTGGCTCCAAACAGTGTCAGGGGAAGGGGATGCTGGGATAATGGGTTGAGGGTGGGAGTGGAGGAGGGAATATTGGATGACAGGTTGCTGAATCGGGAACCCTGACACTTGTGAAGTACTCTGTCAGGAACATTAAGTATCCAAAAGTGATAAAGCTTCAATTTGCTAGTCCATTAGACTAATTACTGCAATAATTAAGTAACTACTTGATTAGAACTAATGGGTACCTAATTATCCAGGAGAAAAGTATCAGGTGGCAATTATCAGGTGGCAATTAATAGACTGGAGTTAATGTCTTAGCACTGTCTTTGTATGAATTCATAAGCAAGGTAAAGAAAACAAACAATAACTTATTAATATTTATTGGTACCACAGTGTTTTTCAGCTTGTTTCATTTACACAGAACCAATTAGTGGAGAGACCGTGAGAGTCACAGAATATAAAGGGATTGAAACACAGCTAGCTTTTTAAAGGTACAGGATCTCATTAGCAATAACGACTAATACTTAACCAGAATCAACCTGTGATATTAGCTTTGTTGCTGTAAATCTATTGAAAGGGGATCACAGAGGTGAAAAATCAATAGTCATGATAAAATCTGTGGGAAATTGGCTCATGTATTGAAGTCAAGGGCCTTATTAAAGCTTTTTCCTGGTCCACTGGAAACCTTGCATCTATTTCAACCGCCTTCCTCCTGCTCCCCTACTTTTAAATGGCTGGGGAGAAAGATGGGTGGGAAGAAATGTAACTTAGTAGCAAAGAAACTTTTCTTATGAACACATATCACGTAGAAGCCTTGGATTTCTCACTTTAGGAGAGGTTACCTCTCTAAGCCAGTGTTTGTGAAGCATTGACTACACCCTACGGTTAAATATCAGAAAGCATTTGTTATGAAATATAAAGCGTTGGAACAAGACTTTCATCCACAGCTATGTTGTTCTACGAGTACAGCTCTGCCTCATACAAAACCACTTTGCTACAAAGAATCAGGCAGTGTTCGAAATGCATCACTCAAGTTTAGAGGAGAAAACAGGTCAGCTATTTATTTATTTATTCTTTAATTCGAGAAAACACATGCTACAAGGTTGTAAGGCTTCTGGGCAAACATAAGAACAAGAGCCGAACTGCGGGATCAGGAGAGAGAAAATCTTCTCTCCTGAACAGTCTGAGTTGAACATTTTAGCTGCGTAATGAAAATAAAAGCTACATGCTTCTTATTTTCTTTTCTAGGTTTCACGAAGTCTCTTTTTCAAGTCAACTATTTTTAAAAATTCAGGAGGGGTTTGGACCTGTGTTAAATTTATTAACATTTTAAAAGTCATATAATTAACCCTGTGGTAGAGGAAAACCCCATTTACTTTTATTTTATTTCCTTGCCTAGTATAAATAATTGAAATGGGTTTTAATCATATTTTAGGGAAAAAAAACCAATCACCTTATATGAGAATGTATACAGTGACAAATGGAGATAAATCTAAAATTTATAGAAAGGGAGCATTTGCATAAACTGCAGAATCCAAACATATAGGACATTAAGAGTAACAATTGTTGCAGAGGGCATGAAAAATTCAACTTTGGTTTCATGACAGGAGCCCAGATTCCTAACATGATTAAGATAATACATCACACGGCCCTCTCTTATTAAAGGCATAATTGTTGTTAGGACCAGAAGTGGTGTTAACGCTAATCTAGTTTTATATATGTACAAATACGGAGAGAAGCGAACTTGGGAGACGTACGCTTTGGTGATCCATAGGCATTTTATTAATGTTTGAATAATAACCGCCTAGAGGGCCTGTTATAAATTAAAGGGACGGATTGAGATATAAATTTTTATGAGGACTAGTTATACATTTCCATTATGTGTTTAAAAATGAAGGAATTACTGTGAGCACTGCAGCACTCACATTTATTTGAGGTGATTTGGATGGGGGGACGGCGGAGGAGAGCGGCTGCCTGGTGGCAGGAAGAAAGATGTATCTGTCCCTTTGAAGAGATACATCATATGTCATGCATGAACTCTGTTCTACCAGAGACATTCCTTCGCTGCCGAATCGGCATGATTATTTCTGCGACAATAGCGAGTGATGATAGAGCGTGAGGTTCAAGCCACTTAAGGGGGTTTCATATGGTTAAATCCTGGAAGACTCGGCTATTATCTATCGGGCTAATGCAATAATGGAAGTCAGTGATTACCAGGAAGCCATTCTGAGTCCTCTCCCTGCTCCAGAGGTACCATCTAGGGTTTTACAAGTGGCCCAAATCCCTTTAGAGAAGCAGATCCCAGTAAATGGCAATCAGCGTTCTTCCTCCGAGTCTTCCATCAGGTTTCTCGGCATTGCCCTCAGGTTCGCACATAGAATGGGTCTGTGAATTTCCACTGTTTATGAGCTGTACCTTCAGAGGATTCAGGAAGGCCCTCGCCAGCTGGCTCACACGTCTATGTGCTCATAGGCTCACACAGAGAAAGGCACAGTTACAACTATGTGTCTAAACATAGACTTAGGAACTTGCTTAACCCACACCCTAAGGATATGAACGCATGTTAGAGAAGACTGATTATCCTGTCACCTGGAGCTCCATGCAAACTTTGACTGTCAGGCAGGTCCAAGGCTGCACTCCAGCCAAGATACTCATGAATCGGTGATTTGAACAAGCTGTTTAACTGGTAACTCAGGTGCAGAGTTTCCTCAGGTGCAGAAGAAAAGCTTACTGACTTACTGGGAAGATTAAATGCGATATATTTTCAGGTGCCTGCTACATGATATAATTTTAATAAATGTGTATTAGTTTGTTGGGGCTGCTCTAATAAAGTTCTAAAGACTAGACGACCTCGCGGAAACGTGTTGCCTCCCACTTCTGGAGGCTGGAAGTCCAAGATCAAGGGGTTGTCAGGGCTGGCTCCCTCTCAGGGCTGTGAGGGAAGGATCGCTCCAGGCCTCTCTCCTCGGTTTATAGACGGCTGCCTTCTCCCTGTGTCTCTTTTCATTATGTTTGTAAAGGTCTATTTCTGTATTCAAATTTCCTTTTTTATAAAACCCTTCACCATTTTGGATTAGGTCCCATCCTAATGACCTAATTTTATTTTGATTTCCTCTGTCAAGACCCATCCTCCAAATAAGATCAGATTCTGAGGCACTGGGGTTAGGACTAAACATATGAATTTGGGGGCGGGGGAGGAACATAATTCGACCCTCAACATGTTTGATGAATGAATGCAGTGAGTGAATATGTGTGGGTTCACTCAGTTGTGTCTGACTGTTTGGGATCTCAGGGACTGTAGCCCATCAAGCTGTTCTGTCCATGGAATTATCCCTGCAAGAATGCTGGAGTGAGTTGTCATTTCCTCCTCTGGGGGATCTTCCTGACCCAGGGATTGAACCCATATCTCCTGTGTCTCCTGCACTGGCAGGCAGATTCTTTACCACTGAGCCATCTGGGAAGTCCCTATACAATGAATGAATGAATACAGAAAATATGATCCATGATGTTGTGATGATAAAAAGCGTGCTTTCAAACAAAGTTTATTTTCAAATCATCATGCCCTCCCTCCCCAGCCTCATTTAGCAATCTGGATAAGATGCTCGAACTTTCCGTATTATTCATTGTCACCCACTTACTCTGGAAACATGACAGGAACATTATGAAATTTTTTTTTTCATTGCAAATTGACATGAACTAAACCCTGGTGTGCTCGGTGATTATGGGCCGAGGATCCAGGTGGTAGGTAATCCAGTATCCTCCATCAGCATTTCCTTCCAGTGCCTCCGTGAGAGTCCCTAGTGAAAACCATCATCGCTTGAATGATTACAATGATGATCAAATAAAAGAAGCGAGTAGAAGAAAGCAGAACCCTTGTTATGCTGATTTTAAAATAGACTGTACTATTCAAAGGCATCTTTTCAAAACTCCCTAAACCTAAGACCAGAAAACTCTCTAATCATAGTGCTATTGGGAATTTACATTCCAGAGCATCAGCTCTTCACTGACAGGCTGCTATTTACCAATTTTAGCAATAATGTTAAAAGGCTACACAAAGGTCTGCCTTTCCCATCAGTGTGCAGCGCAGTCAGGTGAAGCCCAGGGAACAAGCGGGGTGTGTCTCCCAGCGGGCACTCCCCAGCTGTCCCTGCCCAGATGGTTAATAAGGGCCTCCAGGCACTCTTTTCTCTGACATCAGTTTCTTCATCTCTAAATGGTTCTTTCTAAGATAGAAAATGTGAAATTCCTTCACCCACAGTGGCACTTGCAGTTCTTGTTATTCTAATATTGTTTCCATAGGTAGAACTGAAGAGAAGAGGAACTTAAAGCAACTGACGTCTCCAGAACTTGCCTTTTTATTTCATCTCAATCTTCTGGTTTTAATTCACAGGCACACTGAGTGGCTGAATAGACTGACTCATGATTGCTGAGTGCCCCTGCGCTGTGCCTTTGAAAGCAGCAGTAATGGCGTTTCCTTGGGGAGGTGGAGGAAAGGATGCTTGAAAATGAAATATGCTTCTCTGCATCTGCAGATCTTGTGCAGGAGGTGCTGGGCACAAACAGAGGAGGGGGCCTCAGAGGTTCTGCGCTCTAGCGGTTACCAGAATAAGGTGGAGGGATGGCGGGGACAGGGTACACCAGTTCCTAAGCATCACTGTTTAATCACACCCCACCCCTCAACAGTGATACTGCGTCAGGACAAAGAGGAAGGTCTGTTGTCAGGGAATGCGTGATGACTGGACTCTTCAACAACCATAGATCAGAAGCAGTGGCCATTCACCAGCCATCTGACACAGATTGCCTTCAGATGGTCTCATAAACTAAGGGCTCTGGCACCACAGTCAGAAGAGGGAGGCATTGGAGTGTTTTATCTGCCAAACTGGGTGTGTAGAGATGATTGAAGCTCAGAAGATGGGAAAGTGGGAATTTGAGCATGGGTGTAATTCAGTGCATTTACCCTCCTGGTTGCTGAAATTTGCGCGAATGCAGCTCTATCTATAATCGGTCTATCTATCCATCTGTCGAGGACATATACACATATCTGTATTTATATCACATACACATATATTTGGGCATTGGTGTTATTTCTAGCAGCACTGGGCTTTGACTTTTTCTAGTCAGGAAATAAAGCTACAAGGGGTCTTGTCATCCCCTCATCTTCTCATATTGCTGGGGTCTTCTTCATGTCAAAGGGGCAAAATGAAACATAATCTGACGAGAAAAGGAATGATACAATGTTCAGAAAATGTTTTTTCCCTTCCAAGAGTTTGATTTCACTGTGTCTCAGGTGAAAGTTCAGTTTGGTTCTTATTTTATCCACACCATTTGCCCATCCCCTGTGAGACTCTCAGCTCCCCAAATCCCCTACATCATGCTGCTTGTGTTTAGCTCCATCTTTCTCATCTTTGAGTAATGTGGTTATGTTATGAAGTGGCCTGGACCTGCCCTAGCATTTAAAACATGGCCTGTCTCATATCCTGTACCCTAGAAAAACAAATCCACTTTGTTCTTTCTTGTTCAATACTTCCAATCCATTGCCCAAACTCTGAACTTTTTGTTATTATATTCTTGCAGCCGCAGAGACCATTGTTGATTTAAACAAACAAACAACTGGGTTTCTTCAAGCTCACTGACATTCTTCTCCGCTTTTCAGCTTAGTTACCCATTATTTGGGGGGCTTCACAGGTGGCACTAGTGGTAAGGAACTTGCCTGCCAATGCAGGAGACTTAAGACACTGGCTTCCATCCCAGGGTCAGGAAGATCTCCTGGAAGAGGACATGGCAACTCACTCCAATATTCTTGACTGGAGAATCCCATGGACAGAGAAGCCTGGCGCGTTCACAGAGTTTATAAGAGTGGGAACAACTGAAGTGATTTAGCATGCATATATTCATTATTTTAATCATTCACCCAAGGAGATGAAGAGAATCTGTAGTGAGGTTCAGTTCAGTTCAGTTCAGTTCAGTCGCTCAATCATGTCCAACTCTTTGCAACCCCATGGACTGCAGCACGCCAGGCCTCCCCTGTCCATCACCAACTCCCAGAGTTTACCCAGACTCATGTCCATTGAGTCGGTGATGCCATCCAACCATCTCATCCTCTGTCATCCCCTTCTCCTCCTGCCTTCAATCTTTCCCAGCATCAGGGTCTTGTCTAATGAGTCAGTTCTTCACATCAGGTGGTCAAAGTTTCAGAGTTTCAGCTCCAGCATCAGTCCTTCTAATGAATATTCAGGGCTGATTTCCTTTAGGATGGACTGGTTGGATCTCCTTGCAGTCCAAGGGACTCTCAAGAGTCTTCTCCAACACCACAGTTCAAAAGCATTAATTCTTCAAGGCTCAGCTTTCTTTATGGTCTAACTCTCACATCTGTACATGACTACTGGGAAACCCATAGCTTTGACTAGATGGACCTTTGTCTAAAGTAACATCTCTGTTTTTTAATATGCTGTCTAGGTTTGTCATAGCTTTTCTTCCAAGGAGTAAGGATCTTTTAATTTCATGGTTGCAGTCACCATCTGCAGTGATTTTGGAGCCCAAGAAAATAAAGTGTCACTGTTTCCATTGTTTCCCCATCTATTTGCCATGAAGTGATGGAACAAGATGCCATGATCTTGGTTTTTTGAATGTTGAGTTTTAAGGCACTTTTTCACTCTCCTCTTTCACCTTCATCAAGAGGTTCTTTAGTTCCTTTGCTTTCTGCCATAAGGGTAGTGTTATCTGCATGTCTGAGGTTATTGATATTTCTCCTGGCAATCTTGATTCCAGCTTGTGATTTACTCATATCAGCATTTCTCATGATGTACACTGCATATAAGTTAAAGAATCAGGGTGGCAATATACAGCCTTGACATACTCCTTTCCCAATTTGGAACCAGTCTGTTGTTCCATGTCCAGTTCTAACTGTTGTTTCTTGACCTGCATACAGGTTTCTCAGGAGACAGGTAAGGTGGTCCGGTATTCCCATCTCTTGAAGAATTTTCCACAGTTTGTTGTGCTCACATAGTCAAAGACTCTAGCGTAGTCAATAAAGCAGAAATAGATGTTTTTCTGAAACTCTCTTGCTTTTTTGATGATCCAATCAGTTCAGTTCAGTTCAGTCACTCAGTCCTGTCTGACTCTTTGCGACCCCATGAATCGCAGCACGCCAGGCCTCCCGGTCCATCACCAACTCTCGGAGTTCACTCAGACTCACGTCCATCGAGTCCGTGATGCCATCCAGCCATCTCATCCTCTCTCGTCCCCTTCTCCTCCTGCCCCCAATCCCTCCCAGCATCAGAGTCTTTTGCAATGAGTCAACTCTTCGCATGAGGTGGCCAAAGTACTGGAGTTTCAGCTTTAGCATTATTCTTTCCAAAGAAATCCCAGGGCTGATCTCCTTCAGAATGGACTGGTTGGATCTCCTCTCAAGAGTCTTCTCCAACACCACAGTTCAAAAGCATCAATTCTTCAGCACTCAGCCTTCTTTACAGTCCAACTCTCACATCCATACATGACCAGTGGAAAAACCATAGCTTTGACTAGACGGACCTTAGTCGGCAAAGTAATATCTCTGCTTTTGAATATGCTATCTAGGTTGGTCATAACTTCTCTTCCAAGGAGTAAGCATCTTTTAATTTCATGGCTGCAGTCACCATCTGCAGTGATTTTGGAGCCCCCCAAAATAAAGTCTGACACTGTTTCCACTGTTTCCCCGTCTATTTCCCATCAAGTGATGGGACCTCATGCCATGATCTTCGTTTTCTGAATGTTGAGCTTTCAGCCAACTTTTTCACTCTCCTCTTTCACTTTCATCAAGAGGCTTTTTAGTTCCTCTTCACTTTCTGCCATAAGGGTGGTGTCATATGCATATCTGAGGTTATTGATATTTCTCCCGGCAATCTTGATTCCAGCTTGTGCTTCTTCCAGTCCCGCGTTTCTCATGATGTACTCTGCATAGAAGTTAAATAAGCAGGGTGACAATATACAGCCTTGACGTACTCCTTTTCCTATTTGGAACCAGTCTGTTGTTCCATGTCCAGTTCTTACTGTTGCTTCCTGACTTGCATATAGATCCAATGGATGGTGTCAATTTGGTCTCTGGTTCCTCTGCCTTTTCTAAATCCAGCTTGAACATCTGGAATTTCTCAGTTCATGTACTGCTGAAGCCTCGTTTGGAGAATTTCGAGCGTTACTTTGCTAGCATGTGAGATAAGTGCATTTGAACATTCTTTGGCATTGCCTTTCTTTGGGATTGGAATGAAAACTGACCTTTTCCGGTCCTGTGGCCCTTGCTGAGTTTTCCAGATTTGCTGGCATAATGAGTGCAGCACTTTCACAGCATTATCTTTAGGGTTTGAAATAGCTCAACTGGAATTCCATCACCTCCACTACCTTTGTTCGTAGTGATGCTTCCTAAATCCCACCTGTCTTTGCATTCCAGGATGTCTGGCTCTAGGTGAGTGATCACACCATTGCGGTTATCTGGGTCATGATGATCTTTTTTGTATAGTTCTTCTGTGTATTCTTGCCTCCTCTTCCTAATATCTCTGTTTCTTTCATGTCCATACCATTTCAGTCCATCTTTGCATGAAATGTTCCTTGGTATCTCTAATTTCCTTGAAGAGATCTCTAGTCTTTCCCATTGTATTGTTTTCCTCTATTTCTTTGCATCGATCACTTAGGAAGGCTTTCTTATCTCTCCTTGCTATTCTTAGGGAGAGGTTAAAGACAAATTGGGTGTGAAATAAAGGTAAGTTATCCTATAGTTTTCTATATTTTGAATGAAGAGTAGAACATTTTACATAAAAAGAACATTATTATTAGTAGTAACCTGAAATGAGACTTTAAATATCTCAAATTAAGGAACCAGTCTTCCTTTTATATTTTCTTCCTGTGAAAATAATGTAAAAAGTTCATTTAACGTATTTTTCGGTCATGGTGATTGAGATGTGTTTGAGGGCCCTGCTGACCTCTGTGCATGAGATCACATGTGATGCGGCACTGAGATAAGAAAGCACCTGTAACCATTTGACCTGATTGGTCTTCTCTAATTAACCCACAGGCTTAGCCCAGAACACTCTTGGGAAAAGAGGTGAAGAATCATGTACTCAGTGTAGCTATTCAGCTTTTAAAAGTACTGTTGTTGACTCAAAGAGTTTAATCCACCACTACCACCACCTCCTACTCCTGATTCTAGCACTTAACTTGCTATCAGGGGAGTGAACAGGGCCCTGGGGAATGAACCAAGCTCACTATTTCTTTGATGCCCTCCATGTAAGCTCAAAAGCATTTTTCCCTGAATAGATCATTTAATCTCCTTGTAACACAGCATTCTCTCTTGTGAGATGGAGGTTGTCATACTAGCATATTTCAAAGGGTTATTGGGGGGGAAAAAAAATCTAGTTAGCTATTATAAAGCATTTTACAAATATGAAGTGCTTTATCCAGTCTAAATAATGCTTGAAAGCATAAAATTGTATACAGTTATTGAGTATTATCATTGTGGCCTCTCTATTTCTCTGGGCATTAATCTTTTCTTCTTTCTTAAATCTCCTTTCACATTATTATGTAGAGAAATACAGTTCCTCTCTTTTCCCCCTTACTAAGGGATTGAGAGTCTTCAGTGCTGAAGAGGAAAGCTCTTAGAAAGATTACTTGTCAATTCAAGTGCAAAAGTTTTCAGCCAGAGAATTGTCACCAACATGTGAGTCTGAATGCCTTCTAGAGAAATAGTACATTAAAGTGAGGTGTTAGATTTTTTTTTCAAGATCTGAAAATCTACCTCTTAGAAAATAAAAACATTGACAAGGAGCATTAGTTGTTATTGGCGTATAAGGCTATGGCATAAATATTTGTTCATCCATCCCTACAGGACTTGGCCAAAGCGTACAGACAAAGGAAGAAGATATCAGTCTTTCTTTAGCAGTTCTTAAACTGAAGCACAGATGATTTACAATGTTGTGTTAATTTCTACTGTACAGCAGAGTGACTCAGTTATACCTATATATACATTCTTTTTCAAACTCTTTTCCATTGTTGTTTCTCACAGGATGTTGAATAAAGTTCCCTGTGCTATACACTAGGACCTTGTCCTTCAGGGGGTCTTCCCAACCAGGGATTGAACCAGGGTCTCTGACATCTCTTGCGCTGGCGAGCATGTTCTTTACTGCTAGCGCCACCTGGGAAGCCCATCCCATACACACAGGTTTGCATCTGCTAATCCCAAACTGCCAATCCATCCCTCTCCCACCGCTCTCTCCCTTGGTGTACTCTCTACACCCATGATTCTGTTTAGTGTTAGTCACTCAGTCATATCCGACACTTTGTGACCCCATGGACTGTATAGCTCACCAGGCTCCTCTGTCCAAAAATTCCGAAGTGGGTAGCCGTTCCTTTCTGCAGGAGATCGTCTCAGCCCAGAGATCTAACCCAGATCTGCGCTGAAGGCAGATTCTTTACCATCTGAGCCACCAGGGAAGCGCCTCTGTTTCATAGGTAGGTTCATTTAAGGGCCCGATCTTTCTGAGTTAAAAACCCTTGCTCTATTTCTCATACATCCTAAAACAAATTGCCTTTCCCTTATCTATGAACTACTGATTAATATAGACAAACTAGCATGACCCAAGTTATCTGTGTGATGATGAAACTTCTATTTTGTACTGGAGGGTGTGTGTCCCTTCAAAGACTTGTTAGGTCTCAGCTCAAACAGCCACCCATTGTAGAAACTCTGAGAACACTGAAAGTAGATGTTCGCACTTGTAACTTTGCAAAGTATGACCTCTAGGCCTCTTCAACTATTAGTATATGTTGGTTCTGAGGAATTTCTTTTAGAAAATAACCAAAAAGAGAGGACTGCAAATGGAAGCATGGACTTGAAGAACTGACATCACCCATGTTGTTGCAATAGTTACAGGAAGGAATAAAAGTGATTTCTAGACAGAATTATAATATTTTATATTTGGGACTTTTGACTCAGGGCCTAGTATGACTGATAAGCTCAAATAGATTTTTATTTAGGAATATTATGATCTCTACAAGTATTGTAAACCTTTCTACCTGTTCCAATGAATGTGAAATCACTGCATTGGGGGGGGAAAAAAGATTGAGCTACTAGGATAGAAAAAGCTATTATAAAATTTCAGTTTTAAACTCTATAATCAGAATATGTGCATATAAATACATAAAATATAATTATAATGGAGTACCTAAGGAAGAATTTCCACAACTGAAATATTTAGTTTATTCCAGCATATTCAAATTTGCACTAAATTTCCAATTATTAGAAGATTTAAAAAATGTATATATACATTGCTTCACAGGTGGCACAGTGGTAAAGAATCTGCCTGTCAATGCAGGAGATGCAAGAGACAGGAGTTCTATCCCTGGGTCGGGAAGATCCCCTGGAGAAGTAAATGGACACCCACTTCAGTATTCTTACCTGGAGAATGCCATAGGCAGAGAAGCCTGCTGGACTACAGTCCATAGGGTCACAGCGTCAGACAAAACTGAGCGGCTGGGGACATACACACACACAAACATGCATTACCCTATGAAAGCCTCAGCTGGTATCTTTATGTTAAACAAGTCTAATATGCAGTATCTAGAATTTCTTCACATCTTTAGAGGGATTTATTTATTAATCAAGATATTTCTTTCATTTCTTAAACCATCAAATAACCTCTGAAAATTGATCCTACCTCTTTAACTGTAGGTAAATATCACCGATGATCTCAAGAAGTAGTAGCCCATCTCAGAGGCTTGCTTTGGCAAATCTCAGATTTTCAATTCCTTAAGGCCCCTAATAGCATTAATCAAGGCAGCACAACTAACTTAAAAGGAACAGATGATTAATCTTGACAATAGCAATGTAAATAGAACTCCAATTCATGAATTGGCGATTACCTTGCCCCCAACCACTGGGGTATTTGCTCTTTGTTTGCGATTTACCCTGTGCCATGTACACATTATATGAACAAAAGAGAGTTCTTTATCTTTAAAAAATATCCATTCAGTTCAGCTTACAGAACAGGGGAAAAATTGCTATATTTATCAAGGTTGATTTTGTTTTCCAAGTCTCTAATTCGAAACTGAAGAATACAAGACTACATACATCAGGTGTTTCTAGCAAAATAGCAGCAGCAGCAGCAAATCATAGACATTTGTCATTCCTTAGAGCTGTCTGACAGTTCTGACAATTCATTAGGCTGAGCTGAAAAGAGGTTTAGAAAGCAAAGAAGGGATCCCAGGTAGGAGAGTTGCTTTTGCACGATCCAGTAATGGCTGATTTGTATCATTTTGGGTGATGGATACACTGTTCAGATTAAACTCAGCAGGGTTTTCTCCCCTCTCTCGTCCCATGATTTCTCCCTACCCTCAGCTTCCTTCCTCTAGAAGCCCCGGGGACTCTGAGCGTAGGCTCTACCCTCAGTAGCATTTCATCCTTGAAAGGTATGTTCACATATGTATATGTCAAGGAAATGCTCCGTTCCTTGCATTTGAGTCAGTCCTAATGAGGTGGATGAGCCTAGAGCCTATTATGCAGAGTGAAGCTAAGTCTGAAAGAGAAAAACAAATATCGTACATTAATCCCATATATACGAGATCTAGAAAGATGGTAGCTCAGCTGGTAAAGAATCTGCTGGCAATGCAGGAGACCTGGATCCGATCCCCGGGTTGGGAAGATCCCCTGGAGGAGGGTATGGCAACCCATTCCAGTATTCTTGCCTGGGGAATTCCATCGACAGAGGAGCCTGGCAGGCTACAGTCTGCGGGGTCGCGCAGAGTTGGACACCACTGAAGCGACTAAGAAGCAGCAACAGGAGAAAGATGGCGCTAAGGATCCTATTTACAGGGCAACAGTAGAGATGCGGACAGAGGACCAGGCTTGTGGATACGGTGTTGGGGCGGGGGAGGAAGAAGAGTGTGGGATGAATGGAGAATGGAGAGTGACACGGAAGCTATATACTGCCGTGCATAAAAGATAACCAATGGGAATTTGCTGTGTGACTCAAGGAACTCAAACCAGGGCTCTGTGACAACCTAGAGGGGTGGGGAGGAGCCGGAAGTGGGAGGGAGGTTCACGAGGGAAGGGGCACATGTATACCTTGACTGACTCAGGTTGAGGGATGGCAGAGGTCAACACAACATTATGAAGCAAATTTCCTTCAATTAAAAATAAACAAATTTGGGGTGGTGGGAAAAGGAAATTCTCTTTTCTAAAAGAAGCTGCTTTGGAGATGAGTCTGTGAGACCTGGGATGATGAAATCATGTTTTGCTTCCCAATTTCTACCTGCCCTGTGAATTTTCCTCCTCCTCAGCCTGTGCCAACGTTTGCATCCAAAGTCGCAAAACAAAAGCCACTGTGAGCAGCCCATCCTGCCCCCAGCCTGCCATGATGGTTGCAAGCTTCTTTTTCTAAAATAGATTTTTTTTAAAAAATGCAGACCCATTATTAAACACTCTTGGATTTGTTACAAGACTGCTTCTGTTTTATGTTTTGGTTTTTTGGCTGTGAAGCAAGTTGGGATCTTAGGTCCCCAACCAGGGATCAAACCTATACCCCCTGCATTGGAAGGTGAAGTCTTAACCACTGGTCAGCCAGGGATATCCTGCAAGCTTCTCTATAAATGGGGATAAAGTATCCTTGGCCACCAATTCTGTGTTGTTTCCTTGTGGCAGTATTGAGAACTCAATCTAGGCATCAATTTTCTTGTAACCTTTTTGCACACCAAATTAGAAGACTTCTCATTTGTAATTGTGATGAACAGCAACTGTAGTGAATAAAAATTTATATGTCTCACTCCCCTACTTTGGCATCACAGACCATTAAATATACCACCTTTTGTGACTGGTGCTGCAAGGTGGCGTACCCAGTTGAAGGAGGTGGATTCAATTAATCCAAATTGGGACTAGTAAGGTGAATTTTGTATGCATAGCTTTGAAGGAGATAAAGAGAGTAAAGATATAAGCCATACCATTAAGACTGATACTAAGATTTAAGCTAATTGAAAATGTAAAAAATCATCCAAACTACCAGTTTTCATTCCCCTGGAATGTAAAGAAGCTTGCATGCTAAGTCATTTCAGTCATATCCAGCTCTTTGTGACCCCATGGACTATAGCCTGCCAGGCCCCTCTGTCCATGGGATTTCCCAGGCAAGAATAGTGGAGTGGGTTGCCATTTTCTCCTCCACAGAATCTTCCTGACCCAGGGATTGAACCTGAATCTCTTATGTCTCCTGCACAGGCAGGTGAGTTCTTTACACACTGAGCCACCTGGGAAGCCCCATGTTGCTCACAGGGTAGACTATTTGAGTGTCGTGTCAGTTGCCATGAATGGTGGCTACCAAAGGTCCATGGTTATGGGCCTCTACACAGCTTTTGCCTCAGTCTAGTGGAGTCACCTCACTAGGGAAGTCATACAAACCTCTCTGAAAGAGTGCCCCATAGACAGTAACTGAATGGTGCATGTGTGTGTGCTAAGTCCCTTCAGTCGTGTCCAACTCTGTGTGACCTTATGGACTATAGCCCGCCAGGCTCCTCTGTCCATGGGATTCTCCAGGCAAGAATAACTGGAGTGGGTTACCATTGCCTCCTCCAGGGGATCGTCCCATCCCAGGGATGGAATCTGCATTTTTTTTTCTCCTGTGTTGGCAGGTGAGTTCTTTACCACTAGTGCCAAACCCAGCTCCTCTGCCTTAAAGGGAACAACCTTACGATAGAATTTATAATCCAGAGAACCCAGTTGGATGAAACCAAAGCAAGGCATTCTTTCAGACTATGTTCTTGCTCGGTTCTTTCTCTTTCCCCATCTTGTATCATTCTCTGTGTTGTAGTGTTCTCTTTTGTCTAAAGGATACTTCCTCAGTCAAGTCCCACACATCCAAATCTCTTCCTCAGGCTCTGCATCTAGAGAGCCTGACCTCAGTTAACTGGCATATGGAAAACAAATCACCTGGGGAAGGATGGCTCTAAAGATGCTACCTACAGATGCAGTACAGAGCCCAGAGAAGACTTCAGGAAGGTGCGTGTTGCGGATCATCATGTTTGTGACGCCATTTGCCTCGCTGTTAACACTGTCTGCACTGTTTGCTGAACCCAGGGTAGGCAAGGCGTGAGCTAAGAGGCTGGAGACTCGAGAAGCTGTAGGAATTGCAGACACGTTTATTCTTTCCTGGCTGACGCAGCAGCGGTCGCAGTAGACATGCTCTATTCTCTCCTCCGTGGCTGACCCAACAGACTCAGCTGTGACACAGAGTAATGCCACCGCTTCCTTAGGCGGAGCTCATATATAACCCACCAAGCACAACCCGTAACCGAGCGACCACCTTGGGAGGCGCTCGTGCAGTGCTACAAATGATCTCAGCTGTTACATGGCTACTATTTGCAAAACGTGGAGTGAGAGAGCCTGAACATCCCATCTTGGCTAATTCGCTCTCTCCCGGAAGGTGACAACGGACTGCAAGGTAAAATAACTGTCTTTGCTTTACACTTGAAACTAACACAATATTGTAAATCAACTATATACCAATACAAACACACACACACACACACACACACACACACACACAGAAAAATAAGGCAACTGTCAACACAAGGTAGAATTAATGGGTGATGAGTTTTAAGGTTAGGAGTTAAGTAGGAAAGATTCTGAGTACCAGAAAAAAACGTTCAATTATAATTTTTTAAAAGAAATGTGGTTATTCTTTCACCAGAGCCCATCATTTGAGAAACAGAAAGAGAAGAGTGAAGAAACAGGAAGAGAGAGAAGACAAAGCACATGTTCATGTGTCTGTGTGTGTGCGCATGTGTGTGAGCATGTTTATGTGCATGTGAGCACATGTGTGTGCATATGTGTGCATGCGTGTGTTAAGAAGATGGGGGCTCTTAGGCAAATAATTTGATGCTTATGAGGTCCAGATTACAGGAAAATCCTCTTCAAAAAAAGTTTCCTAAACTTACATTTGGAAGTATTTCTAATGAGCATTTCTTTTGACTGTGAAAGAAACAGAAGAATATGGTCTCTCACCAAAATACCCAAGTTGTTCAATCGCTAAGTCCTGTCCGACTCTTTGTGACTCCATGAACTGCAGCCCACCAGGCTTCCCTGTTCTTCACCACCTTCTGAAGTTTGCTTAAACTCATGTCCATAGACTCAATGATGCTATCCTACCATCTCATCCTCTGTTGCCCCCTTCTCCTCCTGCCCTCAGTCTTTTTTCCAGCATTAGGGTCTTTTCCAATTAGTCAGCTCTTTACATCAGGTAGCCAAGGTATTGGAGCTTCAGCTTCAGCATTAGTCCTTCCAGTGAATATTAATGTGGCCCTTTAAAGTCAGCCTTACTATGAGGAAAAGAAAAAAAAAAATGACAAGACCAAGAAGTAGGATACCAACTACAAAACATGTCATCTGGTTATCAGCTTAATTGAAGTCATCCTGTCATGAATGACAATCCATCAGATACTCTGCCAGTCAGTATGTCATGACATTGTACGTAATGAGAGGTCTCCTCAAACCCAAAGGGAAAATCTACTCATTTTTTTTCATACTTTACTTTTTGTTTTTTGAATTATGTTGGCACTAGTATAAAATGTGTACAGTTTTATTAAGTCTGTTAAAAAGGGGTCAACTCAGAGCTCAAAATACTGACGCATTTGCCTAAGACATTTTAAATTTTTTCAAATGTGCAAAATTCTACTTATATTGTTAACCTCTTTATCCTCACTGATATATGATCGAATGTTCCATCAGACATTTGCTCCTTGAGTCATTTAAGAAACAAAGACAGCATAGTACATGCGTATTATTGGTGGGGAGAAAACTGCTGAAAAGTAAAAATAGAATATTCCAGAATTTAGAAGTGAAAACTTTGAGAATTTCTGCTTCAGCTATGATGGTGTAACTCAAGGAAGACCATCATTCCCATTAAGATAAATTGATATATCTATATAAAAAGCCAAAAATATTGTGTTTGGAGAAATCACAGAGCTTCCAAACCAGCCAGCACTCAAAGAGCTCAGATTTTGGAAAAACGCAAAACGTGTTGTAATGAGCCCAATGTTGTACAGCAAAAGTTTGGCTCAGGGCATTTGTTGGCTTCTAGGCCATGCAAGAGAAGAAGCTGAGAGGCCGGCTCATAGGCCACTGCTAATGTGCAACTGGCATAATTTGCAACAACTTCACAGAGCTGGAAACAAAAAGTCAAGTTTGGGCTTGCCAGGGTATCCAGAACTTGAAAGCCTATTATGCCCAAAGAAAGTCAGATACAGTAAAGAGAGTTGAATGCTTAGTATCAGTTTTCCCCATGAAGAATTTACAAATTCTAAAGTTGTACAAAGCAAGAGGCCAAGAAGCCAGGCAAAAACTGGCTTAAAAGCTGATAAAATTTTCTCAGTAGTGGGGAGATAAAAATTAGAGTCCAGGACTCACTAAGGAGAAAAGGCCCTGAAAAATAACCTCAGGCTTTTAACCGAGTCATCTAAGAAAAGTTTAAAAACTTGACTCAAAACAGTGTGTTGGAATAAAAGAATCCATTCCTCCAGTAGCTGCCTGCCAGGAAATAAATGGATTCTCACTAGAAAAAAGAAACAACATCTACAGTTTCTAGTTTTTGTGTATACTAGCCTGGAATTTAATAAATAGTTACCAAGCATACCAAGAAATTGGATATACAATGGGAATAAGATACAAATGATACAGATGTTGGTGTAATCAACTATAGGCTGTAAAATACCTGAAAATAAGATGTTCTGTCAGAAATGTTCTAAAAGAGGAAAAGTGTTTTAAAGGTGGAAAAGTGGTTTAAAGATCCAAAATTTATTTTAAAAGTGAATGAAAATTTTGGACATTAAAAATGTTTTTTTTTTTCTGAACTTAAGAGCTCAGTAGATGGGTTTAGCAGCAGATTAGACATGGTTGAAAAGAGAATCAGTATTTCTATTTGCAGGAAATATCCACACTGAAGCACAGAGAGAAAATAGATTGGAAAATGATGAAGGGTAGGAAGTGTGTAAGAGACATATCAAATACAGTGAAAAGCTTTAGTCCACTTATAATGGAAGGCTCCATCATACAGAGAAAAAATAGGGCAGAAGCTATATCTGAACTAATCATTCATGAATGTCCCCAAATGATGAAAGACACCAAGCCACAAATACGAAACTTGCAGAGATCACCAGTCTTTGGAGGATCATACCCAAGGAACAGAAATGAATCAGAGTTAGACTAAATCTTAGCAAAATTCCAACCCTGTCTCAATTCAACATAGTCTCTGACTTGATTAAAGTGATCAATTCGTCATCCTCTCTAACTAGAAGTGAAAAATATGGAAGACTCTCTAATTGAAAAAGTCATGATTCGTGGCCTCTGTGTGTGTGTGTGTTTTCCAGAAAAAACTAAGGAAAAAACTCAACAATCTATGTCTCTATCTTAAAATTTTAGAAACGAAAAAGTAAGTTGTACCAAAATGAATAAAATGGAAAAAATAAGAAAGATAATAGAATAAATTTATTAAAAAAACAATGTCACAAAATCAAATGTTGTTTATTGGAAAAGATTTTTAAAAGTAATGAACTACTAGAAATATTGATTATGAACAAAAGGGAAGGTACAAGTTACAAATATCAGGAAATACAAAGTGGAAAACACTACATATCCTATAAACTCATTCAAGATAATAAAAGGATATTACATCCAGCGTTATGTCAATTAGAGGATTTAGAATAAATCAACAAATTGCTGGTAAAACACAGTCCCCTTCAACTAACACAAAAAGGAATAAAAAAATCTCAGTGGTACTATATCTTTGTCAAAATTAAAATTTTGATTTAAAGTCTTGAGATGTCCCCGGCAGTCCAGTGGTTAAGACGTAACCATCCAGTGCAGGTGGTGTAGGTTTGATCCTTGGTTGAGGAGCTAGGATACCACATACCAAAACATAAGACAGAAGCAATATTGTTAAAAAACAAACAAACAAAAAAACCTCCTCCCTGCATAACCCAGGCCCGCATGGTTTCTCTAGCAAATTTTCTAATGAAGTAAAAATAACATCACTCTTACACACATTCTTAAAGATAATTTTTTTAAAAGGGAGCATTTTTCAATTTGTTCTATTAGGCGTGCATAATTTTGATAAGCAAGTATGACTTAAGAAAGACAAATTATAAATTGCTCTCCTAAACAGATATAAAATTCTAATAAATT
Source organism: Ovis aries (assembly GCF_016772045.2). Lineage (NCBI taxonomy): Eukaryota > Metazoa > Chordata > Mammalia > Artiodactyla > Bovidae > Ovis > Ovis aries. The sequence goes on along the minus strand of NC_056071.1, from coordinate 11,663,847 downwards.
GTTTTCAAATGGAATTTATCCATGTATTAAAAAAAGATGATGCATTTCACAATGTTGTTTTATTCCAGAAATGCAAGGTTGTGTTAACTAGGGAAACCATCAGTGCAATTCTACACATTAACAAAACTTAGACAAAAATACTGATATCTCATATTTGATATAATTCTGCATTTGATAAAATTCAGTACACCTTCATGATGATGGTTGTTGCTGATAGTGTCTTATTCTTTGGGGCCCCATGGACAGTAGCCCACCAGGTTCCTCTGTCCATGGGACTTCCCAGGCAAGAATACTGGAGTGGGTTGTCGTTTCCTTTTCCAGAGGATCTTCCCGACCCGGCAATGGAACACGGATCTCCTGCATTTGCAGGCAGATTCTTTACCATTGGGCAGCCAGAGAAGGCCATACACCTTCATGATGAAAAGCTCCAATTAGGGATGAGATCTGAGATTAGAAGAGAAGTTGGGAAATCTGAAGGAAAGTGTATCCATAAGAATCATAGTAAATTTCACTAAATAATAAAATATTAAAAGCTATCCCCCTGAGATCCTGACTGCAACAGCAATGTCTGCTATAGACATTTCTCTTTTTTGTTACAGATATTTCTATTCAACTCCATTCTAGCAGTGCTGAAGAGTGCAATAAGACAAGGATAAAAGGTAAAAAAGATTTGTAATAAAAAATGAAACTTTCATTACATGCACAAAACACCCACAATAACTGTACAAAGTAAACTAAGTCAACTTAACAACCTCACTAGATATGAGTCCTAATATGCAAAAGTCAAGGATATTTCCACACAGAAAAAAGAATTTGAAAATGAAACTTAAGAACTAATATATAGCATCAAAACATCAAATACCCAGGAACAAATGTAACAAAAGACATGTGAGCTTTCTAAAAAGTATCCCCAAGTTGGAAAGACACTTAAAGATCCTAAAGAATGGAGTCATACACCAAGGTAATAGATGAAAGACACCATGCTACAAAGGAATCAACTTCTCCCAAATTGATCTATATTTTCAAAGCCATCCCAGTTAAAATCATGAAAGATTCTTTGTGAAAATGAACAACTTTTCCCATAAATATATATGATAATAGTCTGAGAGTAGCAAAGATAATCTTTAAAAAAATAAAGCTGAAAGAGGAATACTAGTAGATGTCACAATATTATAAATTTTCAGCAATGACGATAGTAATGTATTTCACAAGGATGTATGAATAAAGCAACAGAACAAGGGATGAGCCAGAAGCAGACCAATATATATGACGACTTTGTTTATGACAGAGCTGACACCACAGTATAGTGGGACCAAAGATGGTCTTTTCAACAAACGTTGTGGGACCAAACAGACATTCTTAGAGGTAAAATGATCCCAGTCCTTGTCTCACATCAATGCCAGGTGAATTGAAGATCTAACAGTGAAGATCAGTGTAATGAAGATTCTAGACTATAACATGACAGCTTTGGGGTAAGCAGAGATTTATTAAAATAGAACATGAAACATAGTAGACAAAAAAAGTGATATTGAAAAACTAGACAACAGCACACAATGAAATAGGAAAAGAAAAGACTTGAGCAGACACTTCACAAAAAAGGATGTCCAAGTTGAAAGTGAAGTCATGTCCGACTCTTCGACCACGTAGACTGTGGCCTACCAGGCTTCTCTATCCATGGTATTCTCCATGCAAGAATACTGGAGTGGGTTACCATTTCCCTCTCCAGGGGATCTTCCCAACCCAGGGATCAAACCCAGGTCTCCTGCATTAGAGGCGGACACTTTAACCTCTGAGCCACCAGGGAAGCCCTACCCAAGTTGGCAATAAATGTAAAAAAGAAATCACAGCACATTAGTCTCATGGTTAAGGATATCAAAATTATGTTGAGATATCAATGTATGTCCATCAAAGTGACAGTATTAAAAAGATTAATTACGCAAAGCTGGCAAGGATGCAGAACAACTGGAACTCTTAACAGACTGAGAATGTAAATTTATGACCCTATTTTAGCAAACAATTTAACACTGTCTACTAAGGTAGAACATATTCATGCTCTACAACCCAGTGATTCCACTCTAGGTATATTCCTGACAGCTATATTCCAGTGGGTACCAAGAAACATGGACGAGGATGATTGTAACAATACAGTCTACAATGAAAATTTTAATTAAATCAAATGAAAAAAAATGCGGTCTGGCTGATCAATGGGATAGTATACAACAATGATAATGAACCTCTCTTAAGCCAGAAGCGTGGCTGCATTTCACAAAGATGCTGTTGACTGCAAGAAACCAGGCACAAAAGAGGACTGGTTAAAGGATTCCATCTACAGACAGTTCAAAGCAGACAACGCTACTTGATAGGGATTGACGTGAGGCTGTTGATTGGGAGAAGACGTAAGAGACCACTCATGTCTGAGAGGTCTTTAGAATCAGTGCTGCCAGCCTCCTGATTCTTCATCAGTGTGATATTTCTACAGGCGTGTTGGCTATGAAAATGCATTCAGCTTTACACTAATTATCTGTGCACTTTCTGTCTATATTTTTATAATTCTCTAAAAAACATTTCTTTAAAATGAAAGGCTTTAAAAAAATGGAAATATTTTTTAGACTTACATCTGTGTTTTCAGAGCAATTTCTCACAGATGGGGAAACTGTCATGCTCTAGCTATACAAGATTTTTTCTTCCCTGTGAAATGCAAAAATTTTAAACAAGGATGAAAAAATTTTCAATTTTGCCTAAGGCAAATATATGAAAATTCGAGAGGCAGAATCGCTGAAAGTAAAGTGTATATTTTCACCGTATGAATCATAATGAAAAAGGGGCTTTATTTCTCCTTAAAACGGCTAAAATTTTAATTTTGCAAATTTTATGACATGATAATTATGATGTTATTAGTCACTGCAATGCAATATCAGAGTGGTTTAAAAAAAGACTTCACTCTGTTATTCTGTTTACTCCGCTTCATTCCTGAAAATACACACACACACACACACACACACACACACACAACCATACACACACTCACATCTTGCTTGGACATTCATTCCCTTGCTTATAAGACAAAAATTCATGTTTTCTTTTTGATTTATTTATAATTAAAAAATTTTAAGTGGCTATAGATGTGTATTTGAGGGGGTGACGTTTTCATGAGTTCTGCAACCCCAACTCAGCAAATATTGATCAGCTTCATTGAAACACATAGCATGATGGAATTCTAATAAAGAGAAGATAAGCTAATTTAATTTTTCAATCTCTGTCCACATATGTGTAGATAGAAGCAAACATATGCATATTACACACATGCTTCAGTAAAACTGGGCAGTTTATCTTGAATAATTCATTGTTTGTGGAAGTGGTAATTGGAATTAAATTTAATCTCCATCTTTGCAGCAAGGAACAGTATTTGAAAATAGAAAACCGAACACATGAATCTGTTGTTTCCTCTCCAGGATGTCATCAGGCCTGTCCACTGGCAAGCTGCGTAAGCAGTAGTGTCACAGTATGGGACAACTGAAACGCTGACAGGTACTTGCAGACACAGACCTGATGGGGTCAAATACTCCAAAATCTGCCTTGTTTGCTGATCTTTTAATCGGATTCAACTCGACTGTGGCCGTAGCACAAGGCTTTCTGACAGTATGTGACAGCATATGTCAGCAAAACATTTTGATTTTTCCCCATTTGATGATATTTCGGATTTTTGCAATCCTTTGTAAACTGGTACAGTGTTATCTAGAAAATGATACAGGCAGTTAATTGTACTGGATGATTGCATTGTCTCTTAAATTTCTGCTGAATTCTGTTAGTGAATGAATCTTGTATGTTGAGGGCAATAGGCCAAGCAGATTTTTAGTGACCCCAAGAATAGACTCCCCCCCCAAAAAATAACCATGAACCCACAGCTCAAACTCAGAATGGTCAGAGGCTCCAAAGAAATGTGTACACCTTTTTTTTTTCTTTTATCTTTCTGAGTTTCTTTCCAACAATTGCAGAGGTGATTTCTAGAGGTATAGGCGGTGGGGGTGGGGGTGGGGCGGGGAGGAGGATATGCAATGTATCGATCTATTACTTACAATAGGTCTTAAAGTTCTGCTTATTCTAACCTCTTCACAAACTCTTTGGGGATACAAGAAGGATATGGGAAGGAAAAAATATATATATAGAGAGAAATCTACTAGAAAGCCATTTTTAATAAGCTCACCATAAGCCCCTAAATGTTTCAAACAAGTCTTCCCCCATCACTTATTCACAAGAATTGAAACCTAAACAAAATGAAATTAAATTTGCATTAAACTTTCATTATCATGGAAATTATTTTCTAATTTAAATTCATGTCCTCTTGATGTTGATATTTTTAATTGTTCTGAAATAAAACAGATGTATCCTCTGTGGCTTCCCATCAAGCTTAGAATAATGTCCAAGATCCATTTCCAATGTCCTCTTGTGTTTCTTTTCTTGCCCACACCACTGGAGGTATGCTGACTTGTTTACCTTGAGCACATCAAGCTCTTTTCTGTGCATGCCCTTCCCTCTGTCTTGAGTGTCCCCTCTCAACCTCGCAAACTCGCGGCAGAGTTTGCCTCTGTGCATCCAATCTGTCCTCCTCTATCACTTTGGTGTCCTCCTCACCTTCCACCACCCACCCCCACCCAGGACCATTCCCTCTCTTTATACCATTTCACTTTCTTGGGCTGTTCTTCCGCATTTGACCTGCTTACCCAGTGCTTTCCAGGTGGCTCAGTGGTAAAGAATCTGCCTGCTAATGCAGCAAATGTGGGTTTGATCCCTGGGTCAGGAAGATCCACTGGAGAAGGAAATGGCAAGCCACTCTAGTCTTCTTGCCTGGAAAATCCTAAGAACAGGGGATCCTGGTGGGCTACAGTCCATGAGGTCGCAAAAGAGTTGGACACAACTGAGCGACTAAACAGCAACCCTAGTAGGGAGCACCTCACCTGTTTCTTTTTGTTGTTGTTGTTGTTGTTAATTCCTCTGGCAGCAGTACCTAGAAAATGAGGTATAGGAAGTGTTCAGTGACTTCCTTTGATTGGAGTTAACTTTAGGGATTCACCACCAAATCAAAGCCCAAGAATTTATTATATGATATCGTGAGAAAAAACAGGATGAATCCCATGCACAGAGGAACCTGGTGGGCTACAGTCCATGGGGTGGCAAAGACTCGGATATGACTGAGCACAGCACAGACTAAAGTGTTCATCAGCAAGAGGTACAGCTTTTAAGCAGACAGTTTCAGCGGCAGTTTTACGTGGACATAACCAGTTAAGTTGTTGCTGAATTCATCCTTAGTGCCATTTTCAGTCAGATTTCTGAAGCATCAGAAAACAAATATTAGATTTCCCTTCATTCAAATACCAAAATAAAACCACTTTCAAGTACAGACTAGATAATAACTGATAACTTCAGACTTTGTGTGATGAATTTGCACCACTGAGAATTCAGAAAGTATGTAAAAAGATGGAATATAATTATCTAGCTTAGAACCAGACTGTTTAAGTCTATTGCCATGGCCCTGATGAAGGGCCCATAATGGTCCTGGGTACCATGACCTCAGCTGTATGTTTTCACATCCCCTATGGTCTCCCACCTGTCCTTTGTCCTGCCTCCCTGGAGGCAGGAAGCTATTTCAAAATTACTCTCTCTAATACTCCATACCAACCTAAAACAGAATTATTGAAACAGAAGCTGTAGAACGGAAAATGACCTTGATGGCTTGATAAAGGGCACTTGGCCGAAGAGGAAGGAAATGGTAAATATATGCATATCACAAAGTGACACGGCACAACAGGCAAGGGCCAATTCAAGAGTGCCTGTTTCAGGGATAAGGTAATTTCTTTCCTTCCCTTGTATTGTGCTTTCCTCCACAATATGAGAAGAGTAGTGCTAGCCTGGTGAAAGAAACCATAGAAGAAGTGATTTGAATTCGTAAAATACTTCTTACCACTTACAGGTGTCAGGAGGTATGAGTATGATTTTTTTTAAATGTACAAAGCAATCCAGTTGTTATTTAAGGGCTTACCCACAGAGACTGCAGAAATATTTTTCTTTTTGCCCATGGAGGAATACAGTTTTTTGAATGGACACCATTGTTGAAACCCCCTGGACTATCCTCCATGAGATAAATCACAGGTCTGCAGTTTGTCGGTTGTAGGACCTTGGCTGGTAATCAAATTCTTGTGCTTTGATTTCTTATCCCATGAAGCAGGAGTCATGGTGCCCTTTTCATGAAGTTGGTGTGACTGAAGCATTTAATGCAACCACAAGTGAAGAGCCTAGAAAAGGGCTTTGCCTGTAACAAAGAGTCAGTGGATATAAGCTGATATTAGCTGTTATAATACTTCTTGAGAGAGAGTCCCTGGTGGCAGAGTCAGTAAAGAATCTACTTGCAATACAGGAGACCTGGGTTTAATCCCTGGGTCAGGAAGATCCCCTGGAAAATGAAATGACAACCCACTCCAGTCTTGCCTGAAGAATGCTCTGGACAGAGGAACCTAGTGGGCTTCACTCCATGAAGTCACAGAGTCGGACACAACAGAGTGACTAACACTTTCACTTTACTTCTTAAGAAAATGAGTCAAAATCATAAGCAGTACTTGCTTTGTTCGCAGTGTGCACCAATCTGAGTAATTACAAGATTAATTTGATGAATGTAGAGTTCTAATATGATTGATAACCCACAATACCAGAAAGAACATCATTTTACAGTCAAGCTGATGCAAATTCAAACCTCAGCTCAAGTATATAATGTAGCTTTGTGAACTTGTGAAAATATTTGTCTTTTCTCTGAGTCTTAATTTTTTTCTACTTATAAAACGTAGATAATAGCATTCACTTTATGCTGTGTATATTTGAAGTAACCCATGTGGCATAGCTTGATGTTTGACATTTAGAAAAACAAGCTATTGATGTTAGTTATTATTCTTTAAATGGCAATTTTATCAATGGAATTATACTTATTTTTTTGTGTCTGCTTAAGAAAGTGAAGTAAATGAGTCAGTCTGTAAAAAGGTAGTCCTGATAGTTTTATAAATGATTCTTCATGACAGTGTAGATCTTATAGTGTCTATTGATTTTTAAACATTTTTTCTGAAGGTATCAGTTCTCACTGATCATCTATTTCCTGAGCATTAATATGTGCTAGTACTCCAGGTAATTGTATTACCACAGATAAAGGTTAATATGCTACCCTGTCCTTCATCAATATCTAGTGAATACCAGGTATGTGATATAAGGAAAATAGATTTGTAAAATCATAAGTTGGAAGATAACTGAGATTAAAATGTATATATAAATATACATATATATATTAGTTCAAAAACAACAGCACCAGAGCTGTCCAAGATCAGAGCAGAAGCAGTAATCAAAAGTAGAGAGAGGAAAGGGTAAGAATTCAGAAGAGGAGCTGGCAGCGAGCTAGCTGATGACCTGGAGGACACCAAGCTGAGCTCTGGGTGTGGTGTCACGGTTGAAGGTCCAGCTGGTGGGGAAAACACAAAAGATGGAGGGAATGGTGTCGGTCAGAGCAAAAGCTGAGAAAACCCAGGGTGTGGCTCCAGACCAAAGGACAGCATGATTCACTGTGGATGGCTGGGGAGGTGAATGAGAGTGGAATTATTGGGAAACGCTGTGAGTCCTATTAATAGATTAAGAGGTTTGAAGTTTTAGCCAACAGCAATGAAGTTATTCAAGAGTTTGGACAGCATGACGTGGACTAAAGAGGGCTCTGCCAAGAGGAGTCTGCTTCAGCAGAAAGAAAGAACTGGAACAGGAGATGCTGGAATTCAGGAGGCAATTGAGATATCATTCTGGTTGTGATTCCACTGCTCTGCTGGCTCAGAAGGTAAAGCATCTGTCTACAGTGAGGGAGACCTGGGTTCGATCCCTGGGTCGGGAAGATCTCCTGGAGAAGGAAATGGCAATCCACTCCAGTACTATTGCCTGGAAAATCCCATGGACAGAGGAGCCTGGTAGGCTACAGTCCATGGGGTCGCAAAGAGTTGGACACGGCGGAGCCACTTCACTTTCACTTTTCTGGTTGTCAAGAGAAGAACTCACTAGGTGAAGCGAACATGATAACATAAAGGGTAAAGCCATCTGAAAGAAGAATAACTAACAATCAGGAATCTATTAAAGCACCTGGAGTGTTGGGAATATTTGGAGAGAAGGAAAGGGCAAAGAAAAGCAAGACTAGTGACTGAAGGAAATGGAGAATGGTACCAAACTCATCATGGGAACAGGGCTGTCGAAAGGCTGGCTGGTTTGGAAGGACAGACCATATGTTCCTTTGGAGCACTTCACTTTCTGCATGCTAACACCCATGATTACAAATTTTCCTCTCGGTCTCAAATTTTTGGAGGAACAAAATTTTACCTTATTTTTGGTGAATCCACAAGTATTGCTTTTTGTGCAGAATAGGCCCTTGATTTTTTTTTTTTTAAATGGATTAAGAGACAGGAAGAGGAAAAAGTTGTTTCAACAAGGAAAGGTTGGTTTCCCACAAAGATCACGAAAAAGCCTCTGCATAAGAACAGGACTGCAGGTGTTCATTAAGATGGGAGCAGTGGCTTTAAGGAAACCTACATCAATGGTAGAAGTGTAAGAAATGGTGCAGGGAGTCTGTATAAACTGGTAGAAGTGTAAGAAATGGTGCAGGCAAAGGGGCGGGATAAAGCAGGTATGACCTATTTATTTAGTAATTCCAACAGTGAAAACAATAGAAAAATACAGTAGAAATTAGAAGAGTTCTTCTAATTAGAAATTAAGAGAGAAAATTGCTTCCTCCACCTCAGCAAAAAGAAATCCTGAAGGAAATCAACCTGAAGCTGGAATTCCAATGCTTTGGCCATCTGATGCAAAGAGCCGACTCACTGGAAAAGACCCTGATGCTGGGAAAGATTGAAGGCAGGAGGAGAAGGGGACGACAGAGGATGAGATGGTTGGATGGCATCATCAACTTAATGGAGATGAGTCTGAGTAAACTCTGGGGAATGGTGAAGGACAGGGAAGCCTGGCGTGCTGCAATTCAGGGGGTTGCTAAGAGTCAGACACAACTTAGCAACTGAACAACAATAACTCCAGTAAAAAAGGGAAATGTGAATGTGGCTAATGAAAAAATTTGAAAAAAAGGCTCCTTAAAAAAGAAAATTCAAGTGAACAATATCACACTACAGATAGTGTGAGAAGAGAATCACCGATTTCTTTATGACAGAAAAGAATGAAAAAAAAAAAAAAGATCCAGAGAGATGGTGATTAGAGAAAGAGGAGATTCATTAAATGCAATCTCTGATATATTCAATAATGAATTATGGCCTAATGAAATGTGCATTAAAGTGTTATGGATTAACCTAAGTAGAATTTGCCAATTAACTGAAGTCCATGCAACAGATAATACTTGGAAGCAGTGCTAAGTCATGTATCTGAAGTTCAATGTAAAACATGAAGTACATGTCCAGAGGTGCAGCCCTGTGAGTTTATCACGACTGGTTTTCTTAAAACAAGTAATGGTCATAACCTTAGACTATGATTTTCAGTCAAAAGTAACAGTAAATTTGAGGAACGTAAGCCAGGTTAATAGTTGTTGTTCAGTCACTCAGTCGTGTCCGACTCTTTGTGACCCCATGGACTGCAGCATGCCAGGCCTCCCTGTCTTCCACTGTCTCCCAGAGTTTGCTCAAACTCAGGTCCATTGAGTTTGTGATGCTGATTAGTAGTAATAATCAACTAGGAAGACATCTTTCAACACGGTTTTGGTGAACTGGTAGTACCAATGAATAAGTCTTATAGTCCCTAGTTACTTGACAAAATATAGTTTGGCAAAGGACATTCGTTTCATATTATGAATCTATATTTTACGAAAACATCACTCTAGAATTTGGATAGTAATAGGTCAGCATGCTCGGGAAAGCAGGGCAAAGAGGAAGGTTGGTTGGTTTCATGTAGGCAAGCTCCAAGAAGGCAGCAATCAATGAGAGGGATAAGGAAAGTGCCATAAGGCCATATTTTATGTGAGAAATTAAACCAAATAAATGGACAGTGGGAAGGAATTCTTTGTTTGCAGGCCCAGTGTCTTGAAATCAGGACCTCAGACAGGGACCCTGAAATAATGAAAGACCTGTGAAGTGGAATTCAGACTCTGAAAGTACAAATACACAGTCATAGGCATCAGAGGTTCTGAAAGGCATTTCTGTAACTGCCAAGAACAATAACAGAAATAGTGCCTTACATGAACACAGTGCTTCGTGCTTACAGGTGCCTGCCAGTAATGTTATATCATCTGATACCCTTATAGCAAAGCCAGAGGGTTAGATAACTCACTGTCACAAAGTGAACTTTAGTAGATAAGATCAGGACTTGAGCTCCTAATTTATTCATTCATCAATCCATTTGTTAAATCCATTTAATTTTGTTCAACCTTGTACCTAAGGGCTTGGGAAGCCTGAGGATGCTGTGTCGAAATGTGGGCTGAATTCTCTGAGAAGAAGCAAGTGGGTACACTTGGCTGGTGACAGCAGGTGACATGAGGTTGTCAGGACTAAGACCATCTTTTATTCAGGCTTATATCTTTTATTGCTTAAGAATAATTTTGAAAGTTTAGTATTATCCTAAGGTGGAGAATATACCAATATATGCTTTGGGATATCTTTAAGTTTATAAACATATTAGCTTTCTTCGTGATTCAAAAGTAAAAAGAAGAAAGTGAGGTAAAATTTTCCTCCTTTCTATAAAACCTTTGAGAATGGACAGAACTGTCCACATTTTCTGTAAGTTACATAAAATTGTCTGTTGTTGTTATAATTCCGTAGGCATCACGCTCCTCTAGTAAAATGATGTATGGAGCAATCGTCTGGTAGGGGCTGATGGGATGTAAATGAAACTAATTAAGGAAATGTCAAACATAATTAATAAAACAGGTTTAAGTTGCAAAAGCCCTGTCAGCGGAATGAATGGAGGGGAGCATCGCTCGCCCATTGTTGGGTGCTCTTTTCCCCTCTCCTCTCTCCTCTCCAGGCTTTATTTAGCATCGTTCAATTAGATCCTAAAAAGCTACTTGAAGCTCACTTTTCTACCTCACCTTCTCTTAGCTTGATCCCATGGAGAGGGAGGAATATAAATTTGCCTGTCGGCCTGCAGCTTGGAAAAAATTAATTGCCAACTCCTCATCTTTTCCAAGTACTACAGGACATTAACATAACCAATTTGCTTGAACTCCTCACTGGCTGCCTAATAGAGCATCTGACCAGCTGATAAAACCAGGGTGTTGCTGACGCCACCTTATTATTATTAGCATTTTCATAATATCCAAATATTACAGCAGCATGATTCACGGGCTCCATTTATTATTGATAAGAACAAAAAAAAGGGGGGAATTGGAAATGACAAAACGGGTGAGCGACCTACAATTATGGCAAGCAAATTAGAGTATGTGGTAGAGTCAGTTACATTTGCCTAGGAGTAATGATGCCCGAGACCTTTCCCTTCCCCTGGGATGGGAAAAATAATGGATTCCCTTGCAGCTGCAGATGGGGTAGGAGAAGGCTGTCATCGGGACTATGTTTACATAAGTTCGGCTGAGCGTGTGGCCAGCAGGCCAGCCTGGAGTGTTCTAGTCAGTTCCAATCATTTCAGCCATTGAAGCAGAAGTCGCTCAAAAACTGGTTTCTGGGAGGGGTGGAAAACAGAAGTGGGCGCCGGGGAGGAGATGAGTCTTGCTTGAACATCAACAGCTGCGTTTGCAAGGAGCTTTTTGAGCCTTGTCAGTTGCTAGACAAGGGTGATAACCTTGAAAAACCGAGGCCAATCAACTTTTAAGTGGGGAGATACAGATGAAATGTGGTTTCGGTTAACTTACAGACCCCCGCCCGTTCTCCTTGTAGATTATCTCAATTCAGTTCATGCACACACACACACACACACACACACACACTGTCTCTCTCTCACACACACATTCTTATATACACACACACACATACACACTCACACACACACATTGTCTCTCTCTCACACACGCATTCTTATATACACACACAGTCACACACTTTCAAACACACACTCACACACACACTCACATAGTTGCCTGGTATTTACTGCCATTTGACAAATGTCCATTGAGCATCCATATTTGGCAGACTCAGGAGGAGGAAGATATAGTGTACGTAAGCAAATTTAAAGGGTCAGTTGTGAATTCAAATTAATTAGAACTAACACACACAGATTTTATTTGTAAGTAACTTCCTTTAGAAAGAGCCTTTGGTAATAGATACAAGAGAAGATAATTTCCAGATATAATAATTATTAGCAAACACTGGTAACAGCACCAGAGGTGTGTACCTGCTCTCAGCAAAGGTTAGTAGCTGGAATTTTTTCTATTGGTTAGAGAAAGCACGGTAAGCCTAGGACATCGAGCTCTGCCAGAAAAGAAGGAAGGACTTGAATATTAATGGGCTCAGACCAAAAGAACACAAGAGTTTGGAGGGCTACTGCTGTGCAAATTTGAAACTGTTTGGATTAGAACATATTCAATTTAACATCTTATAATAAAAATCCAAAGTGATGTCAGAGACAGAGAATATCAACAAATGTTATTTATGGAGAGGTTAAACATATTCTTTGTATTATTCTTTCAACTTTTCTCTATGTTGGAAACTTTTAAAAACAAAATGTCTAAGGGAAAATTCCCATTATTTCTGAATTATACAAAGCAATGAATCATGTAACTTGGCTTCAATTACATCATGAGCTAGTTATGAAAAGTTCATTCTGATTTAATCTGATTCATAAATATCTCAGTCCAGACCTTGATGCTGAAAATTGGTACAATTCAATTTTATTAAATATTTAAAATATTTAAAAGTAGATTTATGGAATAAAAATAGTGATTATTACAACTCAGTGAAAGAAATAAAACATTAGAATACTGCCAGTACCCTTGGAGTTCCCTGTGTATCTTTATTCAGCCTCACCCTTTCCCGTTCCCCTTAGAGGTAAACAATATTCTAAATTTCTAATTTTGTAATTCCCTTGCCATTTATCATATATGTGTATCTATATATACATATATGATGGAATTATATGTGCAATTTGTTACTATTGGGGCTTTTGCCCCAATTACAATCTTTATAATATTCCATGTTGTTTCCTATGTGGAGCATGGTTGTAACTCATTTATTTTCACTGCTGTGTAGTATTTCAAAGTACAAATAAAACATGAATTATTTATTTTTATAGACATTTTTGTTATTTTTAATTTATAGCACAAACATAGGCCTGTTTAGAGTAAGCACCTAGAGAAGCAACTGAAGCTATGTTCCCAAGTTTATCAGCATAAACTTGTTCCTAATAATTTCATATGCTTAAATGTCTATAACAAAAGAATATGGTCTTTCTGATAGCAGTTCTCTGCAGTTCATTGAGACTTGCTTTATGGTGTTGGAGGTAGATTTTTAAATATATGTACATTGGGTGGTTCTTAATTGTTCTATTCACATTGTCTTTAGACTTAGCAGGTATTTTTGTCTATATGACATGGTCTCACCCAATATGAAGGTGAATGTGTCTTTTGTTTCCTGTGGGTCTGTCCATCTTAATTTTATAGAGCATATGCTATAGAATGCTTTCTTTTGGGCAATGTCTGGTTTTACCAGTATGTAAATTGTGAAATCCTTTCATTTCTACAAGGTTTTGTTTAAATGATATTCTGCTATTCTTTTTCTGATTTTAAGATAACTATACCAGCTTTCTTTTTACTTCTATCATTTCTGCATCCTGATGTTTAAATATTTCCTTTATTACCAGCAGAAAGTTTGAAATTTAAAAAAATTTGAGTCTTCATATTTTAACTAAAGCCTTAAGTCTATTTGCAATTATTTGATGGCTGATATATTTGGATTTACTTCTACTTTAAGACTTGTATCCTGACCTTATTATATATATATTTTTTCTCATTTCTTGCCTTCTTCTGTATTGATTCACTATTTTTTCTCATTCTCTGAACCAGATAAGAAGTTACAGATACAATGTCTATTTGTTATTGATTATTTGAGAATTTACCATCCATAATTAAATTGTCAAAGTGTAAATTCATCAACATATATAACTTTTTCATGAATAATTTAAAACTCTTTGAACAGTTTAATTTTGATTACTTTTCTCCTATTTCAAACTCTGTTTTGTCTAGTAATAATTTTTACCTTATCTTTTGTAGCCATCATTTGCTTAGTCACGTCTGATTCTTTGTGAGCCTATCGACTGTAGTCCACCAGGCTCCTCTGACCACAGTTTGTCCAGATAGGAATACTGGAGTTGGCTGCCCTTTCCTTTTCCAGGGATCTTGTCTTTGAACTCCACAAATTACACATCATTGTTTTTGTTTTACATCTATTATTTATTTATAATGTAATATGCATGTTGCAAGAATTTTGTAAGTTTATAATACCTTTTTCATATCAGAATTTCCTTCTGGCATCATTTTTATAACCTGAAGAAATTCATTATTTAACATTATTTCTTCCACTCTAGCTTCCATTTGGCTGTTAAGAACTTAGTTGGCAGCCTTATTATTGTCCTCTTGAAAGTAATCTCTCCTTTCTCTGTGGATGCAGTGAAGATTATGGCTTTGCCTTTCATGTTCTGCAGTTTCACCGTTATGTGTCTAAACTTGGATTTTTTTTTTTTTTTGGTTTGTTTGTCTTGCCTCTTGGGCTTCCTGAATTTGTGAACTGGTATCTTTTATCACTTCTAGAAAACTATAGACATTTCTTCAGACATTGCTTTCTTCTCATTCTTTCTCTCTTTTCCTTCTGGCATTCACATTATATATTTATTAGATCCTCTTACTCTTTCTTCTGTGTTTTAAAATTTATTTTTCTTTTATGTCCCTCTTTTTATTTCTCTGGACTGTGTTCTGGATGCTTTCTTCAGTTTTCTCTTCTTTTTAATAATTCTCTCTTTAGCTGTGTCTTCTCTGATGTTAAAGTATTCTACTGAATTTTAATTTTACTTGTTATAGCTTTCATTTCTAGAAGTAACATTTGGCCATTTTTCAAATATGCATGGTTCTTTTATTATCCCTCCTTTCTCATGTTTTCAATCTTTTATTACTTAAGACATTTTGCATATTTATTTTATACTTTGTGGCAGATGATACTCAAATCAGAAGACTTTTGCAGTCTAATTCTGTTCTTTAGCTCCTGGTGAATTTAGGTTCTTTGCATTTTCTGACTGCCAATTCATATTTTTTTGAACTTCTTCAGTGTGAATTCTTTGAGACCTGGTTTGACAGGGAGCTCTTTCGGGAGAGATTCTGTTGCTTTGATTTGGTTTGACTTTGTTCCTGCAGCGTGCCTATAAGCATCGCACAACCAGAAGCACATTTAAATGTATCCTCAGCTTGAGATATTTCATATTACTTGGGTATCATGAATTCAGTCTTAAAATCTATACGAGGGTCAGGTAACAGTTATTCTTTTTCCCCTTTAGTGCTAATTTTTGACAGTTTTCCTTACTGAGGGGTCTTTATGTATAATTTTATTTCTTTCTTACTCTAACTGTGAAACATAAGTCACTGGAGTCTCAGCTTCATATATAAGTTGTGTTTTATTAGACTCCTCTCCTTGGTTGAGCTCTAGGATTTATGTCTTGTTCTTCACACACACTACGAGTCCCTGCAATCTTGCATTCAAATTTACCAGGTTTTATACCTAACCTCAAAGTTTTAGGCCAGGACAGAACTTTTCTTTTTGGCTGTGCTGCATGGCTTGTGGCATCTCAGTTCCCTGACTGACCAGGGATTGAACCCATGCCCACAAGAGTCCTAACCACTGGACCTCCAGGAAATTCCCAGAACTTTATTTCTTTGGACTTCCGTTAGATATTAGCTTGTGAATAGTCTTTATTTTCTTTTCAGTTCATGAAAGCACTTAAAAGGATTAAATGAATACATGTTTCTGTGTGTTCAGTATTTCATATGTTTCACATTTTATATGTAATATAATAAAAAGTGTATTTTAGGTGGTATATAAAGTTAAAATATCACATGTAATATCATAATTTTAAATCCAGTAATTTTAGCAGTGTGCAATATTGCCAGAGATCTATTTCAATGAGATTTTATTGGTTTCACATCAATGTTGCATAAGTTTCTGATTTCAAAAGGAAAGTCTGAAAAACTATTCTAAACCTCTCTTATTTAAGCCAAGCAGTGTGGCTCAGATAGATGGTAAAGAATCTTCCTGCAACACGAGAGATGAGGGTTTGATCCCTGGGTTGGGAAGATCTCCTGAAGGAAGAAATGGCAACCCATGCCAATATTCTACCTGGGAAATGCCATGGGCAGAGGAGCCTGGCGTGCTATAGTTCGTAGGGTTGCAAAGTCAGACACAAATGAGCAACTAAGCATGCATGCCGCACATGCATACATACATTGTAATTCTAATAGTGGTCGAATTTTTTAGAAACTAGACTACACAGGTAAGTCAGTATTTGTAAAGGCCTAGTAAAGAACTTGACAAAGCAGGAAATGAAAGCTGTCATCATCATTACCATCATCTACATTTCATCACCTTCTCTCCTCGTGTCCCAATGTGTTTTATGAATGCAAAACATTATTTTCTGGATGTGAAAGTTTCAGTATCAAACATACATTTTAGAAGCATTCAGAGAGACATAGGTTTTGCTAAACAAGAGAGAGCGCACAACATACTGGCAGTAAGTCTACAGGAAAAATTGTCTGTAATGGGACAAGGGGATCTTGGATTAACACGATGTCTTACGTTTTGCTGTTAACATGCACTTGTTCACCAGTGGAGTTTTATGGAGTAGAATTCAGGCTAATAAGCAGCTCATTTGCAGGTACATTTCCCACCAAACTGAAAAACAGCCATAGTTTTCTAATAACCTGATTGGAGTCCTGCAGAGGTACAGTCCTTTGTTAGCAACTCATCTTAATAGAAATGAATCACTTCCATTGCAATGCTCTTACCACACATTCCCATGTTAGTATACAGCAGATAAGAAACTCCTACTGATTCCAGATGCTTGTTAGCTCTCTGAGCTAATGTATAAATTGCATCATTTGGGGGCTTTGATTCTTTTTCTAAGATTAGGATAGTGCTGGAAATATCTGCTAAATTAACCTTGTGTTTTGTCTTTGGCCCAAAATAAACCTTAAACTAATTTTTGAAATATCTCTCATTTCTTTTCATCTTTTCCCCATTGGCCTCATCTCACAAGGATTATAAAATCTGAAATAGTCATACAAGGATAAGTTTTGTTTCCACTAGATGTTTACCTTGGCTGGAATCAAAATGGCTCTTAAAGAAAAGGAACCAACCATGGGTCTTTGGGGGCTTGTTTAGCAGATTTAAAAGATTTTTAACTATTAGCTAATATCTCAGATTTTGAAATTACAGTAGGTTCTCTGAATCCACAGGTTTTGCATCCTTGGATATTAAGGGTGAACTGTATGTGTTCATTGTTATACGTTGTTTTATACAAGGGGTTGAGCCTGCATAGGGACTCCTGGAGACACTTTCCCACAGATATCAAAGAATGACTATATATTGATTATTAAATTGTTGATAGAATTGTCAGTTTACGGCTATCTAAACTTTTGTTAGTTTGTTTAAAATTAAGCAGTATATACAATGCTGGCAACGGCAAGTGAAGACATTTTCCATTTTTTTCTTATTTTCTCTTAATTGTAAAATTTCTCCTGTATATCAAGTGTAAAGTGTCTCCCATTGAGAAAGAACATGTGATCCTTAAAATTATACTTGGGCTTTTGTAACAATGTTCCGATCCTATTCTTTATTTCTAATGATTTATCATTTATTTCTGGCAGCAAGATGTCCTTGCCAATTAGAGGTGAGTTAGAAAAGGCGTCTATTCTAGAGCAGTGGTAGATATTGATCATTTCATATTAGAATTGTAACCGGAAAAGGTGTTTATAAAATTTAGGGAATTTTAGAGGTTTTCAAGTACCATTCACCTTTGTGAATATACAACTCCATTCCCTTGTAACTTTATGGATCAATATAGTCAAAGAAATGTATTAGAACTCAAGAGGCTTTGAACATGACCCAGTATTTCAAAGACTTCCTTTGTTTTCAGCATAATTTGCATGCACATATAATGCTTTGATGCTGGTGTCCACCAAAATTGGTGAAGCAGATACTTGAATGGACAGGTCAGTGTACCAGACAACCAGATTTTCAAACGGGACTGACATTAACTGATTACTTATAGCTCATACACTTGTCCTTATGTTCAACACATAAAATGCTAATTCATTAGCTGGTTACAGGAACCCCACTCTATCTATCAATCCATCATCTAGCTACCTGAGATTATACCTGCTTTGAGTCAGCTCAAAAATTCCAGTTAAGGAGTATCCTTCAAAATCTTCAAATGGTCTAGGTCATCAAAAACAAGGGAAGACTGAGAAACTGTCAGAGCCAAGAAGAGCCTAAGGAGACATGATAGCTACCCATAACGGGGCATCATGGATGACATCCTGGAATAGAAAAGACATTAGGTAAAAACTGAAACAAAAATATGAATAATATATGGACTTTAATGTGTCAGTATTGGCTCAGTAACTATAACAAATGTATCATAGTAATATAAAATGTTAGTAATTTGGAAAACTCTGTGCAAGATGTTTGGGGAACCTATGTACTATTTTTGCCTTTTTTCTGTAAATCTAAAGTGACTCTAAAAATAAAGTTTATTGTATGAATATAAAAAGGAAGAGATACTAAAGGAGAAAAAAGGTTTTGCTCAGATAAAGACATTGTTTAGACCACGTGTCAGAGCCAAAGGTAAAGTTATTTTGAAAGAAGTTTTTGGATACAGAGCATGTGGTTTCGGTAGAGAATGTAACATTTCCCAATCATGTCAATGGTGCTCTTACCCAGGCTCCGGTTAGCCTGGACTTTATATCTACTTTATTTCTGTAACAAAATTATTTCTCATATTTTTGCAGGAATGAAAAATCGAAGAGTATAGTCTTATAGAGAGTGTTCTTTAAAGATGAAGAGTTGAGGTCCTCACATTTAAGACAGTAAAACCAAGATACAGGTGAGCCAAGAGTTTGGGATGTACTTATAATGAGTTGGCTTCCCTCCAGGCCAAGTTCTCCAGATTAGTTGTCTTCTTAAGACTGGACCACACGAGACTTGAGGCCCTCAGTGGGTTTAGTTTTCAAGATCGCTAGTAGCAGGCAATGCTTGTAGAAGGATTGCCCCTAAATGTTCCTTGTGGTTAATGTTAATTTGCCTTAAGAAAAAGGAAAGAGAGAAAGCGGAGAATAAGAAATGGGAGAGGGACTGGAGGAGGAGAAAGGAAAGGAGGAATCAACTCACCAAGAAGAGGTACATTTTTCCATTTTTCTTGAGGAGAGAAAAAAAAGAAAGAAAGAAAAAACAGCCCAAATGGTGTTTATAAAAACCACGTAAGTTGTATTTTGGACGTCAAAAATGGTAGTTAGAGTAGCTGGTTTTGGAGGCTGAATTGTTCCTTTGCTTGGTTCCATTGCCAGGCATGGATATGACCAGAGAATCAAAACCAAACAAGAGCTTAGAAAGGAAGAGACCAAAGGTCAGCACTAACAGCATTTTGTAACTTCCATGAGCAGCAGTATGTACCGGGAGGAAGTGCAGCTCACCGGCAGGAAGCAAGGTGGTCCAGAGAATAAAGCAGACGGCAGCCTGGCCTCAGGAGGTCCCGGTGTTTGGCAACACAAATGTTTCCTCCGTCTTGTTAACCATCTATCTGTCTGCAGAGACAGGAGACAGGATCAAGCCAGATCTCTCCTTCTCTCTCCATTGCTATCTCTGCCTCTGCCTCTCTCTCCTCAGCCTTCCTTCTAATTAACCTGCTCCCCTATCATTTCCCTCCCTCTCCTTTCTGTCATCTCCATTTCACAGTATCACTTGTTCGGTGAAAAGAAGCTCAGACACATTCTATTTAGAAAGTCAGTGTCTCACTAGGGGTGACAAGTCTTTCTTTGAGGTCATTTATCTAATTGCTCTTTTCAGATAAGAATTAATTAGCCCGATTATTTTTCTTCGTTTTTGGATGGGTTCCCCACCTGAAGAGAAGAAATTCCTTGCTGTCAGTGATTAATTGCTCAGCCAGAAGCTTACTGCCTCGCATTTGTAATAAATGCCGACTAGCTCTTTAGGTCACATTAAGAACCAGGCAGGTTGTGGTATAATGTACAGGATAATAAAGCACTTGTATAAATAGGGGCAGAAGCATTTGATTTTGATTAAATATTTTAATACATCAAAGAGTGAAGGAGTTTCACGATACTGAAGGTAAGAGCCCCCATTTAGGGCAGCTTTTTTCTTTCCTTTGTGAGACATAAAACATCTCCAGGAGCCATTTGCATGCAGGGCTTATCTCAAATGACCCCAGTGATCTGCCAGGAGGGTTGTTTTTTAGGTTTTCTGTTAGAGAACACCTAAAAGTATAAGCACCTTCAGGGACCAAATCTCTTTTGTTTCAAACAAAGAAATAGGCTTTCTCTTGATTTACTTCCAAATTAGTTTTTTTTTTTTTTTTAGGTTGCTGTTGTTGTTGGAATGTTTATGTGAGGTTTCCAGACCTCAACCTAAAGTGATTAAATTCAAAGGTGAGCAAATCAAGATATGATAAAGGCCTGCTGCCGTGCAATCCATCTGGAAAGAAGAAACACAAATCCAAGAGCATATCACAGGATGTCTTAGACTTTTCAGCTACTCTAACAAACTACCTTAGACTGGGTGACATGAGCAATAAACAATTTATTTCTCACAGTTATGAAGGCTGGGAAGCAAGGTCAAGGTCCTGGCAGATTCGGTATTTGGTGACGTCATTTCCTGATTCATGACTGGTGCTCTCTGGCTGTGTCCTCCCATGACAGAAGGGTAAGAGAGCTCTCAGACGCCTTTTATAAGAGCATGGATCCCATTTATGAGGATCTCATGGCCTAAGCATGTCCCAAAGTTCTCACATCCTTGTACTCTCATACTAGGGCATCACACTCAGAATTTCAATATAGGAATTTGAGAGGAAAGCATTTTTTTTTTTTACAGTACAGTGTGGTTTTTTGTTGTTATTGTTTTTTAATTGAAGGATAACTCCTTTAGAGAATTTTGTTGGTTTCTGCCAAACATCAACATGAATCAGTGATAGGTACACATATATCCCCTCCCCCTTAAGCCTCTCTCCCATCTTCCTCCCTATTTCCCCACCCCTTCACCTCTACCCCCCCCCCCCGCCCCCCCCCCCCAGCCCCCCACACACACAGTCTAGGTTGTTACAGAGCCCCTGTTTGAGTTCCTTGAGTCATACAGCAAATTCCCATTGGAAGTGAAAACAGTTAGTCCATCATAGAAGGTGAGTCTTATATTCTGTGGATACTTCACTTAAAGACATAGGTTTTAAATAATCTATGAAGATTGCTTCATTTTCTATGATTATGTTAGACTTCTATAGATACACTTTTTTGTGGCTATTTTAGGGAAAAAAGTAAACAACCCCAGGAGAAATTAAGTGTTTTATGAAGGGTGTGCTCATTTGAGCAAGTTTGGCAGAAACAGATCTAGAACAGATTGCTCCTGATTCCTGGGCCAATTTCATATATATATATATATATAGTAATATTGTCTCTAAAAGAAACGAATATCCCTATGAAATGGATGATTTGATTAGTATGAAGAATGCTTTCCCCAAGAAGATAAGTAATAGAACATTTACTCTCATTAAGCAATATTACTGAAAATAATCAAATCTAGTATGTTTTCTTTCACTTTAGGGAAACCCAACATGTAATTAAGAAACTTCTGTAAAGATTTACTTCATAAATTTTATCCTATATTATATCTTTCTAAGGTTCAAATCTACTGAAAAACAAGAACCTGCATGTAGACGATTTTTTATAAAAGCCTATTGATTAAATGAATGGATTAAACAAATGGATAAACAGCAAGTACCTACAGTATAGCACGGGGAATTATATTCAATATCCTGAAACCATGAAATGGGAATCATGTGACAAAGGCAGGTATTGGTAGTATTTTGTGTTATCTGTTCTCTTGTGGGTTCCCTGGTGGCTCAGATGGTAAAGACTCTGGCTGCAATGCAAGAAGCCCAGGTTTGATCCCTGGGTCAGGAAGATCCCCCAGAGAAGGGAATGGCAACCCAGTCCAGTATTCTTGCCTGGAAAATCCCATGGGCAGAGGAGGCTGGCAGGCTACAGTCCATGGGGTCACTAAGAGTCAGACACAACTGAGCGGCTTCCACTATCTGTTCTCTTACTGTGGGAAACTCAAATGGTAAAGAATCTGCCCACAGTTTGGGAGACCTGGGTTTGATCCCTGGGTCAGGAAGATCCCCTGGAGGAGGGCATGGAAACCCACTCCAGGACTTTTGCCTGGAAAATTCCATGGACAGAGGTGCCTGGTGGGCTACAGCCCATGGGGTTGCAAAGAGTTGGACACGACTCTGTCTCTTATTTCCAGCTACTCTTCTCTTCAGTTGCATAAAATAGAAATAACTGTTTCAGAAGGCCTCCAGCTACCAATTTTATTGAAAACTTTACTGATATAATTACATTAACACTTAATATATGTCCTGAATGATTGAGATGATGCAATATGAAGATCTCTTCCATGTCAAAGGAGGAAGTTCTATGAATCCTTTAACATACCAAGGTCACTCACCTACAAATTTCAGATTTTTTAGCTCATATTAGGGAGACTTCCAATACTATTTATTGGTTTTGCTTATATCAAGAGCCTCTTTTTATTCTGTTTTGTAAATCTTCCCACTATCTCTGAGCTCCTGGTTGATTGTAAATACAGAAATCGCTCGGAGATATTGCACTTTTGGTTCCAGATCATCTCAACAAGTCAATAATGCAATAAAGTGAATCACATGAATCTTTTGGTTTCCCAGTGCATATAAAAGTTATATTTACCATACTGTAGTCTGTTAAGCATACGGTAGCATTATATCTTAATTTAAAATACTTCATTGCTAAAAATGCCACAATTACATCATTAATCACAGATTACCATCACATCAAATGGCGCTAATCACAGATAATCATAACAAGTACAATAATGATGAAAACGTTTATAATTCTTTTTCTAATTGGTAAGTTGATAATTCTAAAGAATTACCAAAATGTGATACAGAGACATGATGTGAACAAGTGCTATTGGAAAAATGGCATCAATAGACTTGCTCAATACAGGTTGCCACAAACCTTCAATTTGTAAAAAGCACATTGTCTCTGAAGTGCAATAAATTGAAAGTGACAAAATGAGGTATGCCTGTAAGGGAGTTTTTTTTCTTCAACCACCTGTCAAGATTTCTAGAGCTATTCTACATGAGTGAATGTTTCTGTTTTCTTTCACTTTCTTTTCGCAAAAATGATGAAATTAGCTAACAAGCTGTTGAGCTTAGATGTTTCATGCCGCCTTCTCTTCCTCTTGTGCTGTCATGAAAGGATTATGAGCAAGGGTGACATCCTTTGCTGTTTACATCAACACGTCTCAAATTACTTTATCTCATGAGAGAACTAATTGTTCTGTGATGATTCAAAATGGACATTTGTTCCATACTTTTTTTCTTTTAGGTTTAAATTGATAATTTATTCAGAAGGCTTTAGTCAGTATGCCTGAATTCAAAATACAGGCAAATCTGTTATAGGTCTAAAAAAACAAAAATAAGATGATGCAAAGAAATTACAGAAGTGTTTAGTGGCCAAAATGTGGAGTAACTAATTTATCGAGTCCAACTTCTGTCCAGAGTTGGAAGAAAAGTTGAATTAGCAAAGGGCTATGTGACCCTCTTGTGATTGTCTTTCAAATCAATTACCTCATTAAATATTAAGTAAGCTTACAAGAAAAAAATCATTATAAAATCAGATTGGGTTAAATATTGTGGAGCTTCAAATAGAGATAAAAGTAGCATCCATCTCATGGAGTTGTGACTTACTGGATTTGAATTTATTTATGTAAATTTCTGGCTCTGCCATGCAGCTTGTGGAATCCTTGACCAGGGACTGAACCTGGGCCCCCAGCAGTGGAAGAGTGGAGTCCTAATCACTGGATCATGAGAGAATTCCAGGAGTTGATGTTTATAAAGTGCTTAGAAAAAGGCCTGGCACTTAGCAGTCATTATACACATGTGTATTAGATAAAAGTCAAGGATTACTACAAAACTTTTATACTTGCTCCTTGAATCTATATGCTGAAAATAGAAACTAGATTGAATATATAAACTAGATCATTCCAAATTTCTGTTTTCCAATAAAAATTAATTGCACAAATTTCAGTCTACTATTCTTGGTTGAAGATATTTTCAAAAAACATAAGCTGTGCAAAAAAGGATTCTATCAATATATTAAACAAAAGATATGTCATATAAATCTGTGATATGAAGACATCATATTATATTTCAGAGAGTCATGTTTTGGGTGACTTGAGGCCTCATTCAGAAATTTTGTACATCATAGTATATAGCATATTTCCCTTTTTGCAGAAATGTGAGTCCTACACTCCCCCACGAACACATTTGCAAATATTTTTTTCTTAGTATAGCATACCTCTTAAAATCCAACTTAAAATAAACAGAAAAACTCACTCATTCATGTAAAGGAGGAAAAATAATATTCCCTCTACCTTCCTGAGTTCTTGACTGAAACCCCTATTTCTTATTTTGAAACACAAAATAAGAAGAGAAAATCAAATAAAAATTTATTAACAGAAGATACACATAAAACATAACCAAGGAAAAATGAATAACTCTAAGAAGTGGCTTAGAACTCCAGCTAAAATACCGTCTTCAACTAAATATGAAAGAAAGAAAGATATGGAGTAATAGGGAGGCTTTCTGGTAAAACAGGTAAACAAGAGTGAGGTTTGTTATACAGATTTAAGTTGGTGCATTCTACCTTGATAAGGACCTAAAGCTGTCTGATAGAGATGGGAGGAGGGATACCTTTGATAATTTATGACCTGCTTTTAGGCGAATAGGGCCTCCCTGGTGGGTCAGATGGTAAAGCACCTACCTGCAATGTGGTAGACTTGGGTTCGATCCCTGGGTTGGGAAGATCCCCTGGAGAAGGAAATGGCAACCCACTCCAGTACCCTTGCCTGGAAGATCCCATGGACAGAGGAGCCTGGTAGGCCACAGTCCACGGGGTCGCAAAGAGTTGGACACAAATGAATGACCTCAGTTTTTAGGCAAGTAGAAGGAGGGCGGGCAGGGATCAATTTTGTAACTTCTCAGTCACCTTCAGCTCAATCTCCTTCAGTCCTTATGTCAAAGTAGCATATTGAGAGGTGGTGTATTCTGCTACAGATGCTGAAAGATCAGCACATGTGCACCAGTACTGAATCAAATCTCACAGACAGAGTTTGGGGTGAAGTAGAAAATAATAGCTTTAATTGCTTTCGCAGGCAAAGGGAGATAGAGTGGCAGTGGAAAACTGTGTCCCAACCCAGGGGAGTTTGATGAAGAGATTTACGGTTTTGGCTCAAGGATGGGGTTGCTGATAAGATAAAGGTCTGTGTAGGGCTTCAGTTTAGTTCAGTTCAGTTCATTTGCTCAGTTGTGTCGGACTCTTTGCGACCCCATGAATCGCAGCACGCCAGGCCTCCCTGTCCATTACCAACTCCTGGAGTTCACTCAGACTCACGTCCATTGAGTCAGTGATGCCATCTCATCCTCTGTCGTCCCCTTCTCCTCCTGCCCCCAATCCCTCCCAGCATCAGAGTTTTTTCCAATCAGTCAACTCTTTGCATGAGGTGGCTAAAGTACTGGAGTTTCAGCTTTAGCATCAGTTCTTCCAAAGTAATCCCAGGGCTGATCTCCTTCAGAATGGACTGGTTGGATCTCCTTGCAGTCCAAGGGACCTTCAAGAGTCTTCTCCAACACCACAGTTCAAAAGCACCAATTCTTCAGCACTCAGCGTTCTTCACAGTCCAACTCTCACATCCATACATGACCACTGGAAAAATCATGGCCTTGACTAGACGGACCTTAGTGGGCAAAGTAATGTTTCTGCTTTTGAATATGCTATCTA
Organism: Ovis aries; assembly: GCF_016772045.2. Lineage (NCBI taxonomy): Eukaryota > Metazoa > Chordata > Mammalia > Artiodactyla > Bovidae > Ovis > Ovis aries. Next base: position 11,637,752 of record NC_056071.1, on the reverse strand, counting down.
GGTTGGTCATAACTTTCCTTCCAAGGAGTAAGCGTCTTTTAATTTCATGGCTGCAGTCACCATCTGAGGTGATTTTGGAGCCCCCCAAAATAAAGTCTGACACTGTTTCCACTGTTTCCCCATCTATTTCCCATGAAGTGATGGGACCAGATGCCATGATCTTCATTTTCTGAATGTTGAGCTTTAAGCCAACTTTTTCACTCTCCTCTTTCACTTTCGTCAAAAGGCTTTTTAGTTCCTGTTCACTTTCTGCCATAAAGGTGGTGTCATCTGCATATCTGAGGTTATTGATATTTCTCCCGGCAATCTTGATTCCAGCTTGTGTTTCTTCCAGTCCAGCGTTTCTCATGATGTACTCCGCGTATAAGTTAAAGAAGCAGGGTGACAATATACAGCCTTGATGTACTCCTTTTCCTATTTGGAACCAGTCTGTTGTTCTATGTCCAGTTCTAACTGTTGCTTCCTGACGTGCATACAGATTTCTCAAGAGGCAGGTCAGGTGGTCTGGTATTCCCATCTCTTTCAGAATTTTCCACAGTTTATTGTGATCCACACAGTCAAAGGCTTTGATTTAGTCAATAAAGCAGAAGTAGATGTTTTTCTGGAACTCTCTTGCTTTTTCCATGATCCAGCGGATGTTGGCAATTTGATCTCTGGTTCCTCTGCCTTTTTTTTTTTTTTTTTTTTTTTTTTTTTTGGGTTCTTCCTTTTTATTTAACTCAAAATAGCTAATAACAAAAACATTTAAAAAGCATCTCCAACACTTGACTCTTCGGTCAGTTTTGGTTGAGGACACTTAATTATTCAGTTCTTACTTTCTTTCCCATGTTGTCACACACTGAGCATAAATACAGCATCAAGAATTTGCAGCAAGCTTTAACCCTGTATGTTTAGAGCTTAGTCAAACACCATGATTTACTTACTCGTTTTGAATTTAAATATTTTTCTCCTACACAGAAGCTTATTAAGCTAATAATCATAAATAGGCTAGCTCTTAATTAGTTTTCAAGGAAATGCCAAATATAGCACATACAGTCTGCATATATGATTTTATCCTTTATTAGACAAAATCTGAATGTAAGATGAACAGTGGAGGTGCATCATAAAACCATTTAATTTATATTAATACAAAATATGAGGTCAGTGAAAAGGAAATGATGAGCAATATGGAAAATAACCATCAATCTGGCAACTATACCACCTATTCAATGGAGGGAGGCCCTTGAGTAAACCAAGACGAGTATTGTCAATCTGGAGTCCCCTCAGTCACTGTCAGTTCACATTCATTTTTTATAGGGCAAGCATCTTGCAAGGGCAAGTATAATTCTAGTGTTTAAAGGCATGTGTTTCTTCTACAGAATAGTGCCTGAACAAACACTAACAACTTTAACTGGTCTTCAACAGTTATCTCTTCCAACACTGGAGGAAAAACTGGCTGTGGTGAATGGCGATTTCCAATATGGCACCATTCTAAAGGGCTTTCAAGGATAACCTTGAGACCCCCATTCTATCTTATGTGCTGACATTAGAAGCAAATCCCTGCATATGATGCAACTCCACTGTAATGCAAATTAAAATGCCATGATTTTTAAAATGCCCTAGTATGGTCAGTATAATTTCATGTCCAGTTTAGGTCCTTCCTCACATTTAGCACTATGTTTCTGTAATGCTGTCCTGGTGCCAGCATTTCAGAATGTTATCTCTCAATGGCTGAGAAAAAAACCTCACGATGAAAAGATTAGTGTGTCATAGAATCTGAACCAAAAAAGCTACCAAAGCTGATCAGTCTCACAATGATTCAGGGTAAGATTTTCAATTAGCAAACGGTGTGAACGAAGTGGAGAGGAACTGTTTTGCTACACTTCGAGGACCCAAAGAGCTTCTTTAGTCTTCTTTTCCCGGGGTTTCTAAATTGGCAGCTACATTCTACTTCTTACACACTTGGCCTTAACCTCAGCACTGCCCCAGTTCGGTTTCTATTTTTAAAAGCACCATTCTAATGGAAATGTCCCTGCTCTGAATTAAGCTGGGACTGTGAATTTTACCACTAGTGAGAGAGAGCCATTATGTCATAGAGTTTAGGTTAATTTGGTAGGTTATCGATCTCCTCGACTACGACTTCGAAACGTGCTTCAGCTTCTTCTAGCCATGGAGGATTTCTACCTGGGCTGTAGATGAGGGTAAAATATCCCATGGAGAACTCCTTCAATAACCACATTTGGAAAATCGCTGGCTGCAGGCAAGACGTATGGATCCCTGAGGAACAGCAGCACCGGCTGGTGGGACAGTTTGCTTGACTCTTCAGATTCTGTCTCGTCAAAAGACCCACAACTCTCTGTCTTTGGTAGAGAGGGCAAGTGTCGCACATTTAGGAAATCGAGAAACAGCTTGGGAAGTTCTTCATTTTCCAGAATGACAGCCTGTAAATATGTTTCCAAACCTTGTCGTCGTTGTTCTAAGACTTTGGGGACCCAGTTCCGAACATGTTTAGAAGGAATTTCTGGAGTTTTAATGCATTTCTTAAGCTTTTTGTGCAGGGCATGAAATTCGCTGTACCTTTTTTCAACAAAATGTTTTCTTCCATTCATTAGAACTTCTATCTTAAACACCGTGTACCCCCGCTCCAGGTCACTCTCCTCGTAGCGAAAGGACGGGATGTAGACCTCCATGGTCGCGCCGGCCGGCCGGCCCCTCTGCCTTTTCTAAAACCAGCTTGAACATCAGGAAGTGCAGGGCTTGCACTCCTATAATCTCATCTAAGATGGCTTCCTAATCTTGATGAACTTCTCTGGTTCCTTTAATCTTCCCTTTCTTGACCACTCTTCCCTTGATTAGCAGTTGTTTGAATCTGCCCTTTGGAACTCAGGGAAGGTCATGGTGGATATCACAGAGATCTTCAACCTTTTAGAAATGTATAAAGCCTGGAAAAGTAGAATTCTTGGATATTTTCAGAAGACCAGTCCCACGAACAGGATCCAACAACAACTCTAAATAAAGGGGGATAAATAAAATGTCTTCAAAGATATTCAAATGTTCTCATAGAAACGGGATTTCTGAAGCTCTCCTGGGCTCTCTGACTGCCACAGTTCATTTTTATTTTCTCTGCTTTGAAGCATCCAAACCTAACACTGATGATGGTGATGATTTTCTGATGATTTTCTTCTGCTGTGGAATTGCTTCCCTGAGTGTATCTGGCACATATCCTGTTCTTCTACAGCCATGCTGATCCAAGTTTGACTTATTTAGTGCAGAGCAAGTGTAACAGTACTAGGAGTCAGCAAGAGACTTTAGACTAATCAGATGGACATCAAGTGAAGGAAATTGAATGCACAGCAGATGTTTAAAACTCAAAATCTTGAATCTCTGATTGCAGGGATTTCTTTGTAGTCCCACCCCTCACAATGGCAGGACCCTGAGGAGTAGGTGTATGGGTTCCTTCCCCCAAGAGCATGCCTCAGTCTTCTCACTAATAGAATCTTCATTTTAATAAACTCATGCCCAGTGAATTTTGGTCTTCTGAGTCATTGTCTTCTCCCCTGATGTTTCTGCCTCAATGCTGTATATGGATCATGGTTCTCTAGTTCTGAGTCTTTCCAAAGACCCTTCTTGATAAACCTTCCTACCCTTGCTTTGTCAAAAATTGATGCTTTCGAATGATTGTGCCAGAAGGAGATCAAACTAGTCAGTCCTAAAGGAAATCAACCTTGAATATCCATTGAAAGGACTGATGCTGAAGCTGAAACTCCAATTCTTTGGCCACATGAAATAGAGAGCTGATTCATTGGATAAGACCCTGATGCTGGGAAAGATTGAAGACAATAGGAGAAGGGGGCAACAGGGGATGAGATGGTTGGATAGCATCATCTACTCAATGGACATGAGTCTAAACAAACTCAGGGAGATAGTGAAGGACAGAAAAGCCTCGCATGCTTGGACCCCCCGTCCATGGGGTCACAAAGAGTTGGTCATGGCTTAGTAATTGAACAACAGCCACGTAAAGTGCATGAGTATTCACGATGGCTCAGATATAGTATCCTGTTCTCAGCCAGTCAGTGTGAGACTCTCCTTCCGTTAAGCAGATCTGTTCCATCATTATTTGCTAGACTGAGAAGACTAGGCTGAGTACCTCCTTGTTATCAGTAACAGACCCCATCAGTGGGTAAAGCTAGAAAATATTATAATATTTGTATTATACATATACATATAGATGTTATATATATATATATGTACATATATATGCATATGTATCCCCATGTGCATACATGCTAAGTTGCGTCAGTCATGTCTGACTCTTTTGGGACCCCATGGACTGTAGTCCACCAGGCTCCTCTGACCATGGGTTTTCCCAGGCAAGAATACTAGAGTGGCTTGCCATTTCCTTTTCCAAGGGATCTTTCCAACCCAGGGACTGAACCCACATCTCCTGCTTGGCAGGCGCATTCTCTACCACTGAGCCACCTGGGAAGCCTATATATGTGTATAGTGATGACATAGATAGGTGTTATATATATGTGTGTTATATTACATTACTATGTATGTCTATATCACTTTTACATTATCTATCTGCACATATACTTATTTTAAAATGTGTGTGTTCATATTGACACCTTTCATTTGAATTCCACATGAAAGGATTCTGTCTAGCCTTCCCTCATTTCTGTAGTTGTAAATATCTTCTCTGACAATGAGAAACTTGTCTTCATTATTTTCAGTATGTTTACTGATTTGCTTAACCATTATGCTCGCTTGTTTAATGGAGCCAGTGTGTCAACCATACTGGTCATTTCCTCTACCCACCATGATCATGGTTCCTACATTTTTTCCTTGCCTCTGCATAGCTCTGTTCCTCTCTCCTCTCCCCAGTTTCATCCACCACACAGGTTCCTACATTGGGGAAAGGAAAGGGAGTGAGGGGAGACTGAAAGGTCAAGGAAGAGATGTGAAGGGAAGATGTAAAAACAAAGAAAAGGAAGGGAAAATGGGAAGAAAGGGCTCTAGTACTAATATTCATATATAAAATATTAAAAATTAATTCCAAAAAATAAATTAAATTAAAATTACAAGCTGCAATTATTGATTAGTTAATTTAAAAATGCATAAAGCAACTCAGCCATATTACTATAAATATTTCTAAATATTTTCTCTTTATTTGAGGGTTTATCTCATTGCAAACAGTTCAGAGGCTAGCTCACTGAAAGTTATAAACTTCAAAGTAATTTGTATGTTTCTAAATCCAAATTAGACAATTATCATGGCTACATTACTTTCTGCATGTGTGTTAACTCATTTTTGAGTGGGTGGTGTTTACAAAAGCAAGCAGCTATTGAGTAATTACAGCCCAGGAAGGCCATACAGTATTAGGCATACAGATCAAGAGGTGTGTCTGATTATTTCATTTTCTGTATAGACTCACAAACTCACACTTTTAAAGTGTGTATGCTAATATGATAGAAAATCTAATATGATTTTTCAAAAATTTGCATTTATTTTCTAACAAGAGGATATTTTATATATTCAGTTGAGTTACATTTCTTTTTCTGGGGAGTGCTGGTTCATGCTCTGCCACTTAAAAAAACAGATCGTTAAAAGCTAATGGATAGGCATTCTTTATATATTGTGCGTATTAACTTCTTGCTGGAATTTTCTTTGCAGATGTTTTCCTACTTTAGTGTTTGTCTTAAACTAGAAGTTAAGCATTTTTATTTACCCAAATCTATCCATTTTTTCCTTTATTTGTTTATAGTTGAGAATATTTATTATTCAGATGCAGCAAAGACTTGTTAAAGAATAAATATTCTCCAAGGGCTATAGCTGCTGGTCTTCTCCAATTTAAGCATCTAATCTAGTAGATGTACTTTGGAGTCTAATGTTACTTAACGGGTTGTGGGTTATTCCTAATTTTATTTCCAAATGCCAACTCAATTGCTGAATAATCCATCTTTCCCTCTCTGGATGGAAATGCAACCTTTAAGAAACATGCAATTCATGCAAACATGGGTAAATCTTGGAGATTTCTATTATTTTCTAATGATCTATCTGTTGATTATTATACCTGCAATATGCTACTTTAATTACTATAGCTTTCAGTAAGTTTTTATATCTGGCAGACCAAGCTCTTTCTCAGTATTCTTACAATTTTCTTGCCTATCTTCATGTATTTATTCTTCCAGTTAAAAGTTATTATCAAGTTGTCAAGGTTTTAGGGAAAAAAAATGATTTTGATGTGAGTGACACTATGTTTACAAGATAACTTAGTGGAAATTGACATTTTTACAATTTTTAGTTATCCCATCCAGGAAGGCAGTATTTTGTCAGCAATTCAGGTTCTATATTATGCCCTTCAGGAAGGTTTTATTGTTTATGAGCCTTACATATTCTCTAGTTATTTCTAGATATTTTACAGCTTGGTTGCTATCCTAGACATGAACCTTCAAAATTACCCCTCTTAACTGGTTATTAATTTTAAAAAAGAAACCTAACACATTATATCTGGCTACCTCACGATACTCTTTTGAGAGTAATAATTTTAACAAATTTTCAATTCTCTTGGAAATTTCAAGTATGTGAATGTAAGGTATGTAATTACTAATCACTTTATCTTTTCTTGTTTAATATATAGTTCCTGTTTTTCTTAACTTACAACATTTTCCAAAAATCTGAATTCTGAATGGCTAAAACAGAAAGTTTAAGTGAAAAATTAAAATCAAATCTCACAAACACATGTGGTTCTCCACCAATGCATTATAACAGAAGTATTTCATGGTTTAATAAGATGAATGAGTGTTGGCCTCCATAATCTGTGTTCAGGCAGTGCCATGCACTGCTCGGGTAGGGATTCCTACCCTACACTGAGACTGGAAGTCTTGAAGGCTTATGTGTCTCACAATTGAAGGGAAAATGAAAATGATCAGAATATTTGCTCCTAAACTCTAAATACTGGATTAATTGGAGAATGACAATATCCTTTTGTCTTTGAGTGATAACCTACTACACACAGATAACTTTTATGTCTCTTTTATATTAGTGTTCCTATTACATGTTCCTATTATGTCCCTAACCCTAACCCTAACCCAACCCTAACCCTAACCCTAATCCTCACTATTATCCCTCTCCTTGTTCCCACTGCCTGATTCCCTGCCAGTTTTTCAGAACTGACTCCACCCATTTCTTCCAACACAAATTCACTCCTGCCTATCCCCCATAGGTTCATCATTCTACAAGCTCGAAATATACAGAAAGTGAGACAGCTAGCACTCATTAAATTTTCAATGTTGGAGTCTTACTCATGTATTTCTCAACATCTCCCTCATTAGTTGGAGAAGGAAATGGCAACCCACTCCAGAATTCTTGCCTGGAGAATTCCATGGACAGAAGAGCCTGGTGGACTACAGTCCATGGGGTCACAAAGAGTCAGACACAACTGAGTAACTACCACACCCTCATTAATGCCAGGTTCAAGGTTTGTTTCCTAAAGAGTAAGGTCCTAGGTGCTCAGGTAGCCCAAGACACCATGTTTCCCATGCCATTCCTTTACTTCCATTCCTTCAACAGGTGCTTTATTTATAAGAATATTTCTGCTGAGATGCTCTCCTTCCTTTGATTTAATCAGTCACCACACTATGACTTTGGTAGCACATCTCCATTACTCTGATTGTATAGCCTAACTGGCAACATTACACACTCTTTGATCATTAAGGATGGTTGACTTAGATTCTTCTGCAAATTAGCTCCTTTAAACATTATGTATCTCTTCTTCTCCTAATTGAGTATTTCTTTCCATAGCACTATTGACTTAAAAAATAGTCACAACCTAAAAGTTGAGAGTTATGCTTTATTTGGTAGGAAATTTTAGGGCTTTAAGTCCGGGAGACAACATCCCAAGTGACCCTGAGGGAACTGCTCTGAGGAGGTGAGGGAAAGTGCCAGGGTGTATAGAAGCTTTGTAACAAAAGTCAGGTAGTCTAAACATCAAAAAAAAATATTGTTATGAATATTAAAGAAAACCAGATATCCCAAGTTAAGGAAATTAGTGCTTATGGGAAGATGCAAGAGTTCTTCTGGGAAGATGAAAGTCTGGGCTCACTGAAATCATTCCTTTCATATGCATCTCAGCGATCCTGGGCAAGTGTCCTGGGTTTTTTCACATTCTGGGCTCCCTTGAATTCATCGCAGGGAAAGGCTACATATAGCCTGTTGGCTGTGGGATAGCAGGTTTTCTTCTTCCAGAGTGCCCTTGAGAGCTAGAATTGCTAATGATTGTGACCTCCTGGTTTACTGATATGGTGGGGGATATTCCATTTCTCAGCTGCACGGTGCTGGAATAAAACGATGATGCTGTGAAAGTGCTGCACTCAATATGCCAGGAAATTTGGAAAACTCAGCAGTGGGCACAGGACTGGGAAAGGTCACTTTTCATTCCAATCCCAAAGAAAGGCAATGCAAAAGAGTGCTCAAACTACCACACGATTGCACTCATCTCACACACTAGCAAAGTAATGCTCAAAATTCTCCAAGCCAGATTTCAACAATATGTGAACTGTGACCTTCCAGATGTTCAAGATGGATTTAGAAAAGGCAGAGGAACCAGAGATCAAATTGCCAACATCTGTTTGATTATTGAAAAAGCAAGAGAGTTCCAGAAAAACATCTATTTCTGCTTTATTGACTATGCCAAAGCCTTTGACTGTGTGGATCACAATAAACTGTAGAAAATTCTGAAAGAGATGGGAATACCAGACCACCTGACCTGCCTCTTGAGATATCTGCATGCAGGTCAAGAAGCAATAGTTAGAACTGGACATGGAACAATAGACTGGTTCCAAATCGGAAAAGGAGTATGTCAAGGCTGATATTGTCACCCTGCTTATTTAACTTAAATGCAGAGTTCAATTCAGTTCAATTCAGTCATTCAGTCACGTCCGACTCTTTGTGACCCCATGAATCGCAGCATGCCAGACCTCCCTGTCCATCATCAACTCCCAGAGTTCACTCAGACTCACGTTCATCGAGTCTGTGATGCCATCCAGCCATCTCATTCTCTGTTGTCCCCTTCTCCTCCTGCCCCCCAATCCTTCCCAGCATCAGAGTCTTTTCCAATAAGTCAACTCTTCACATGAGGTGGCCAAAGTACTGGAGTTTCAGCTTGAGCATCATTCCTTCCAAAGAAATCCCAGGGCTGATCTCCTTCAGAATGGACTGTTTGGATCTCCTTGCAGTCCAAGGGACTCTCAAGAGTCTTCTCGAACACCACAGTTCAAAATTGGGCTGGATGAAGCACAAGCTGAAATCAAGATTGCCAGAAGAAATATCAATAACCTGAGATATGCAGATGACACCACCCTTATGGCAAAAAGAGAAGAAGAACTAAAGATCCCCTTGATGAAAGTGAAAGAGGAGAGTGAAGAAATTGGCTTAAAACTCAACATTCAAAAGACGAAGATCATGGCATCCAGTCCCATCACTTCATGACAAACAGATGGGGAAATGGTGGAAATAGTGAGAGACTTTATTTTGTGGGGCTCCAAAATCACTGCAGATGGTGACTGCAGCCGTGAAATGAAAAGATGCTTACTCCTTGGAAGGAAAGTTATGACCAACCTAGATAGCATATTAAAAAGCAGAGACATTACTTTGCCAGCAAAGGTCCATCTAGTCAAGGCTATAGTTTTCCCAGCAGTATTGTATGGATGTGAGAGTTGGACTATAAAGAAAGCTGAGCACCGAAAAATTGATGCTTTTGAACTGTGGTGTTGGAGAAGACTCTTGAGAGTCCCTCAGACTGCAAGGAGATCCAACCAGACCATCCTACAGGAGATCAGTCCTGAGTGTTCATTGGAAGGACTGATATTGAAGCTGAAACTTTGGCCACCTGATGCAAAGAGCTGACTCATTTGAAGATACCCTGATGCTGAAAAAGATTGGGGGCAGGAGGAGAAGGGGATGACAGAGGATGAGACAGTTGGATGGCATCACCGACTCAATGGACATGGGTTTGGGTAAACTCTGGGAGTTGATGACGGACCAGAATTCTGGCGTCCTGGCATGCTGCAGTCCATGGGGTCACAAAGAGTCAGATACAACTGAGTGACTGAACTGAACTGATTCCATTTCTCAGCACCAACCGAAGTTCTTTTCCCTTTGAAAGTGTGTGTGGTAGTTATTCAGTCCTGTCTGACTCTTTGTCACCCATGGACTGTAGCCCCCCAGGCTCCTCTGACCATGGAATTCTCCAGGCAAGAATAATGGAGTAGGTTACCATTGCCTTCTCCAGGGCATTGCCCCCACCCTGGAATGGAACCTGGGTCTTCCGCACCGTGGGCAGATCCTCTACTGTCTGAACCACCTGGGAAGTCTTCCCTTCCCTTTAGCCTTAGGATACTGAGAATATACCATGTTTACACTTTAACTAGTCAGAGCTAAGAGGATCACCATAATTCTAGTTCTTCTAAACTTACAACTCTGAAGCCAAATATGGGCTGTACTTTGTTACTCAGTCGTGTCTGACTCTTTGAGACCCTATGGACTGTAGCCTACCAGGCACCTCTGTCTACGCAGATTCTCCAGGCATGAATACTGGAGTGAATTGCTGTGCCCTCCTCCAAGGGATCTTCCCAACCCAGGAGATGAACACAGGTCTCTCGCATTGCAGGAAGATTCTTACTGTCTGAGTCACCAGGAAAGCCACCCACCCCCTCACAAAAAAAAAAAAGGGCAGTATGTATTATTAGAAATCCATTTCTTCCATGTCAGAATTCTGAGTATAATAAGAAACTTAATTTGTATATCAGTTAGATTTTGCTGCTCACCACAAAATCTGGTAGCTAGAACAATAATAATTTTCGTTAGCTCATAATTTTGTGGGTAAGTTGAGTGGCTCTTCTGGTCTGAGCCTATGACATGCTACTCTTGTAACCAGGTGATTATCAGGTACTGAGCTGGCCAGAGGAAGGATGGAGCACCTCAGTTCTTTTCCATAGGGCATCTTATTTTCCAACAGGTTAGTTAAGTATTAGTTGCTCAGTGGTGTCTGACTCCTTGAGATGTTATGGACTATAGTCCACCAGGTTGCTCTATCTGTGAATTCTCTAGGCAAGAATACTGGAGTGGGTAACCATTTCCTTCTTTGACTAATTCACATAGAGGTCTCACAGTTTCAAGTATGGCAGGAGAGCAAGTACCAAAGCACAAGTTCTTTAAGCTTGTATCATGTTTGCTAATATCCATTGGCCAAAATCACTCACGTGGACAACTAAGTGTCAAAGAGAAGGAAGGAAGATAGAGTTCACTTTTTATTTAGCTAAGCTGCATTGGCACATTCAGTGGGATGTATGATACGAGGGAAAGCATTTGTGGCATTTTTCACCAGATGGTCAACACCGAAATCAGATTAATTATATTATTTGCAGCCAAAGATGGAGAAGCTCTATACAGTCAACAAAAACAAGACCAGGAGCTGACTGTGGCTCAGATCATGAACTCCTTATTACCAAATTCACACTTAAATTGAAGAAAGTCAGGGACACCACTAGACCAGTCAGTTCAATTCAGTTCAGTTGCTCAGTTGTGTCCAACTCTTTGCGACCCCATGAATGGCAGCACGCCAGGCCTCCCTGTCCATCACCATCTCCCGGAGTTTACTCAAACTCACGTGCATTGAGTCAGTGATGCCATCCAGCCATCTCATTCTCTGTCGTCCCCTTTTCTTCCTGCCCCCAATCCCTCCCAGCATCAGAGTCTTTTCCAATGAGTCAACTCTTTGCATGAGGTGGCCAAAGTACTGGAGTTTCAGCTTTAGCATCATTCCTTCCAAAGAAATCCTAGGGCTGATCTCCTTCAGAATGGACTGGTTGGATCTCCTTGCAGGCCAAGGGACTCTCAAGAGTCTTCTCCATCACCACAATTCAAAAGCATCTTCTAAAAAAAAAAAAGCAACAACAACAACAAAAAAAACAAAAGCATCAATTCTTTGGCACTCAGCCTTCTTCACAGTCCAACTCTCACATCCATACATGACCACTGGAAAAACCATAGCCTTGACTAGATGGACCTTAGTGGGCAAAGTAATGTCTCTGCTTTTGAATATACCATCTAGGTTGGTCATAACTTTTCTTCCAAGGAGTAAGCGTCTTTTAATTTCATGGCTGCAATCACCATCTGAGGTGATTTTGGAGCCCCTCAAAATAAAGTCTGACACTGTTTCCACTGTTTCCCCATCTATTTGCCATGAAATGATGGGACCGGATGCCATGATCTTCGTTTTCTGAATGTTGAGCTTTAAGTCAACTTTTTCACTCTCCTCTTTCACTTTCATCAAGAGGCTTTTTAGTTCCTCTTCACTTTCTACCATAAGGGTGATGTCATCTGCATATCTGAGGTTACTGATATTTCTCCCAGCTATCTTGATTCCAGCTTGTGTTTCTTCCAGCCCAGCGTTGCTCATGATGTACTCTGCATATCAGTTAAATAAGCAGGGTGAAAAAATACAGCCTTGATGCACTCCTTTTCCTATTTGGAACCAGAATTTGTGCCGAAGAATTGATGCTTTTGAACTGTGGTGCTGGAGAAGACTCTTGAGAGTCCCTTGGACTGCAAGGAGATCCAAGTAGTCTATTCTGAAGGAGATCAACCCTGGGATTTCTTTGGAAGGAATGATGCTAAAGCTGAAACTCTAGTACTTTCGCCACCTCATGCAAAGAGTTGACTCATTGGAAAAGACTCTGATGCTGGGAGGGATTGGGGGCAGGAGGAGAAGGGGACGACAGAGGATGAGATGGCTGCATGGCATCACTGACTCGATGAACGTGAGTCTGAGTGAATTCCGGGAGATGGTGATGGACAGGGAGGCCTGGCGTGCTGCGATTCATGGGGTTGCAAAAGTCGGACAGGGCTGAGCGACTCAACTGAACTGACCATGATTGACTATTAACTTTCACCCTAAAAACAAGATAGAGGATACATAAGGAGACACAAGGAAGGAGGAGAACTCATAATTTATGGAGACCTAGTGGATTTCCTGGTGGTACAGTTGCTAAGACTTTGAGCTCCCAATGCAGGGGGCCTGCATTTGATCCCTGTTCAGGGAACTAGGTCCCATATGCTGCAACTAAGAATTTGCATGCTACAATTAAAAAAACCTGGCACAGTCAAATAAATAAATAAAATTTGGGCTTCCAAGTTGGTGCTAGTGGTAAAGAACCTACCTGCCAATGCAGAAGACATGAAGAAGTGAAGTGAAACTCTCTCAGTGTGTGACTCTTTGTGATCTCATGGACTAGATGGTCCAAGGCATTCTCCAGGCCAGAATACTGGAGTGGGTAGCCTTTCCCTTCTCCAGGGGATCTTCCCAACCCAAGGATTGACCCCAGGTCTCCCGCATTGCAGGCAGTTTCTTTACCAGCTGAGCCACAAGGGAGGCCAGCAGAAGACATAGGAGATGCAGAGTTTATCCCTGGGTCAAAAAGATCCCCTGGAGGAGGGCATGGTAACCCACTCCAGTATTCTTGCCTGGAGAATCCCTTGGACAGAGGAGCCTGGTGGGCTACAATCCATGGGGTGGCAAAGAGTCAGATACAACTGAAGAGACTTAGCATGCATGCACAATATAATAGGTACTTTCAGTTCAGTTCAGTTCAGTCACTCAGTCGTGTCTGACTCTTTGTGACCCCATGAATCACAGCACACCAGGCCTCCCTGTCCATCACCAACTCCCGGAGTTCACTCAGATTCACGTCCATCGAGTCAGTGATGCCATTCAGCCATCTCATCCTCTGTCGTCCCCTTCTCCTCCTGCCCCCAATCCCTCCCAGCATCAGAGTTTTTTCCAATGAGTCAACTCTTTGCATGAGGTGGCCAAAGTACTGGAGTTTCAGCTTTAGCATCAATCCTTCCAAAGAAATCCCAGGGCTGATCTCCTTCAGAATGGACTGGTTGGCTCTCCTTGTAGTCCAAGGGACTCTCAAGAGTCTTCTCCAACACCACAGTTCAAAAGCATCAATTCTTCAGCACTCAGCCTTCTTCACAGTCCAACTGTCACATCCATACATGACCACAGGAAACTTTGCCAGACACTAAATCACACGTTTTCATGTAATTCTCAGAAAGTTGGCTTTATGAATGCTACAAGGAGAAGACTGAAGCAAGCCCTTGTCTTGCACCTAAGCACATAATAAATACTTAGTTGAGCAAGAATTTGCCCACAGGTATTCCTTATTTCAAATTCTAGGCCATTCCTACAATGAATACCATGCTCTCCTGATAATCATTTCTGAGTACACCCTACAGCATCCTAACTCCTACTGGAGTCAGTCTCATCCAAAGCTGAGAAATATTCTCTAGTTATTTTCCTTTTTATAGATATAAGGGTAAGCAGTGAAGAGGAAAACTCAGAAATTTCCACTGTGACTGGAACTACATTAAGCATTTATTGTAAATTAGAGAGAGTAGACATATTTTGACCCAAATAATAGATATGTGTTCCCAGGACCACAAATTACAGGCAATTTGCTCACATTATAGTAATAAAGCTATATGCTTGGTAAGCACATAAATCACTGATAATGATGTGTAAAGCATGGTGTTTACAAATAAAAGGGTATTCTTGCATGATAGATTTTGTCCTTGATACCCTTTTGTTCACTGGCTTGGCCATCCTGTTCCAGTCGTGATCAAGGAAAAAGAAAAGGAGCATATAAATTCCAACATGATCTCATAGTTAGGAGAGACCAAAATTTGCTAATAGAAAGCACTACTCAAAAATCTAAATATTGTAACAAGAGTAGGCCTTCTGTTTAGCATATCTATATCCTATATGGGCTTTCCTGGTGGCTCAGCTGCTAAAGAATCCACCTGCAATTCTGGAGACCTGGGCTTCCCAGGTGAAGCTAGTGGTAAAGAACCCACCTACCAGTGTAGGGGATGTGAGATACAGATTCTGTCCCTGGGTAGGGAAGATCCCTTGAAGGAGGGCATGGCAATCCACTCCAGTATTCTTGCCTGGAGAATCCCCATGGACAGAGGAGCCTGGAGGGCTACAGTCCATAGGGTCACGTAGAGTTGGACACGACTGAAGTGACTTAGTGCACACACAATGGAAGATACACATTTATAAAAAATGTACACTGGACTTCTAGAATAAAATATGTATTTATTTCACTACTTGGGACTTTGAAGAGGTCCTCTCCCCAAGACACACACACACACACACACACACACACACACACACACACACACACACACTTGAAGATCTTGAATCATTCATTGGTAGATACAAGTCTCTCTTTATCTGATCAGTGTTGATGTTCAGACAGGTAAACGACCTACAGGAATCCTATTCTAACCATTGCTATAGAAAATATTGTGAAAGTACTTTTAACAGCTTCCAGGAGTAGTACATCTTCTGATAAATCATGTCACTCATAAGCAATTAGTCTTTCCAAAAATATACATGAGAGGGAGGGAAAGATGGCGGAGGAATAGGACGGGAAGATCACGTTCTCCCTCACAAATTCCTCAAAAGAACATTTCAACGCCGAGCAAACTCCGCAAAACAACTTCTGTAGGCTGGCAGAGGACATCAGGCAACCAGAAAAGCAGACCATTGTCTTCAAAATCAGTGAACCTCTCTGAGTGTCCCTCAAGGTGGAGAAACTTTTCATCTTTAACCTAGATGTTTTATCATCGGTGCTGTATAGATGGAGAAGTCTAGAGGCTACTGTGAAAATAAAACTGAAAACCAGAAGCAGGAAGCTTAAACCCAAAGCCTGAAAACATTAGAGAACTCTTGAATTCAGGGAACATTAAGCAATAGGAGCTCATCAAAAGCCTTCATACCTACACTGAAACCAAGCTCCACCCAAGGGCCAACAAGTTCCAAAACAAGACATACCATGCAAATTCTCCAGCAACACAGGAACACTCCCCTGAGCCTCAATATACAGGCAGCTCAAAATTATCCCAATACCTTTGATGTCTCATAACCCATTACGGGTCACTCCACTGCACTCCAGAGAGAAGAAACCCAGCTCCACCCACCAAAACTCCAACACAAGCCTCCCTATCCAGGAAACCTTGACAAGCCACTGATAGAACCCCACCCAAAGTGAGGAAGCTCCATAATAAAGAGAACTCCACAAATTATCAGAATATAAAAAGGCCACCCCAAACGCAGCAATATAACCAAGATGAAGAGACAGAGGAATACTCAGCAGGTAAAGGAACAGGAGAGTTGCCCACCAAATCAAACAAAAGAGGAAGAAGTAGGGAATCTACCGGAGAAGGAATTCCGAATATTGATAGTGAAAATGATCCAAAATCTTGAAATCAAAATGGAAACACAGATAAATAGCCTAGAGACAAGGATTGAGAAGATGCAAGAAAGGTTTAACAAGGACCTAGAAGAAATAAAAAGAGTCAAAATATAATGAATAACACAATAAATGAGATCAGAAACACTCTGGAGGCAACAAATAGCAGAATAACAGAGGCAGAAGATAGGATTAGTGAAATAGAAGATAGAATGGTAGAAATAAATGAATCAGAGAGGAAACAAGAAAAACGAATTAAAAGAAACGAGGACAATCTCAGAGACCTCCAGGACAATATGAAACGCTCCAACATTCAAATTATAGGAGTCCCAGAAGAAGAAGACAGAAAGAAAGATCATGAGAAAATCCTTGAGGAGATAATAGTTGAAAACTTCCCTAAAATGGGGAAGGAAATAATCACCCAAGTCCAAGAAACACAGAGAGTCCCAAATAGGATAAACCCAAGGCGAAACACCCCAAGACACATATTAATCAAATTAACAAAGATCAAACACAAAGAACAAATATTAAAAGCAGCAAGGGAAAAACAACAAATAACACACAAGGGGATTCCCATAAGGATAACAGCTGATCTGTCAATAGAAACTCTTCAGGCCAGGAGGGAATGGCAAGACATACTTAAAGTGATGAAAGACAATAACCTACAGCCCAGATTACTGTACCCAGCAAGGATCTCATTCAAATACGAAGGAGAAATCAAAAGCTTTACAGACAAGCAAAAGCTGAGAGAATTCAGCACCACCAAACCAGCTCTCCAACAAATTCTAAAGGATATCCTCTAGACAGGAAACACGAAAGGGTGTATAAACCCGAACCCAAAACAATAAAGTAAATGGCAACGGGATCATACTTATCAATAATTACCTTAAACGTAAATGGGTTGAACGCCCCAACCAAAAAGACAAAGACTGGCCGAATGGATACAAAAACAAGACCCCTCTATATGCTGCTTACAAGAGACCCACCTCAAAACAAGGGACACATACAGACTGAAAGTGAAGGGCTGGAAAAAGATATACCACGCGAATAGAGACCAAAAGAAAGCAGGAGTGGCAATACTCATATCCGATAAAATAGACTTTAAAACAAAGGCTGTGAAAAGAGACAAAGAAGGCCACTACATAATGATCAAAGGAACAATCCAAGAAGAAGATATAACAATTATAAATATATATGCACCCAATATAGGAGCACCGCAATATGTAAGACAAATGCTAACAAGTATGAAAGGGAAATCAACAATAACACAATAATAGTGGGAGACTTTAATACCCCACTCACACCTATGGACAGATCAACTAAACAGAAAATTAACAAAGAAACGCAAACTTTAAATGATACATTAGATCAGTTAGACCTAATTGATATCTATAGGACATTTCACCCCAAAACAACGAATTTCACCTTTTTTCAAGTGCTCATGGAACCTTCTCCAGGATAGATCACATCCTGGGCCATAAATCTAAACTTGATAAATTCAAAAAATCGAAATCATTCCAAGCATCTTTTCTGACCATAATGCATTAAGATTAGATCTCAATTACAGGAGAAAAACTATTAAAAATTCCAACATATGGAGGTTGAACAACACACTTCTGAATAACCAACAAATCACAGAAGAAATCAAAAAATAAATCAAAATATGCATAGAAACTAATGAAAATGAAAACACAACAACCCAAAACCTGTGGGACACTATAAAAGCAGTGCTAAGAGGAAAGTTCATAGCAATACAGGCATACCTCAAGAAACAAGAAAAAAGTCAAATAAATAACCTAACTCTACAACTAAAGCAACTAGAAAAGGAAGAGTTGGAGAACCCCAGAGTGAGTAGAAGGAAAGAAATCTTAAAAATTAGGGCAGAAATAAATGCAAAAGAAACAAAAGAGACCATAGCAAAAATCAACAAAGCCAAAAGCTGGTTCTTTGAAAGGATAAATAAAATTGACAAACCATTAGCCAGACTCATCAAGAAGCAAAGAGAGAAAAATCAAATCAATAAAATTAGAAATGAAAATGGAGAGATCACAACAGACAACACAGAAATACAAAGGATCATAAGAGACTACTATCAGCAGTTGTATGCCAATAAAATGGATAACGTGGAAGAAATGGACAAATTCTTAGAAAAGTACAATTTTCCAAAACTGAACCAGGAAGAAATCGAAAATCTTAACAGACCCATCACAAGCACGGAAATTGATACTGTAATCAGAAATCTTCCAGCAAACAAAAGCCCAGGTCCAGATGGCTTCACAGCTGAATTCTACCAAAAATTTCGAGAAGAGCTAACACCTATCCTACTCAAACTCTTCCAGAAAATTGCAGAGGAAGGTAAACTTCCAAACTCATTCTATGAGGCCACCATCACCCTAATACCAAAACCTGACAAAGATGTCACAAAAAAGAAAACTACAGGCCAATATCTCTGATGAACATAGATGCAAAAATCCTCAACAAAATTCTAGCAATCAGAATCCAACAACACATTAAAAGATCATACACCATGACCAAGTGGGCTTTATCCCAGGGATGCAAGGATTCTTCAATATCCGCAAATCAATCAATGTAATTCACCACATTAACAAATTGAAAAATAAAAACCATATGATTATCTCAATAGATGCAGAGAAGGCCTTTGACAAAATTCAACATCCATTTATGAGAAAAACTCTCCAGAAAGCAGGAATAGAAGGAACATACCTCAACATAATAAAAGCTATCTATGACGAACCCACAGCAAACATTATCCTCAATGGTGAAAAATTGAAAGCATTTCCCCTAAAGTCAGGAACAAGACAAGGGTGTCCACTTTCACCGCTACTATTCAACATAGTTCTGGAAGTTTTGGCCACAGCAATCAGAGCAGAAAAAGAAATAAAAGGAATCCAAATTGGAAAAGAAGAAGTAAAACTCTCACTGTTTGCAGATGACATGATCCTCTACATGGAAAACCCTAAAGACTCCACCAGAAAATTACTAGAGCTCATCAAGGAATATGGTAAAGTTGCAGGATACAAAATCAACACACAGAAATCCCTTGCATTCCTATACACGAATAATGAGAAAGTAGAAAAAGAAATTAAGGAAACAATTCCATTCACCATTGCAACGAAAAGAATAAAATACTTAGGAATATATCTACCTAAAGAAACTAAAGACCTATATATAGAAAACTATAAAACACTGATGAAAGAAATCAAAGAGGACACTAATAGATGGAGAAATATACCATGTTCATGGATTGGAAGAATCAATATAGTGAAAATGAGTATACTACCCAAAGCAATTTACAAATTCAATGCAATCCCTATCAAGCTACCGGCCACATTTTTCACAGAACTAGAACAAATAATTTCAAGATTTGTATGGAAATACAAAAAACCTCGAATAGCCAAAGCAATCTTGAGAAAGAAGAATGGAACTGGAGGAATCAACTTGCCTGACTTCAGGCTCTACTACAAAGCCACGGTCATCAAGACAGTATGGTACTGGCACAAAGACAGACATATAGATCAATGGAACAAAATAGAAAGCCCAGAGATAAATCCACACACATATGGACACCTTATCTTTGACAAAGGAGGCAAGAATATACAATGGAGTAAAGACAATCTCTTTAACAAGTGGTGCTGGGAAAACTGGTCAACCACTTGTAAAAGAATGAAACTAGATCACTTTCTAACACCGCACACAAAAATAAACTCAAAATGGATTAAAGATCTAAATGTAAGATCAGAAACTATAAAACTCCTAGAGGAGAACATAGGCAAAACACTCTCAGACATAAATCACAGCAGGATCCTCTATGATCCACCTCCCAGAATTCTGGAAATAAAAGCAAAAATAAACAAATGGGATCTAATTAAAATTAAAAGCTTCTGCACAACAAAGGAAAATATAAGCAAGGTGAAAAGACAGCCTTCGGAATGGGGAGAAAATAATAGCAAATGAAGCAACTGACAAACAACTAATCTCAAAAATATACAAGCAACTTCTGCAGCTCAACTCCAGAAAAATAAACGACCCAATCAAAAAATGGGCCAAAGAACTAAATAGACATTTCTCCAAAGAAGACATACGGATGGCTAACAAACACATGAAAAGATGCTCAACATCACTCATTACTAGAGAAATGCAAATCAAAACCACAATGAGGTACCACTTCACACCAGTCAGAATGGCTGCGATCCAAAAATCTGCAAGCAATAAATGCTGGCGAGGGTGTGGAGAAAAGGGAACCCTCCTACACTGTTGTTGGGAATGCAAACTAGTACAGCCACTATGGAAAACAGTGTGGAGATTCCTTAAAAAATTGCAAATAGAACTACCTTATGACCCAGTAATCCCACTTCTGGGCATACACACCGAGGAAACCAGAATTGAAAGAGACACATGTACCCCAATGTTCATCGCAGCACTGTTTATAATAGCCAGGACATGGAAACAACCTAGATGTCCATCAGCAGATGAATGGATAAGAAAGCTGTGGTACATATACACAATGGAATATTACTCAGCCGTTAAAAAGAATTCATTTGAATCAGTTCTGATGAGATGGATGAAACTGGAGCCGATTATACAGAGTGAAGTAAGCCAGAAAGAAAAACACCAATACAGTATACTAACACATATATATGGAATTTAGGAAGATGGCAATGACGACCTTGTATGCAAGACAGGGAAAGAGACACAGATGTGTATAACGGACTTTTGGACTCAGAGGG
This sequence comes from Ovis aries, assembly GCF_016772045.2. Lineage (NCBI taxonomy): Eukaryota > Metazoa > Chordata > Mammalia > Artiodactyla > Bovidae > Ovis > Ovis aries. Next base: position 11,616,703 of record NC_056071.1, on the reverse strand, counting down.
AGAGGGAGAGGGTGGGATGATTTGAGAGAATGACATTCTAACATGTATACTATCATGTGAATTGAATCGCCAGTCTATGTCTGATGCAGGATGCAGCATGCTTGGGGCTGGTTCATGGGGATGACCCAGAAAGATGTTATGGGGAGGGAGGTGGGAGGGGGGTTCATGTTTGGGAATGCATGTAAGAATTAAAGATTTTAAAATTTAAAAAATAAAAAACTAAAAATAAAAAAAAAATATATACATGAGAATCTTGGAATCGCTTCATAGTGGGAGTGCAGGGCTGCAGTTACTTCCTGGGTTTATATTCTTAAGGGACTAAATACCAGAAGCAATTGCTGTCCAAAGAAAGAGGTATTTCTGGGCACTAAGGACCTCATAGTCAAAGGGATTAGTATTTCTTCCTTTTAGGGGCAGCATTTTGATATTTGGGCAGCCAGGAAGACTTTGACATTTTAATGAGATGGGGAAGACCATTTCCCTGTACCATTTGCCCTGAGTGAATAAAAGCAGGGGCTCAGCCTGAATGAGAAGAAGCAAGCTAATCTTCAATTATGGATATAGCATTTTAAAAAGATGTTGAAGTAAAATGGAGTTAGATAGTACTCAGTATGGATGTCTGAATAAAATTTTGTCTCAAGATATTCTATGTGCACATGTAAAAGAAAAGCATAAATAAAATTGCATGATTTTTTTTAAAGTAGAGTTTTCATTTGCTTAAGCAGAATGGCTAAGGGAAAATTTCCCTTATATTCTCAAAGATGGTCTCTTATGCTTTCTGCATTCTCCCCAATTTACACTGTCAGTCAAAGTAAGAAACAGATCACAGACTCAGCAGGGATGATTTGTGGAGAATTTAATACAAGAACTATTTACAAACGTATGAGTAGGATTTAAGGATAATCAATTATTCTGGATGAGTAATATTTAGCCATTGCCATGCATAGGCTTTAAAGGGCAAGAGGAGGAAAGAGATACTGGAAAACAGAGACAGGATAAGCTGTGTGGAGAGGGCTTTTGTTGAGGGAACCGTTGTATCTTGAGGGCAGGGACTTCAGTACTCTAATTTCTCATACTTTTCCTTCCCTCCAGTCTCCCATCTGTGTTTCCTGTTTTCTGAACACAGTTGAAAGCCAGAAGGCTAGACAGCCTCATTGTTATATATTACATGATAGTCAAACCTAGACAGCACATTAAAAAGCAGAGACCTTACTTTCCCAACAAAGGTCTACATAGTCAAAGCTATGGTTTTTTCAGTAGTCATGTATGGATGTGAGAGTTGGACCATAAAAAAGGCTGAATGTTGAAGAATTTCTGCTTTTAACTGTGGTATTGAAGAAGGCTCTTGAGAGTCCCTTGAACTGCAAGGAGATCAAACCAACACATCCTAAATGAAATCAGTCCTGAATATTCATTGGAAGGACTGATGCTGAAGCTCCAGTACTTTGGCCACCTGACATGAAGAGTCCACTCATTAGAAAAGACCCTTATGCTGGGAAAGATTGAGGGCAGGAGAAGAAGGGGACGACAGAGGATGGGATGGTTGGGTGGCATCACCGACTCAGTGGGCGTGAGTTCGAGCTAGCTCTGGGAGATGGTGAAGGACAGGGAAGCTTGGCATGCTGCAGTGCATGAGGTCACAAGGAGTCAGACAAAACTGAGCAACTGAACAACAACAGCATGAGGGCCAACCTCTTCGTCCAAACATGGGGATGAAGGTGGGTCTGAAATGATAAATGCAAGGTATTTGTGAGAGCTGCATGCAGCCTTAATTCTACCAGGATAGCCACATGCCAGAGCACTGCCAAATTCAGTCAGTTCAGTCGCTCAGTTGTGTCTGACTCTTTGCGACCCCATGAATCGCAGCACACCAGGCCTCCCTGTCCATCACCAACTCCCAGAGTTCACTCAGACTCACATCCATCAAGTCAGTGATGCCATCCAGCCATCTCATTCTCTGTCGTCCCCTTCTCTTCCTGCCCCCAGTCCCTCCCAGCATCAGAGTCTTTTCCAATGAGTCAACTCTTTGCATGAGGTGGCCAAAGTACTGGAGCTTCAGCTTTAGCATCATTCCTTCCAAAGAAATCCCAGGGCTGATCTCCTTCAGGATGGATTAGTTGGATCTCCTTGGAGTCCAAGGGACTCTCAAGAGTCTTCTCCAACACCACAGTTCAAAAGCATCAATTCTTCAGCGTTCAGCCTTCTTCACAGTCCAACTCTCACATCCATACATGACTGCTGGAAAACCATAGCCTTGACTAGAAGAACCTTAGTCAGCAAAGTAATGTCAAGTACTCCAATTTCTTCAACACTTACATATTTCTCAGATGCAAATAGAGAAAATGAATTCTCGGTACACTTTCTGTTTGTTCTCTTCATCTTTTCCATGACTGCACTACAAAACACAAACTGCCCCCAGAAATCCACCTGACTGTCCTTTTATCTTCTTGACTCCTAATTTGGGAGCAACTTTCCCACCTAGAGCTTGGCTTTTTGAAAGGTGATGTTTGTCATTCTCTGTTTTCAGGATCTCCTGGACCAGGACTCTGTCTGTCAAATGTAATGCTTTTGGACATGGATCTTTGCTCTACATCTTCAGTGTGAAGAGCCACACATTCCAGAACCTAGGGAATCTGTGCCTGGAAACCCACCTTATAGCCTTGGTGGGTCAATAGTTAATTGCCTTGTGATTGTTGGCCATTTATTCCAACTCTGTGAACTTTGATTTTGTTTTTAATCCTTAAAATTAGCATAATAACACCTACTTTATTTCTCTTGCGTAGAACAAAATAACTCTTTTATAAACCAAAAGTCATTTATAAACCGTAATTAGAAAAGGTAATTGTCAAATACAAGTAAGCTTTCCAGATTGTTTTCAGTTTTAATACAAGCAGGAATAATCATTGCAAGACACTTAACTACAGCTCATTCATAAAATAGCAAAATATTGTCCTTGAGTGGAGTAAAACATCACTGAAGCTCTCAATAGATGGGTCCATCTGTTTGCCTGCTGAATTCTTTTGATCAGACAGGAGTTTTCTTCCTAATCATTAAATACCTTCTACTTCTTCTAGATCTTTTATAAATGTCTCAATAATCCAAGCACATATAAAGAAGTAGCTGCTTCTCTTGCTTTTATTCCCTACCAATCACTCAAAATCCAATGGAATGCATGGTAAGGATATAAAAGTGTTCAGAAGATGCTGGGTTTGAAATGTAACATTTTTCCAAGTAAGTCTATTCCATTTTTTACTGTATTCCTTTTGTTAACAGCTAGGAACACTTTGCAGGGGTATACTAACAAGGAGACAGCATAAATGCATCTTAAATCTGAGTGTTGTATGCTTACCACAAAATTGTATGTGCTTTGACATCCATCCTTTTCCTCCCATTCTGGTTTCACCATTAGGCCACCCAACCCTCCAACTAATCAGTCTAATCAGTAGGCTCTAGTCAACTAGATCTCTTGGCATTTCCCTGAATTTGCCTTGATATGTGATGACTTTAGACTTTGCTCAGCTTGTCTCTGCTGTCTAGAATTCCCTTACCATCCCTTTACTTCTGTAAAATATCTGTTCATCTTTCAACTGTACTTTCCCCCTGCAGCCTTATCTGAATCTCCATCCAGAAATTACTATTCCTTTTTATATGACCTCCACATGGTCTGACATGTCTCCCATGCTTGATGAATGTACTTATATTCAAGTGTTTGTGTCTGTCTTAATTAAATTGCAAGCTCCTTAAGGACACGATCCATGTCTTCTATCTCCTTTATCTCCAATGACTGGACAATTGGGTAAGCTCACTGCTTGTTAAATGAATGAATGAATCAATGTAAGAATAGCGGAAATAGTTCTCAAAAAGAAAACACACAAGAGGAGCCAACTTTAACTGTCTTTTTTCAGCTCAGCCATTTCCCCACATGTAAACTAGAGCCTGCTGGCATCTCTCAGTTCAGTTCAGTCCAGTCACTCAGTCGTATCCGACTGTTTGTGACCCCATGAATCGCAGCACACCAGGCCTCCCTGTCCATCACCAACTCCCGGAGTTCACTCAGACTCACGTCCATCGAGTCAGTGATGCCATCCAGCCATCTCTTCCTCTGTCGTCCCCTTCTCCTCCTGCCCCCAATCCCTCCCAGCATCAGAGTCTTTTCCAATGAGTCAACTCTTTGCATGAGGTGGCCAAAGTACTGGAGTTTCAGCTTTAGCATCATTCCTTCCAAAGAAATTCCAGGGCTGATCTCCTTCAGAATGGACTGGCTGGATCTCCTTGCAGTCCAAAGGACTCTCAAGAGTCTTCTCCAACACCACAGTTCAAAAGCATCAATTCTTCAGCGCTCAGCCTTCTCCATAGTCCAACTCTCACATTCATACATGACTACTGGAAAAACCATAGCCTTGACTAGACAGACCTTTGTTGGCAAAGTAACGTCTCTGCTTTTGAATATGCTATCTAGGTTGGTCATAACTTTTCTTCCACTAGTATTTATTTATTTGACAAGCACTTGTCAGGTACCCAGTTTATAAGAAACTGGAGATTCTGAAATCAAATGTGACATTCTACTCAGGTGTCACTTCTCTTTTGCCAACTCCCTTTCACATTTTCAACTTTGCAACAAAGCCTTTGGAGTTTTACACATCTTTTATGGCAAGTTTCAGCATTACTGATATGCATATGATTTTTTCATTTACATTTCTTTCCTATGTTTTGAATGACAAGACTCTGTTTGGATATCCTGGCACTTCAGACTCATCAGCTTCAAAACTGCACTCATCTTCCTGCTTCTACCATCCACCATGCTTTTTCTGTTTTCCCTTCCCAGTGAATTATAACATCGGTTCCAAGATGGGAAATTCCTTCTCCCTCACCCTCCACACCCAATCACTCATTTAAAACTCATTATTTTCTTTGTTTCTTTTTTTAAAATTTAGAAGTATAGCTGAATTATAATGTGCTTATTTCTGGTGTACAGCAAAGTGATTCAGTTTGAACATAGACTATATATTTATATATACTTTTCAGATTCTTTTTCATTGTAAGTTATTATAAGATATTGAATACAATTTCCTGTGCTATGCAGTAGGACCTTGTTTATATATTCTATATATAATAGTGTGTGTCTGTTAAAATCTCAGTTTAAGTCAGTTTTTTAAAATATACTTTACACACAATGAAGTACACACATTTTAAATACATTGTTCAATGAGTTTTGATGAACATTTATACCCAGGTAATTATGGCTCCCAGTTAGGATATTAAAACATTTCCATGCTTCCATAAAATTCTCCTATGGCCCATTGTGATGAATCCGTCCCCCCTTCCAGTTTCAGGAAACCACTGATCTTCTTTCTCTCATCACTGAATAGTATTTCCTGTTCATAGACACATATGGTGTTCAGTCGTTTACGTAAATGTGACTTATTTTACTCAGAAAACTGTTTCTGAGATTCTTCCATGTCATTGCATGTATCAGGATCTACAGTAACTCTTTATGCATTCTTTGGCTAATGGACAATTGGATTATTTCTAGTGTTGATAATACAAATAAAAGAGTTATAGACATTTATATCTAGCTATTTTGCAGACATATTTTCATTTTTTGGTGGGAAAATATCTATAAGTGGAATTGCTGCATCGTATGTTGAGAATGCATTTACCTTAGCAAGAAACCGTCAAAGAGTTTTCCAAAATGAATGCACAGTTTATATGCCCACCAGTGAATGAGAATTCTGGTTGTTCCACATCTCACCAACATTTGGTATTATCAGTCATTTTAATTTTAGTCATTCTAGTAGGTATATAATGGTGTCTCATGGTTTCAAACTTGAATTTCCCTGTGACTAATGATGATGAGTATTTAAAAACATTTTTTTGTCTATTCCTTTTTTATCTAGTAAAGTGTCTGTTCAACTTTTTGTCCCATATTTTTTTGGGTTGTCAGGCTTATTATTGCATTCTGGGAATTATTTAAGCATTCTGAATACAGGATATAAATATATTCTTTCACTTATGGTTTGACATTACAATTTCTTAACCCTGTATTTGAAGAACAGAAATATTTTCCTCCTTTTTTTGTCTCTTCCCTCTTCTCTGCTTCTTTCTTTCCTTCCTTTCTCTGTCTCTCCTTCCCTTCTTTCTTTCTTCCTTCCTTTCTTTTTAATTACTTGGGAATTAAAAGTATAGGATAATTGTTGTTGTTACTCAGTTACTCAGTATTTTCTGACCCTTTGCGACCCCATGGACCACAGCATGCCAGGTCTCCCTCTCCTTTCCCTATCAGTTCAGTTCAGTTCAGTTCAGTCGCTCAGTCGTGTCTGACTCTTTGCGACCCCATGCATCGCAGCATGCCAGGCCTCCCTGTCCATCACTATCTCCCAGAGTTCACTCAGACTCATGTCCATTGAATCAGTGATGCCATCCAGCCATCTCATCCTCTGTCGTCCCCTTCTCCTCCTGCCCCCAATCCCTCCCAGCATCAGAGTCTTTTCCAATGAGTCAACTCTTCACATGAGGTGGCCAAAGACTGGAGTTTCAGCTTTAGCATCAGTCCTTCCAGAGAAATCCCAGGGCTGATCTCCTTCAGAATGGACTGGTTGGCTCTCCTTGCAGGCCAAGGGACTCTCAAGAGTCTTCTCCAACACCACAGTTCAAAAGCATCAATTCTTCAGGGCTCAGCCTTCTTCACAGTCCAACTCTCACATCCATACATGACCACAGGAAAAACCATAGCCTTGACTAGACGGACCTTAGTCGGCAAAGTAATGTCTCTGCTTTTGAATATGCTATCTAGGTTGGTCATAACTTTTCTTCCAAGGAGTAAGCGTCTTTTAATTTCATGGCTGCAGTCACCATCTGAGGTGATTTTGGAACCCCCCAAAATAAAGTCTGACACTGTTTCCACTGTTTCCCCATCTATTTCCCATGAAGTGATGGGACTGGATGCCATGATCTTCATTTTTTGAATGTTGAGCTTTAAGCCAACTTTTTCACTCTCCACTTTCACACTTTCCTTTCCCTATAGCTTGCTCAGACTCATGTCCATTGAGTCAGTGGTGCCATCCAACCATCTCATCCTCTCTTGTCCCCTTGTCCTCCTGCTTCAATTTTTCCCAGCATCAGGGTCTTCTTTAATGAGTCAACTCTTCAAATCAGGTGGCCAAAGTATTGGAGCTTCAGCTTCAGCATCAGTCCTTCTAATGAATATTCAGGATTGATTTCCTTTAGGGTTGACTGGTTTGATCTCTTTGAAGTCCAAGGGACTGTCAAGAGTCTTCTTCAACACCACAGGTCAAAAGCATCAATTCTTCAGCATTCAGCCTTCTTTATGGTCCGACTCTCATACCCATACATAGACTACTAGAAAAGCCATATCTTTGACTATATGGACCTTTGTTGGCAAAGTTATGATTCTGCTTTTTAATATGTTGTCTAGGTTTGTCATAGATTTTCTTCCAAGGAGCAAATGTCTTTTAATTTCTTGGCTATATTCACCATCTCAAGTGATTTTGGAGCGCAAGAAAATAAACAGGTTAAAATAGGATAATGTCCTCATCTAAAAATAAAAATAGCTGATTCCAATATATGCCTTTTAATTCTTTTCTATTACCTTTCTATTATCTCATTGCACTGATTAGGACCTCCTGTACAATGTTGATTATGAGTGGTAAGAACAGACATTCTTGCTTTGTTCCCAACTTAAGGGGAAATTTTTTTTCCTCATCATAAAGTGTGATGAGAACTATAGGTTTATTGTATATGTCACTTACCATGTTGAAGAAGTTTCTTTCTATTTGTAGTATTTAAAGACTCAATTTTTTTTTAATAGAAGCATTGTTCAATTTAAGGACTATATCTATCCCTTTTCAGATTCTTTTCAATTATAGTTTATTATAAGACATTAAATATAGTTTCCTGAGCTATAGAGTAGAATAGCAGAACTAGAGGTTCTTTATTAGGAATGAACATTGACTTTTGTCAGGTTTGTTTTTCTGTTAATACATTTATTAAAGTACTATTTTTCTTTATTATAAAGATATTAAGAATTATAGTAATTTATTCTTGAAGATAAACTGACCTTGTAGCCTTGGAATAAACTCCAGTTGGAAGCGATGGTATTTTTTTTTTTTTAATATAGCTGGACTCAACTTGCCAATGTTTTGTTAAGGACTTAAAAATCTGTATTAGTGAAGAGGAATTAAAAAGCCTCTTGAGGAAGGTGAAAGAGGAGAGTGAAAAAGCTGACTTAAAGCTCAACATTCAAAAAATGAAGATCATGGCATCCAGTCCCATCACTTCATGGGAAATAGGTGGGGAAACAGTGGAAACAGTGTCAGACTTTATTTTGGGGGGCTCCAAAATCACTGCAGATGGTGACTGCAGCCATGAAATTAAGAGACGCTTACTCCTTGGAAGGAAAGTTATGACCAACCTAGATAGCATATTCAAAAGTAGAGACATTACTTTGCCAACAAAGGTCTATCTAGTCAAAGCTATGGTTTTTCCAGTAGTCATTATGGATGTGAGAGTTGGACTGTGAAGAAAGCTGAATGCTGAAGAATTGATGCTTTTGAACTGTAGTGTTGGAGAAGACTCTTGAGAGTCCCTTGGACTGCCATGAGAGCCAACCAGTCTATTCTAAAGGAGATCAGTCCTGTGTGTTCTTTGGAAGGAATGATGCTAAAGCTGAAGCTCCAGTCTTTGGCCACCTCATGTGAAGAGTTGACTCATTGGAAAAGACTCTGATGCTGGGAGGGATTGGGGGCAGGAGGAGAAGGAGACGACAGAGGATGAGATGGCTGGATGGAATCACCGACTCAATGGACATGAGTTTGAGTGAACTCTGGGAGTTGGTGATGGACAGGGGGCCTGGTGTGCTGCAATTCATGGGGTCCGAAGTAGTCAGACATTACTGAGCTACTGAACTGAACTGAACCGACTGATTGATCTCTAGTTGTCTGGTGTTAGACTAAGAAAAGTGCTGGCTTCAAGTAGGTAGTTGATTACTTTTCATTTTACTTTTCCACCTGGAAATGAAAATTAAGGAATCAGAAGTATGGACATTTTTAAGGCTTTTGGTAACATATTACCAAATAGCCCTCCAGAAAAAATATACCAATTATCTTTCCAAAGCAATATATAACAACATATCTTTCCCTATATCTTCCATAACACCAAGAAATGTCATTAAATTTTTAAATGAAAATGATCTCATATTCATTTGAATTTCTTTGATCAGCAAAGAGATTATTTTATATATTTGTTGTGGTCATTTGCATTCTTTTGTGAATTGGGTTTTCATACTTTTTATACTTTTTCTCATGAGTATTCCTCCTTTACTTTCTGATTTGAAAGAGCTCTTTATAGATGAAGAATATTAGTCATGTGTAGCAAATATTTTTCCAGCTTGTTTTTTCTCAGGTAAAACCATTAAGAACATAAGTAGAAATAATCTAAAAATACTTAATATGTTGATAAATGGTTTCTACACATAGGGACCCTTTCAAAGTTAGAATCTAACATTTGTATCCCTGAACACAGATGTTATTTTTCCTTTGTGAAAATGAAAAATATTGAGCATGTGGTTTGAAAATAGGTATTGAATCCCCTTGTAGAACTCAGCCTCAAATAACTTAAGGAGATAAGATTTAGATTTGATAGCTCTACTGCTAGGTGACCCTTAATCTGGCCAATACTTTTTCAATCTATCTCTCGTCTAAGTCTCACCGCCCACCCCAGCCCACTACCTTTCACACCTTATTCAGGCTCTGTGTTTTCAGTAAGTCCCTGCCTTCTTCACCCTGCTACCTCCACGAGTGCTGTAAGGCTCAAGGTCCAAGCCCAATTAATGACTCCAAATGGACATGCTAAATGGAAATTTGCTTTCAGGTAGCATTTATACCTTAACACTTGCCCTTGAAGAATGCCCCAGAAGCAGTATGGTATCACTAAAAGAGTGCTGGACTTAGAAAGATTCAGTTCCAACATCATGCTCTTCATTTTACCCTTGTGATCTGGAATAGAAAATTCAGTTTCTATGGGTCTCAGTTTCCTCATTTGTAAAGTGAGGATTGTACTGTCTTGCTCACTTTATTGGTTGACTAGGAACATGACATCATGCAACGTGAATGCATTAAAACCATTCTTTAGTGGAATTATAACCGCATGGATGGTCTTCTATTCCTTAAGCCTATCAACATCCTTCCTTAATATTCAAAAAGTTGGAAAATGCACATGGATCCAAAACCAAACAAAAAGATTTAGAGTCACTCAGAGGTTTCACTAAATTTTAACAGCGTTTATCTGGGTAGAATGGGCTCCCTAGTGGCTCAGTTGGTCAAGAATCTGGAATACATTGATTATAAATAACTCTTAGAGTGATTTTATTTCATCATAGCAAGTACTGATTTCCTGTTGGCTGAGTCTTTTGCAAAGCCTCCACTTGCACATTTATATGAGATTTTCCTAGCTAGACCAGGCCAAAGGCACAGTAAGAAGCTATCTTTTTATACTTCTTTTGCTTCTTTCAGATAATATGAGTAAGGGCAAGAGAGGGAAACTGACACGGAATTTGAGAGTACTATAACTTACCTGTGAGTACTTATGTACAAATAAGTGCATGGGTTAGTTGGTTAGACATCAGTCTCTGCTTATGTGAAGTAAGTCATTGGTCTATACTTGGAACTCAAATATTTATATGTTACTTATTATATTGATTGGGGCTTCCCTGGTGACTTGGATGGTAAAGAATCTGCCTGCAATGTGGGAGAACTGGGTTTGATCCCTGGGTTAGGAAGATCCCCTGGAGAAGGGAATGGCTATCCAATACAGTATTCTTGCCTGGAGAATTCTGTGCACAGAGTAGCCTGGTGGGCTACAGTCCATGGCATTGCAAAGAGTCAGGCATGACTGATCAACTAATACTATCATATTAATATTTGAATTCTGTCCCTTGTTTGTCTTGCCTCCTGACACCCTCAGAGATGGAGCACCATAATAACTTATTTCTGAAATTATCTCACCATTCACACATTAGTCCTGAACTGCCTCAGCCAAACTACTTTGGGGTCTACATCTTAAACTGCTCCTGACATCATTACTCATTGCCTCATTCAATTCTCATCCTTGATGAGCACTTTCTTTTTCTTCTTTCCTATGGTGAAGTCCTTGCCTCTCTCTCTCTCTCTGCTGTCTCAGCAGCCCTGAGTAAATGCATGGTCTTAGTGTCCCAGGCCCCAGACCCACATGAATGTAAGTCCTGAGGTCACCACTCCTACTAGGTTCACACCAACATTCCAGTAGTAACTGAGTATAAGCTCATGTGTGAAAGAGGTACATTTTCTATTTCAGTTGTGAGATAGAAATAGAAATAGAAAATATATAACATAAAAGTTAAATGTACAAATATTTAAGTGGGTTGAAGATAGTTATTTAAAAAACACACCCAAGTAACTATTTCCTGATTGAATATATGAAATATTGCTAGTCATGTATGGATGTAAGAGTTGGACCATTAAGAAGGCTGGGGGGTGAAGAATTGATGCTTTTTAACTGTGGTGCTGGAGAAGACTTCTCAGAGTCTCTTGAACAGCGAGGAGATCATGCCAGTCAATCCTAAAGGAAATCAACCCCGAATATTCATTGGAAGAACTAATGCTGAAGCTCCAATACTCTGGTCACCTGATGCAAAAAGCCAGCTCATTGAAAAAGACCCTGATATTGGGAAAGATTGGAGGCAAAAGGAGAAGCAGGCAGCCGAGGATGAGATGGTTGGATGGCAACACTAACTCAATGGACATGAGTTTGAGTAAACTCAGTGAGATAACGAAGGACAGGGAAGCCTGGCATGCAGTAGCTCATGGGATCACAAAGAGTTGGATCCAATTAAGTGGCTGAAGAACCTCACCGAGGGAGTCTCTTCATGTGGTCCTTCCCATCGCAGTCCAATTTGCCTTATAGGATGGAACCACTACCCACGCTGTTATGACAGTTTTCTTGCTTTTACTTAGAGCTTACACTGGGGGAATCCAGTAAGTGTTTTCTGAAAAGCTCCAGATAGTATATATTTTAAGATTTGGCGACCATTTATGATCTCTGTCTCATGTTTTTTTTTCCCTCTTTGTTCTTCTTCAGTTCTTTAACAAATCTTTAAAAATGTGAAAATTGCTCATAGCTCACAGGATATAGGTCAGACTTGGCCTGTGGCTGTAGTTTGTTTTGGGGTTTAGATCCTAACATAATACTGACTTTTTTTTTTTTACTATTTATTTATTTTATGTATATGAAATAAAGATGGAATTTTCTTTCCAACATCATTCTTATAGTATTTATCCATACTATTGCATGAAGCTCTAGTTCATTCATTGTCATCGAGCTATAGCATTTTGTGTCTGATTTATCTTTTTTTTTACCTACTCTACAACATATATTTGGTTGTTTCAAAGTTTTACATTCACAAAAAATACTACTATGAACATTTTTATATGTACCCTGAGGCATCTGTGTAAATTTGTCTGGGGTATATACTTTGGTACAAAATGTCTTGAGTCTATGGTCCGCTTTAATAAAGTCTGTCTTCCAGTAGAGTTGTAAATATTTTCCCTCTTACATGTAGTGTATTGGTGTTTCCATTGATCCACATACCTAGCAGCACTTGGTATTGACAAAGCTTTTTAATTTTTGTCAATCTGTTTCCAATTTCCCAAATTGTCAATTGCATTTTTTTTTTTTTTTTAGATTTCCATGAATGCTACTGACTTTAAGCACATTTTTCCTGTGTGCATCAGTGATGTGCATTTTCTATTTTGGTATGTATTAATAACTAATGAAGTCCTTTGCCTTATTTTTCTTGGGTAGGAGGCCTCTTTCATTTTGATTTGTAGACATTTTAAAATATATATTCTAGATAATAGATTCTGGTTTTATGCATTTACAACAGGTTTTGCCTGTTTGTGGTTCTTTTTTTTGTTGTTGTTCACTGTTTGTGGTACCTTTTGATAAACCTAAGTATTCAATTATAATGTGGTTGAATGTAGTAAGATTTCTCTTTATGATGACTGCTTTCTAAATTTTGTTTTTTGTTTTTTTTTGTTTTTTTTTTTAGGTAGAAATGGCTAAGTATTGAAAGTATGTGTTAGCTAAAATGCTTAGTTGCATATCCTATGTAAAAGGAGCAGGAAAACTACTTTCCCTGTGATTTTATCCCTTGTGCCTTTGTAACCATGAACTTGTCTCTTGCCCATCACATCACCACTCATGTCTTCCAAGGCCTGATGGCCCCTGAAGGAATTCTCACACTCCTCAGCTGATGACTCTCTGTGTCTTTGTCCCTCTGTGTCTATCCTTCCTTACCAAATTTCTCCTAGTAATCTGTTGGTTGTTTACATGAATCTTCACATTGTACCTGAAAAATCTACATTTGGAATTTTTGGACCTGCTAATCATTTTTATCTTCTCTCCTTTTTTTCATCCTGGCTTCCAAATCTAATGGACCTCTTCTTTCTCTGAGTTTGAAAATACTGATCAATAATGCATCATTCCTCTCTCTTGGCTTCTAGTATTGCCTGATTTTTCTCCTATCTTCTTACTAGTTTATCTGACAAATTATATATCAGTGGTTCTTTACATTTTGGGGGATTCCTGAACTTCTTTTAGAAGTGTACTGATTCTCTTCCCTTGAAAAATACATAGCTGTAAATAAATACTATTTTTCATAACACTTCAGAGAGTATGCTTCCATTATAAAACTTGGTCCAGTAATAAGAGGGAAAGGGGTAGAGCACAACTCTTAAAAGAATGATATAACTCACGGACACAACATAAACCAATTAGAAACATTTTGGACCAAGAAGGCAGATAAGACTAGACCTTGCACCTCAACCAGCAAGCTAAATGACACACCCAGGGGCATCATGACAATTCCAAGACACTGTCAAAAGACCAAGTAATGGGCAATGACCCAATTCCTGGAAATTTCCACTCTTTCCCCAAAATAGATGGAATAATGCTCCCACTCATTAGCATATGAAATTACCCAGCCCATAAAAACTGATCACACCACATTTCGAGACCTCCAGACTTCCCCTCTGTGAAGGCCCACATTCTGTCTGTGGAATGTGCTTTTCTCTGAATCTGAACAAATCAACTTCTTACATATCATTTGTCTCTCACTGAATTCTTTCCGCGATGAGACATCAAGAACCTGAGCTTCTTTAGGTCCTAAAACCAGGTATTGTGTGCTTTGGCTGGGTCAGAGCAAGAGTACATAGAAACTATGCAAAAAGAGCTTAATGACTCAGATAACCATGATCACTCACCTTGAGTCAGACATCCTGGAGTCCAAAGTTAGGTGGGCCTTTAGGAAGCATTACTATTAACAAAGTTAGTGGGGATAGTGGAACTACAGTGGAGCTATTTAAAATCCTAAAATATGATGCCGTTAAAGTAAATGCATTCAATATGCCAGCAAATATGGAAAACTCAACGGTGGCCACAGGACTGGAAAAGATCAGTTGTCATTCTAAACCCAAAGAAAGGAAATGCCAAGGAATGTTCAAACTACCACATGATTCCATTCATTTCACATGCTAGAAAAGTAATGCTCAAAATTCTCCAAGCTAGGCTTCAACAGTACATGAAACATGAACTTCCAGATGTTCAAGCTGGATTTAGAAAAGGCAGAGGAACCAGAGATCAAATTGCCAACATCCATTGGATCACCGAAAAAACACGAGAGTTCCAGAAAAATATCTATTTCTGCTTTATTGACTACACTGAAGCTTTGACTGTGTGGATCACAGTAAACTGTGGAAAATTCTTGAAGAGATGGAAGTACCAGACCACCTGACCTGCCTCCTGAGAAACCTGCATGCAGGTGAAGAAGCAACATTGAGAACTGGACGTGGATCAACAGACTGGTTCCAAATTGGGAAAGGAGAGCATCAAGGCTGTATTTTGTCCTCTTGCTTCTTTAACTTCTATGCAGAGTACATCATGGGAAATGCCAGGCTGAATGAAGCACAAGTTGGAATTAAGATTGTTGGGGGAAACATCAATAACCACAGATATGCACATGACACCACCCTTATGGCAGAAAATGAAGAACTAAAGAGCCTCTTGATGAAAGAGAAAGAGGAGAGTGAAAAAGTTGGCTTAAAACTCAACATTCAGAAAACTAAGATCATGGCATCCAATCCCATCACTTCATGGCAAATAGATGGGAAAACAATGGAAACAATGAGAGACTTTATATTTTGGGGTTCCCAAATCACTGCAGATGGTGACTGTAGCCATGAAATGAAAAGACCCTTGCTTCTTTGAAGAAAAGCTATGACCAACCTAGACAGCATACTAAAAAGCAGAGACATTACCTTGCCAACAAAGGTCCATCTAGTCAAAGCTATGATTTTCCCAGTAGTCAAGTATGGATGTGAGAGTTGAATTATAATGAAAGCTGAGCACTGAAGAATTGATGCTTTTGAACTGTGGTGTTGGAGAAGACTCTTGAGAGTCCCTTGGACTGGAGGGAGATCTAACTAGTCAATCCTAAAGGAAATCAGTCCTGAATATTCATTGGAAGGACTGATGCTGAAGCTGAAACTCCAATACTTTGACTGCCTGATGTGAAGAACTGACTCATTGGAAAAGACCATGATGCTGGGAAAGACTGAAGGCAGGAGGAGAAGGGGGTGACAGGATATGGTTGGATGGCATCACTGACTCAATGGACATGAGTTTGAGTAAACTCAGGGAGTTGGTGATGGACAGGGAGGCCTGGTGTGCTGCAGTCCATTGGGTCAAAAAGAGTTGGACGTGAATGTGTTACTGAACTGAAGTGAGTCCCAGCCATGTGGATTCAAGTCCCAAAGTGGGTTTTGGTTGGATTTGAGTCCCAGTATATGGTTCAAGTCCCAATCTAAGGTAAACTGTTTCAGTCCTGTTTTATAAAAAGTGAAGGAAATTTAAAAAATCTTACTGGCTTTATTCAGTTTTTGCTAACTTGGGCAGCCTTTCACCGAGCAGACAGAAAGGACCTCTGAGGAGATGTACAAAATGGAAGACTTCTATAGGCAAAAGGGAAGAGGGCAAGGAAGTTATGCAGGAAAAGGCAGATCTGTTGAGGCAAGGTCACCTTCCTTTAAGGGTGGCAGGACTCTATCAGGCAGATGGCTTCTCTAGTCGTGATCAGGTAATTCCTGATTGACTGGTTTAAGATGCCATTCCTGGGAAATGCCGAAACTTAAGATAAAATTAGGTATTAAGTCTCAATTAGATGACTTGGGAATTATTAGAAATTTTCTCCATTTGGAGCCTGTGTTCTTCTTTTCAACAATTCCCCCTTACTTTGATCAGACTTTCAGTTTGAGAGATGTGATCATTCCTGCCACTGCTCTCAAATTTGTCACAGTTTTTGCTGATCCTTTGTGTGGTATTCATAATTTACAACTTCATTTTTCAAGTGGGTCCATCTATTCACAGCTGTTCTGATGTTCCAGTCTTATGGAGGTCATTTCCTTGGTGGTTAGTGGCTGTGAACATGCATTTAAAATCTTTGAGAAAATACAGTGCACCAGGGAGACTGTTATTATTATAAGCAGGACGATCCCCAGTGTCTGGAGTGTACTTTGGAACCATGGACCTTAAGATCCAAATCAATCAGAATCAAATAATTCAAAGAAAGATCCCACCGAAGGACTCATTTTTAATTTTTTTTATTTTTAAAGTCAAGTGGCTTGTTCAGTGAGTTTATGTAGGTGTGTTTTAAATTCCCCTGAAGTGTTCTTTCAGGCACAAGTGGTGTTGACCACAGCATAGACACCTCCTTGCACACCTGAAAGATAATCAAGTGTTATTCCTATTATCAAGAACAACCTTGAGAAGCGAATCTAAGGATTTTTGTTTGACAGTTACTTCTTTTGCAGTAGATTCCATAATCCTTTCAAGGGTTAAGGACACGCTCTTGATCATAGCTTCAATTGTACTCTCTCCCAAGCATGGAAGTAGGGATCTGCCAAAGGAAGAAAATTTTAATTATGAACTTTTCCTGTAGATTCTTTTTAACTTTATGATGTGGAATTGTATCTCAGTTTAATTGTGAACAGTTAGGAGCACACTTAGATAACGTAAGAGACATTGTCTATCTAGGCATTTATGGATCTAAGAAGAATGATAATCACAGCAAGGATAAATCCTATAGAGGCCAGACCACTCCTACTAAGATGGCACCATTACTGGATTCATTCACAGGAATTGTTGCATTTACCCATTCAAGCCAGCAACTGGTTAGGTTTTCAGCACACTCAGGAAGTAAATCTCCCAGCCTAAAATGAAAACATTTTGGGAATACCTTGGCAGTCCAGTGGTTAGGACTCCATGTTTTCACATCCGAAAGCCTGGGCTCAATCCTTGGTTGGGGAACTAAGATACCACCAGCTGTGTGGGACAGCCAAAAAAAAAAAAAAGTTATAAATTCCCTTGCAAAGATGAGATCTATTTGTGATTAGGGGCAAATCTGATTTAGATAATCATAGAATGAAGACATACAAATGGTGCTACTATTTGCACAGGTCTTTGTGTCTAATTGGGCAGGTACAATTAAAATCAGAGAAAGGTAAACTCAAGGCTCTGGACATTTTACACATAAAAGTCACTCTGTAAGTGACGCCCAAGAAGGGTTGATTGTAGTTGACAGGGACATTGCGCATAGAAGAGAACTGGTCACAGAGCAGATCAGGGGCCTCTAACACCATGGGCAAATCAGTTTTCTATGACAAATCTAGAAGTCTGAAAGTTTACCTTCCTTGGCAATGGTTTGGGGCATGATGGCATTATCTTTCCTGGCCAATGCCAGAGTGAAACAGAGGAGGAAAAGAAGAAAGAGTTTCATGTTTAGTTAAAGTATGAAGACTTAATCTGTTGTCTTGGCGCAACCAATATGCCTCAATGTTGGCTACTTCCTTTCCTAATCAGTTGGGTTTGGAGGTCTCCAGTGTATTCACAGGAGCAGATTCCAAATGGAGCCTTCTTCAGCTGTGAGAAAAGTGCCCAAAGCTCAAGGTTTTTTAGTTTTGCAGCAGTGCTGGTGGTCAAGAGCACACGTTAAGTTCCTTTCTATGGATCTCACTCTGGTTTTGCAAAACCATCAGAGTCAAACAAAAAGTATCTGAAAATGACAAGACTTAAAATGTCCATTGTTCCAAGGCAAACCATTCAATATCACAGTAATCCAAGTCTATGCCCCAACCAGTAACGCTGAAAAAACTGAAGTTGAACGGTTCTATGGAAGACCTACAAGACCTTTTAGAACTAACACCCCAAAAAGATCTCCTTTTCATTATAGGGGACTGGAATGCAAAAGTAGAAAGTCAAGAAACACCTGGAGTAACAGGCAAATTTGGCCTTGGGATGTGGAATAAAGCAGGGCAAAGACTAATAGAGTTTTGCCAAGAAAATGCACTGGTCATAGCAAACACCCTCTTCCAACAACACAA
Organism: Ovis aries; assembly: GCF_016772045.2. Taxonomy (NCBI): domain Eukaryota; kingdom Metazoa; phylum Chordata; class Mammalia; order Artiodactyla; family Bovidae; genus Ovis; species Ovis aries. Next base: position 11,598,215 of record NC_056071.1, on the reverse strand, counting down.
GAGAAGATTCTACACATGGACATCACCAGACTGTCAACACTGCAATTAGATTGATTATATTCTTTGCAGCCAAAGATAAAGAAGCTCTATAGTCAACAAAAACAAGACCAGGAGCTGACTGTGGCTCAGATCATGATCTCCTTATTACCAAATTCATACGTAAATTGAAGAAAGTGGGGAAAACCACCAGACCATTCAGGTATGACTTAAATCAAATCCCTTATGATTATACAGTGGAAGTAAGAAACAGATTTAAGGGACTAGATCTGATAGACAGAGTGCCTGATGAACTATGGAATGAGGTTCGTGACAGTGTACAGGAGACAGGGATCAAGACCATCCCCATGGAAAAGAAATGCAAAAAAGCAAAATGGCTGTCTGGGGAGGCCTTACAAATAGCTGTGAAAAGAAGAGAGGCAAAAAGCAAAGGAGAAAAGGAAAGATATAAGCATCCGAATGCAGAGTTCCAGAGAATAACAAGAAGAGATAAGAAAGCCTTCTTCAGCGATCAATGCAAAGAAATAGAGGGAACAAACAGAATGGAAAAGACTAGAGATCTCTTCAAGAAAATTAGAGATACCAAGGGAACATTTCACGCAAAGATGGGCTCCATAAAGGACAGAAATGGTCTGGACCTAACAGAAGCAGAAGATATTAAGAAGAGATGGCAAGAATACACAGAAGATCTGTACAAAAAAGATCTTCATGACACAGATAATCACGATGGTGTGATCACTCACCTAGAGCCAGACATCCTGGAATGTGAAGTCAAGTGGGCCTTAGAAAGCATCACTGCGAACAAAGCTAGTGGAGGTGATGGCATTCCAGTTGAGCTATTTCAAATCCTGAAAGATGATGCTGTGAAAGTGCGGCACTCAACATGCCAGCAAATTTGGAAAACTCAGCAGTGGCCACAGGACTGGAAAAGGTCAGTTTTCATTCCAGTTCCAAAGAAAGGCAATGCCAAAGAATGCTCAAACTACCGCAAAATTCACTCATCTCACATGCTAGTAAAGTAATGCTAAAAATTCTCCAAGCCACATTTCAGCAATACGTGAACCGTGAACTTCCAGATGTTTAAGCTGGTTTTAGAAAAGGCAGAGGAACCAGAGATCAAAATGCCAACATCCACTGGATCATGGAAAAAGCAAGAGAGTTCCAGAAAAACATCTATTTCTGCTTTATTGACTTTGCCAATGCCTTTGACTGGGTCACAAGAAACTGTGGAAAATTCTGAAAGAGATGGGAATACCAGACCACCTGACCTGCCTCTTGAGAAATCTGTATGCAGGTCAGGAAGCAACAGTTAGAACTGGACATGGAACAACAGACTGGTTCCAATCAGAAAAAGGAGTACATCAAGGCTGTATATTGTCATCCTGTTTATTTAACTTATATGCAGAGTACATCATGAGAAACGCTGGACTCGAAGAAACACAAGCTGGAATCAAGATTGCCGGGAGAAATATCAATAACCTCAGATATGCAGATGACACCACCCTTATGGCAGAAAGTGAAGAGGAGCTAAAAAGCCTCTTGATGCAAGTGAAAGAGGAGAGTGAAAAAGTTGGCTTAAAGCTCAACATTCAGAAAACGAAGATCATGGCATCTGGTCCCATCACTTCATTGGAAATCGATGGGGAAACAGTGGGAACAGTGTCAGACTTTATTTTGGAGAGCTCCAAAATCACTGCCGATGGTGACTGCAGCCATGAAATTAAAAGACACTCCTTGGAAGGAAAGTTATGACCAACCTAGATAGCATATTCAAAAACAGAGACATTACTTTGCCAACAGAGGTCCGTCTAGTCAAGGCTATGGTTTTTCCTGTGGTCAAGTATGGATGTGAGATTTGGACTGTGAAGAAGGCTGAGCCCTGAAGAATTGATGCTTTTGAACTGTAGTGTTGGAGAAGACTCTGAGAGTCCCTTGGACTGCAAGGAGATCCAGCCAGTCCATTCCGAAGAAGATCACCCCTGGGATTTCTTTGGAAGGAATGATGCTAAAGCTGAAACTCCAGTACTTGGACCACCTCATGCGAAGAGTTGGCTCATTGGAAAAGACTCTGATGCTGGGAGGGATTGGGGGCAGGAGGAGAAGGGGACGACAGAGGATGAGATGGCTGGATGGCATCACGGACTCGATGGATGTGAGTCTGAGTGAACCCTGGGATTTGGTAATGGACTGGGAGGCCTGGCATGCTGCGATTCATGGGGTCGAGCAACTAAACTGGACTGAACTGAAGATTTAATGAGGTCTTATTTGATTAAAAAATATAGTAATTTCTGTGACACACATTTTAACATAATAACTGGAATATATGACTAACAACATTATACCAGGGCATAGTGGATTGCCAGAAATTTCATACAATATCTGGGACACTTATACAAAGACAAATACAGGATAAAGAAGGCTTAGTATTACTACTTATTTAACAATGCTTTCCATGTCATGTGATTTAATGTAACAGATAAGCTTAATTAGTTTAACATCTGTCTTTTTATAACAGGAGAGAGAACAAATCTTTTGAGATGTTCCAGGGACCCATTGGAAAATTCCAAAGTTAATTTAAGCTCAAAAGACTTCACTTAGAATCTGAACTGGGGAAGTTTGTCAAAAATTTTAACAGTTTTTAAAAACACTTGGTCAAATGAATTCATAGGTTCCTGTGAAACAAAATGAAGTTATCCATTTGAACATCATGACAATTAAAGCTATGGCAGCTGCTGCTGATGCTAAGTTGCATCAGTTGTGTTGACTCTGTGCGACCCCATAGACGGCAGCCCACCAGGCTCCTCTGTCCCTGGGATTCTCCAGGCAAGAACACTGGAGTGGGTTGCCATCTCCTTCTCCAATGTATGAAAGTGAAAAGTGAAAGTGAAATCACTCAGTAGTGTCCAACTCTTAGCAATCCCAGGGACTGCATCCTACCAGGCTCCTCCTCCCATGGGATTTTTCAGGCAAGAGTACTGGAGTGTGTTGCCTTTGCCTTCTCCAAAAGCTACAGCAGACAAATAAAAAAACTAAACAGCTGTGAACCCTCCTCCCTACTCCTACCAAAAAACCTTAGCTCTCTTAGTAGAAGAGATTTAGTTTTCTTAATTAATCAAAAACCTGATAAACACAACATAAAACATAAAAAAAAATTTGATAAAACGCAGAATGTTTTCTAGACAGGTTAGTTTACAGGGTTAAGAAAAACCTTTCATAATCTCATATTAAGAGCAGAACAATAATCCAAAACAATTTTTGTTTTTCTAACAGATAGAAAATCAATTCTAATTTTGCACCAATGTATTTTTATATCAATATTTATATTTTTTAAACTTAAATTTATTCCAGTCTTAGCCAGCTTGACCACACACAACATTCTTTTCCTAAAATTCCTTTTCTTCAAATCCTCTAAAATTTTGTCCTATTTTCTTTTCTCTTTCTCATTTTAGAATAATCATTTTACTGACCTCATCTACTTTCAATCTTATTATTTCTGGTAGCTCTGAAAGTGAAAGTGTTAGATGCTCAGTCTTGTCTCACTCTTTTGTGGTCCCATGGACTGTAGCCTGCCAGGCTCCTCTGTTCATGGGATTATCCTAGCAAGAATATTGGAGCAGGTTGCCATTTTCTCCTCTAGGGGATATTCTTGACCAAGGAATGGAACCTGAGTCTCCTGCATCTCCTGCATTGCTGGCAGATTCTTTACTGCTGAGCCACCAGGGAAACCCTTATAAAAGAATGAGTGTGGAAGTATTAGTCGCTCAGTCACGTCCGACTCTGCAATCCCACAGATGGTAGCCCACCAGGCTCTTCTGTCCATGGGATTCTCCAGGCAAGAGTACTGGAGTGGGTTGCCATTCCTTTCTCCACGGAATCTTCCCAACGCAGGAAATGAACCCAGATATTCTCATTGCATGCAGATTCTTTACTGTCTGAGCCACCAGGAACTCATAAAAGAATGCTGTGGTTGTTCAGTTGCCAAATCCTGTCTGACTCTTTGCAACCCCATGGACTGCAGCACACCAGGCCTCCCTGTCCCTCACCATTTCCTGAAGTTTGCCCCAGTTCATGTCCATTGCGTTGGTGATGCCGTCTATTTTTCTCATCCTCTGATGTCCTCTTTCCCTTCTGCCTTCAGTTCAGTTCAGTTCAGTCGTTCAATCATGTCTGACTCTTTGCGACGCCATGGACTGCAGCACACCAGGCCTCCCTGTCCATCACCAACTCCCAGAGCTTACTCAAACTCATATCCATTGAATCAGTGATGCCATCCAACCATCTCAACCTCTGTGATCCCCTTTTCCTTCTGCCTACAGTCTTTCCCAGCATCAGGGTCTTTTCCATGAGTCAGCTCTTTGCATCAGGTGGCCAAAGTACTGGAGTTTCAGCTTCAGCATCAGTTCTTCCAATGAATAATCAGAACTAATTTCCTTTAGGATTGATTGGTTGGATCTCCCTGCAGTCCAAGGGACTCTCAAGAGTCTTCTCCAACACCACAGTTCAAAAGCATCAATTCTTCAGCCCTCAGCATTCTTTATAATTCAACTCTCACATCCATACATGACTACTGGGAAAATCATAGCTTTGACTAGATGGACCTTTGTTGGCAAGGTAATACCTCTGCTTTTTAATATGCTGTCTATGTTGGTCATAGCTTTTCTTCTAAGAAGCAAGTATCTTTTCATTTCATGGCTGCAGTCACCATCTGCAGTGATTTTGGAGCCCAAAAATATAAAAGCTTTCACTGTTTCCATTGTTTTCCCATTTGCCATGAAGTGATGGGATTGGATGCCATGATCTTAGTTTTCTGAATGTTGAGTTTTAAGCCAACTTTTTCACTCTCTTCTTTCATCAAGAGGCTCTTTAGTTCTTCATTTTCTGCCATAAGGGTGGTGTCATCTGTGTATCTGAGGTTATTGATGTTTCCCCCGGCAATCTTAATTCCAGCTTGTGCTTCATCCTGGCATTTCGCATGATGTACTCTGCATAGAAGTTAAATAAGCAGGGTGACAATATACAGCCTTTTCCAATTTGGAACCAGTCTGTTCCATGTCCAGTTCTAACTGTTGCTTCTTGACCTGCCTATAGATTTCTCAGGAGGCAGGTCAGGTAGTCTGGTATTCCCATCTCTTTCAGAATTTTCCATAGTTTATTGTGATCCAGACAGTCAAAGGCTTTGACATAGTCAATAAAGCAAAAGTAGATGTTTTTCTGGAAATTTCCTGTTTTTTCGATGATCCAATGGATGTTGCCAATTTGATCACTGGTTCCTCTGCCTTTTCTAAATCCAGCTTGAACATCTGGATGTTTGCAGTTCATGTACTGTTGAAGCCTGGCTTGGAGAATTTTGAGCATTACTTTGCTAGTGTGTGAGATGAGTACAATTGTGTGGTTGTTTGAGCATTCTTTGGCATTGCCTTTCTTCAATTGAAATGTAAACTGACCTTTTCCAGACCGGTGGCCACTGCTGAGTTTTCCAAACTTGACGGCATATAGAGTGCATCACTTTAACAGCATTATCTTTTAGGATTTGAAATAGCTCAACTGGAATTCCATCACCTCCACTAGCTTTGTTCATAGTGATGCTTCCTAAGGCCCACTTGACTTCACTTTCTGCCCTCAACCCTTCCCAACATCAGGAACTTTTCTAATATCTCTATCAAAATCACATTTCTGATGGATGGAATAAGTTAAGTTTACCTGGTCCAATATCTGAAACTTTTTATTACTATTTGTTGAGAAGACACTTTGGGAGTTTTCACTTCCCTAAATTCTAAATAACTTCCCCCTCACCTTTTTTTTTTTTGCCTTCTGATAAGAATTATTTCCCTAGAGAAGTGGGAGCAAAGAAGTGGCCTAGATAATAGTTCCTGAGGAAGACCAGTTAGAACAATTATATCTCAAAGCACAGGGGAAGGATGCTAGTATCTACAAGAAGGACTTTTGTTTCTTGAGGCCAGAATTTTTATACTTACTAAGCCTTTTGAGATAAAATGAATTGGTGAGGTTTCTGGATTAGCAAAAGTATTGTTGGACTTAGAATTGTTTCTGAAGCTGCACCCATTATGCTGTATGCTGTTTCAATTTGCAAAACAAAGACTGCTATTTCTAATTTCTCAGTCAATTGGGCTGCAATCTGATTGCTATTGGGGGCTTCCCAGGCAGAGCTAGTGGTAAAGAACCTGCCTGCCAACGCAAGAGACATGAAAGATGAGGGTTCGATTCCTGAGTAGGGACAATCCCCTGGAGGAGGGCATGGCAATCCACTCCAGCATTCTTGCCTAGAGAATCCCATCGACAGTGGAGCCTGGCAGGCTATGGTCCATAGGGTCACAATGATACTGAAGCAACTTAGCACACACTCAGGCTGATTGGTATTGAGGTTGACACACCCATCCAACTATATTATACTCAGTATGCTTTTTTATATCAGGAAGATGATCTTTGACTAAAATAGAAATCAAAAGAATTCTTATGTTCTAGATTGAGAGCTTTGTCTTGTGGATATTTCAGTTGATCTTTTCCACAAAGGCCTCAGAAGGTTTTTCCTTCCCTCTGGGTACATAGTTTCATTTTAGGTTAAGGAGGGATCACAACCTCCCCGCCCCCCCAAAAAAAATTCCCATCAGGCTCTGAATATCAGCTTCTAACTCGGCCAATTTCTACCCATAGAATTAATAAAAAACAAAACAAAGCCCTTTAAATATCTTGTCAAATTTCAGCTGAGACAAATAGTAAATAATTCTGCAATTTTTGAATGAATCTCCTTGGATTTAAGAGACATCCCCAGAGTGGGTGCAAAAGATATTACCCTCCCAAGATTCAGAGCCATTCATCAAAACAGCCAAAAGAAAAAGAAAAAAACCTTAGATAATTTTCCTGATGGCTGGCATCAGTTTGGTAGGGCCCAGCTGCAAATTGGGTGAGACTCAGATTTCTGTCTGGCCATATATTGGGGCCCCTAACCTGATGATTAGAGAGCCAAGTTCTCAGGACTCCAAGCAAGACGAACAGAAAGGTAACTTCTGTCCCCTGGGAGACTAAAGATCGGTAACCAGTGGGTCTGGATTTGAAAAGGAAAGGACAATGTGAAATTTTATTTTTCTCTCTCTACCAAGCATCACAGACTGAGATTCTGGAGAGCAGACTTTTGTAAAAATTTCTACACTTCACTGGTTTCTGCCAGTTTTCCCAGGATCCCATCTGCAGGCTCCGAGGAGTGTTTGAAGTAGAGAGTGTAGCTCCAGGGTCTACCAGAATTTGGCAAGTTTTCATAATTTTGATTTAAATATCCCATGGCTGCTTAAGGGAATAGCATGGCATTTTTTTTTTTTTTCTTTTCGGAAAATGCCTCAGAGTCCCATAAACCCTGGGGGTGGTCGCAAATGGGAGCCCTCCTTTGAAGGTAGATATGGGTGGGGTGGATGTGTGTGTGAAAGGTCACCAACTTGGTCTGAATTGGCTAGTGGTATGTAACTAAGTAGATCCCTTTGAATCAGTAATTGAATCTTCTAGTTGTATTTCTAATCACCAAAGTGCTGATGTAGCAAATTGGCTGATAGATGCTTTACAGTGATGATGGGCCCCATTGGCAAAATATTCTGGTCAAGAAAAATAAATGTGATGTCTCGGGCAACAGCACCAACCTACACACTACACTGATTTTTCATCCTCTTCTGTTTGGACATAATAGACATTTTTCTGTCTATTTATACAGAGTATCTTAAACTTTTACTTATAAAACCAATCTATCTCAGTTCCTTTTCAAATATTATATCTTAGGTTATTCAAAGAAGCATGTTTTGTAGGGGAAGAATTTTAGTCAGATGCAGAGTTACCATTCACTCAGCCCCTCATTCATTTACCCTTGTAGCAAATTATTTACTCAAATTATCAATATTTATATATAATATAACTATTCATTAACTCATGGTAAAAACTTGTCAAAAATCTCAAGATTAAATGTATATAGAAAAACTGCAAGAAAATTTAAACAAAGACCATGATATAATAAATTTTCCTGGGATCATGAAATCTTGAGAACCAGTAAACGGAATTTCTCTGCAAAACCAGTGTTATGGCTTACAGACTTCTTTCTAATCTATCTGCTTTTATTTTATCTGAGACTTTAAATTTTGTTACAGAGATTTTTCTCTTGGAGAATTGTGAGAAAGCAGTAAGAGGAGACCTGAGAAGTTTTTGGCAGCAGTGCAGGGTTTAGATTATAAAACTGAGGAAGGCTGGATGCTTTCTGTTGAAATAGACTGTTAAGAACTTTGTCAAAGAATGAACTCTTACTGTAACCCACACCTCATTTGTCACCCTGATGGGCTGAGGAAAAGTGACATTTACAAACTGAGAATGAAAGCACATCCATTTCGCCAGTCTGACACCCTGATATAATAACTATTTACCTTGAGAAAGAGGCACTGAGATTTCCGATTCTTGTGAATCTTCTCACTTTGGCACTTATTTTCTCACTCTGTCAAACAGCCCCAGATTAATGGAACAATTTGTTCAACAAATCATATTAGTAGAATGCACAGAGGGTAAAGAGAGAGAGGCGGGGAGCAGAAAATTTTTACTCATTCATAGCAGTGGTATCTCTGCAAATAAAAATGTAGTTATGCCTGACATTTACAGAGGGACAATGTGAAAGGGAAAGAGTGTAATGACTTTGGGCAGTGGAGAGATCATTTGGTAAGAACAGCCATGCTCTAAGGGGAATAAGATAAAGTTACACATAGCATCTAGGTTGAGCTTCCTCCTAGAACATATTGGTCAAATACAGCAGGATCTGCCTGTGTCAAAAATATATAAATTTCGTTAAAATTAAGCACCTCAAGATTTCTATGCTATGCAAATGTGCTTCATTCCAGCCCATGCTTGTGAAGTTGCAAAGAGTTCTAGGAACATCATGTTACAAAGAAGGTTCAATACCTTGGAACAGACCATAGGTACGGGGATCTCACAATTGCTTCATGTGATTTGGACTGAGATTGCTACCTCTGAAAGGCCTTCAATTCACATTTCAAAGGCAAAAAATAAAACTAGATTAATTGATAGAGATTCTGCAATTCATTTGTTTCATGCCTTTGTGCCACAAGTTTGAATGATATTTAGAAAATAGCTGATAAATATTGGCTACAACAAATACGCTTATATACTGCCTATTCCCTTCTTTTGCGCACATACAAAATATATGATAGCATATTTTCCCACTAACTTTCAGAGGACACTCGCAGTTGGCTGTGATGTTCATTTATTTGAATTAGGGTTGTCCCACTGCTATTGTATCTTGTAGCCACAACAGAAATTGACACTCACTCGTCTCTGTTTCTGTATACTGCGGCCTTGGGTGTCAAGGGAAAATATCGCTCTGCGTTTTTGCTCCTTTGATTTCTCTTCCTTTCCTCCTTTCTTTTTTCCTTTTTCTTCTTTCTCTTTCTTTAAGGTTCTTGACAAATTTTTGAGCCACATGAGAGATCTCAACACCTCTTGACACAAAATTAGTTCCGGAAACTCTTAATTAACCTGGAAAAAAAAAAAAAAAAGGTTTTTCTTTCCTGTGTTGGAAGTTTTGATGGACAAATGTTCTTTTTTTAATCCTGGGTTTATGCTAGAAAAATTTCAGTGTAAAAATGACCTGTTCAAATCATTAAGGAATAACAATAGATTGATAAACGACTCACTTCTAGTCATGATTCAATGGTAAGTAACCATCTGAAGCTGCCCAGAATATCACTGATATGACCACCTCCAGAGAAAATAAAAATTCTAATCTTAGGCATTCATTCTATAGAAAAATACTGTTTTTTTTTTTTTTCAGAAGTGTTGGCCATTCTTTGACTACTTATTTGTCCTATTTTTCATATAGTAAATATTTTATCAAAGAAGATCAAGATAACGCATGGCACTATTGGGGACTTTTAGGGCATAAATAAATAAGAAAGTACCTTGCTATGCCAGATAACGCAGTAGTTGTTTGTGTGTGTAACATATTTGTTATAAAGGAAACATATGTTCATGTTAGAAAATTTGAAATGTGTGTAAAATGTTAAAAATGTAATTCTCCTCCAAGTGTGTATATATCTATGATAATATATCTGTGATATAAGGGTTGGAGAGGACTGTCTCAAATCACCTCAGCTAAATAGACATGTTTTGGGGATGCATGTGGGGTAGAATCTGTGGCTGTAAGCCCCTATTTGGGGCAGATCATTCTATCATACGCTTGTCCTTTCTGGCTTTTTTACCCTGATCATAATCACATGATTTCTCTACTACTCATTCTGATGAGTTCTAGGTTATTTCCATTTCAGTAAAAACTAAAGCGATTTAATACAATAGAAGTTTGCTATTCACCCAAGAAAGCGTCACATGCAGTAAGCACCAGTCCTCCCCTAGTGACGCAGGGATCCAGCTCTTTCTGTCTTGTGGCTCTTTGGAGCGTTATGAGTCTAGCTTATGTAAAAGGAGAAAGAGAAGAATCTATTTTATCCTAAACTTCCCAGTCCAGGGGTAACATACACACAATTTCTGTGCAATGAGTACTGGGAAATAGGAGGTGCATAGCCAGAAATCCCTGCCGCACCACCCTATGGTTTGTTCATTTTCTCTGCTCTTTGCTAATATATTGATACTTTTTTTGTTGTTGTTTGCTGGCATGGAGATGTTCACTGCAGCTTTATTGACTGTAGGTGAAAATAAATAAAAATGAAAGCAAACTCAAAAGGTTAGGATACAATTGAGTACACTCTGGAATATTGATTTCACTAAATATACTTCTGAAATGGTTAGGTGTTGTTTCAGGGGTTCCGAAGAGCTCTGGTAGTTTACATCTCAGCACAGAAAGAATTCAGCAAGAGGCAAAGTGATAGATAAGAAGTGATTTATTAGAATAGGATGCTTGTGAGAGTTACAAGAGGCAGGCGAGAGGGTGCTACACCCTGCGTACTTAGTGGGTTATATTTTTATAATCAAAGAACAGGGGAGAGAGGGCGAAGACCGTCTTTGTCTTTCTTGAATAGACATCATGCTTCCATCATCAGTTCCTCCTCCAGGTTGGGCAGGGAAGTTTCTTGTCCCTGCCTAGTAAAGCTTGGTCCACAAATTATTGTTTTTAACGTGTGCGAAGAGCTTGTCCTAGGGACCATTAAGCCACTGAGCTAGCTCACTGGGCAGGATGTCTGTCTCATACCACCACTGTTTCATCTTTTGGGAGCATGTCTTGTGGTTCCATTGCATGGTTTTATTGGTAAGCAAGTTGCTTGGTTTTGTGGTGAAGCAAACCCACTTTCTTGAGTAATCATTAACTCTAGGGGTCTTTCATATTTTTTTCTATTTACAATCCCCTACTGGGATTAACTGGGCTTCCCCAATGGTCCAGATGGTAAAAAGGTAAAGAACCTGCTTGCAATGCGGGAGACCTGGGTTCAATCCCTGGGTTGGGAAGATCCCCTGGAGGAGGGCATAGCAGCCCACTCTAGTAGTCTTCCCTGGAGAATCCCCATGGACAGAGAAGCCCGACAGGCTACCCTTTATAGGGTCACAAAGAGTTGACACTACTGAGCGACTAAGCACAGCACAGTGGCATTAACTATTTAATCACCTACATTGTCCCATTACTCTGCCCTGATCATTTCTACTTACTTGTCACTTATGCTACCTCATAACTTGGCTTGACATTAGGTGCCTCATCCAACTGTTACCAAACTCAGATTTTACTGCTTGCCACTCAGAAGCCAGTAATGTGAGAGGCAAGTGTCATTAGAAAGGAAAGCCACTTTAGTCTGAAGATCTGACAATCTGGGGACAATGTGGACTCATGTCATGAGACCAACTCCAGAGATTCTCTCAGCAAAGACAGTTTTTAAAGGGAAAAATGTCATGGAATCAATGGAATGGGGAAGAGTCTCTGTGAATCGTCAAGGCACGAGGTTGGGTTCTCCATTCTTCTCCATTGTGTACAGAGTGGCTGGACTCTTCAGGTGTTATCTTGCATGGGTGATCTGCCTGCAGGATTGCTAAGGGGAAGGAGGGTACTGGAAGTAGAGAGCTAGTCATTCTTTAATGTCTTAATTCTTCATTCTTATTTCTGTTTATCCATGGAAAGAATCAACAGGTTAGACAAGCATGGTACACATTCAGTCAGTTCCGTCGCTCAGTTGCGACCCTATAGACTGCAGCACACCAGGCCTCCCTGTCCATCACCAACTCCCGGAGCTTACTCAAACTCATGTCCATTGAGTCGGTGATACCATCCAACCATTTCATCCTCTGTCGTCCCCTTCTCCTCTCGCCTTCAATCTTTCCCAGCATCAGGGTGTTTTCGAATGAGTCAGTTCTTGGCATCAGGTGGCCAAAGTATTGGAGTTTCAGCTTCAACATCAGTCCTTCCAATGAACATTCAGGATTGATTTCCTTTAGGATGGACTGGTTGGATCTCCTTGCAATCCAAATGGACTCTCAGGAGTTTCTCCAACATCACAGTTTAAAAGCATCAGCTCTTCGGTGCTCAGCTTTCTTTATAGTCCAACTCTCACATCCATACATGACTACTGGGAAAACCATAGCCTTGACTAGACAGACCTTTGTTGGTAAAGTAATGTCCGTGTTTTTTACACATTCAGGAGAGTACTAATTAGGAGCTGGTTTAAATTGCCCTTTGATCTCATTCCCATAATTAGGTTCTTTCAAGATGAGGAAATAGAAACAGGCCAAGGGGAAAGGGGTACTATCACCACTTCATGTTGCCTCCCTATCTTTTTTGTTTTCATAGCTCTAGCTTCTCTTCTAAATTGGCTGACTCTATTCTGCTTCCCAGTGTAAATTTCAAAAAAAGAATCTCACTGATAGAGTGGTTACCTCTTCTTCAATGATAGATCAGTTCAGCTGTTCACAAGCCAGCCTGTGGAGTTAGGGTCAGTATCTCTGGTGTACACCTTTGGTCTAATCAGCTGTGTCTCTAGTCATTGTTACTTGTAAAGAGTGGTTGTATTTGACAAAGTTTTTCATGGCAAGGATTTGGTTCACCTTGATTTTACTTGTCTCTTACATGTCGCTTTACAGTTTACTCCCCACCCAACTCTAAATATCCATTATCAGTATCAGAATATTTTATGCTTGCCACAGACTAAAAATATTCCACATTCCACAAAACCTTAAGAAAGCACTGAATCACATGAATTTCTCTGCTTGTTTCCTGAAGATTTAATTTTCTTATGCCTCACTAGTGATCCTGGTTACAGGTGACACAGAAACGTCCCTTTCCTCTGTGGAAACAGACTTGCCATTTTCACTTGCGAGTTGCCATTCTCTTCTTTAGGCTGCAGCCACTTCAGAAAAAGAATATGTCCAAGTTGGAAGGAGCACTTTTGATCCACGGTGGTTTAATTCAGTTCAGTCAGTCGCTCAGTCGTGTCCGATACTTTGCAACCCCATGGACTGTATGGAGCATGCCAGGCTTGCTTGTCCATCACCAACTCCTGGAGCTTACTCAAACTCATGTCCATCGAGTCAGTGATGCCATCCAACCATCTCATCCTCTGTTTTCCTCTTCTCCTCCTGCCTTCAATCTTTCCCAGCATCACGGTCTTTTCAAATGTGTCAGTTCCTTGCATCGGGTGGCCAAAGTATTGGTACTTCAGGTTTAGCATCAGTCCTTCCAATGAATATTCAGGATTGATTTCCTTTAGGATGGACTGGTTGGATCTCCTTGCAGTCCAAGGGACTCTCAAGACTCTTCTCCAACACCACTGTTCAAAAGAATCAATTCTTCAGCACTCAGCTTTCTTTATAGTCCAACTCTCATCTATACATGACTATTGGAAAAATCATAGCCTTGACTAGATGGACCTTTGTTGGCAAAGTAATGTCTCTGCTTTTTAATATGTTGTCAGTTTGGTTGGTCATAACTTTTCTTCCAAGGAGCAAGCATCTTTCAATTTCATGGCTGCAGTCTCCATCTGCAGGGATTTTGGAGCTTCAAAAAATAAAGTCTCACACTGTTTCCGTTGTTTCCCCATCTATTTTCCATGAAGTGATGGCACCAGATGCCATGATCTTAGTTTTCTATGTTGAGTTTTAAGCCAGTTTTTTCACTCTCCTCTTTCACTTTCATCAAGAGGCTCTTTAGTTCTTCTTCGCTTTCTGCCATAAGGGTGGTGTCATCTGCATATCTGAGGTTATTGATATTTCTCCTAGCAATCTTGATTCCAGTTTGTGCTTCAGCCAGCCTGGCATTTCACATGATGTACTCTGCATAGAAGTTAAATAAACAGGATGAAAATATACAGCTTTGACATACTCCTTTCCCCATTTGGAACCAGATCCTGTCGGGGTAGTTTCTTTAAAAAGAGGGAATTCTAGTAGTGGCTTGGTTATGAAATGTGTTGCTAAAAATCAAGAATAATGGTCATAATTAGAGAGAAGTTGAGTTTAATTATTTTGATCTGCCTAATAATGTACCAGTTATAGAGTCTAATCTTCATGCTGGGCACTGTGCCAAGTCAAACTTGACATTCATTGTTTGTGTTCCCACAACCTTCCCAGGTGGATGCTTTCATCTCTGTTCAGATGAAGAGGTGGTGCTTCAGAGAGATTATATGACTTGCTGGAGGCTCCACTGATAAACACAGGACCTGATTACTAAATTTAGCTCTCTTCTATATCCTGTTCCCACTCTGTTGCTAGCCCTTCAATATGAGTCTCTTGTATCATCTTGTTGCTTCCTATATCTTTACCCAAAATAATTAACAGAGTGCCACAGTGTAGAGTTAACCAGTATTTCTTGAACATTAGGTACAGTGGTAGTTCTGTCGCAAAGACCAGCTCGTTTATTTCTTCAACAACCCTGGAAGGTAAATATTATTAGTTCCATTTCACAGATAAGGAAACGGTGGTTCAGAGTAACTTCCTTGGGCTGCCATCTTTAACTGGCAGCATCCAGGATTTAAACACAGATCTTCTGGCCCCAGTTCTGAGAGTCTTTCTACCTCTCCTCAATTTCTTCACTAGTTAATAACAACAACTCAGAGAGATAATAATTGTTTTACTTTTTTTAGTCTCTAAGTCTTGTCTGATTCTTTTGTGACCCCCTAAACTATAGCCTGCCAGGCTTCTCTGTCCACGGGATTTCAGAGGCAAGAATACTGACTGGAATGGGTTGCCATTTCCTTTTTCAAGGGAAATTCCTGCCTCAGGTATCGAACCCTAATATTCTGCACTGTCAAGTGGATTTTTTTTTTTTTTTTTTTTGCCACTGAGCCACCAGGGAAGCCCTTGTTTTACTTTGAGTGAGTTAAAGTGTTAGCTGTTCAGTTAGTTGCGTTTGACTCTTTGCAACCCTATGAACTGTAGCCCGCCAGGCTCCTCGGTCCCTGGAATTTTCCAGGCAAGAATTCTGGAGTGGGCAGCCATTCCCTTCTCCAGAGGATCTTCTCTACCCAGAGGTTGAACTTGGATCTTCTGCACTGCAGGCATATACTTTACCATTTGAGCCACTTAGCTTCACACTAATATGCTCTCAGTTAGGTCTCCATATACGTAATGAATAACAAATTTACCTCCTGAGTCTAATGGTGGACTAAAGTTGTCATTAATTTTTTTTTTCTGCCTTTCCTTCAAGCTTTCCTTTTGATTTGTATTACTCTTAATTGGGAGGCTTGATAAAAGATAGTTTTCAGAGAAAGTAAATCAGGAGTTCCAGATTTAAATACAAAGACCCATTCAAAAACTTGTTTCTCTTCCTTTATTTTCCCTGTAAAGGTAAGGTTTACAACAAGTGCAAAGCAAAAACCAACAGTACACATGTATATGGAATATTTACAATATTCACTGATGTCTAAAAGATTATTGAGATGAATTGCAATTGGAGACAAAACTGTGTTTTTCCACAAGGGAGGTGGAGGTATTCAATGACATCTTTACTAAATAGGACAGAGTATATATTATTATCAATTTTCAAAGCCTTGCCAAGTAGCTCAAAGACGGCAAGGCTAGAAATGGGCAGCCAGGAAATATGTACTATTCCTTATGCATTTATTTCCACTGAAAACACCCCCCCCCCCCCCACCAGGCCATTGGTGTATTTTTCAGATGCTCATTTAGGGCATTATACATAGTCAAAAATAAGTGGGCAGTTTCAAATAAATATAAACTGGCAGTCACACATAGAATAGATTTAGGAATGAATGGGCTATTCTTTTCTGTTATTTCCCTGATTCTGGGTGATGGTGGCTGTAATTAACATCCCTGTAGGTTAGGAGGAAGACAAACACAGAAAAACCTACCAAATCAGAGAGAATGAGCTTGAAATTCTTCTTCCCTGGATGAGACCACCTAACTCCCTCAGAACCATCTGAAGCCACTTTGCCTCTGGCCTGGGGTAGAGGTTGGGAAGAGGAGGTTAAGAACCCCATGGCCATTAGCCCACCACCCCTAAAGGGTCTCAAATGTACACTTTTAAAATCCCAATGTTCTCCAAATGAAGTTGAAAAACCACAGTTATATACTAAATGGATTACAGAAAGAAAAATTTCATTATATAACTTTCAGTGTGCATATCATTTCCAATCACAGTCGTTTGCTGAAGTGTCAGTCCCAGGCGTGTGGACTGCTCCATGGACTGTAGCCCACCAAGCTCCTCTGTCCCTGGGATTTTCCAGGCAAGAATACTGGAGTGAGTTCCATACCTTCCTCCAGGGGATCTTCCCAACCAAGAGATCGAACCCAGGTCTCCTGCATAAATTTTTTAAAAAATGGATATTATTAATATCTGAACTTCTGTTATTGTAAATAGCAGCATTATACTGCTGTGTACCCTTGGTGTATACCTAGCAAAGGCGTTCCTTTGTAGAACGTAACACACATTTTGGTGGGGCGCTGTATTAAAACAGATATTTTAAAATATTTTATTGATGAGGAGGGTCGTCACTCTCAGTGGCCCTGACTCTCCCAGAACTGAGAACTGAGAGGTCCTACCGTGGCTCCAGGCCCAGGACATTTTCCCCGGCAAATATGTGCCAAAGTTCCTCCAAAAGTCCTTTGGAGTGCAGCGGCCGGTGACACCCTCGGGGCGGCACCTCCACCCTTCCCGCTCGGAGGCTGGGGGCCGGGCGCAGGGCGTCACAATAGCCCGCGCGCCTCCGCAGGGCGGCGGCTTCCAGGTGCCGGTGGGGCTGTGCCTCCCGCGAGCCCGGGGAACTTTCACTGAGCTGCCGCGGCGCGCGGACAATGGGCCGGGGCAGCGCCTTATCGCGGCGCGCAGGCCTTCCCCGAGCGCGGCGGGCGGCGGCGGCGCTTCCTCGGGCCCCGGGCCGCCCGCCCCCGGCCGCCCGCCGGCCCCCGGCTGCCCCCCGCCGCCGCCGCCCGCCGCTTCCTCCCCGCGACCCCGCGGCCCCCGGGCCAGGCGCGGCCGGCGGAAAGGCTAGGTGGGGTGGCCGCGGCGACGACACGCGCGACCGGGCCCGGGCAAACAAAGGGGGGATGTGGGAGGCCGAGAGTCCGGAAGCTGGGCGCCGGTGGGGGCCGGCCGGGCGCAGCTCCCCGCCTCGGAGCCCATTGTTTGCCGAGGGCCCGGCCACACGCGCTTAACAAGAAATTAACACATCCTGCCTCTGCTTATCGACCCATCAACAGCCAAACAAACAGCAGGCCTATTGTGCACCGGGTGGCTTCTGAATGGGAAGACCAGGCCCAAGAGTTCTATCTCAGGCCCATCCTAGACGGTCCCCTCTTTGTTTTGACACTGCCTTCTGTCATTTATAGTTCTCACGCTACTGTAATTGAGCTTTTAAAAATTTTATTACCCCTTCCCCCCCCCCGCCCCGTTTTTAGAAGATGGTCTTTACATTTAAGAGGCTACCTTCCGAAGATCCTCAGTATAATAGGACGCTGATGAAAAGTTTGACTCTAATACCAACATTCATCTACTCTTAAAATGTGCTAGGCACTCCTAAGCATTTTATATGTGTTAATTCTTTACTCTAACAGCCCCATGAGTGCGGTGATATTTTTAATTTTCATTTTTCGTATAAGGGAAGGCTTAGAGGGAACCCAGGAACACACAAAACTGCTAGGTAGGACTCCAGCATGGCAAGTGAGCCTCCTGGTTCTTGAATCCATGCTTCTAAGCTCTGGAATGCCATAGTTTTGATTTTAATTTATATGGATCACTGAAATAAATGACATTTCTCCAGCGTATGTGCTTGCTCAACTGGACGTTTAGGAAACCTTATGACGAAGCAGAATTCTGCAGAAGATCAGAGAGGGTAAAGAACTTCATTAAGTATTAATGTATATTTTTCTTTATTCATGCTTCTGCACTGTTTAGGGCTTAGGCTCTCTGGGTTTTTGATGATGGGTTATGGAATTTAAGTGGAATTTGTCCTTTATGTAAAAAGTGCATGTTGTCATTTCTGTGGTAAGCGTTCAAAAGTGTTGAAAAATAAAGCAAAATGAGCACTAGTAAATTTGAAACCAGTTCATCAATCTGGATAATTAAGCCAGAGTTTCATTTTTCTGATTTATCCACGTTGGGTAACCGTGATCTCAATTTCCCTTTAATAAGTGACTGATAAAGAGGAGAGTGAAAAGGCTGGCTTAAAAGTCAACATTCAAAAAAGTAAGATCATGGCATCTGGTCCCATTACTTCATGGCAAATAGATGGGGAAACAACAGAAACAGTGAGAGACTTTATTTTTTGGGCTCCCAAATCATTGCAGATGGTAACTGCAGCCATGAAATTAAAAGATGCTTGCTCCTTGGAAGAAAAACCATGACCAACCTAGATAGCATATTAAAAAGCAAAGACATTACTTTGTCAACAAAGGTCTGTCTAGTTAAAGCTACGGTTTTTCCAGTAGACATGTATAAATATGAGAGTTGGACCTTAAAGAAAGCTGAGTGCCAAAGAATTGATGCTTTTGAATTGTGGTGTTGGAGAAGACTCTTGAGAGTCCCTTGGACTGCAAGGAGATCCAACCAGTCTATTCTATTCTATTCAGTCTTGAACATTCATTGGAAGGACTGATGCTGAGGCTGAAACTCCAATATTTTGGCCACCTGATGCAAAAGAACTGACTCATTTGAAAAGACCCTGATGCTGGGAAAGATTGAAGGCAGGAAGAGAAGGGACAATAGAGGATGAGATGGTAGGATGGCATCACTGACTCAATGGACATGGATTTGAGCAAGCTCTGGGAATTGGTGATGGATGGGAAAGCCTGGCATGCTGTAGTCCACGGGCTTGCAAAGAGTCGGACACGACTGAGTGACTGAACTGAAGTGACTAAACCTATTTTGGGTAAATCTGGGTGCTGTTTGTTTTTATAGAGAAATGTCTGCCAGCCTTCTACATGGTTCAAGTCAGCCTCTTATACTTGTGGAAAAAGTAAAGTGAAAGTGTTAGTCACTTAGTCGTGTCCAACTCTTTGTGACTCCATGAACTGTAGTCCACCAGGCTCCTCCATCCATGGAATTCTCCAGGCAAGAATACTGGAGTAGGTAGCCATTCCCTTCTCCAGGGGGTTCTTCCTGAGCCAGGGATCAAACCTGGGTTTGCTGCATTTCAGGCAGATTATTTACCTTCTAAGCCACCAGGGAAGCCCATGCCTGCAGAAGTCACTTCAATTAACATGCACCGAGTTCTCAGTAACATCCAGATGCTCTTTGGGGAAGAATATGCCCAAATGAATAAAACACTCCTCATACCTAGAGCAATAACTCACTGGCTAACCAGGAATGATAACTAATAACAACACATTTCTTATGGTAAGTGCTATGGAAGTGCTATGGAAGAAGAACACAAATGAAACAGCAATACTTAATCCTGGGGGTCAGAATGCTACAGAGTGGTTCAAATGCTTCAAAACACTCTTATCTTCTATAAGTGAACTGAAAAAAAAATCATTCAACACATATTTATTGAATCTCATTATTGTGGAGACATTGTGTCAAAATAAAACAAAATATAACACCAATAGATCCTGATTACATGAAATTCATAATCTAGCGGAGGAAGTTTAGAAATGAATATAGGGCTAAGGGATTAGAAGGTACAAACTATGATGTATAAAATAAGCTACAAGAATATATTGTACAATGTGCAGAATATAGCCAATATTTTATAATAACTAAAATGGAGTATAACCTTTAAAAAAATGAATGAAGTAAAAGTGCTAGATGTCAGCACTGGGTGTTCATTAATAATTCTGTCAAAATGTTCATATACATTTAAACAAAATTTTGAAAGAATATATGTGTAAAGGTGATAAAATATGATAAAATTCTATCTGAGGTAACAAAGCAAAATAATAACTTTGTAAGAATAACTACGAGACTATATCCATTTATATGTCCATAAATCCATCTGATTTCTGTGATGCATTAAAATTAAGTTGTATCAAGAAAGAAATGGTTAAATAATTGTATGAATATTACAATTACTGGTTTTTATGATAGGAAATGCATAATATTCTAAGGTTCAAAAATAGGAGGATTGCAATGAGTCAGGACAGGAAAGTATGGGAGAGGAGAATGTTCCAGGCAGAGGAAAAGTCATGTGTTGAGTTTGCTACTGTGGTGGTAGTACTGTGATGCTCAGGGGGGAACGAAAGGAGACCAGTGTGGCTGCAGCTCCTGGGGTAAGTGGGAGAGAGAATTGGAAGGTGAGACTGAAGTTCAGGCAGGGCAGTGCCAGGCACAGGCTATAGGCTGTGTTAGACATTTGGATTTCTATCTTATGTAAAAGTTTAGAACGAGATTAGAAAAAAAAAATGTATATTTATCTCTATCCCCAAAAGTGTCTTTGATTATAATATGGAGAATAGATTTGAGAGGTACCCTACATTCATGAAGCTATTGTATTAGTCCAGTTCAGAGATAATGGGAGATTCTATTTGAGTGCCGAAGGTGGAAACACAAAGAAGTGGCAGATTAGAGAAAAAGGTATCCAGGAGGTCACGTAGACAGAACACGGTGGGAGATGGAGGAAAAAAGATGAGACTTGATGACCTTGAAATTTTGGTATGTGCAACTAGTCAGGTTTGGAAGGGACAGTGATGAGTTTAGTTTTAGGAATTTGAGTCTGAGGTGCCTTTGAGTCATTAAGATGTCATCAAATAGAGAATCACGGGTAGGTGGAGGGATGGGATTGACCTTACATAGAGGACTGACATCTCCCCTACTGTATTAACAGGAGAAGAGTGGGTGGGGTGAAGATATGGTAGATTTGTATATTTGCTGTATTCTCATTGGGATAGGAGCAGGTGGGCAGCCTGGATTGAGAAGGTTTGGAATTATTGATGGTGAATAGTTTCTGAGGAGTACTGCTGCTGCTGCTGCTGCTGCTAAGTCACTTCAGTCGTGTCCGACTCTGTGTGACCCCATAGACAGCAGCCCACCAGGCTGCCCCATCCCTGCGATTCTCCAGGCAAGAACACTGGACTGGGTTGCCATTTCCTTCTCCAATGCATGAAACTGAAAAGTGAAAGTGAAGTCGCTCAGCTGTGTCTGACTCTTAGAGACCCCATGGACTGCAGCCTACCCGGCTCCTCCATCCCAATCCTGGGATTTGCCAGGCAAGAGTACTGGAGTGGGGTGCCATCCCCTTTTGAGGACCTATTAATTATAGTATATCAGTCAACTCTGTTTTATAACTATTAGCAACAGCTCTCCATTGACTTAGATCATCAGGCTCCGGAAAGGCTGGAGATTAAAGGGGTTTGGGTATTTACCATGTTATGGAAAGTTTAGAGGAGAAAGAGTTAAAAGGAGAGGGCTGATACAAAAGTAGAAGGAAGGGAGGTTCAATGAAGTCAAAGAGAAGTTGCAGCAGTTGTAGTTAGCCTGAAATGTGCAAATAGAGTAGGTAATGTTAGAGAGAACATGACTTAATTGGCAAATTATAGGTGATCACGGGGTCCAGAGAATGATCAATGGAGTGAGTGAATTGAGTAGAAAGAATGGTCATGGGAGATGAAGAGGATAGGAAGTAGACAGTCCAGGCTGCTGGATAATCTAAACATAGCCTGAATTAACCCATGATGACCATAGGTTTTAGGATGAAATGGAAGAGTGCCAGCCAACTGCTCTCACTTTGATGATAAAGTGATTCAGGCTAGTCAATTTGTCAGCAAAGAGAGATGAAAGGAGCTTAAGGAAGAGCCGCAAGACATTCAAAGCAGCTGGGCGTTTAAGAGGATGGAGGATAAATTGGAAACATTCTAACCCTTCTGCTCCCCTCATCTTGCCTCTACTGAAATCGATCTCTGAGAAAAAGCAAGAGCAAATGTAAACACTGTTATTTTTGAAGTACTGCACACACAAAAATTTTCCCCATGAATTTTATTCTAAAAGACAGAATTTAATTTGATAGGTTACTTCTCTAGAGACTAGAGTCATATCAGCAAACCCATGGGACTGAGGAAAAGCAGTAATTTTGGATGTTATGATAAGCTGAAATTGGCAAGTGGAGTATTTTTGCCTGGAATAGGATTCTCTTCTTATCCAGGTGTCCCAGTTCTTTACAGTTCCATTAAAATTCCACTCCAGCTGTTTTCTAAGCCTCAAAAATCTCTGCATACATATGGGACATGCCCTACCCACTGCTGCAGCTTATCTTTTATTCCTATTTTTTGTTTATTACATAAAAACCTGAATGTTGGTACACATTATGAAATAACTCACCCATGTGAGATGTTGCTATTCATGATTTTTTTTTTTTATTGCTGGTGGACATTTAGGTAGTTTGATGTCTGAATAATAGAGTAAATGGTATATTTTGAAATAAAGAAAAGCGAAATATAGAAATAAAGACAGATAAGTAACTTCCCTTGGTGGTTCAGTGGTTAAGACTCTGTGCTTCCACTGCAGGGGACTAGGATCCCACATAGGATCTTATTTTCCTAACCTATGATTATACAGTGGAAGTGAGAAATAGATTTAAGGGTCTAGATCTGATAGATAGAGTGCCTGATGAACTATGGAATGAGGTTTGTGACATTGTACTGGAGACAGGGATCAAGACCATCCCTATGGAAAAGAAATGTAAAAAAGCAAAATGGCTGTATGGGGAGGCCTTACAAATAGCTGTGAAAAGAAGAGAAGCAAAAAGCAAAGGAGAAAAGGAAAGATATAAGCATCTGAATGCAGAGTTCCAAAGAATAGCAAGAAGAGATAAGAAAGTCTTCCTCCGCGATCAATGCAAAGAAATAGAGGAAAACAACAGAATGGGAAAAACTAGAGATCTCTTCAAGAAATTTAGAAATACCAAGGGAACATTTCATGCAAAGATGGGCTGGGTAAAGGACAGAAATGGTATGGATCTAACAGAAGCAGAAGATATTAAGAAGAGGTGGCAAGAATACACAGAAGAATTGTACAAAAAAGATCTTCACGACCCAGATTATCATGATGATGTGATCACTAATCTAGAGCCAGACATCTTGGAATGTGAAGTCAAGTGGGCCTTAGAAAGCATCACTACTAACAAAGCTAGTGGAGGTGATGGAATTCCAGTTGAGCTGTTTCAAATCCTGAAAGATGATGCTGTGAAAGTGCGGCACTCAATATGCCAGCAAGTTTGGAAAACTCATCAGTGGCCACAGGACTGGAAAAGGTCAGTTTTCGTTCCAATTCCAAAGAAAGGCAATGCAAAAGAATGCTCAAACTACCGCACAATTGCACTCATCTCACATGCTAGTAAAGTAATGCTCAAAATTCTCCAAGCCAGACTTCAGCAATATGTGAACCGTGAACTCCCTGATGTTCAAGCTGGTTTTAGAGAAGGCAGAGGAACCAGAGATCAAAATGCCAACATCTGCTGGATCATGGAAAAAGCAAGAGAGTTCCAGGAAAACATCTATTTCTGCTTTATTGACTATGCCAAAGCCTTTGACTGTGTGGATCACAATAAACTGTGGAACATTCTGAAAGAGATGGGAATACAGACCACCTGACCTGCTTCTTGAGAAATCTGTATGCAGGTCAGGAAGCAACAGTTAGAACTGAACATGGAACAACAGACTGGTTCCACTTAGAAAAAGGAGTACATCAAGGCTGTATATTGTCACCCTGTTTATTTAACTTATATGCAGAGTACCTCACGAAAAACGCTGGACTGGAAGAAACACAAGCTGGAATCGAGATTGCCGGGAGAAATATCAATAACCTCAGATATGCAGATGACACCACCCTTATGGCAGAAAGTGAAGAGGAGCTAAAAAGCCTCTTGATGCAAGTGAAAGAGGAGAGTGAAAAAGTTGGCTTAAAGCTCAACATTCAGAAAACGAAGATCATGGCATCTGGTCCCATCACTTCATGGCAAATAGATGGGGAATCAGTGGAAACAGTGTCAGACTTTATTTTCTTGGGCTCCAAAATCACTGCAGATGGTGACTGCAGCCATGAAATTAAAAGAGGCTTACTCCTTGGAAGAAAAGTTACGACCAACCTAGATAGCATATTCAAAAGCAAAGACATTACTTTGCCAACTAAGGTCCGCCTAGTCAAGGCTATGGTTTTTCCTGTGGTCATGTATGGATGTGAGATTTGGACTGTGAAGAAGGCTGAGCGCCAAAGAATTGATGCTTTTGAACTGTGGTGTTGGAGAAGACTCTTGAAGGTCCCTTGGACTGCAAGGAGATCCAACCAGTCCATTCTGAAGGAGATCAGCCCTGGGATTTCTTTGCAAGGAATGATGCTAAAGCTGAAACTCCAGCACTTTGGCCACCTCATGAGAAGAGTTAACTCATTGGAAAAGACTCTGATGCTGGGAGGGATTGGGGGCAGGAGGAGAAGGGGACGACAGAGGATGAGATGGCTGGATGGCATCACGGACTCGATGGACATGAGTCTGAGTGAACTCTGGGAGACGGTGATGGACAGGGAGGCCTGGTGTGCTGCGATTCATGGGGTCGCAAAGAGTCACACACGACTGAGTGACTGAACTCAGCCAATAACTTTACATCATCAAATTAAAAAGAACCTACCAGGAGGAATTCATGATTAGAATTTTCTTCCTTTGGCAGGTTCCTACTTCTGTACTTAGGAGTGAGTACCAATGAAACTATGATTAGGAACCTCTCTTTAACTCTTGAAAGTATTATGGAATCTATTACTAAAGCAATAACTATTGAAAAAAATTCCTTAAACTGACTGCCAAGGTTGTTCTTAATAATAGGAATAGCCTTAGATTATCTTTCAGCTGAGCAAGAAGATGTCTATGCTGTGGTCAACACCACTTGTGCCTGAATGAACACTTTAGGGAAGTTGAAACATAGCTACATAAAATCACTGAACACGCCACCTTAAAAAGATGAGTCCTTCAGTGGGATCCTTCTTTGACATATTTGATTTTGATTGGTTTGGGTCTTAAGGTCCATGATTCCAAAGTACACTCCAGACATAGGGAATTATTCTCCTTATAATAATGATAGTCTCCCCAGTTTGCTGCATTCTCTCAACGGTTTTAAATGTATGTTCACAGTCACTATTGTTGTTCAGTTGCTTAGTCGTGTCTGACTCTTTGAGACCCATGAACTGTAGCACCAGGCTTCCCTGTCCTTCACCATCTCCTGGAGTTTGCTCAAACTCATGACCATTGAGACAGTGATGCCATGCAACCATCTCATCCTCTGTTGCCCCCTTCTCCTCCTGCCCTCAATCTTTCCCAGCGTCAAGGTCAGTGGCCAAAGTACTGGCCCTTCAGCTTCAGCATCAGTCCTTCCAATGAATATTCAGGACTGATTTCCTTTAGGACTGACTAGTTGGATCTCCTTGCAGTCCAAGGGACTCGCAAGAGTGTTCTCCAAAAATACAGTTCAAAAACATCAGTTCTTTGATGCTCAGCCTTCTTTATGGTCCAACTCTCACATCCATACGTGACTACTGGAAAAACCATAGCTTTGACTAGATGGGCCTTTGTTAGTAAAGTGATGTTTCTGCTTTTTAATACACAGTTTAGGTTTGCCATAACTTTCCTTTCAAGGAAGAAGCGTTTGTTAATTTCATGGTGACAGTTACCATCCACAGTGATTTTGGAGCCCAAGAAAATAAAATCTGTTGCTGTTTCCATTTTTTCCCCATCTTTTTGCCATGAAGTGATGACCATATGCCATGATCTTAGATTTTTGAATGCTGGGTTTAAACCAGATTCTTCACTCTCCTCTTTCACTTTCATTAAGAGGGCCTTTAGTTCCTCTTCACTTTCTGCCATTAGGGTGGTATCATCTGTGTATCTGAGGTTATTGATATTTCTCCTGACAACATTGATTCCAGCTTGTGTTTCATGCAACCTGGCATTTCCCATGATGTACTCTGCATAGAAGTTAAATAAGCAGGATGGCAATACACAGTCTTGAAGTACTCCTTTCCCAATTTGGAACCAGTCTGTTCCATGTCCAGTTCTAATTGTTGCTTCTTAACGTGCATGCAGATTTCTCAGGAGGCAGGTAAGGTGGTCTGGTACTCCCATCTCCTTAAGAGTTTTCCACAGTTTGTTGTGAGGAAAGAATCCGCCTGCAATGCTGGAGACCTGGGTTCAATCCCTGGGTTGGGAAGATCTCCTGGAGAAGGGAGTGGCTACCCACTCCAGTATTCTGGCCTGGAGAATCTTATGCGGTCACATAGAGGCGGACACTACTGAGTGACTTTTACTCACTTCACTCGCTCACAGTCAAAAGCTTTAGCGTAGTCAGTGAAGGAGAAATTTAGATGTTTTTCTGGAATTCTCTTGCTTTTTCTATGATCCAGTGAATGTTGGATCTTATCTCTGGTTCCTCTGCCTTTTGTAAATCCAGCTTGTACAATTGAAAGTTCTCAGGTCACATACTGTTGAAAACTAGCTTGAAATATTTTGACTATGACCTTGCTAGCATGTGACTTCTCTGGTGGCTCAGATGGCAGAGAGTCTGCCTACAATGCGGGAGACCTGGATTTGATCCCTGGGTTGGGAAAATTGCCTGCAGAAGGAAATGGCAACCCACTCCAGTACTCTTGCCTGGAAAATCCATGGACGGAAGAGCCTGATAGGCTACATTTCATGGGGTCGCAAAGAGTCGGACATGACTGAGTGACTTCACTTTCTTTCTTTTCTCTGCTAGCATGTGAAATGAGCACAGTTGTGTGGTAGTTTGAACATTCTTTGACATTGCCCTTCTTTGGGACTGGAACGAAAAATTGGCCATAGTCTGAGGATTTATGTTAATCTATCTAAGCTCAGGCGGCTGCGGCTGGTGCACTAAGCACAGGCAGCTGCGGATGGTGCACTAAGCACGGCCGAGAGGAGCTACCTGGCCTCTGAGGTCAGGGGTGGCGGCCGAGAGGAGCAATCCCATGCCCAAGGCCAGGGCAGCGACTGGGAGAAGCACCCCACGTCCAAGGAGCAGTGGTTGTGCGGGTGCAGGAGGGCCTAGAGGAGCCATCCCATGTTGAAGGTCAGGAAGGGCGGCAGTGAGGAGATACCCCTCATCCAAGGTGAGGAGCTACCCCTCATTCAAGATAAGGAGCAGCAGCTGCTCTTTGCTGGAGCAGCCATGAAGAGATACCCACACCAAGGTAAGAGAAACCCAAGTAAGATGGTAGGTTTTGCAAGAGGGCATCAGAGGGCAGACACACTGAAACCATACTCACAGAAAACTAGCCAATCTAATCACACTAGGACCACAGCCTTCTCTAACTCAATGAAACTAAGCCATGCCCGCAGGGCAACCCAAGACAGGTGGGTCATGGTGGAGAGGTCTGACAGAATGTGGTCCACTGGAGAAGGGAATGGCAAACCACTTCAGTTTTCTTGCCTTGAGAACATGAACAGTATGAAAAGGCAAAATGATAGGATACTGAAAGGGGAACTCCCCGGGTCATTAGGTGCCCAATATGTTACTGGAGATCAGTAGAGAAATAACTCTAGAAAGAAAGAAGGGATGGAGCCAAAGCAAAAACAATATCCAGCTGTGGATGCAACTGGTGATAGAAGCAAAGTCTGATGCTGTAAAGAGCAATATTGCATAGGAACCTGGAATGTCAGGTCCATGAATCAAGGCAAATTGGAAGCAGTCAAACAAGAGATGGCAGGAGTGAACGTCGACATTCTAGGAATCAGCGAACTAACATGGACTGGAATGGGTGAATTTAACTCAGATGACCATTATATCTACTACTGTGGGCAAGAATCCCTCAGAAGAACTGGAGTAGCCATCATGGTCAACAAAAGTTCGAAATGCAGTACTTGGATGCAATCTCAAAAGTGACAGAATGATATCTGCTCATCTCCAAGGCAAACCATTCAATATTACAGTTATCCAAGTCTTTGCCCCAACCAGTAATGCTGAAGAAGCTGAAGTTGAACAGTTCTATGAAGACCTACAAGACGTTTTAGAATTAACACCTAAAAAGATGTCCTTTTCATTATAGGGAACTGGAATGCAAAAGTAGGAAGTTAAGAAACACCTGGAGTAACAGGCAAATTTGGCCTTGGAATGTGGAATAAAGCAGGGCAAAGACTAATAGAGTTTTGCCAAGAAAATGCACTGGTCATAGCAAACACCCTCTTGCAACAACACAAGAGAAGACTCTACACATGGACATCACCAGATGGTCAACACCAAAATCAGATTGATTATGTTGTTTGCAGCCAGAGATGGAGAAGCTCTATACAGTCAACGAAAACAAGGAGCTGACGGTGGCTCAGATCATGAACTCCTTATTGCCAAATTCAGACTTACATTGAAGAAAGTAGGGAAAACCACTAGACCATTCAGGTATGACCTCAATCAAATCCCTTATGATTATACAGTGGCAGGAAGAAATAGATTTAAGGGACTAGATCTGATAGAGTGCCTGATGAACTATGAACTGAGGTTCGTGACATTGTACAGGAGACAGGGATCAAGACCATCCCCATGGAAAAGAAATGCAAAAAAGCAAAATGGCTGTCTGGGGAGACCTTACAAATAGCTGTGAAAAGAAGAGAAGCGAAAAGCAAAGGAGAAAAGGAAAGATATAAGCATCTGAATGCAGAGTTCCAAAGAATAGGAAGAAGAGATAAGAAAGCCTTCTTCAGCAATCAATGCAAAGAAATAGGGGAAAACAACAGAATGGGAAAGACTAGAGATCTCTTCAAGAAAATTAGAGATACCAAGGGAATATTTCATGCGAAGATGGGCTGGATAAAGGACAGAAATGGTATGGATCTAACAGAAGCAGAAGATATTAAGAAGAGGTAGCAAGAATACACAGAAGAATTGTACAAAAAGATCTTCACAACCTGGATGATCACGATGGTGTGATCACTCACATAGAGCCAGACATCCTGGAATGTGAAGTCAAGTGGGCCTTAGAAAGCATCACTATGAACAAAGCTAGTGGAGGTGATGGAATTCCAGTTGAGCTGTTTCAAATCCTGAAAGATGATGCTGTGAAAGTACGGCACTCAATATGCCAGCAAATTTGGAAAACTCATCAGTGGCCACAGGACTGGAAAAGGTCAGTTTTCATTCCAATCCCAAAGAAAGAAAATGCCACAGAATGCTCAAACTACCTCACAATTGCACTCATCTCACATGCTAGTAAAGTGATGCTCAAGATTCTCCAAGCCAGGCTTCAACAGTATGTGAACCACTAACTTCCAGATGTTTAAGCTGGTTTTAGAAAAGGCAGAGGAACCAGAGATCAAATTGCCAACATCCGCTGGATCATGGAAAAAGCAAGAGAGTTCCAGAAAACATCTATTTCTGCTTTATTGACCATGCCAAAGCATTTAACTGTGTGGATCACACTAAACTGTGGAAAGTTCTGAAAGAGATGGGAATACAGACCACCTGACCTGCCTCTTGAGAAATCTGTATGCAGGTCAGGAAGCAACAGTTAGAACTGGACATGGAACAACAGACTGGTTCCAATTAGAAAAAGGAGTACATCAAGGCTGTATATTGTCACCCTGTTTATTTAACTTATATGCAGAGTACATCATGAGAAACGCTGGACTGGAAGAAACACAAGCTGGAATCAAGATTTCCGGGAGAAATATCAACAACCTCAGATATGCAGATGACACCACCCTTATGGCAGAAAGTGAAGAGGAGCTAAAAAGCCTCTTGATGCAAGTGAAAGAGGAGAGTGAAAAAGTTGGCTTAAAGCTCAACATTCAGAAAACGAAGATCATGGCATCTGGTCCCATCACTTCATGGGAAATAAATGGAGAAACAGTGGAAACAGTGTCAGACTTTATTTTCTTGGGCTCCAAAATCACTGCAGATGGTGACTGCACCCATGAAATTAAAAGACGCTTACTCCTTGGAAGAAAAGTTATGAGCAACCTAGATAGTATATTCAAAAGCAAAGACATTACTTTGCCGACTAAGGTCCGTCTAGTCAAGGCCATGGTTTTTCCAGTAGTCATGTATGGATGTGAGAGTTGGACTGTGAAGAAGGCAGAACATCAAAGAATTGATGCTTTTGAACTGTGGTGTTGGAGAAGACTCTTGAAGGTCCCTTGGACTGCAAGGAGACCGAACCAGTCCATTCTAAAGATAAGTCCTGGGATTTCTTTGGAAGGAATGATGCTAAAGTTGAAACTCCAGTACTTTGGCCTCCTCATGCATAGAGTTGACTCATTGGAAAAGACTCTGATGCTGGGAGGGATTGGGGGCAGGAGGAGAAGGGGACGACAGAGGATGAGATGACTGGATGGCATCACTGACTTGATGGACATGAGTTTGAGTGAAGTCCAGTAGTTGATGTTAGACAGGGAGGCCTGACGTGCTGCAATGCATTGGGTTGCAAAGAATCAGACACGACTGAGCGAATGAACTGAACTGATCTGAACTGAGATAGGAAATGGATTGTTTTTAATATTTGTTGTACTTATAGGCACCAGAGACTTCTAATTCCTCCAGTGTCTTTATCTCATCTTGGTTTTGTGGCTTCCTTGGAAACACAATGGGAGAAGAAAGTAATATTCCTGGAAGATCTGATTTGATGAAATTTCAATGGCATATGTTTACTTTATTTTTATGTGCTCAGGATCCTGATATCAACCTCTGAATTTATTCTTATCCATAACTATAGTTCAGTGGTTCTCAAACTAGACTTCACTTAATAATCACCAGAGGAGCCTTTTAAAAACTGTTTTCCAGAATCCCACCCTCGGGTTCCTGCATGGAAATTCAGATTCTTAAAACTTCCCAGTTATTTTCTGACTAGTTGAGAACCACATTTGTAGTTTTTTTCCATGTCTCACTTGTGATCTTTGCTAATCTTAGATCCTTCTGTTTAATGTAAAGGCTTTCTTTGTATCCTCAGTTTTCAGTTTAAAACATTTTTGTCTAAGTTAGCAAATCACCTGCCAAGCATTGTCATTCTTACTGTTTTTTTTTTTTTTTTCTGAAAATTGCTCTATTTTGCCATTAGAAAGTAGTATCCAGGGGTCCAGAAAACTAAATTCATAATGAGCCAACTAGATTTCAATACAGAAATTTCTAAAGGATTCAAATCTATCAGGGCTTAGGTCCTCAAGAGAGTGTTTCTAGTTCATCTTCTGAGAACATTATCAAATATATTAATAGGAGCCCAGTTTACCTCTTAAATATGCAATTTATACAAAAATCTTACACTGATTGGATAAGTGAGAATAAATAGTTTCTTGGAATTCTGAAGAAAGAAACACAGTCGCATCATTTCTTCACATATTTTAATATCAAGGTACATGGACACAGATATTAAGCAAAGTGTTCAATATAGCCGAGGGTAAAATTTATAACAACAACAGCTTTTAGGCATTTGTGCCATTTTGTCAATGGCTTAAAAATAATTCTCAGCCAGTTTACAGAAGGAAGAAAAAAGTGTTTCTTCCATGTGACATGTGTTCCATGTGACACACTCACCTGTGTTGTCATAACTTCCACTGAAGGTCATCATGAGTGCTGATTGATTATGTAAATCATCACTAGACAGACAATAGGTAGATGCGTATTGAAAAATAAACTAGAATTTAAAAGTAGTAATATAATTACCTATGTTAGGTAACACACCTACAGTAGTGATAACTATGTTCAAGAATAGTAGTTAAAGTATATATTTCATGATATGTATCTGTGGGGAGAGACATACCAAAGTTTCATCTTTGTACACTTTGATCAAGGCAACTGGAAGAACTCATCTGTTGAGAATACTATTCATATTAAATTTAACAGATTGTAAAATCTTTAACATAACACTAAAAGCAGTGCTTGAATGTTTGATTATATTTACTTCTGGGTTTCTTATTTATTTTTTGCTACCAGTAATATCAGATTGATTATATTCTTTGCAGCCAGAGATGGAGAAGCTCTATACAGTTAGCAAAAGCAAGACCAGGAGGTGACTGTGGTTCAGATCATAAACTCCTTATTGCCAAATTCAGACTTACATTGAAGAAAGTAGGGAGAAACACTAGACCTTCAGGTATGACCTAAATCAAATCCCTTATGATTATACAGTGGAAGTGAGAAATAGATTTAAGGGACTAGATCTGATAGATAGAGTGCCTGATGAGCTATGGACAGAGGTTCATGACATTGTACAGGAGACAGGGATCAAGACCATCCCCATGGAAAAGAAATGCAAAAAGAAAAATGGCTGTCTGGGGAGGCCTTACAAATAGCTGTGAAAAGAAGAGAAGTGAAAAGCAAAGGAGGAAAGGAAAGGTATAAACATCTGAATGCAGAGTTCCGAAGAATAGCAAGGAGAGATAAGAAAGTCTTCCTCAGTGATCAATGCAAAGAAATAGAGCAAAACAACAGAATGGGAAAGACTAGAGATCTCTTCAAGAAAATTAGAGATACCAAGGGAACATTTCATGCAAAGATGGGCTTGATAAAGGACAGAAATGGTAGAGACCTACAGAAGCAGAAGATATTAAGAAGAGATGTGTATTAAGAATACACAGAAGAACTGTACAAAAGGATCTTAATGACCCTGATGATAACGATAGTATGATCACTCATCTAGAGCCAGACATCCTGGAATGTGAAATTAAGTTCGCCTTAGGAAGCATCACTATGAACAAAGCTAGTGGAGGTGATGGAATTCCAGTTGAGCTATTTCAAATCCTGAAAGATGATGCTGTGAAAGTGCTGCACTCAATATGCCAGCAAATTTGGAAAACTCAGCAGTGGCCATAGGACTGGAAAAGGTCAGTTTTCATTCCAATCCCAAAGCAAGGCAATGCCAAAGAATGCTCAAACTACCACACAACTGCACTCATCTCACATGCTAGTAAAGTAATGCTCAAAATTCTCCAAGCCAGACTTCAGCAATATGTGAACCGTGAACTTCCAGATGTTCAAGCCTTATTTAGAAAAGGCAGAGGAACCAGAGATCAAATTGCCAACATCCGCTGGATCATGGAAAAAGCAAGAGAGTTCCAGAAAAACATCTACTACTCTGCTTTATTGACCATGACAAAGCCTTTAACTGTGTGGATCACACTAAACTGTGGAAAATTCTGACAGAGACTGGAATACCAGACCACCTGACCTGCCTCTTGAGAAATCTTTATGCAGGTCAGGAAGCAACAGTTAGAGCTGGACATGGAACAACAGACTGGTTCCAAATAGGGAAAGGAGTATGTCAAGGCTGTATATTGTCACCCTGATTATTTAACTTATATGCAGAGTACTTCATGAGAAACCCTGGGCTGGAAGAAGCACAAGCTAGAATCAAGATTGCTGGGAGAAATATCAATAACCTCAGATATGCAGATGACACCACCCTTATGGCAGAAAGTGAAGAGGAGCTAAAAAGCCTCTTGATGCAAGTGAAAGAGGAGAGTGAACAAGTTGGCTTAAAGCTCAACATTCAGAAAACTAAGATTATGGCATCTGATCCCATCACTTCATGGCAAATAGATGGAGAAACAGTGGAAACAGTGACAGACTTTATTTTTTGGGGCTCCAAAACCACTGCAGATGGTGACTGCAGTCATGAAATGAAAAGATGTTTGCTTTTTTGAAGAAAAGCTATCACCAACCTAGATAGCATATAAAAAGCAGAGACATTACTTTGCTGACAAAGTTCCATCTAGTCAAAGCTATGGTTTTTCCACTGGTCATGTATGGATGTGAGAGCCGTACTATAAAGAAATCTTGGTGCAGAAGAATTAATGCTTTTGAACTGTGGTGTTGGAGAAGACTCTTGAGAGTCCCTTGGACTGCAAGGAGATACCCAGTCCATCCTAAAGGAAATCAATCCTGAATATCCTTTGGAAGGACTGATGTTGAAGCTGAAACTCCAACACTTTGGCCACCTGATGTGAAGAACTGACTCAATGGAAAATTCCCTGATGCTGGGAAAGATTGAAGGCAGGAGGAGAAGGGGATGACAGAGGATGAGATGTTTAGATGGCATCACCGACTCAATGAGCATGAGTTTGAGCAAGCTCTGGGAGTTGGTGATGTACAGGGAAGCCTGGCGTGCTGCAGTCCATGGGGTCGCAAAGTGTTGGGCATGACTGAACAACTGAACTGAAGTTAATAGTAATGGGAGATATTTTATTTGACTTTATACACTTAACTTCTCTTCTTGGAAGGAGAAACTCTTAGGTTGGAGAGCATCAAAAACAGTGATCATTCTGATGATAAGGCCTTATTTATGATACAGTAGGTCAAAAATATCAATATACAATAAGGCAACAGTATATTGAAAGTTCGTGTATTTTTGGATGAGGTGAAGCACGGTTTATTTGCAAGCTCCTTGGGCTCATTTACTTTCATTACGTCTCCATCAGTTTCAGTTTGTTGTCATCTACAGCACAGTGAAATGTCAGCCCATCTAATTTAACCTGTAGCACCCATTCATTTAACCAGGACAATGGCTGGTTATGGCAGAGGTTTTTTTTTTCTTCTTCTTTTTAAAAAATTTTTTACTGAAATAGAACTCTTCCACTAGTGGGAAGAAAATTTGTCTTATGGAAAAGGTGTTCTTTATCAATCCCCATTCAGGTTCAGACAATATAGTAAAATTTTTGGAAGTATCATTTGTCTTAAACCATGACGATGTTTCCTGAAGCAAAACCTCTGATCCTGTGTCACTCAATGAAACAAGAAGTTACAGTTAATTGTTAACAGCAATAAAAACAAAATGCTGAGGAGTGAAAATCGGGGAGGACTTTCTTTTACCGTTTGGGCACCACTTTTAAATAATGAGATTTATTTCATTTGAATTATTAAACACAACAGTAAAGAGAGCTCAAGATACATACGGCTGTGATGGTTCCGTACGATGAAACATGGAGCCGCTGCAGGCAGGGGTTGAAATTGAAGGGGAACCCAACATAGATTCAACTTCGGCTGTGTTCTGCCATTTTTGAACACCTGTGAGTGATCCTGAATCAATCATCTCCTTCCTTTTACTTATTTGTCTGTCTTTCCTTTGTTACTCCTTTTAGTTATTGACAGAAATTCACACAATATAAAATTAATCATTTTAAAGTGAACAATTCAATATCATTTCGTTCATTCACGATGCTGTGCAAGCACAACCTCTATCAGTTTTCAAAACAGGTTCATCACCCTAAAAAGAAACCTCTTACAAAATAAACACGTATTTCCTCTTCTTTCTTCTGGCCAACTCTTGAAAACCACCAATCTGCTTCCTGTTTCTCTCGGTTTACCTATTATATTAATATATATTTCCTATAAATTTGATGATGCAACAGGTGGCCTCTTGGGTCCTTCACTTAGCACAATGCTTCCAAGGGTCTTAAAAGTTGTAACATATCAGTGCTTCATTTCTTTTGTGGTTGAACAATATTTCATTGTGTGGATATACCACAATTTGGCTGTTTTCACTTTTAGTCAAATAGACATAGTGCTGCTGTGAACATCAATGTACAGGATTTGTTTGAATATCTCTTTTCAATTCTTTTGGCTGAATTTCTTGTAGTGAAATGACTGTGTCATATAACAATTCTATATTTAAGTTTGAGGAAAAATCAGAGTGCTTTCTACAGTGTGTGACTCATTTTTGATCCCTCATTTTCACTCTTCCGGTTTTTTCTTCTCCTTAACTGAGATACTCTACTCTTTCTGAGGGAGACAGCTAACATGTTGTAGAAAGAGCACCTCACTCATGTGTCAGGCCAGCCTCTTATTAATAATTAATATCAGCAAGCTATTTAGGTCTCTAAGCTTCAATTTATTTACCCTATAATATAGAAAGTTCTAGAATGAAAAACAGCATTTACATCACAGGGTGTTGCAAAGCCTGAACACTTAATGGCAAATAGATGGGGAAACAATAGAAACAGTAACTAACTTTGCTTTCTTGGGTGCCAAAATCACTGCAGATGGTGACTGCAGCCATGAAATCAAAAGACGCTTACTCCTTGGAAGAAAAGCTATGACCAACCTAGATAGCATATTAAAAAGTAGAGACATTACTTTGCCAATAGAAGTTCATCTAGTCAAGGCTATGGTTTTTCTAGCAGTCATGTACGGATGTGAGAGTTGGACTATAAAGAAAGCTGAGTGCCAAGAAGTGATGCTTTTGAACTGTGGTGCTGGAGAAGACCCTTGAGAGTCCCTTGGACTACAAGGAGATCAAACCAGTCAATCTTAAAGGAAATCAGTCCTGAATATTCACTGGAAGGGCTGATGTTGAAGCTGATGCTCCAATACTTTGGCTACCTGATGCAAAAAACTGACTCATTGGAAAAGACCCTGATGCTGGGAAAGATTGAAGGTGGGAGGAAAAGAGGATGACAGAGGATAAGATGGTTGGATGGCATCATTGACTCAGTGGACATGAGTTTGAGCAAGCTCCAGGAGTTGATGATGGACAGGGAAGCCTGGTGTGCTGCAGTCCATGGGGTCACAAAGAGTCAGACATGACTAAGCATCTGAACTGAACTAATCATGTATGTTAAAGGGCTTGGACATTGTACACATTTGATACTTCCTGAAACATGCATTGTGAAAAGTCAGATCATTCTGCAAGGTGTAGGAGAGCATTTTTCAGCCTCTTGAAAAAAATCCCTCACCTTGCATTAGAAGTCCATGTTCGTTAAAACACAGCCATGTCATTACAACTCTATTCAAATTTAGTTAAAGATATAGATGAAGAAGAATAAAGCATCAGTTTAATAGTTATTATTATTTATGGACTTCCCTGGTGGCTCAGAGGTTAAAGTGTCTGCCTGGAATGTAGGAGACCAGGGTTCGATCCATGGGTTGGGAAGATCCCCTGGAGAAGGAAATGGCAACCCACTGCAGTACTCTTGCCTGGAGAATCCCATGGAGGGAGGAGCCTGGTAGGCTACAGTCCATGGGGTCGCAAAGAGTCGGACACGACTGAGCGACTTCACTTTCACTTTCACTTAATAGTTATGTTCTGCTCAAGCCATGAAATTTAAAGATGCTTGCTCCTTGGAAGGAAAGCTATGACAAACCCAGGCAGTTTACTTAAAAGCAGAGACATCATTTTGCTGACAAAGGCCAGTATAGTGAAAGCTATGGTTTTTCCAGTAGTCATGTACAGATGTGAGAGTTGGTCCATAAAGAAGGCCAAGTGCCAAAGAATTGATGCCTTTAAATTGTAGTGCAGGAGAGGATTCTTGAGAGTCTCTTGGACTGCAAGGAGATCAAACCTGTCAATCCTAAAGGAAATCGGTCCTGAATATTCACTGGAAGGACTGATGCTGAAACTTCAGCTTCAGTACTTTAGCCAACTCATTGGAAAATACCCTGATGCTAGAAAAGTTTGAAGGCAAAAGGAAAAGGGGGCGGCAGAAGCTGAGGTGGTTGGATAACGTCACCGACTCGATGGACATGGTTTTGAGCAAACTCCAGGATATAGTGAAGGACAAGGAAGCCTGGCGTGCTGCAGTTCATGCATCAGTCAGATGAGACTTAGCAACTGACCAACAGCAACAACAACAAAAACAGTGGATGTCTCAGTAAATATTTGTGAAGAATGACCATTAATGTAATTAATAATACTACAGAATATTAAAATAGTCCTCAGAAACACTGAACTCATTATGCAGAAATAAATTGCTCAGTGATGCCAAATTACAACTTTTGTCCAATTCCCCCTTGCCTTCTGATGAAATATCAAAGGTTCAA
The DNA here is from genome assembly GCF_016772045.2 of Ovis aries. Lineage (NCBI taxonomy): Eukaryota > Metazoa > Chordata > Mammalia > Artiodactyla > Bovidae > Ovis > Ovis aries. The sequence goes on along the minus strand of NC_056071.1, from coordinate 11,560,115 downwards.
ATGTAAGATATGTGGCTGTGTAGGTTATAAACTCCTGTGAGGCTGAGATTCTGTCCTTTTTACATTTGTTATAGGAAATAGCCTATTATGAGTGCTGAACTAATATGGATTGTGATTGATTTAAAATGCATGGTGTTTTGCACTGGTATTCAGACAACATCTATGTTCAATTAAATCATCATTACAGTTGTTTGCATTTGTGCTTATACTAATGGCAAGAGCTATACTTGCAAGGGCTGGATTTTATTCTGCAGTGATTATAGATGTCATCCCAAATCTGAGTAAGATGCAGAAATTTAAAAATCTGTCCTCAGAAATTAGTTTCTGTAGAATGGAGGGTCAGTCCACACAAACAGCTGATTTTTTAAAATCTCCTTGTGCGTGTGAAAGAAAACAAAGGGAATCCTTCATTTCTACAGAGTTCGGAGTCTGATCTAGAGAACAGGTTTGCATTAAATTTAACTGCAAAATGTGTCACTTTCCCTCATAGTTGAATCTGCAGGCAGCATATCGTTCTTTAGCTGATTCACCTGCTCTGCCAGGTGTCCTCGCCCACCATACGTATAAATATTTGTCTAAATTCTTCCTTTTTTATCATTCTGTTTTTGTGTGTATTAGAAAAACCAGAGCCAATTTGCTCGGGAAGAGCAACTTTTCCAGTTTTCTTTTGGTTGTTGACGACTTGGGTCTCTCTGCATAGTCCCTCTTGTATTTGGATGATAGGAGACAAATTTCTCTGAGCTAAAAGCACGTCGGTGCATTAGGATAGAAGGGACAAAGATAACAAAGAGAACCGTTCCAAGCATCTCAAGTTGCATATATGCGTGAACATCTTCTCAACATGTCTGTTTCTCTGGGAATCATTTCACACTCGCATTTTTTTGTATGGTGTCAAGGTGACTGGCTTTGAAGTCAGACAGACTTGACTCTCACTTTTTCTACTCTATGGTCTTGAGATCTTGAGCAATTTGCTTGATCTCTTTGAACCTCAGCCTGCTCATCTGTGAACTGTGTGGACCTGCAGAACAGAGAGGCTGTGCTGTCCTTCCTTCAGATCCTTGCTCACAGGATCTCTTTTCAGAGAAACCTTCCTTTACCACCCATGCAAATACTCATCCCCTGCTGTCCTGCATGGAACATGGCTTCTGGTCCATCATGGTGGCTGAATTTATAAACCTACCTTTGACTTGGCAGAGAGCTAAGAGAAGAGAAGGCTGGGACTCCAGGTCTAGGTTGGTTAATGTCTTGTTTTGCTGGATTAATGAAATTAGAGGACAGTGGCACAATTTGGACATATATATTCTTGAAAATTATTAGAGAAATGCAAATCAAAACCACAATGAGGTACCACTTCACACCAGTCAGAATGTCTGCGATCCAAAAATCTGCAAGCAATAAATGCTGGAGAGGGTGTGGAGAAAAGGGAACCCTCCTACACTGTTGGTGGGAATGCAAACTAGTACAGCCACTATGGAGAACAGTGTGGAGATTCCTTAAAAATTGCAAATAGAACTACCTTATGACCCGAATTGAAAGAGACACATGTACCCCAATGTTCATCGCAGCACTGTTTATAATAGCCAGGACATGGAAACAACCTAGATGTCCATCAGCAGATGAATGGATAGGAAAGCTGTGGTACATATACACAATGCAGTATTACTCAGCCGTTAAAAGAATTCATTTGAATCAGTTCTGATGAGATGGATGAAACTGGAGCCAATTATACAGAGTGAAGTAAGCCAGAAAGAAAAACACCAATACAGTATACTAACACATATATATGGAATTTAGGAAGATGGCAATGACGACCCTGTATGCAAGACAGGGAAAGAGACACAGATGTGTATAACAGACTTTTGGACTCAGAGGGAGAGGAGAGGGTGGGATGATTTGGGAGAATGACATTCTAACATGTATACTATCACGTAAGAATTGAATCGCCAGTCTATGTCTGACGCAGGATGCAGCATGCTTGAGGCTGGTGCATGGGGATGACCCAGAGAGATGTTATGGGGAGGGAGGTGGGAGGGGGTTCATGTTTGGGAATGTATGTAAGAATTAAAGATTTTAAAATTTAAAAATAAAAACTAAAAAAAAAAAAGAGTTTTTCATTTGTAAAGGACTTAGGAGAAAAGCAAATCCATTAAGCCCAATAAGCAAGCAAACAAAAAATCAAGTGAACTGAATAGAAATCAGAAAGTTGAGTCTCATCAACCAATATTCAAATTGAATTACAAAGTATTTTCTGATCCCCTGTTCATTTTTTGCAAGGAAGGAAAGAATTTTACTGACCACTTTATTGATTAATTTTTTTGTCACTGAATTTGTTTTTCATATAGATGTTTCCTGGAAGTCATTTGGCATAGTGGGAAAAGGCATTAAAAGAGCAGTTGAAAATGAATTTCATTCTCCTTTCTGTTAATTAGCCAGATGAAATTAAGAGGGTTTATAAATCATGTCCTCAAAAAAGAAATTTTATTTCATTTTATTTTAAAATCATCATTATTATTTGAGAGAGAGAGAGAGTAAGAGACATGAATGTTTAGTCTGTTTCATCTCTTAGATCTCCAATAATTCTTAACTTCCCTTGTGGCTCAGCTGTAATGTGGGAGACTTGGGTTTGATCCCTGGGTTGGAAAGATTCCCTGGAGAAGGGAAAGGCTAGCAACTCCATTATTCTGGCCTAGAGAGTTCCATGGACTGTAAAGTTCATGGAGTCAAAAAGAGTTGGACATAACTCACTGACTTTCATTTACTCACTCTCTGAAAATTTAGGTCTAGAGAGATGGAAAAAATTTCCAAAGAGGATATAATGTTCCTTGGGCAGTTTGACTTTTTTAATATAAACCTGATGGAGGAGTTCTTTGGAGTTTTTGTGAGGCTGTCATGAAATGTATGTATTGACATTGAATGACATCTTCAAATGAAATGAAAATATCTGTAGAGGCAAATAATTTTTTAGTAAATCATTATTTTTTAAATTTATTACATATTATTTTGTAGGGACATCAAAGTTAGTATTTCTGAGTCTCAAATGTCCTTATCTATAAAATAGGCATAATAATGTTCAACTTTAAGGCTTACAGGTAGGATTAAATTAACGAATGTATTTAATACATCTGCCCAAGGCATCGGGACTATTTTGTTCCATATTATTTTTAAAAGGGATAATGGAAGCTGAAAGAACTTAAATCATGTTACCTAGTTTTTAGGTTTCCCATAGATTTCAGTCTCTTGATTCACTGTAAGAAACAACTATATTATCTTACAACTCATGTGCTGTGTGCTGTCCTTTGTCGCTCTCTTGTCTGACACTTTGTGACCCCGTGGACTGTAGCCTGCCAGGGTCCTCTGTCCATGGGGATTCTCAAGGCAAGAATACTGGAGTGGGTTGCCATGGCCTCCTCCAGGGGATATTCCCAACCCAGGGATCGAACCCTGGTCTCCTGCATTGCAGGCAGATTCTTTACCAGCTGGGTTACTCATAAAAAACACAAATCTATTTATGTGTGTTCAAGCTCTAGAAGCTTACTAGTAACATATGAACAACATAACCTTGTAAGCAGGTTTAGAACTCTTCCTGCATCACTTAATTGCCAAGAGATATTTGCCAGTTATCTTCAGGGAGAGTGGTTTGAATATCCTAATATTTGTATATATAGAGAGCCTTTCCTTTTATTCCTATCTATAGCCTAACTAATGAGCTTCCCAGGTGGCGCACATGGTAAAGAACCTACCTGCCAGTGCAGGAGATGTGATGGATGCAGGTTTGATCCCTGGGTTGGGAAGACCCCCTGGAGGAGGGCATGGCAATCCACTCCAGTGTTCTTGTCTGGGGAGCCCCATGGATAGGGGAGACTGGTGGGCTACAGTCCATAGGGTCACAAAGAGTCAGACACGACAAGCGACTTAACACACACATATGCATAGCCTAACTAATGTTCTCAAGCTTAATGTGCATAAAAATTTCTCTTAGATTGTATATGGGCAATTTAAAGGATTCTCAACCATGGTTTTTACAGCAGATGGTTTTCTGCTGTAAACTTCTATGCATATTTTGGAATTTAATACTCTTCTAAGAGGCAATATCATATCTAAATAGTTATAGCAGATAATTCCAAATATAAAAACTTCAGTTCAATGTGAATAGGTGTTTGCCCTATTTTAAAGATTTCCTGGCACAGATGATGTAACTGTTTCAGTTAGCATCAGTCTTGATTGACATTAGGTCTATTTGACTTTCCATTTGACCAAGTTGTCCTTTTCTGATACAGCTCCTTTCTCAGTCTTGTTCACCGTTTTTTCCCAGTTCTAGTAAAGGCTTGGCCTTATTTTCTGCCTTTATCCAATGCCTTATTGTAAACCCTTCACCACTTCCTAGAGCTTTGTCTTGAGTTTGCAGCTCCCAGTGGTCCACGTGTTGCCCTGTTTACCTATGGTCCGTGTCACCCGCGTCCTGTCCACTTGGCTATAACTCCATCCACTACCAGTTTCTGGAACTCTGCATATTTCTGTCTCTTGTTCCCATGTTCCTGTTGATCCGTTTGTTCTACTGCAAAGTTTCTGGGGTCACACCAACCTCCTGATGGGCATATACACACACTCACTTCTATACCAGATACTCAAGAGAAATGGATACATCCTGGGAAATGTTTTAACTCTCCCAGTAGACTCATCTGTTCAGTAACTTTACTTATGAGTGAAGTAAGGGAACCCTGCTACAGAGCTTTGCAAAAGAGTAAACATCTGACAGCCTCAGTAATTCAGCTCTCTCTGTAACAGTAAAGAGAGTGACTTACAGCAGCCAAATTCTAAAAGAAATATATTTGACTCTGATTCTCCTAAATCCATCTGTTTAAACTGGCTGTAATACAGCTAGCTGCCTGTAGCTTTAAATGGGTTTTAAATTGGTGCACATTAGGACATGCAGCTTTATGGCTCAAAATAGGGATGATACTAATGAAAAAAGAAACAAAAAACAAACACGTGCACAGTCCCATAGCTTCTTCAACACAGTAATCTGGGCTACCAGGGGTGGGATAGTCATAGTCAAAAAGATCTGTGGGAAATCTAACTTCAAGTTAGAACTCAAACAATACCAAATCACTTCCATTTTTCAAAAGTCCCAGAGTATGTAGAGATTGTTACCTTTATGATGACTAACTAAGATACATTGGTTAAAATTCTTTAGTTTCTTTCTGTTTTTATATGTAGGTATTTTCCTTTGCCAAATTTGAAAAGGAAAAAAAAGTAAATGAGTCCTCTGGAATTGCAAGAGAAACATTTGGTCTTAAGTAATCCTCACTTCTTAACCTAATGTGGCAGCTCATAGGGAAACTGTTGGATCAGCAACGCTAATTACTTTAAGTTGCCTCCCATGTGTACATATGCAACGGCCGGGAGCAAATGCACGTTGACAACTCATCCTCTCCGTTCTGTGCTTACCGTGTCTGGTGTTTTAGCTTCGTGACTCTTTGGTAGACTCCGTATGGGTGTCATAGGAGTTATCGCTAGAGCAGAAACTAGTCTTCTCTGAGAATACCCCTAATGGGTGCTGAGACAAACATAAAACTATGGAATTAAAATGTTTTGTGAAATGTGTCTATTTGTGAAAGTGTTAGTTGTTCAGTCATGCCCAACTCTTTGTAACCCCCATGGACTGTAGATCTCTGACTCCTCTGTCCATGGAATTCTCCAGGCAAGAAAACTAGTGCGGGTTGCCATGTCCCCCTCCAGGGGATCTTTCCAATCCAGGGATTGAACCTGGGTCTCCTGCATTATGAAACCTATAGTAACATGAAAATTGTTGAATATTGCTTCTTCAAGGCCTCATGTACAAAGACTGTGAAACCCACAAGCAAAGGACACCACTCTGCATGTCACATCAAAAAACTCTAATAATTTTGTAAGAAAAACAACCAAGGCATGTGCTTATTAATAATTACTCGAATGAGAATTGCACACACATGCTCTTTCTCATTTTGAAAAATGCTGATGCTGTTTGTGTGTATGTAATGTGTACACATAGATACACACGCACACACACATACACACATCACAGGGCACTGTTATCAGATCAGCAGGGCAGATGGCAAGTCAATCAGTGCTTATTGAACTGAAAATAATATCACACATAATTGACATGCTGTAATTATTTTCTTCTAATTGTGATTGGTGGAGTGACTTAAATAAAATTGATGTTGTCACTTGCACAAGAGAAGAAAATCTCCTTAAATTAGAATATCAGCAGTAGTTGAGGGATTTATTTACTATTTATTGCAGAAGGACTGAGACTTTTTGTTAATTACATCCTGTGATGTAAAATTGTGACTTAGAGGACAGGAACCTTTCATTTTCTGATCAAAGGTTAATTCTTTATTGACAATAATAAAGTTAGTAGATCTCCTTTAAGAAAGTGTTGATGAACCCACCAGCTCCAGAAGTATTTAAAATCAGATGGAGAAGCCAGCTCCTATGTCATTGCTCCTGCCAGCTCGTTTATACACTCACTCCTTGCAGAAAGCAAATGTTCTTCAGCAGACGGTCTCAGTCTTTTCTACTAAAATGCTTCTAATAGCAGAGAAATCTCTAGGAGTCAAGAGGGCAGGGATGGTGTGGGGAGGCATGTGTTGTAGCCTCCCACAGAACAAAAATTATTTCAAGTCTTTTGTCTGACTTTAATGCATTCATATCACTTTTACATTCAACTTTATTATATATGTATATATTTTTATATTAAATAAGTGCCCTCATTCCAACTGTCGGGGGAGTTTGTAATGTCCTCAGTTCTGTCTTGATGCAGCAAAAATTTGAAGCAACGGATGGACCAGTGTTACAGCTCCATGTTACAGTTCAGTTTTATTTGGCAAGCAAAGGAAAATACATCCGTGAGGACTGAAGGCGGGCTGACCCAAAAAACTCGAGGAGAAGAGAAGCCCCCTGCTCAATTTTGGCTCCTCTTTTTGTATATTTTTTCTGCTTCCCCTGAGCCTGCCCTGTGTAAGTTGGGCTAGCCAGAAGAGCTGTTTGTTTTACCTGAGGTTCTCTCCCAGTCCTCGGACATTCCTTTGTTCTGTTTTCATGGGCTTTCCCCTCTTTGTCTTTTACCCACCGCCATTCTGGACTCCTTTTTTCTGTTCTAACTACCTAACACACCTAAAGGAAGTTTATTGCTGTGGTGATTTGGTGGTTTCAAATACACTTTGGCAGAGGAATCAACAGCTACCAATTCTAAAACCTTGAAATTTGTTTATTCCACCTTTTCACAATGGCACCCCACTCCAGTACTCTTGCCTGGAAAATCCCATGGATGGAGGAGCCTGGAAGGCTGCAGTCCATGGAGTCGCTAAGAGTCGGACACGACTGAGCGACTTCACTTTCACTTTTCACTTTCATGCATTGGAGAAGGCAATGGCAACCCACTCCAGTGTTCTTGCCTGGAGAATCCCAGGGACGGGGGAGCCTGGTGGGCTGCCGTCTATGGGGTCGTACAGAGTCTAACATGACTGAAGTGACTTAGCAGCAGTGAAAAGTGAGGCGAAAGTCACTCAGTCATGTCTGACTCTTTGCGACACTATGGACTATACAGTCCATGGAACTTTCAAGGCCAGAATCGTGGAGTGGGTAGCCTTTCCCTTCTCCAGGGGATCTTCCCAACCCAGGAATTGAACCCAGGTCTCCATACTGCAGGTGGATTCCTTACCAGCTGAGCCACTAGTGGCTCACTATAAATCAATTTTGTGAATAATTTCTGGTCTATGGGTCCATCTCAGTTTCATTTTGCCTTACAGCTGAGTATCAGGTCGTGACAAAGGAAGAATAGACATGCTCCATTTCTTGTTGAAATTCAAAGGAAACCATACCCCTTGAGAATACTCTGTTTTTGCATCAGCACCTAATGTTCCTCTCCCCTATGTCAGGCAAGAGTCTATCTGTCTGTTTGACTTCCATTTGAGGAGAACTCCCTCCACAGATCACCATGGGACCTGGTGAAGCTGGAGTGCCTCCTGGTTCCACCAGAGGCAGCCTGCACAGCCTGAGTCAGGTAACAGTAGGGCTGGCTGAGGCAGCATGAGACTTCTTAGTCATGACACTGTGCATTTTCTTTCTTCCCCTCCCCCTCCTCCCCTCCCCTCCCCCCCTCCCCCTCCTCCCCTCCCCCTCCTCCCCTCCCTTTCCCTCTCCTCCATCTCCTCTTCCTCTTCCTTCATCACCGTCCTCTTCTCAATAGTTCCAGTGTGACTATAATATTTTCTCTTCCTTTCAGACTGACCTGTCATCAATCTCTTCTTTGGATATACCTCACTCATTCAAGCCTCTCTAAGAACATTTTATTATTCTTGCCTGAAATGCCATTTCCCAAGTTTCCTAATAGCCAAGTTATACACATCTTTTATTTCATAATCTAATCTTTGGTCATGAATAATCATTCTCAAGTCTGAAACTCTGTGACATTGTATAAATCTAAATATTATATTTTTATTTGCTTATTACTTTTGTGTTAAGCAGTGTTTGTTACTTTGCATTTGTAATTAGATGTGTATTATTTATCTTCCCTTTTGAACATCTTAAGGGCAAGGATTCAGGGTGTCCATGTAGTTTGACACAGTACATGCTCAGATAAGTGTTTTTTGAATGAATGAATATCTGGGTGTGAAAGAGAGCATTTCAGTCAATTTCTCGTAGTGGAATTGGGAAGAAAGCAGCAACAAAAAGTGATTAAAAATACACAGTTTATGGTCCACCTAAATGCTGTGCTCTGTCAGATCCCAGGTACTTGGGTGGATCAACTCAACATGGCACATGAACCTTCTATCATCTCTCCCTTTGCTCCCAACAAATTCAAACTTCCACCAAATTAATCTGTTTTGGTGACCTGATTGGACCAAATCATTTTGTGTCTCTGTGGAGTAATTATCTGTGATTCCTTTGCCCACCAGAAGATAAGGACTTTGCCTTTCATCTCTGTGTTCTCAGAATCTAATACAGTGTCTGCTCTTCACAGAGAATCAATAACTATTTGTGGGTGGACACTTGAAGGATTCACACTTCTACTTGCTACATAAATACATATTTGACAACACCTTGGCCCAAGAGGTAAAGAAAGAGAGTCTGGGAGTGTGTGGCTAAATGATTCTGCAATTATAACTCAACTGACTACTGTCATCTTTCTGAGATGGGGAGGAGATGCTCATGACTGGTTTGGTATAATTTGCAATAGATGGTGATGTGGGAGTTGTTACATGGATAACATAGCTTCTTCTCCTTGCTGGGAGGACATAGAGCAGAGGAGAAATTAGTAATCATGTTTTTTATTATCACTAGGACTAAATTATTCAATATTAATTTATGGTTGAATTAACAAGACCTGATAAACATAAAAAAATAGACAACTTTGGCTAAGAACAAAATTGATATCAAAAAAAGATTTCAAGGATCTGCTGTTATATATAGACTTGAGGTTTATCTAAGATGTGAGCAGAGCATGGAGCATCATATATCTCCTCTGAAAATATCTTAAATGCTATGACATTAGCCACTTGCTTATAATTAAAGTATGTTGCCATTTCACCAAGCTTTCATTTACAGAAGAAAGTGCAAATTCCATTCCCCTTGAACTTTAGCTACTTCCAACTTTTTTCTTTGTTCTTTTCTTTAAAGCTTTGCAACAAATGCATCCCCATATGCTTATATTAGTTAATCTAGTATTAAACATATTGGCTGTGCAAAATGTTGGCACCCATTAATAAATGTTTTCATTTTTTCATTCTCTCTCTTTTTTTTAACTTTAGATTCTTCCTTTGACTACATAAGCAACAGCTGTCTAGCTGCCTGCACAAGACTGGATCTAATGCCTCTATAGAAATCTAGGTCAAAACACTTGGAATGCATGAATATCAAACAGAGTTTTCAAAACAGCAAATGAATACATCTTTAACTGGTGACATTTTCCTGTAGCATATGGTTGTAAGCTCAGGGGACTGGATGCTTTTTTGATGAATATGTTCCATCAAAAACTAAGGGATGGCAGTAGGCTTTTGCCACCTTCTGTTTTGCCTTATGAAATGATAATGCAAATGCATAGATAAAGATACAACGATCACAAGGCTTTTACCTTCAGACCTATTCTAAAGATGCATTTTTTCCCTTTTGGATGAGTTGCTTTGTCTTTGGTTGGGTTTGGGTTTATGCATAGCTGTTAAAGGTGACAACCAGTGGGAGCAGTTGTCTTTGCTGGGCAGAATTTGATGGGTAGAAATCTTCAAAAAGTTGAACTCAAAGGCATATTCACCAAAGAGAAGAACTGAGGAGTTTGGTCACATAAGTAACTTATAGTCACAGGAGCAAGATGTTGATCCAAATTCATTGTCAAATGTCAGCATGGAGAGGATGGATAATCATTTACCAATGAGGAATGCAGAGAAAAACCCTGAGAAATTGGAGGTTGGTTTCTGAATCTTGGACCTGTCAGCAATAATGCCAAGTGTGACCTTGAACATGCCCCTTTATCTCTGTGACATCACTGTCCTACTGCGTCAGATAAGTGGATAGCTGTATTATCTTTAAGGTCTTCCCTGGTCCTAAATTTCTAGGTTTGTAAAAGTTTACAAGGCTGTGTTATGGTTAATTGCATCCTGTTGACTGAAATGGCAGAACAGAGAAGATTAAGCTTTTATTTCTTTTTTAATTGACTGAAGATTTGTTTCTCAAAAATTATCCAGAATCTTTGCTTCCCCTCATCTGTAAGGGAGTGAATAAGGCAACTGTGAAGCTGTTCTAGTTGAGCAGGAGAGGGCAGGAAGAATGCCCCCGTAGCTTCTTTTGTGTTCCACCTCTCAAGGCAGTGTCTGAAACCTATGTGTGAAATATCTGAGTCGCCAACAAACCTGGTTTGGAAACCACTAGCTAAGAAAATGAATGTGTATGAGTGTTTTGTTAGTAATGGTGGGGATGGTGGAAACAAGCTTTGGAAAGGCACTTTTTCTTTCTGCATTTAGCAGCTTTGTGTTATAGTACTTTTCACTTGAAGGTTAAACTTAACGCCTGTACTGCTCCTGATTTGAAAGTACAAACCAGGAGCTCCTTTTGTTTAAAAAATAACCAGCAAGACTTGTGGTTTTCACAGGAATTCTATAAATGGCCTTTTTATTCACAGGGTGAATTTGCTATCCTTTGCCTTGATTTTCTATGCCCCCAGCAATATTCTTGAAATCATGTTCAGAAGTATTCTCCTTATTTTAGCATAACTGGAGATAAATTCTTTCTTCTAGCACTCTTCCTGAGCTTCATTCTCAAAAAGGTACTACTGCTACCAAGTACTTGGGTAGTCATTTAGATAGTTTGTGTATACACCCTTTTGTGCCTACATAGATTGTGTGTGTTTCTTTTTAGCAAAATGTACCAATGTACATACATAAAAACATTTTGCTTTTTTAAACTTAAGAATATGTCTTACATAGCACATTCTTAATAAAAACATATAATCTGCATAGTCCTTTATTTACATGTACATATTTTTTAAACCAATTTGTCTTAAAGAACTCTTAGTTGATTTTACTTATTTTTTTTCCATTTATAAAGTAACAATGAACGTCCACGTGTGTGTATTTACAAATACATGAAAAAAAATCAAAGGCTAATCTAGAAATAATATTGCTGGATCAAAGGGTATGTATACACTTAATTTAGGTAGACAGTGTCAAATAATATTTAGGTATATTTATTCTTTATAAATAACTTAAAAAATGGTAACTGTAGTTTAACATCTTTTTAGTATGTTTAAAAATTATTTATATGTAAAAGCTCTGTTCATATCTTTGTCCTTAAATTGAGCTAGGACAACTTAGTAGCCATCTGGAAAAAAAATAAAACTGTATTCCTACTTTATTTCCAACACCAAAATAAACTCCAGATGGACCAGAGATTTTAAGCTAAAAATAAATGCATTAAAGTACTATTAGAAAACATGAGAAGATATTTTTTGTAAGTAATCCAGAACTAAAGAAGGTCTTTCCAAGCATAACATAAAACCAATAAGGAATGTTTCTAAAGATTCGTAAATTAATGTCAATATATTTTGAAAAAAAAAGAGATGAATGACAAAGTTAGATGAATGATGACACATTCGATAGGAGCTGATCACTTTACGTGATCTGTAGCTTTCAATATAATATCAGCATGCAAGAATTGAAAGAGGCTGTTGCTCTCACCTCAACACACACAACAAACTGGATAGGCTATAAAATCATAGTTTGTTTAGAAACCGTCAGAGGTCCGGGAACACAAAGAAACCTAAACGAAATTAATTCTCAAAAGCAAAGATCCCTTCATAGATTAGGATAGATTCATAGCCACTGTCATCCCTGAGGCAGCTTTAAGAGCGAGCAGGTCAAGGTGAGGATAAACCAGGCTAACTTTTAATGGGCTTTTAATGACTCTGTGTGGGCTGGCGGGACAGAATAGAATTCCAGTGTCTCAACCTCCCAGAAAGCCCGCCTCTATCCTCCAGCTGATGCTGAAGCTGAAACTCCAATACTTTGGCCACCTGATGCGAAGAACTGACTCATTTGAAAAGACCCTGCTGCTGGGAAAGATTGAAGGCAGGAGGAGAAGGGGGCGACAGAGGATAAGATGTTTGGATGGCATCACTGACTCTGGGGACATGAGTTTGAGTAAACTCTGGGAGCTGGTGATGGACACGGAGGCCTGGTGTGCTGCCATCCATGGGGTCGCAAACGGTCGGATACGACTGAACGACTGAGCTGAACTCATCCTCGAACTCTTCTCTCATGTCTTCATCAGCTACGCGGGTAGTTCACAGAAGGCTGGTGACATCTGAGGATACATGAGAGTGATCTCTGCTGATCGGAAGAAAGGCGAGACACAGCCCTTCATGGAGAGCACGGTAGCTAGTGCACAGGAATGCACAGAGAGCTCAATGAAGAAGATGCTGTGGGATTTTCTTGTTTCAACTTTTATATAGGGAGAATATCATTCTGTTGCTAGTCTTTTGTCATTTTCATTTAAATTGCAGCATAAGTCATTCATAATATTAACTGTGGCTGTGCTTCATTATATTTTCTTTCATTTGACTTAGTCTCACGACAACTCCTTTATGCGCTTCAGTGTTTTTATCCGTTTTCTTGCGGATGAATCCTCGGGTTGTTTCCAGATGACTAACGTGATGAAGTAAGAACTTCTATACATGTCTTATGGTACATATGTGCAAAAGTTTCTGTTCTGTTACCTAAGTGTGAAAATTCTGGATGTTTAGATATTCAACTTTACAAGATAATGCCAAATTATTTCCCAAATGGATTGTAGCAGTTTATGCTTCTGGGAGCAACCTACAAGATTACACTGAATCACATCCTCTCCAACTCTTGGGTATTATTAAGCATTCTTAATTTTTACAGTACAAATAATAGTGAAGAGGCACCTCATTTTGTTCTTGATTACACTTACATGATTAATGTTTCTGATGTTAACCTGTTGAACATTTGATCACACGTTGATTGGGTCTCTACATTTCTTCTTTGGTGAATGTCTCTCTCTCTTTTTTTTTTGTACTAATTTTTGTACTGGGCTTGCCTTGTTAATGACTTTTAAGATTCTTTATATTTACTAATTTCATATATATATATGAACTCATGGAGGTAGTGAAGGACAGGAAAGCCTGGCATGCTGCAGTCCATGGAGTTGCAAAAAGTCAGACATGACTTGACGACTGAATAATAACAACTAAATACACACAAACACACACACATACACATACACACAGCAACCATCTTCTTCCAGCATGTTTGTGTTTTTTTAAATGATTTCTTTTCTCAATGATCCAATGTGTATTTGTTATACATCAAAGTTCCAGATATGTGTTGAACCTCCGGTCATTTTGTCTGTCTTTGGAGCAATACCATATTGTCTAGTGCCTCAATTACTACAGTTCTATAATATGTTATGTAGCTATTATATTGCTCTAAGGGGCTTCCCAGGTGGCACTAGTGGGAAAGAACCCACCTGCCAGTGCAAGAGTCATAAGAGATGCAGGTTCGATCCCTGGGTCAGGAAGATCCCTGTTTTTTTTAATAATGCAGTTTAGAAACTGGCAGAGAAAACTCCTCTATCCTTGCTCCTTCCTCAGATGTATATTGCTGGTGGACAACCACCTTTGTCCAAACAATTGTTTGTTTTCTCTATAAACTGATGAAGAAACTTGTCGAATTCCCTGAAGAAGTTTATTGAAAATTTGGCTGAATATGCATTAAATATATAGATCAATTTAACGAGGCTTGATATCTTAAGGAAATTCTTCCTTTTCATGAATATGTGTAACTTCTCAATTTATTTACAGCTTCTTTATTTAACTGTGTTGAAGTTTTGAAATCTGCATATTGTCTTTCCCATATCTTTGTTAGATTTATGATGATATTTTATAATTTTGGTTTCTGTTATAAATGGTATATTTATAAAAAGAAGATTTTCTCTTTGATTTTGAATATTGACCCTGAATATTTTGAATATTGACTCTGAATATTAGACCCCGGCTTCCCTGGTGGCTCAGACCAGCAATGGAGACTGGGTTTAATCCCTGGGTCGGGAAGTTCCCCTGGAGGGTGGAATGGCTACCTACTCCAGTATTCCTGATGGGAGAATTCCACAGACAGAGGAGCCTGGTGGGCTACAGTCCATGGGGTCACAAAGAGTTGGACATGATTGGACACTAACACTTTCACTTTCATATAGACCTTATCAACTGTGAATTGATTTTATTTGCTCATTTCTAATCGTAATGCCATTTTTACTTTCCTTTCTTATTTAATTGACTAATATCTGAAAATAATGACTAGATGTAGTGATATTGAGCACTATTTTTTTCCCCCTATTTTGGAGAGGAAGCTGTCAACATTTCTCTATTTAGGATGATGTCATTTAACTCAGGTTTAGGTGTGACCCTTCTATTTCAGGTAGAAATTTTTGTGTATATATTACCATCTTTTCCAGTAATTTTGTCTCTGTTTTATATGGCTTATCATATTGCACTGGCAAAAGTAGCTGTTACTAATACTAGTGATACAGGGAATTACTACATGTTTTAACTGTAATGATGGCTCTTGGTTGGGATAGAGACATACATTTTCTTTCTTTTTGAGAGGGAGGATTTCCTAATAAGCAAATAGAAACTGAAAAATAAATTAATTTTTTATTTGATTCTCTACTTCCAAAATTTTGTGTAATATATGTTAGTTTTCTTCCTTTTTGAAAGTTTCGAAGAATTAACTCAGAATACTTTGTAGCCTGACACCCATTTTCTGCTGTTATTTTTTAATAATTAAAAAAATCTTTTATGTTTAGCATCGTTTCTGTCAATTTGCATCCTATTTTCATAATAATCTTTTTCACCAGTATTTTCAAGTATTCTGACATAAACTCATACATATATTATACCTCAAGATCTTCTTAGTATCTTTTAAATTATTTTTGTATTTGTTGGAATTTTCTGCTCTTTTTTGAAGAGCAGAAATACTTATATTTGCCAATAAGTATTATTTTTCCCCTCCAAGAAAAAACTATAGCTTTTTGCTTTTATAATCAGCTTATCTTTTAAAAAATTATTTTTTTCTTTATCTTAATCTTTGGTTCATTTTTGTTTTTATTTTCAAATGTATTTACATTAATGCAAATGCTCTATCTTCATTCTCTTTTATTAATAAAAATGTTTTTATAAACATTTATACCTTTTGATCGTATCTGAAACCAGTGGCTCTTAGCTGGGGGCAATCTTGCCTGACAACGGATATTTGGCAATGTCTGAAGGCATTTTGGTATGTTACGACTTGCAGTGGAGGAGGACGTTACTGGCCTCCAGCTGGCAGAGGGCAAGTATGCTGCTAAACAGCGTACCACACACACAACTGTTCCCGACAACAAAGAATCAGCCAGCCCAAAGTGTCAACTGTGCTGAGGCTGAGAAACCCTCCTCTAGGCTGTTGATGTATATTCAGTCATTTTGATCCATATTATAAAAGCCATAATAACAAACACGGGCTCCCTCCTTGATTTTCTCCCTGTGATGATTTGCTAGTGACCAGAATCAAACAGCACTCTATATTTTTCAAAAAATTATTGAGCACTGATGGATAAGAATGCATGCTACAGATTCCTACCATTTCTGCCTGCCAGTCAGTATTATACTCCTTTCCCTAGAAAAGTCACATGTTTATATTAACCATCTGATCATTGTGGAAATTTGAGTTTGCACTGCTGAATTGTATACCAACTGGTCATCAACTTCTTTCTTTCTTTCTTTTTTTAAATTTTCACACGTTTCCATTGACAATAGTAGCTCACTGAAGTAGGGCAGCTATGTTTCTCAAAAATTGCCAGTCCCAAGGAGGTCTGATAACATCAGAACCTTTTGACATGGCATGAGTGATTCTTTTTTTTAACAACTTTTTTTTTTTAATAAAGATTTTTTTTTTATGTGGACCCTTTTAAAAGTCTTTTTGAATCTGTGATAACATTGTTTATGTTTTGGTATTTTAGCCACAAGGCTTGTGGGATCTTGACTTCCTGTGTGCTGTGCTTTGTCGTTCAGTTGTGTCCAACTCTTTGTGAGCCCATGGACTGTGGCCCGCCAGGCTCCTCTGCCCATGCGGATTCTCCAGGCAAGAATACTAGAGTGGGTTGCCATGCCTCTGACCAGAGATCAAACCCACACTACCTGCATTAGAAGACACAGTCTTAACCACTAGACCACCAGGCAAGTCCCCACATGGGTAATTTCTTAGAATACTTACCTCTGTAAGGTGGCCTGGTGTCCATTCTCCCACAAACTCCAATCAAAAATCACTGATGTATAAAAGATTAAATAAGTAACGAACACTCCTTATTTCACACTCCTAGTAGGTAGTGTCAGAATTATGTTGCATCAAAAAATAAAACACTTGCTCTAACATAGAGCTGTATGCGTGAATCCACACTGTGAGAGGCAGTCCTGCATGGCAGTTAAGATCTGGGACCCTGTTGAGAGGCTGCCCAACTTCCATTCCAGCTCTGCTACCTCCCAGCCTGGACAAATAGCTGCCCCTTTTTTCATAGGCTTCAGGTCAGTTCAGTCACTCAGTTGTGTCCGACTTTTTGTGACCCCATGAACTGCAGCACGTCAGGCCTCCCTGTCCATCACCAGCTCCCAGAGTTCACTCAGACTCACGTCCATTGAGTCGGTGATGCCATCCAGCCATCTCATCCTCTGTCATCCCCTTCTCCTCCTGCCCCCAATCCCTCCCAGCATCAGAGTCTTTTCCAATGAGCCAACTCTTCGCATGAGGTGTCCAAAGTACTGGAGCTTCAGCTTTAGCATCATTCCTTCCAAAGAAATCCCAGGGCTGATCTCCTTCAGAATGGACTGGTTGGATCTCCTTGCAGTCCAAGGGACTCTCAAGAGTCTTCTCCAACACCACAGTTCAAAAGCATCAATTCTTTGGCACTCAGCCTTCTTCACAGTCCAATTCTCACATCCATACATGACCACTGGAGAAAACCATAACCTTGACTAGATGGACCTTTGTTGGCAAAGTAATGTCCCTGCTTTTGAATATACTATCTAGGTTGATCATAACTTCTCTTCCAAGAAGTAAGCGTCTTTTAATTTCATGGCTTCAATCACCATCTGTAGTGATTTTCGAGCCCCCCAAAATAAAGTCTGACACTGTTTCCACTGTTTCCCATCTATTTCCCATGAAGTGATGGGACCAGATGCCATGATCTTCGTTTTCTGAATGTTGAGCTTTCAGCCAACTTTTTCACTCTCCTCTTTCACTTTCATCAAGAGGCTTTTTAGCTCCTCTTCACTTTCTGCCATAAGGGTGGTGTCATCTGCATATCTGAGGTTACTGATATTTCTCCTGGCAATCTTGATTCCAGCTTCTGCTTCTTCCAGCCTTAGTGTCTATTAAATAGAAATGATAAAAGTAACATCCTTCTAGGATCCATGTGAAACTTAAATGAATTAGTATGTTTAAAGCATTTGCAACACTTACTGGAACACACAAAATCCTCCTAGGACTATTTTATAATAGCACTTCATGGTTCCCTCTATCACAATAATAGAACCTGTACAAAGTATAACCTAAAGATGATACTTGTAGTTTCTCAGTAAATTATCTTCTCTTAATGGTTAAGTGAGTCACAATGGAAATAACATATTAAATATAAAGTACCACATTGATTTGACAATTATTTATGTATTTGGAGTAGAAACAAATCTAATAATCATTTAATAGGTTTTATTATGCTACTCAAGTTTCAGTTGCCACCTCTCTGATAATATTAACTTTTGTCTCATGTATAACATGCTCTCTTTGGTCAGGCAGCTCTCCAAAACGGATGAACACACTTCAGAAAAAGTAAAATAAACAGGAGATGGGCAATCACATCTAGTCTGGGGTAGCTGTGCTGATTTATGTTCTGTGCTTATTTTTAATTTTATTTTATAAGTCAACATTGAGACAGAAAAGTTGAGATATTAATTACCCGTTTACTGTCAATGTAGTGGAAAATGTAATTTACAGCCTACTTGCCAAGAAAAAAATCTACGTGCTTAATTTAAGAACACAAATTATTCAAATAACATTTTGAATTTGATTGTTCATTTAATTGAAATGTTGCTCTTTCAGTCAGAGCTGCCTTTGAGGGTCCAATTTCAGCAATAGTTAACTAAGAGCTCTCTGTATAAAGGACAGAAGCAGGGATTCATGGATTAAAAATGCATGGGAAATAACTGCATTGGAGAATTACATCTGAAAGACATAATCAAATTCACTACTGATATATACATATATATTTTTCTCAACCTGGTGGTTGCTTTGTCGGAGAAAGGATTCAGGAGGATGATTTGGACTCATAGAGTAACGAAAAATAAGAGTTCAACACAGAGCTAAAAAGCAAAGCCTATCCAAGGAAGGATCTATGGGCTCTGTCTATGGAAATTGCCCTCAGACTAAAATTTAAAATATAAAGGCTAGGAGGCTTTGCCTTAGAAAATTCCTCTCTTCATCCTGCTGCAGTGTTGTCTCATGGCTGGCTATCCAAGCTAGGGTCTTGACTCTGTGAAAAGAGAACAGTAGGTATACCTTGGCAGACACTAAGAGTATAATAATTTTTCAGACAGTTGGCAGAATTTATTATTTTGATCATTACACGTGTGTGCGCTCAGTCGTGTTTGACTCTTTGTGACCCCATGGACTGTAACCCGCCAGGCTCCTCTGTCCTTGGGATTTTCTAGAGAATAATCCTGGGGTGGGTTGCCATTTCCTATTTCAAGGGACTCCCAGGGGTCGAACCCGCTTCTCCTGTGTCTCTTGCATTGGCAGGCAGATTCTTTACCACTGAGCCACCTGGGAAGTCCATTTTTTATCATTATTAAGTTATAATTTCCATACAACAAAATGTGCAGTTTTTAGGTGCACATTTGATGGTGTTCGGTAATTGTATACTGTGATGTGAACACCATCACAGTCAAGATGTAGAAAGGTTTCGTATTCCTAGCGTTCCGTTGTGTTTTGCAGGCTGTTGTCTCCCCTGATCTGTGGGAATAGGAAACCTCTGATCTGCTTTCTGCCTTTCCTACAATTTCATATCTTGGAATCATACAATATTTTGTAACTTGAGTTTGATTTCTTTGAATTTCCATAATGTTTTTGAGATTCATTCGTATATCTAACCTCTTTGAACAAACACATGGGAGTATCCCTGTGAAATTATGCTACCGCTTTCTTTGGGTGAATACTTTTGAGTCAGACCAGTGGGTCGTATAATAAATATAAGTATGAAAGTTTAACCTTATAACAGATTTCAATATTGTTTTCCAACGTGGCTATACTATTTTGCAATCCCACCAGCAAGATATGAGGGTTCCAATTTCTCTCATATCTTTTAATTTGAATTTTAACCATAGGAGTGTATAATGGTGTTTCATTGTAGTTTCTAGGTTATTTATTTTTTTTCTAATGTATTAAGATTTAACTGACATACATCAATGTATAGGTTTAAGGTGTACAGCGTAATGGTTTGACTTGCATGCTGCTGCTGCTGCTAAGTCGCTTCAGTCGTGTCCAACTCTGTGCGACCCCATAAACGGCAGCCCACCAGGATCCCCCATCCCTGGGATTCTCTAGGCAAGAACACTGGAGTGGGTTGCCATTTCCTTCTCCAATGACTTGCATATATTATGGGAAATTATTACCAGAATAAGTTAAGCTGGCATTCATTGATTCACATAGTTACAAAGAAATGAAAACACGTTTTTTTTTTTTTCCTCATGATGAGAACTCTTAGGATTTACTCTCTTAACAATTTTCCTGTCTTGTTGCAAGAAAACATACAACAATGTTAAAATAATCATCATATTGTACATTGGATCTCTGATACTTATTTATCTTACAACTAGCTTTTGACCACCTTTATTTAATTCCACGTTCCCCACCCTCCACTTCTGGTAAGCACAAATCTGATCTCTGATCTCTCTCTTTTTAATGTTTTTTTGTTTGCTTGTTTTCGTTTGTTCCAAATTTCACATTAAGTGAAATATACAGCGTTTATCTCTGACATTTCACTTAGTACCATATCTTAAGGGCCATTTTTATGTTGTCACAAATGGCAGGACTTTCTCATTTTTTATGACTGAGTAATATCCCATTCGGAGAAGGCAATGGCACCCCACTCCAGTACTCTTGCCTGGAAAATCCATGGACGGAGAAGCCTGGTAGGCTGCAGTCCATGGGGTCACTAAGAGTCAGACATGACTGAGCGACTTCACTTTCACTTTTCTCTTTCATGCATTGGAGAAGGAAATGGCAATCCACTTCAGTCTTCTTGCCTGGAGAATCCCAGGGACAACAGAGCCTGGTGGACTGCTGTCTATGGGGTTGCACAGAGTCAGACACGACTGAAGCGACTTAGCAGCAATATCCCACTAGGCTTCCCTGGTGGCTGATCTGGCAAAGAATCCACCTGCAATGCGAGAGACCTGGGTTTAATCCCTGAATTGGGAAGGTCCCCTGGAGGATGGAGCAGCTACCTACTCCAGTATTCTCGCCTGGAGAAGTCCATAGACTATATAGATAATATTCCATTGAATGTATGTTTATGCTTCACCTTGATGAGTAGCAACACTGTCTTTTTATGTTTCTTGTCATTCATTTATCTTCTGTTGTGAACTGTTTGCGCTAATCATTTGATCAATTTTGATTGGTTGGCTGTTTTTTAAATTCAGCTTTAAAAGCTTTAAAAATCTTATTCATTTATTTATTTTTCACAAATTCTTAACATTGTAAGTCTTTGACAGATAAGTGCTTTGCAAACATTTTCACCATTCTGTGGTTTCCCTTTTAGGTTTTCTTGACTGCATTTTTTTTTCAACAAGCAAATGGTTTTCATCATGCAGTTATCATTATCATCATTATTAATTTTACCTTTTTGTTTCCTATTTATGAAATATAACTCTAGCCCAATATTACAAAGATTTTTGCCCTGCTATTTATTTGCTATTTATTCCTTCCATATATTTTATGTTATATATTCAACAGTTTTATAATGTTTGATTCATTCTGTTCACTATATGAAGAAAGAGTTGACATTTATTTTTTTTATGCAGATTATTCATTTGTTCCAGCACTGTTTCTTGAAAAGACTTTTTTCCCCTATTGCCATCTTTGTCAAAAATCACTTGTTTTCATTTAACCCTTGCTATTGAATCAGTTTATTTCTCTACTACCTTAGGTCTATTAAAATTTCCTTTTGCAGTGTTATGCAATTTTCAATGTACATGAGTTGCATATCTTTTGTTATTTTTTTCAATACCATTGTAAGTGGAGATATTTTAAAATTTCATTTTCAAATTTTTTATTTCTGGTATTCAGACATATAATTTATTTTTAGTTTTTATTTTTATATAGATTTCTGTATCCTACAGCCTTACTAAGTTTGCTGCTGCTGCAGCTGCTAAGTTGCTTCAGTCATGTCTGACTCTGTGTGACCCCATAGATGAAAGCCCACCAGGCTCCCCCGTCCCTGGGATTCTCCAGGCAAGAACACTGGAGTGGATTGCCATTTCCTTCTCCAATGCATGAAAGTGAAAAGTGAAAGTGAAGTTGCTCAGTCACGTCCGACTCTTAGCGACCCCATGGACTGTAGCCTACCAGGCCCCACCGTCCATGGCGTTTCCCAGGCAAGAGTACTGGAGTGGGGTGCCATTGCCTTACTCATCTCTAAAATATTTTTTCTAGATTTCTTAGGATTTTATCTTCAAACTATTATGCCCTCTGAAAATAAAGTCAGTTTTATTTCTCCCTTTCCAAACTGTGTGCGTTTCTTTTCCCTACCTTATTGCATGGGTCCATTCACTGTTGAGGAATGTGTGTTTCTTACACATTTTCATTTAAGTGTATGTTTCTTTTATACCTTTTAACTCAGATTAAGGAAATTGCCTTCTATTTTTAGTTTGCTTGTTCCCCCCACCCCCGCAATGAATAGATGTCAAATTATGTCAAATGATTTTTTTTTTTGGTCATCTATTTCAATAATCATATGGCTTTCTCCTTTCTTCTGCATAGTTATGCTGATTGATTTTTCACATGTTGAAACAATACTGAATTCCTGGGATACAGCCCTTTTGGTTATTATGAATTACCCTCTATGTCTTGATGGGTTTAATTTTCTAGTACATTGTTAAGAATTTTTGTGTCTATATTCAAAACTGATACCATTGTTTCATTTTATTATCAGAGTTCTACTGTCCTCATAAAATGGCATAGTAAATATTTTCTCCTCTATTTTCTGAAAAAGTTTTTTGTAGCATTAATATTATTTCTTCTTTAAGCGTTTAGTGGAATTCACTAAGGAGGACATCTGGATCTGAAGGTTTCTTCATGGGTGTGTAGTAGAGGATTTGCCTTATCCAAAGTTCTGGCCTTTGATCTTGTCTCCTGGGAAGTGATCTTTAAACTTTGGAATGTCCTGGTTGATAAGAATGCCATTGTTTACCTGGGAGTCTTAGGTCACACCAGACATTCTAACAATGAAATTTATGGTGAGGCTATGTGTTACATGGTAACAGCTCCAGCTCTGTAAGAGCTATGGTAAAGGTCAGCCACATGACCACTTGTGTGGTCAACCATATCTATCTGAGTGACTGAGCTCAATAAAATTGGATTCGCAAGGCTCAGGTGACCTTCCCTGGATGGCAATACTCCACGTATATCAATGTATGTTGCTGCTGGAAAAAACTAGCACTGCCTCTGACTGGCAGAGGAAAATCTGAAGCCTTGCTTTTGGCAATTTTCTGTATTCTGTCCCGTTGGTCTCTCCCTTTGGATGACTTCATCTATATCCTTTCAATACAGTGTGTCATAATCTTAAATATAACAGCTTCAGTGAGCTCTGTGAGTCTTTCTAGCAATAATCAAATTTGAGGATGGAGTTGATGACACCAAAATTTCATAGTGAGGGTGGTTTGGTGTCACTCCCTCCCCAAATTCTACAGTGGGAAAAACCCATTATTTATAATTTATAATTTAATTCAGTTGGTAGCTTTTGTTTTAAACAAAACTTTAATTTTCTCTGGTGAATTTGTCTATTTAATCTGGATTGTCACATTTATTGACATAATGTTATTCATAGTGTTTCCTTATCCCTATAACATCGGCATGATCTGTAGTGATGTCCCTTATTTCATTCCTAATTTGATAATTCTATTTTTCCACCTTGGATCAGTTTTTTTAATATTTAAAAAGAAAATATTTTCAAAAACAAACTTTTGGTTTTCTATAACTTTTCCATTATTTCTTCTCTTTCTATTTCATTGATTTCTGTTCTTATATATATATATATTTTTTACTCTCATTCTATGGAGTAATTTGTTGTTGTTGTTGTTGTTTTTTTACTAGTTTCTTAAGATGGAAATTCAGCAGATTGGATTTAGATATTGCTTCTTTTTCTAATACAAACAATTAAAGCTATAAAATTTTCTCAAGTACTGCATTAACTTTATCCCTGAAATTTTGATACACTGTGTTGGGCTGTGCCCCATAAGCCAAAAAACCCTGTTCTTGCTTAGCTTCAAGACTAAAGAAAGAGCTCAGAATCAGCATCATCAGTGGTTTACTGAATGGGGATCATATATGCTTAACGCAAAATCCTGGAGCAACATCCCACCATGCGTGGCAGAGGGCAGGCAGGGCATTGAAGCAGCCTGTTTCTGGGGAGAAGAGAAGATTGCCAGTTATGGGGGGAACTGAGTTCAAATTAGCTCATTGGTTACCAGGGAAATTGGCAGAAATGCATTCCACTCACTGCTCCTTTGATAAGAGCAGCCACTAGCGGGGGCCTGAGGCAAGTATGTCAGTTTTCATTCCAATTCGAAAGGAAGGCAATGCAAAAGAATGCTCAAACTACCACACAATTGCACTCATCTCACACGCTAGTAAAGTAATGCTTAAAATTCTCCAAGCCAGGCTTCAGCAATACGTGAACTGTGAACTCCCTGATGTTCAAGCTGGTTTTAGAAAAGGCAGAGGAACCAGAGATCAAATTGCCAACATCCATTGGATCATGGAAAAAGCAAGAGTTCCACAAAAACATCTATTTCTGCTTTATTGACTATGCCAAAGCCTTTGACTGTGTGGATCACAATAAACTGTGGAAAATTCTGAAAGAGATGGGAATACCAGACCACCTGACCTGCCTCTTGAGAAATCTGTATGCAGGTCAGGAAGCAACAGTTAGAAGGGGACATGGAACAACAAACTGGTTCCAAATAGGAAAAGGAGTATGTCAAGGCTGTATATTGTCACTCTGCTTATTTAACTTCTATGTAGAGTACATCATGAGAAACACTGGACTGGAAGAAACACAAGCTGGAATCGAGATTGCTGGGAGAAATATCAATAACCTGAGATATGCAGATGAAAAAAGCCTCTTGATGAAAGTGAAAGTGGAGAGTGAAAAAGTTGGCTTAAAGCTCAACATTCAGAAAACGAAGATCATGGCATCTGGTCCCATCACTTCATGGGAAATAGATGGGGAAACAGTGGAAATAGTGTCAGACTTTATTTTCTTGGGCTCCAAAATCACTGCAGATGGTGACTGCAGCCATGAAATTAAAAGACGCTTACTCCTTGGAAGAAAAGTTATGACCAACCTAGATAGTATATTCAAAAGCAGAGACATTACTTTGCCAACTAAGGTCAGTCTAGTCAAGGCTATGGTTTTTCCTGTGGTCATGTATGGATGTGAGAGTTGGACTGTGAAGAAGGCTGAGTGCCGAAGAATTGATGCTTTTGAACTGTGATGTTGGAGAAGACTCTTGAGAGTCCCTTGAACTGCAAGGAGATCCAACCAGTCCATTCTGAAGGAGATCAGCCTTGGTATTTCTTTGGAAGGAATGATGCTAAAGCTGAAACTCCAGTAGTCTGGCCACCTCATGCGAAGAGTTGACTCATTGGAAAAGACTCTGATCCTGGGAGAGATTGGGGGCAGGAGGAGAAGGGGACGACAGAGGATGAGATGGCTGGATGGCATCACTGACTCGATGGATGTGAGTCTAGGTGAACTCCAGGAGATGGTGATGGACAGGGAGACCTGGCGTGCTGCGATTCATGGGGTCGCAAAGAGTCGGACATGACTGAGTGACTGAACTGAAATGAACTGAACTGAAGGAGAGATAGGTGAAGCGGGTACTGGTCAAGTGTGGGAAGTATAGAAAGGAAGAGATCGTCTCGAGTGGCCTGACCATATACACTGGATAGCCGTTCAAAATACTTTCTAACTTCTCTTGTAATTCTTCTGTAGATTATAGACAAACTTATAATTTCTTATCTTTTTTATGTTGTTCAAATTGTGCTTTTTAATTTTTATATATTTGGTGTTTCTCTTGCTTTCTTATTATTGTTATTATTAATTTCTAGTATAAAACCAGTTGGTCAAAAATGTATTCTGAATTATTTCATTGTTTTACTATATATGAAGATTTGTTTTACAGTATAACATATGGCCTTTCTTAGTAAACATAGTGTGTGCCCCTGTAAAGATACAAGGTTTGTAGATTTTTGGTGTTTTATAAATATTACTCAAGTAAAAGTAGTTGATAACATTTTTCATATCTTTGTTGAACTTGTATCCTTGTTTTGTCAATTGCTAAGGGAATGATATTAATATCTTCAACTATTATTGTAGAATTGTTTATTTCTATTTTTAAGTTCGATTAGCTTTTTAATTTATTTTATTTGATACACATTATGTATATAATTGTTAGGGCCTCTTAACTGATCTATTCTTCATTAGTATATATCCCTCTTATTTCTGCTATATGCTTTATATCCTAAAATCTATTTTATCTGAAGTTAATATAGCAACTTCTTTCTTCTTATATATACTGTTTTCTTTTTTTATCTATGCATTTACTTTCAGTCCATCTGCATCTTTATACCTGAAGTGCGTCTCTCGTAGGCAGCTTATATTTTGATCTTGGTTTTTCTTTTTAACCTTTTATTTTTCTCTGAAATCATTTTGTATTCTTTTCTTTTTTAAATTTTTTATTTGCTGTGAGCATGTATAATTTTACTTAACTGTGGAAAGTTTCATACATTTTAACATTTCTGCTTGGTAGTTCCCACACCTGGGTCATTTCCAGGCTAGTTTCAGTTAATTTTCTTTTCTCTTAAACACAGTTTCTATTTTCATGGTTCTTAATATGCCAGACAATTTTATACTGTGTTCTGAGAGTTATGAATGTTAAGATGTGGAGATTCTCAGTTCATAATTTTCTCTGATGAATGTTGTATCCATTGTTTTAGCAGGGAATTGTCTTGGTTGGGTTTCAACTACTAAAGTCTTGGGAATTAGAGCTGGTCTCTACTCAGATCTTTTGGCTTTACCTGTATTACTTTCAGTCTGTTCCATGAATACATTATTTAAGGTCAGTCAGAAATGTGCGTAGATAGAATTTGGGGATTCCATTTCTGGTTCTTTCCGTTCCATTATTTCCCCAGTCTTTATATTAGTCATGGGTTCTTTGGCTTCCAGTTTCTGGTTAGCCAAGCAGCAGCCCTTTTGCTTCATCTTCCCGAAGGTTGAGAAAAAGTGAAACTTGTTGTATTCACTCCCCCTCTTACTGCCTCCTACATTCTTCACTGGGCTCTGTCTGCGGTTTTCTTTTGTTTTAATCGTATATGAGAGTTTTATACTTATTTTTTGCATTCGCATCTGTCTGGTGGTCCCTTTCTCTGCTATTACTGGAAGTAGAATACAACAGGAGTGATTTTCATTTAGCAATTTCCTCATACTCATCCAAAGTTTCGGAATATGTGAGTCACTAATGGAATCTTTCCTGCACATGAAGTATTTTTTAATCTTTGCCTTCAGAGTTAATTTTTTCCTCCTCTGGTCTCCTGTGACACTTCATTCATGTGTCTATTATAAAAATTAGAGCATAATATTTTCTCCCTGAGACTATAAGCAACGATTGTTTACTTTTTACTTCTGTTTCTCCAGAATCTGAGACAGTCCTAGCATGAAACAGTTTTCTGATGAATTATTTTTTTTAATTAAAGAAGAATGAATCTCCATACAAATAACTTGCATATTAATGTGACTAGTTCAGAAGTAGTCATTTTCAGGTTTTCTTAAAATTTTCCATGTTTTATATAGTGCAAAAATATATCTATATAATAAGCATAGTGATGACATGTTTGCTCCTGCTGGGGAACAACAACAACAAAAAGATATAAAACACTGGCTGAATGTTGTACAGCTCATTTCTGCCTCTATGTAAAACTGTAATGTTGGTGCCACTCACGTTACCTTGGCTCCTTGTTTGGTTTAATTATTATTAGTTGCTCAGTCATATCTGGCTCTTTGCAACCCCATGGACTATAGCCCACCAGGCTCCTCTGTCCATGGAATTCTCCAGGCAAGAATACTGGAGAGGGTAGCCATTCCCTGCGCTAGGAGGTCTTCCCAACCCAGGGATCAAACCCAGATGTCCTGCATTGCAGGCAGATTCTCTCCTGTCCAGCAGGGAAGCCTAGTTATCTGCATCCACCCCTTCTCTGTCAGTTGCCAAATCAGTCTACTGGGACCTGGTTTATTGTGAGAAAGATGTGAACTCTTAAAAATCTTCACTTAATTTATGGTAAATGCTGTTTAAGAGCTTATATCTATGGGAAGTGTACTTGTTTGCATATCTTCATGATTTTGGAAAATAAGCATCTTTTGTACACATGAAGAAAAGAGGCAGGGCTACATTTGGTTTCATGAATATAGAAAATGAACCTTAATATATATTAAAAAATCCTTTCTTAAATTTAGGATCCTATTCTAAACAATTGGATAATATTTCTGTTTCCTCCCTCCACTAAAATGGTCAATTTATTTATTTATTTATTTTTTCTAAAAGCTTGATTGTAGCTTCCTATGGAACTGAACATAAAGGTCTATTTATAAATTAAATGTATACCCATACATACACACACATGCAATAGATTAAAGAAGCTAACAAGTTATCTAAATCAGCTTAATTAAATTAAATGTCATTTTTTTATGTCTATGGTTATATACTTTACTTTTTTACTATTTAAAATTTAAAATTTTACCTGTTATTTTAGCATATTAAATGGGATTCTAGAAGTCTTGTCTTTTTACTTTTTAATGAATTATATTTTTTGAATCTTCTCATATTTTCTATATGAGAACCATTAGGAAATGCTATACACTTAAAATAAGCAAACAGCATCAACACATCTAAATTAAAACAAGTGAATTTTGCGAAGGCAAACTTAAAAGGGACTTGTGCTTTCTAGTTACCTAAACAAGAAAACTCTCTAGGGGAAATCTTTATCCTTGGTTGCTGAAGACATCAAATGTTACTATAGCATTTGACATAATATTTTCACATTTTCTTCTCTTTTAAAGATCCTAACTGACCTTTTCCCATAGGGTTGACTCTATTGCTCATTCTACATTACCTTCTATGCTGTAATTTTTCACCCCAATGCCTCTTTTGGCAGGGATGGGTTAAAAAGTTCTGATTAAGCTGTAAATGGCTGACATTCTGCTATCAAGTATGAATCGGCAGTTAAAACATTCGTGCAAATGAGTTTCGGTGTCTGAGATTATCCCTGGTAGGTCTCCGTTCCTCCCCTTTCTTCTGCCTCTGTGCTTCATTATGTAAGAGGGTAAATTGCAGTACTTTTTATTTTCCCCTCTGTTCCAACCCCACTGAGAATCAAGCTTTCAGAAGAGGCTCTCATTTTGATGCTAAAAGCTCCTGGTATTTTTGCCTGACCAACTAAAGGTGGAATGAAAGAGAAGCAAGGGGCTTATCTATGAAGTGTTTCCACCTCATGTATGTGCAGCCAGTAGCAGACAAGCTGGAGAGGCAGAGACTGCTCAGCCCAGGGACCCTGTTAACAATTCTAATGTCTGAGTGGCGGCTGGGAACAAGGCGCCAACTGTTTGCCGGCTGCTCATTCTGGCACTATTAGGTAAGATAAAAGTCCTGTTCTCTGAGAAACTTTTCAATAAAACAATTCTCAGTCATTCACAAGTCAAAGGCAAAAAAGAAAGAGCTTCAGTGTAAAACGCTGTAAAGTGGTGTATTGTTCCCAGTCATTTTTCTCACTGTTCACAGCTGAAGGGGGAGAAGATGAGAAGGACTGGAAAGAGGAGAGCTAAAGGCGTCTTTCCACTGAAATGTATGATCCTGCACTTGAGCCGTGCAATGAGTCCCAAGCTCTCCAGTCCTTCCTGCAGCCCTCAGAAAACTTTCTGTCCCTCAAATCTTTTGATTTTATCTGATAAGACAGAGAAAATGTCTAGTTCATCCCCCATTTGAGGCATTCTAACTTATTCACAGGCTTTTGTTTTGTTTTTTTTTCCTCTGGAAGGCATGACTTTGTTTTCTTAATGGGTGTCTTGGGAGGTAGGAGCTTGGATTAAAGGAACCATGATCCTCTGACACTTAGGACATAGAACTGCTGCTAGAATGTGTCTATACATTTTATTATTATGTTTAAAATTTTTATTGGAGTAAAGGTGATTTACAGTGTTGTTAGCTTCGGGTATACAACAAAGTTATTCAGTTATATATATATTCATTCTTTTTCAGATTTTTTTCCCATATAGATTATTACAGAACATTGATGGAATTCCCTGTGCTATACAGTAGGTCTTTGTTGGTTATCCATTTTATATATATTCGTGTGCTTAGGTTGGGCTTCCCTGGTGGCTCAGTGGTAAAGATTTCACCTGCTGATGTAGGAGACACAAGAGATGTTGTTTCAATCCCTAGGTTGGGGGAGATACCCTGGAAAAGGAAATGGCAACTGCCTCCAGTATTCTTGCCTGGAAAATCCCATGGACCAAGAAGTTTGGTGGGCTAGAAAGAGCTGGACATGACTAAGCACACACTCACAGTGTATGTATGTTAATCCCAAGCTCCCGATTTATCCCTCACCCGAACATTTCCCCTTTGGTAGCCATAAGTTTGTTTTCAATATCTGTACACAGTTTGGTTTTACAGATATTAAACTGTAATACATCTTCTGATTGAAGGTGCTATTTTTAAAGTCTAGCTTAATGTGCCCACCTCATTAATTCCACAGAACATTATTTTGATTTTGTACAACGTGGCATGACCAGAGAAGTTAAGAAATTTGTAAAGCGTCTGCAGACAGTGGTAAACAGACCATGGTTGTTTGCCTTCTGCCTATCGGCTTGTCTAAACTTCTGTCTTGGTCATGGCAGAAGGTATTTGCCCGCAGTAATGTCCTCATGGCCAGGACTTTCATCCAAGAAGGAGTTGGATCACAGAAGTTGGACCACTGTGAAGAAAAGGCATAGGCTTTCTCTGAGGCTCCAGACCTGAGATCCAAGTCAGCTTGGGCACCTCTGACCAACTCTGAGCATCAGGGATTACCTTTTGTTGTGGGTTCAAGCTAGTCTGTGACTGCGAGTAGTTAAGCTGATCATAACTTGAAATTAGCCAGAGTGGAAATATTTACACCACAGAAATTGGAAAATTCCACAAATCAGGATGTTTATTTACGTTTGTCTGTTTGTTTATTGGCCTTCCAAGGTAGCTCAGGTGGTAGAGAATCTGCCTGCAATGCAGGAGACCCAGGTTCAATCCCTGGGTTGGGAAAATACCCTGGAGAAGGGAATGGTTACCCACTCCAGTGTTCTTGGGCTTTCCTGGTGGCTCAGATGGTTTGTTTACTATTAATTTCTTTCTTTGTTCTCTTTTAACAAAACTGGCTTACTAGCACACCATTGCTTAAAGTGTGCTGTTCTTGGACAGGACCATCAGGAAGACATCTGAGATTCTAGGGGTGAAAAAAATAGTTGTTTATCCTTGATATAGAAAACTTTCTAGAAATTCTTCCAAATCCTCTGCTGTGAATCAGTCTTGAGTAAATGGTTAATCCTGGGTTGGCACACATATATCATACATAGTAAGTAGCCCAAGTGATTTGAAACGTGGCTTCCAGCTGGCTACCATCTTATAATATCCCACAAGTATTCTTATTCACCAGGTTAACTGCTGACCCAATCAATATTAAAAATCAACCAAGTGCCTCATTGAACAAAGAACATCATCCCAATGCATTTTCCTATCTTTATTTCTAGACTAAGCACAAGAAACTTAGAATTGAACTGTTTTTCATGACTTCAAATACAAACAGAATTCAATTCAGTAAACAGTTATTGAGTAGCTATTACATATGGTATAATAAATGCGTATAAAATAAGTTAAAAATACCCTACAACTCTGTTGAAGAATAGAGAGGTTTAGTGAGTATTAATCAGGAGTGTGATTGAAGTTTCATAGCAAACCATTTAAAAAATACTCTTTAGATACTCTTTTCTAGCTTCTTATTTTATGCAAAATGCCTAAATCATTCTTATTTCCCCACTTTTTCCCTTTCTCCATCATTTTTCATGCTCCCTCACCACCTGCCCCTTTCAGGTAACGCTTGCCTTCCCTCTGCTCCCCTATTTTTGCATCTTGATGACTTTGTTCATACCTTCCCATTCAGCAGCTTGACCTCCATGGATTTCTCCTATTGAGGAAATATTCCATTGCACTGCTCAGCTCAAAGGCTATAGCCCCTTGATTCAGATATGTCTTCTTTATCAGCAGCAAGAAGATGGATTATTGGAAATGTTTATGATTTTGTTTCTAGAAATGCAATTTTTGTCTGTGATTTTCTTACACGTTTTGTCTTTACTTATAATGGTATGTATTACTCCTTCATGGCAAGATTACTACTTTATTGGGAGCCAGTGAGATTTATAGCCCATCTTTTTGGCATAATGGACTACTTTATATGTACCACTATTTGCCTAATATATATTTGTTGAGTGGCAATGATACAAAGGTGTCCCAAAAGTCAGTCACTTGTGTTGGGTCTATTAAATAAACCTCATAATATTTATACCAAGCCTAACTAAGGTCAACTTTCCAGAGATACAGATAACTGTACTATACAGATACAAGCAGACATGAGGTTAGCTTTTTAACACTAAAAATAATGCAATGTTCTTATGGTCAAAGCAGTGACATTAAGCATATATATATGTCTAATATAATTAACATAGGAAAGAAGGAAAAACGTGGCTTGAAATGGTTTACTGCAGGTGAAGCGTGTAAGAAAATGCAGTGTTATTTGTAGGTTTGACTGGTTATGTGCAGGATCTTATCTTATTTAAGTGGCCACTGCACATCCCTACTTTTTATCGGTTGAGTCGCTGTGAGATTTTAATTCACTAGAGGGAGCTTGTGGGTTGGAGTAATGCCATTACCACACAAGGAAGATTGATTGCATTCATTCAATCCCCACAGCCTGAAAAATACTTCCTATTTATTTTATTCAGGAGCTTGTTGTAACATATCCCAGAGTTGCCGAGTCATTTTTTTCCACTAGTGAAAAGTCTAATTTCCTTTTCCATTTTTTATTCTTCTGTGCAGTTCACGCAGTGCCCATAATGGTCTAACATTCCACTGTATTGGTTCTTTTAAGTTCTTATCTGGTTTCATCACCAATGTTCTTTTTATCCCAGAGAATGGCCAATAAAAAAGTTAATGTAGTTGAGCGGCCTACCTGTTCCATGTTTGAATGATAGAAGATTTTCCTGATTGTCAACCACTGTGTGAACAGTCAAAAAATTGACTTACTCTTTTATTTGTAATAAATCTGACATACCTCAGTTACCATTTTAACAGTATATATCAAGCAATGGGGACGTATTTCCCAGCTTTGTGTTTGTCTTTAGAGCAGATGTTAAATGAGAGGAATTTGTATAATTTAACAAGAACGATTTGCCATCTTACCAGTCAACTCAAAATAATAGTAATTCAGATATTAAACATCAAAGGCTTCATTTTGGTATATATGTTTTTGTTCACCAAATGGCAAAAAACAAACAACATGTATTGAAAGATTATTTGTTGTGTGTATATCTGTGTGTGTATGTCATGTGCAAATGAACACACACTCAAGGGGACATTTCTTTCTTTCAATTTGATAAATGGAATATCCACAAGCCAGAGTCAGACTTATCATCGACTGCCTGCTCGTCAATACCATTTGATAGCTTTTAATTTTTTTTCCTCCTAAGTTTGTGTCAGAAGGGACTCAGTATTAACAGTATTATTTTTAAAAATGGTTTTAGAAGATCGATTAGTTGCAAGTGGCTTCAACATTCCCACCTCTACAATTTTTTCCCGTGCAATATCCATGAATAGGTGTGTCAGGGGTCTTGAAGACCGTCTTTAGGTTTGATAAATTTCCAGAACAACTCAAAGGACTTAGAAAAGTAGTTATCCTTATGGTGGTAATTTATTACAACTAAAGGATATAGATTAAAATCAGCAAAGGTAAAAGGCACTGTCTTAATCCATCTGGGTGGCTGTAACAAAGTGATAAAGACTAGGTGGCTTTTATACAACAGAAATTATTTCTGACAACTCTACAGGCTGGAAGTGCAAGATCAGCATGGGAGAATGAGGGACCTTTTGTGGGTGCAGAGATCTCTGTGTATTCTCACACGGGAGGGGTAAAGAATCTCTCTAGGGCTTCTTTTATAGGGGCTGTACCCTAACAGCCTGGTCACTTCCGAAAGGTCTTACTGCCTAGTACCAACATATTGGCATCACGATTTCAATGTATGGATCTGGTGAGGGAAGAGGAGTGCAGACGTTAAAGCTACAGCAGGCACATAGGGCAAAGTCCAGGCGAAACCAGATGCAAGGTTCTAAGTGTTTCCTCTCAGTGGAGCCAAAGACACACTTAATTCTTCCAGGAATGATGTATGACAACGTGTGTGCAGTGTTACCAACCAGAGAAGCTAACTCAAGCCTTGACATCTAGGGTTTTTATTGGAATCCATGGGCATGCAGTACAGTGTTCATGCGGGTAACCTCATTGCTCAGGTTCTAGTTTCATAAGGACAGAACAGGCTTACATCATAAATTAGTGTTAGGATGAATATATCTGATCAGTCTGGTACAGGATGGTTCAAGGCTTCAAGCATACACCACTCATCATGTTGAATAATCCAAGGGCTCAGAGATTATTTCTCATGAGCAAACCAATGGCTAGTCCTGAAGACAGTTCTCTCTTGAGAATGTTGTGAATTTGAGCAACCCAAATCCATGAGCTAATCTTTCCCTGCCCAGCTTTTGTTGTTGTTCAGTCATTAAGTCCTGTCCAACTCTTTGTGACCTTATGCACTGCAGCATGCCAGGCTCCTCTGTGCTTTACTATCTCTCCCGGAGTTTGCTCAAATTCGTTGAGTCGGTGATGCTATTTAACCATCTAACCATATGCCAACCCCTTTTCCTTTGGCCTTCAATCTTTCCCAGCAACAGGGTCCTTTCCACTGAGTTGGCTCTTTGTATCAGGTGTCCAAAGTATTGGAGTTTCATCTTCATCAGTGCTTCCAGTGAATATTCAGGGTCAATTTACTTTAGTACTGAATGATTTGATCTCTGTCCAAGGAACTCTCAAGAGTCTTTTCCAGCATCAATTCTTCAGTGCTTAGCCTTCTTTATGGTCCAGCTCTTGCACCCATACAAGACTACTGGAAGAACCATAGCTTTGAATATCTGGACCTTAATTGGCAAAATGGCTTCTGCTTTTTAATACTCTGTCTAGGTTTATCATAGCTTTCCTTCCAAGGAGCAAACGTCTTTTAATTTCATGGCTGCAGTCACCATCTGCAGTGATCTTGGAGCCCAAGAAAATGAAATCTGTCATATCTTCCACCTTTTCCCCTTCTATTTGCTATGAAGCGATGGGACTGGAAGCCATGATCTTAGTTTTTTGAAATTTGAGGTTCAAACTAGCTTTCTTACTCTCCTTTTACCTTCATCAAGAGACTGTTTAGTTCCTCTTTACTTTCTGCCCTTCAGTTCAGTTTAGTAGCTGAGTCATGTCTGACTCTTTGTGGCCCCATGGACTGCAGCACGCCAGGCTTCCCTGTCCATCACCAATTCCTGAAGCTTACTCAGACTCATGTCTATCGAGTCTGTGGTGCCATCCAACCACCTCATCTTCTGTCTTCCCCTTCTCCTCCTGCTCTCAATCTTCCCTTGCATCAGGGTCTTTTCTAATGAGTCAGTTCAGGTGGCCAAAGTATTGGAGTTTCAGCTTCGGCATCAGTCCTTCCAATGGATATTCAGCACTGATTTCCTTTAGGATGGACTGGTTTGATCTTGCAGACCAAGGGACTCTCAAGAGTCTTCTCCAACACCACGGTTCAAAAGCATCAATTCTTCGACACTCAGTTTTCTTTATAGTCCAACTCTCATGTTCATACCTGACTACTGGAAGGAAAAACCATAGCTTGGACTCAATGGATCTTTGTCGGCAAAGTAATGTCTCTGCTTTTTAATACACTGTCTAGGTTGGTGATAGATTTTCTTCTAAGGAGCAAGTATCTTTTCATCTGCAAGTGATGATCCAAGATCATCTGCAGTGATCTTGGAGCCCAAGAAAATAAAATCTGTCTCTGTTCCAAGCCCAGCTTATACATCTGGAGATTCTTGGTTCACATACTGCTGAGACTTAACTTGAAGGATTTAGAACATAATCTTGCTATCATACGAACTGAGTGGAATTATATGGTAGCTTGAGCATTCCTTGGCATTAGAATGCAAACTGACCTTTTCTAGTCCTGTGGTCACTGCTAAATTTTCCAAATTTGCTGACACATTGAATGCAGCACTTTAATAGCATTGTCTTTTAGAATTTTGACTAGCTCAGCTGGAATTTCATCATCTCCAATAGCTTTGTTCATTGTAGTAATCCTTCCTAAGGCCCACTTGACTTCATATATCTGAATGTCTGGTTCTAGGTGAGTGACCATACCTTTGTGTTTATTCAGGTTATTAAGATTTTATTTTTTGTATTGATAGTTCTTATGTGTATTCTTGTCGCCTCTTAATCTCTTCTGCTTCTGTTAAGTTCTTACAGTTTTTGTCTTTTATCATGTCTATCCTTGCAGGAAACGTTCCCTTGATACCTCCAATTTTCTTGAAGAGATCTTTAGTTTTTCCTATTCTATTGTTTTCTTCTAGTTCTTTTCATTGTTCATTTGAGAAGGCCTTCTTATTTCTCCTTGGTAATCTCTGGAACTCTGCATTTGGTTGAGTGTATCTTTCCCTTTCTCCCTTGCTTTTCACTTCTCTTTTTTCTTCAGCTATTTGAAAGCCTCCTCAGACAACCACTTTGCCTTCTTACATTTCTTTTTCTTTGAGATCGTTTTGGTCACTGCCCCCTGCACAATGTTATGAACCTCTGTCCATAATTCTTCAGGCATTCCACCAGATCTAATCCCTTGAATCTATTCATCACCTCCACTGTATAGTCATAAAGGATTTGATTTAGGTCATACCTGAATGGCCTAGAGGTTTTCCCTACTTCCTTCAATTTAAGTCTGAATTTTGCAATAAGAAGCTCATTATCTGAGCCACAGTCAGCTCCACGTCTTGTTTTGGATGACTGTATAGAGCTTCTCCATCTTTGGGTGCAAAGAATATAATCAATCTAACTTCAATATTGACTATTTGGTGATGTCCATGTGTAGAGCCATCTCTTTTATTGTTGTAAAAGAGGATTTGCTATGACCAGTGTATTGTCTTGACAAATCTCTGCTAGCTTTTACATCACTTTATTTTGTTCTCCAAGGCACAAATTGCCTATTACTCCAGGTATCTCGACTTCCTACTTTTGCATTCCAATCCTCTAAGATCAAAAGGACATCTTTTTTTGATATTAGTTCTAGAAGGTCTTGTAGATCTTTACAGAACTGGTCAACTTCAGCTTCTTTGGCATCAGCAGTTTGGGCATAGATTTGAATGACTGCAATGTTAAGAATGTTGTGAATTTGAGCAACCCAAAGTCACTTGAGATAATCTTTTCCTGCCCAATAATGTTACTTAAAATTAGATTTCCTTGGTCAAATATTTAAGACACACTGATTTAAGTAATATTAAACAGCTCTCTCCATGTCTCTTAACATGCTAATTGAGATATTCCAACTATGTATTTATCATCACTAAATGAATTTAAGAATCTTTCCCTTCCTTAGAGATCTTATTTTAGGAAGAGTTGCTCTAAATGACTCGTCACACTTGAGCAGAGTGTCTGTCTAATCAAGAAAATATTAGTTAAAAGGGTAAATGAAAAAACAAGTTGAAGCACAAGAGTTTACTGGTAAAGGAGTCATAGTTCAGTACTCTTTACGACAATTTGTACTTGCCTCTTATTGTATCTGTTGTTTCTACCAAGTTTTAACTGATAACTTACCTTCAAATATTTCACAAATTATGTTTTAGTAATAAAATCAATGTATTTTCTTGACCTTTGTAACTTGTAACAAAAATGGATATTAGGTTAATATCATGTTTATCAGAATTACTCTTCATAATATGTAAAATATATTCAGCTATTAAAAACATAGCATAATGTGGGACTTCCCTGTCAGTCCAGTAGTTAAGACTCCTTGCTTCCACTGAAGGGAACACACGTTCAATCCCTGATGGAGGAACTATGATCTGAGGTGCTATATGGGCAATAATAATAATATATATACATAGCTGAATGTGTTGGAAAAATCAGGAGATCATTTTGACTTAACAATAAATAAAAGTAATCTTCTAGTTTCTGAACAAAATGTTTCCTAGATTTTAATTCGCTGATTATATTTGAAATTACCCAGAAACCTGCTAGAATTGACTGAGCCTACTGCTGGGCCATCAAAATTATTTTTATTGTAGTTGTTCCTACCATTATTATTCTGGCAAATTTTCAGCAGAGTCACACATGAAGCAAATGGGTAGTGGGAAAGGCAATTTGAAATTAACAGCAATCATTTGAAAACTTGGTTTCAAAAATCTTATGATTTCATTAATACAACATGGTGTGAAAAAGACCCTCCCATGTATTTTGTCTCGCATACAATCTTGCTGTGTACATGTGGATCTTTCAGTGACAAAAGAAGACGTGAAACTAAGCAGATTTGCTCACTGGGGAATGTTACAGGGTTTAAGGATTTCATGAATCATTAATTTAGTTCTGAAGTATCATAAAACATCTTTGGTCAAGTGAAAGCATGTTTCCTTACCAAGGATAGTTTTGATCTAATAACAAACATGTTTTCTTTTATTTATTTAGCATGTATGCATTACACATGTTTTTGACATAAATATCAATGCATAACAAAATAAATACTATCCAGATTGTGTGTCGTGCTTAGTCACTCAGTTGTGTCCTACACTTTTGACCCCATGGACTGTAGCCCACCAGGCTCCTCTGTCCATGGAATTCTCCAGGCGAGAATCCTGGAGTGGGTTGCCATTCCCTTCCCCAGGGGATCTTCCAGACCCAGGGATTGAACATGGGTTTCATACATTGCAGGCAGATTCTTTATTACCTGAGCCACTAGGGAAATCCTAAATATTATCTAACCATGTATTAAATAACAGATTTACTATGTTCTATGTTTTGCATTATATTTTTTATTTTAAACATAAAAGAAGTCTATACTAGTCTGTTTAATATGAAATATATTTTAAGCTCTGTTTTAGGTTGTATGTATTTTGTACCATAAATGGTATCAATGAAGGTAAATGCAAAGTTCATAATTGTATTTTCTTATTAAAAGATTCATAGAATCTTTGAACTTTCACACTTTTATTTTAGAGTGTAGACTGTGATAGTATCCCTTTATAACTGGTGTTATGATATGTTCCATCAGTAGACAAGTCTTGATATTCAGCAGTCTTGGGGATAAGAATATGGTCATCAAGAACAAAAATCTATAGAACAGAACATTTGTTGGTATAAACCAACATGAAACAGAAGTTGAAACCTATGAATGAACGAAGCATCATATGAAGAATTGCTGCTTGTAGAAGACACAAATGGGAAATTCCATCTATGATCCTCAGGCTGATGAAAGCTCTTTGGGATATTTAACAGCTTGTGTGTGTGTGTGTGTGTGTGTGTGTGTGTGTGTGTGTGTGTGTGTGTGCTGAGTTGTTCAGTCATGTCAGATTCTTTTTGACTTCATGGACTATAGCCTGCCAGGCTCTTCTGTTCCTGGAATTTTCCAGGCAAGAGTACTGGAGTGGCTTGTCATTTCCTACTTTAGGGGATCTTCCCAACCCAGGGATCAAACTCACATCTCTTGTGTCTCCTGTATCAGCAGGTGGATTCTTTACTACTGTGCCACCTGGGAAGCCCCTCAGCAGCTCATACAGTCCCTCAAATATCTTAAGAAGCTCAGAGATTAGATCTCCTTTCTCTCAAACTCCAGCTTAACATAGAATTTAATCTCAAATTAAATCTGCTGCAGACAAGAGGGACCCATGAGGTCTTCTGCAAATGACAACCAAAAAGGATCTCGAGATTTCATTAGACAACATATGTGTGGAAGACGTGAGTCAAGGCAGCCCTTGAGCTGAAGGCAGCCCTTGAGCTGAAGGCAGCCCTTGAGCTGAAGTCCATCTTCAAAGTGCTTTACTTTATCTTTGGCTCTAAAATAGCATTTTAAAAAATTGTAACAGTTCACATAAAAAGAATTTCAGGCCCTTTTGGGGAAAAATCAGTACTTTTGGCAGCAAGTGGCATGACTACCACTTGTAGAAAAACTACATATAAGCTAGCCCATCTGAAAAGACATGGCTGTTCATTTCATCATATTCCTGTTACCTATCTGACTCCTGCAGAAATGTGTGCTTACACTTTCTGGGCTAAGTTCACTGAGTTATACTTGGAAAAAAAATGGAAAAGACATTAAAATGAGTATTGCACACATATTTATGGCACAAATGCAATTCGAGTTCTTCTGAGAAATTCAGGCTTCTCTTGCTGCTGCATGGTAAAGAATCCAGCTGCCAAGCAGGAGATGTGGGTTCGATCTCTGGGTTGGGAAGATGCCCTGGTGAAAGAAATGGCAACCAACTCCAATATTCTTGCTTGGGAAATCCCATGGACAGAGCAGCCTGGTGGGCTATAGTCCATGGAGTCGCAAAAGAGCTGGACACAACTTAGCAACTAAACAACCTGGGAAATTAAATATGGACTGAGTATTCCCTTAATAACAATAAATGTCTGAATATCCCTTCATGTGGCTGCATATGCCCATCTGAGGACTGTCTTTAATAATAGCTCTTCTAATAGGAAGAGAAAATGTAATATGAGAAAAATTAATGACTGAATTTGGGCTTTTGAAATATGCCTAGCCTGGTTTAAAGGTTGAGGGTTAAATTGCCCTTGGATTAAGATCAGGGAAGTGTGGAGTTTTAGAGTAGCAGCTTGACCCTCAAAAAGCTAAAAATAGAGTTGCCATATCCAGCAATCCCATTCTTGGGCATAAATCCAGACAAAATCATAACTTAAAAGAATGCACGCACTGCTATGTTCACAGCAGCACTATCTACAAGAGCCAAAATCTGGAAAAAGCCTAAGTGTCCATCAGCAGACGAATGGATAGAGAAGATATGGTACATATGTATAATGGAATACTGCTCAGTCATAAAAAAGAATGAAATAATGCCATTTGTAGCAACATTTATGGACCTAGAGATTATCTTACTGAATGAAATCAGTCAGACAGAGAAAGACAAATACCATATGATATCACTTCCATATGGAATCTAAAATAAAACGCAAACGAACTTATCTACATAATAAAAACAGACTCATAAACATAGAGAACAGACTGTGGTTGCCAAGGGGGATGTGAGAGCGGAAAGGGATGGAGCTGGGGGTTGGGGGTAGCGGATAGAAATTATTACATACAGAGCGGATTAGCAACAAGGTCTTACCATATAGCACAGGGTCCTCACTCTCTATATACATATTATCGGTAAGTTCTGGTCCACATGAGGACCACACTACAACCACCCCTTGGTTCCGTTCATGGCTCTCATTCCTACCTGATCCCATATTTTATATATATATATATATATATATATATATATATATATATATATCTGAATCACTTTGCTATACAGCAGAAATTAACAAAACATTGTAAATCAACTATACTTAAATAAAATTTAAAACTTAGACTAACAGGCCTAGTGTAAATCAAGAAGAGTTTCTGTAGGGCCAAGTTTTCCAGGGTGGTAGAGAAAAATCTAAGGAGAAAATAACCCAACTGATATGTTTCCTGAGCAGCAAAAGCTTCGGAAAACTTGGACAAATGTGATATGCAAATTGGAGTTTTATGCCAAAAGAGTCCTCTGTCAGAGCTGAGGACTGTTAATACATGAGAGCCTTTCGAATGCCTTTTGGGGCCTGTGGGACTGAACGGAAAGAGTCTATATCTCTTTGAAAGAAAGTGGGACCAGGCAGGAATGAGAGCAATGCACGGAGCCAAGGAGTAGTTGCAGTGTGGTCCTCATGTGGACCAGAACTTGACGGTGCTTGGAGCTGGGTTCTTCAGGAGGCAGAGGCTTATGTGGCTCTTCCATTTATTGGGGCAGCGTTGTTGGGGGGTACTGTGCTTATGATAGTGTGGGAGATCTTTACATTCAAGATTAAGGGAGCAGATACTTTCATTTTGCAGATGAGAAAATGAGGCTTAAACATGTTAAGTGACTTGTGCAAGATCACCAAGCTAGCAAGTGTTAGAGGCTGGATTCATACAAGATCTGTCTAATCACTTACTGGCTATTCTTCATGTTTTATTCTTATGGCACAATTGTTAATGATCTGTATGTTGTCTATCTACCAGGTTAGTTAAGTTAGTTAAAGTCGCTCGGTCATGTCCGACTCTTTGAGACCCTAGGAACCGTAGCCCACCAGGCTCCTCCGTCCATGGGATTCTCCAGGCAAGAATACTGGAGTCGGTTGCCATTTCCTTCTCCAGGGGATCTTCCCGACCCAGGGATCGAACCCAGGTCTCCCGCATTAGAGGCAGACACTTTAACCTCTTAGTCACCAGGGAAGAGGCTATCTACCAGGTTGCATAGTGGCAAAGTATCTGCTTGCCAATGAAGGTGATGCAAGAGATGTGGGTTTGATCCTTGAGTTGGGGAGATCCCCTGAAGAAGGAAAGGGCAACCCATTCCGGTATTCTTGCCTGGGAAATCCCATGGACAGAGGAGCCTGGTGGGCTACAGTCCACGGAGTTGCAAAAAGTTGGACATGACCTAGTGACTGAGCATGACGCCTGAGCACACGTCATCTATATACAAAGAGAAATAGCGGAATGAGGCATCAGAGACACTTGTATACAGAGACTTACTGTATCATTTCCTCATACTGTTGAGTATTTCAAAACTATCCTTAGGACAATGTTTGAAAATTATCCTCATATGTGTATATGAGGGCAGGAAAAAGTACACGTACGAATAAGTTATTCCCGCAAGGTTCTTTTTTCTTTTTTTTAATACACATGCACACACACGAAATATAGTAATTTTTGTCCTTTCATCATTCATACATAATTTTTTTCAGCCCAAAATTTACTAATGTCAACAGACCAAGCATGCTCGCTATACAAAGTACATTCTGCTTAAATCATAAGCCATAGCTTGTTTGATGTCTGGCAATTTCTTACTATGCTTGAATCTCTAAAATTTTAATTCCTGACTGCTTATAGGCCTTTGGGGTTATAAAAATGGTTTCAGTATTGACCTTTTAAAGATTTTCAAGTACTCTTCAAGGAGATTTTCAGTTTATTGAATTAAGAAAATGCATCTGGAATATTTCTTGATACACACTTCAAAGATGATTTACCCCTGAGAATTTTCATACTTTGAATACTCTCTGCACTCGTCCTAAATGCTACAGTAA
This sequence comes from Ovis aries, assembly GCF_016772045.2. Lineage (NCBI taxonomy): Eukaryota > Metazoa > Chordata > Mammalia > Artiodactyla > Bovidae > Ovis > Ovis aries. Next base: position 11,516,742 of record NC_056071.1, on the reverse strand, counting down.
TAAGGAATAATTTTCCAAAAGTTTGAGAATTAATCATTTATTATCAACTATTCGGTTTAGTACTAAATTATGAAATTCTTTAAAAATCCCTCAGAGAAGGAGGACTCTAAGTATGATGTGGCTTCTTCCATGAATCTACCTGCACCATCCCAGTGTTCTATTTCTGGGTAAGTATTTTCTTTTTTACTATAATTCTCACTATACCCTCTTCTGTTAACTTGGGGAGAACTAATTAGAGTTTTCTTTCTTTCTAAAGAGCTTAGACTTTAACTTTTTACCAGCTTCAAGTCATACACATACACACCAAAAACAGCTTATCTTCATGTGCCCTTAATTTTTTCTAGGCCTTTTTATTTGCAAAAGCTGATGGGTTTTATAATCACTGGAACTCTAGCATCAGGCAGAGAAACTTAGTGACATGTTGAGGGAAACGCTACACTGTTAATAGCGGTTTTGAAAGAAATCAGGAAAGTTAATCATGTGTGGACACAGGGTTAAGAAGCAATGTAACAGACTATTAAGCTTAATATAGATATGTGATATAAGCATATGCAGACAGCCATTAGCATAAATTCATGTTACAGAAGAGCAGCGTGGCATGCCACTTGGTGGATTTATAATGTATATGAGGAGCACAGTGGAGATCGATAGGAGAAGGAAGTGGGTCAGAACATGCTTATACAGGTCCTGGATCAGGCTGATAAAACCCCTGCAAATTCTAACCACATCGTTTCTGAGCAGTGTTATTGCCTGAAACTTTATTATGCAGTCATGTCAAGTGAGGAATGTAGCAGAGCCATCTCCCAGGGTTCCCAGTGGGTTTGGCTGGAGAAATACCCACCTCTCTTAGCTAGACCTGGCCTCCCTTACTGATCACAAACATTAGGTTGCTGCTGAAGAACTCTGATCGATAGGAACATAGAGTATTTAGCTAGCTTTGAAGAAAATTTTGTCAAATCTGTCCGGGCAGAATCACACCAGTTTGCCATCGGACACTTGGCCACTTTTAATTACCTCTTGAAGAGGAGATTCCTTAATTCCCTTTAAGGAGAAAGCCAAGGCAGGGAATCTTCATTCCCTGGTGGGATTACAGTGAAAGACATGGTCTGAAATTCTGAGGAGGCGATGAGACACGATATTAACCTATTGACTGTTGGCTGAACTATAGAAGCAGTGAAAGTTCTCGAAGTTCACCATAGTTATGTAACCAAGTAGTTGTACTTCCCCACTTGATTATATGTCATTCAGTTTGGGTGAACGAAAGAAGAGGAGAAAAGGAGAGAGAGACTCTATCTTACGTTAAAAAAACACCAGTTGTTAAGGCTGAATGGGCACAGAGGAACCTGATGTGTTACAGTCCATGAGGTCGTAAAGGATCAGACACAGCTTAGTGACTGAACAATGGTGTGCTGAACTGGATTTTTGAAGCTTTTGCTGTGATGTCCGATGGTAACGTGTGTTGCATTGCTTTAACATACAAAATAAATGGGGCTTCCCTGGTAGCTCAGCTGCTAAAGAATCTGCTTTCAATGGCAGGAGACCCTGGTTTGATTCCTGAGCCAGGAAGACCCACTGAAGAAGGGACAGGCTACCCAATCCAGTATTCTTGGGCTTCCCTGGTGGCTCAGATGGTAAAGAATCTACCTGCAATGGGGGAGACATGGGTTTGATCCCCGGGTTGGAAAGATCCCCTGAAGGAGTGCATCACAACCACTCCAGTATTCTTGCCTAGAGAATCCCCATGGACAGAAAGGCTAGCAGGCTACCATCCATGGGGTTGCAATGAGTCAGACACAACTGAGAATCAAAATGTGCAAACACATACACACACAATCGACATCCAAGAGACTCTGGGGGCAGCCAACAGCTAAAATAGAATATGCTATAGACAGTCAGATCACAACCTGGGGATGCCTCTTTGCCGGGAATATGTTCACAAGTCAGGAAAGTGTAACATAATTAAGGTAGTTGCTCAAACAAAAATAATGCATTCAGTGTCCCTCCAATTAGAGAACACAACAATTCTTAATAACAGAGTAAACTATGGCCATAGTTGGAGGAGAGCTAAACAGGTTTTTTTTGTAGGACATAGAGAGGTAAGAGCAATTCCTAAAGAATGTTGAACCTGATCTAAAACTATTTTATTGTCATCCCTTTCCCGTAGCTTATGGGAATTGCAATAGTTAAATAAAAAAGAAAAAGCTTTACTTTGATGCTATTGGAAATTATTGTTGCAATTTAATCAAATTCTGCCTTGATCCTTTGTGGCCCAGCAATCAACGGGTTAAGTTAGATCACTACCGTGTGTTCCCTGACCCTGGAATGCTTCATCAAATGTACTCATTACTGATTGAGCAAGAGAATGAATAGTTGTGAATTTCAACTTAAGCGCTGATGGGATTGTGTGTGAGCCCTAACGTGGTCGAGGTATTTAAATTTTGATTTTTGTAATGGGCTCTGACATGTTTCATTTCCTCCGAGGGAACACTCGAGACCTCTGAAAGTAAATGTTGCTAAAAAGTCATCAAGGCAGAATATTAAAATGCCATCAAATGAAAATTTCACTAATGCAATCGGCTAGAGCTCCAGGTACTGGAGCGAGAAGGGGAGTGTCAAAGGTCCCCGTTCTTTTAGTGAAACATGATTTGTTCCTCTTCACTGACTGTTTCTCCAAATAAATTATTTAAAGTCTTATTTCTTCTTTATCCTGGGTCTCTTGAAGTTCAGCTATACGGAGGTGTGGCAGGAGCAACAGTAGGAGAAAGAGGTGCCCAGCTAGAAATTCAGGAAAATGTTCTATGGTGAGATCTTCACCTTTGAAACCTGTTTCCTTCATTCTCTAAGAGCTGAGCAGGTGGCTGGTCAGAGGAGAGGGTAAGAATCTTCAGTTATCATCTTAGGGCTGAGACTTCCCCTACAAGACATATCCCCCAATTTAATAACATAGCAGGGTTAGGACTGTACGAGATCATTAGAGAATGTTCTATATAGCGACGTACAGTTCAGTTCAGTTCAGTCGCTCAGTCGTGCCCGACTCTTTGCGACCCCATGAACTGCGGCACGCCAGGCCTCCCTGTCCATCACCAACTCCTGGAGTTTGCTCAAACTCACATCCGATGTACAGAGTACATTAGAGTTTGGGAGAAGACACTATTATTTTCCTTAACAATTTTATCCAAATATCTTTGTCATTTTTCTTAACATTTAAGTTTTAGGTAACTTTTATATATTTATGGATTTGTGGCAGAGGGAAATGAAAATTAAACTCTCTTTATCTCTTCTACACAGATGACAGCAAGCAATGACTGTTTTTCTGAGATCAGTCATTTTTTCTAGATTTAATCTGCAATTTTTTTAAAGGCATGAGTGATCTTAATTCCCTAACCAGGGATTGAACCCACAACCCTTGTCCTGCATTAGAAGTCCAAAGTTTTAACTACTGGACCATCAGGGAAGTCCCAGCAATGTTTTCCTAGTAAGCATTGTGTTGCACAATATATGTGCTTAGTCGCTCTGCCACATCTGACTTTGCAACTCCTTGGACTGTAGCCTGCCAGTCTCCACTGTCCATGGGATTCTCCAGGCAAGAATACTGGAGTGGGTTTCCATGCCCTTCTCCAGGGGATCTTCCCCACCCAGGATTGAATCCAGGTCTCCTGCATTGCAGGCAGATTCTTCACCATCTGAGCCACCAGGGAAGCCCTAAACAAAATACATCTTTCCTTTATTGTTTATTTTCTGGTATATTTATTTGCATTCTGAGGGAACTACTTATACTGGGTATTTCTGGGATATGGAGAAACATGAACTTCCCTAAACTTCATTTATGACAGAAGTTTCCCCAAGTGTAAAGGATTCTTATGCACTAATCTTTGGGCTAATGTTCCTACCGAACCCAGAATTTCCTCACTTATGCTGCTGGCTGGCAGGATTTGTGCCAGCCAACATCTGGTCTTCTGTTAACTCGGTTTGACATCCTCAGTACTGTCCATCTAACCCATAAAGACAAGTAAATTACTTTATTGAGCTTATTGTGTAAAAGAGCAGGTCTGCTTTTGGGAATAAAATTTCTACTGTGTATTGGCAAAATAGCATAATTTTAAGTGCTCAAAATAAAAACCACTGGTATCCCCCAAGACAAGAATTTTGAATTGCTTTTCTATTCTTGTTGGAAAACGAAGCTTTAACAATGCTTGGTTTTGCCCCCAAAAGATGATGTATGTTCTTCTTTTCTAAAAAATTAATGAAGTACACTTGATTCACAATGTTGTGTTAATTTCTGCTGTATGGCAAAGTGATTCAGTTATTTACCTGTATATGTATATTCAGTTCAGTTCAGTCACTCAGTTATGTCCAACTCTTTGCGACCCCGTGGACAGTAGCACGCCAAGCTTTCCAGTCCATCACCAACTCCCAGAGCTTGCTCAAACTCATGTCCATCGAATCAGTCATGCCATCCAACCACCTCATCCTTTGTTGGCCCCTTCTCCTCCTGCCTTCAATCTTTCCTGGCATCAGGGTCTTTTCCAATGAGTCAGCTGTCAGCCGTTGGCCAAAGTATTGGAGTTTCAGCTTCGGCATCAGTCCTTCCACCGGATATTCAGGACTAATTTCCTTTAGGATTGACTTGTTTGATATCCTTCAGTTTAAGCAACTCTCAAGAGTCTTCTCCAACTCCATAGTTCAAAAGCATCAATTCTTTGGCACTCAGTCTTTTTTATAGTCCAACTCTCACATCCATACATGACTACTGGGAAAATCATCGTTTTGACTAGACGGAGCTTTATCAGCAAGGTAATGTCTGCTTTCTAATACGCTGTCTAGGTTGGCCATAGCATTTCTTCCAATGAGCAAGCATCTTTTGATTTCGTGGCTGCAGTCACCATCTGCAGTGATTTTGGAGCCCAAGAAAATAAAATCTGTCACTGTTTCCAATGTTTCCCCATCTATTTGCCATGAGGTGATGGGACTGGATGCCATGATCTTAGTTTTCTGAATGTTGAGTTTTAACCCAACTTTTTCACTCTCCTCTTTCACTTTCATCAAGAGGCTGTTCAGTTCTTCACTTTCTACCATAAGGGTGGTGTCATCTGTGTATCTGAGATTATTGACATTTCTCCCAGAAATCTTGATTCCAGCTTGTGCTTCAGCCAGCCTGGCATTTCACATGATGTACTCTGCGTATAAGTTAATGAAGCAGGATGACAATATACATCCTTGGTGTACTCCTTTCCCGATTTGGAACCAGTCCATTTTTCTGGTTCTAATGCTTTTTGAACTGCATACAAATTTCTCAAGAGGCAGGTAAGGTGGTCTGGTATTCCCATCTCTTGAAGAATTTTCCAGTTTGTTGTGATCCACACAGTCAAAGGCTTTGGCATAGTCAATAAAGCCGAAGTAGATGTTTTTCTGGAACTCTCTTGTTTTTCCTGTGATCCAATCGATGTTGACAATTTGGCCTCTGGTTTCTCTGCCTTTTCTAAATAAAGCTTGAACATCTGGAAGTTCTCAGTTCACTTACTCTTGAAACCTTGCTTGGAAAATTTCGAGCACTACTTTGCTAGCAAATGAAATGAGTGCAATTGTGTGGTAGTTTGAACATTCTTTGGCATTGCCTTTCTTTGTGACTGGAATGAAAACTGACCTTTTCCAGTCCTGTGGGCCACTGCTGAGTTTTCCAAATTTGTTGGAATAGTGAGTGCAGCACTTTCACAGCATCATCTTTTAGGATTTGGAATAGCTCAACTGGAATTCCATCACCTCCACTAGCTTTGTTCAGAATGATGCTTCCTAAGGCCCACTTCACTTTGGACTCCAGGATGTCTGACTCTAGATGAGTGATCACACCATTGTGATTATCTGGGTCATTAAGATCTTTTTTGTATAGTTCTTCTTTGTATTCTTGCTATCTCTTCTTAATATCTTTGGCTTCTGTTAGGTCCATACCATTTCTGTCCTTAATTTTGCCCATCTTTGAAGGAAATGTTCCCTTGGTGTCTCTAAGTTTCTTGAAGATATATCTAGTCTTTCCCATTCTGTTGTTTTCTTCTGTTTTTTTGTTTTTTTTTTTTTTGCATTGATCACTGAGGAAGGCTTTCTCATCTCTCCTTGCTATTCTTATGTACATATATACATTGCACCTTTTTCATTCTGTTTTCCATTATGGTTTATCACAGGATATTAAATATAGTTCCTTGTGCTATAGAAAATGATCCTGCGGTTGATTCATTCTATATATAACAGTTTGCACCTGGTAGCCCCAAACTCCCATTCCATCCCTCCCACCTCTGTTCTCCCTTGACAATAACAAATCTGTTCATGTCTGCAAGTCTATTTCTCTCTCATATATAATTTCATTTGTGTTGTATGTTAGATTCCACATATGTGATATCATATTGTATGTCTTTCTCTGTTTGACTTACTTTGCTAGGTGTGATAATCGCTAAGCCCATCTATGTTGCTGCAAATGGCATTATTTCATTCTTTGTATGGCTGAGTAGTAACTCTACACATGGACATCACCAGATGGTCAACACAGAAATCAGACTGATTATATTCTTTGCAGCCAAAGATGGAGAAGCTCTATACAGTCAACAAAAACAAGACCGGGAGCTGACTGTGGCTCAGATCATGAACTCCTTATTGCCAAATTCAGACTTAAATTGAAGAAAGTAGAGAAAACCGCTAGACCATTCAGGTATGACCTAAATCAAATCCCTTATGATTATACAGTGGAAGTGAGAAATAGATTTAAGGGCCTAGATCTGATAGATAGAGTGCCTGATGAACTATGGGATGAGGTTCGTGACATTGTACAGGAGACAGGGATCAAGACCATCCCCATGGAAAAGAAATGCAAAAAAGCAAAATGGCTGTCTGGGGAGGCCTTACAGATAGCTGTGAAAAGAAGAGAGGTGAAAAGCAAAGGAGAAAAGGAAAGATATAAGCATCTGAATGCAGAGTTCCAAAGAATAGCAAGAAGAGATAAGAAAGCCTTCTTCAGTGATCAATGCAAAGAAATAGAGGAAAAGAACAGAATGGGAAAGACTAGAGATCTCTTCAAGAAAATTAAAGATACCAAGGGAACATTTCATGCAAAGATGGGCTCGATAAAGGACAGAAATGGTCTGGACCTAACAGAAGCAGAAGATATTAAAAAGAGGTGGCAAGAATACACGGAAGAACTGTACAAAAAGGATCTTCATGACCCAGATAATCATGATGATGTGATCACTAATCTAGAGCCAGACATCCTGGAATGTGAAGTCAAGTGGGCCTTAGAAAGCATCACTATGAACAAAGCTAGTGGAGGTGGTGGAATTCCAGTTGAGCTGTTTCAAATCCTGAAAGATGATGCTGTGAAAGTGCTCCACTCAATATGCCAGCAAATTTGGAAAACTCAGCAGTGGCCACAGGACTGGAAAATGTCAGTTTTCATTCCAATTCCGAAGAAAGGCAATGCCAAAGAATGCCCAAACTACCGCACAATTGCACTCATCTCACATGCTAGTAAAATAATGCTCAAAATTCTCCAAGCCAGGCTTCAGCAATACATGAACCGTGAACTTCCAGATGTTCAAGCTTTATTTAGAAAAGGCAGAGGAACCAGAGATCAAATTGCCAACATCCGCTGGATCATGGAAAAAGCAAAAAAGTTCCAGAAAAACACCTATTTATGCTTTATTGACTAGGCCAAAGCCTTTGACTGTGTGGATCACAATAAACTGTGGAAAATTCTGAAAGAGATGGGAATACAGACCACCTAACCTGCCTCTTGAGAAATCTGTATGCAGGTCAGGAAGCAACAGTTAGAACTGGACATGGAACAACAGACTGGTTCAAAATAGGAAAAGGAGTATGTCAAGGCTGTATATTGTCACCCTGCTTATTTAACTTCTATGTAGAGTACATCATGAGAAACGCTGGACTGGAAGAAACACAAGCTGGAATCAGGATTGCTGGGAGAAATATCAATAACCTGAGATATGCAGATGACACCACCCTTATGGCAGAAAGTAAAGAGGAGCTAAAAAGCCTCTTGATGAAAGTGAAAGTGGAGAGTGAAAAAAGCTCAACATTCAGAAAACGAAGATCATGGCATCTGGTCCCATCACTTCATGGGAAATAGATGGGGAAACAGTGGAAACAGTGTCAGACTTTATTTTCTTGGGCTCCAAAATCACTGCAGATGGTGACTGCACCCATGAAATTAAAAGACACTTACTCCTTGGAAGAAAAGTTATGACCAACCTAGATAGTATATTCAAAAGCGGAAACATTACCGATAATGTCTGTCTAGTCAAGGCTATTGTTTTTCCTGTGGTCATGTATGGATGTGAGAGTTGGACTGTGAAGAAGGCTGAGCGTCGAAGAATTGATGTGTTTGAACTGTGGGGTTGGAGAAGACTCTTGAGAGTCCTTTGGATTGCAAGGAGATCCAACCAGTCCATTCTGAAGGAGATCAACCCTGGGATTTCTTTGGGAGGAATGATGCTAAAGCTGAAGCTCCAGTACTTTGGCCACCTCATGCGAAGAGTTGACTCATTGGAAAAGACTCTGATGCTGGGAGAGATCGGAGGCAGGAAGAGAAGGGGACGACCCAGGATGAGATGGCTGGATGGCATCACCGACTCGATGGACATGAGTCTGAGTGAACTCTGGGAGTTGGTGATGGACAGGGAGGCCTGGCGTGCTGCGATTCATGGGGCCACAAAAAGTCAGACACGACTGAGCGACTGAACTGAACTGAGTATTCCATTGCATATATGTGTCAAGAATGATGTATATTTATGATTAGAAGTACTAACTTTGTCTACAGATGATCTGGATTTATTTCTCAGGTCATCTTTTTTTAGGACCTTGCACAAGATGCTGAATCTCTAAGGTTCATGACCTGCAAAATGGTAACAATAGCACTGATCTCATCAGTTTGTTGTAAGAATTGAATGAGATATATATAAAATGCTTAGCACAGTGGTTGATACATAGCAATCCATTTAATGTCAACTCTTATTGGAGTTTATTTCATAATATCTGAAGAGAAGATGTCATAACAAAAACTTTATCATTTCTAGGAAGTTCTACTTAAAATTCCAAATAAAGACCTCAACAAAATTTTTGAGCCTTCACAAGAGAAAAGAAAATAGTTTTTGGGGAAATCTTCAGACATGAGTAATCCATTCTCAATGACTTCAGATGTACCATGAAGAAGGCAGATTAATTTACAAGGCATGGTGATAGTTTTGAGATGACATATTGCCAAAGTGGTTATGATAATAGGTCTCCTGATATGCACCTTGTACTGTGTTTTCAGATAAGAGGACTTTATTTTGAGATAACTGCTCAGACAACTAAAGAATACAAATGACTAGTCTTAAACAATAGCCAAGCAAAAACATCCTTTAAAATATATTTATTTTATTTTTAATTTACCCAATTGCTTTACAGTATTTTAATGGTTTCTGCCATAAATCAACATGAATCAGCCATGGGTAGACATATGCCTCCTCCCTCTTGAACCCCCCTCCCACCTCCCTTCCCGTTGCATCCCTCTAGGTTGTCACAGAGCCCTTGTTTTGGGTTCCCTGGGTCATACAGCAAATTCCCACTGACTGTCTATTTTACTTATGGTAATATACATATTTCAATGTTACTCTCTCAAATCATTCCATCCTCTCCTTCCCCTACTGTGCCCCAAAGTCTATCCTGTATGTATATATCTCCTTGGCTGGCCTGCAAATGGGATCATCAGTACCATCTTTTTAGATTCCATACATATGCATTAATATGCAATATTTGTCTTTCTCTTTCTGACTTACTTCACTCTGTATAATAGGCTCTAGGCTCATCTATCTCATTAGAACTGACTGAAATGCATTCCTTTTTAGCTGAGCAATATTCCATTGTGTATATGTACCACAACTTCTTTATCCATTCATCTGTCAGCAGATATCTAGATTGTTCCCACGTCTTACCTACTGTAAAGAGTGCTACAGTGAACATTGGGTTACATGTGTCTTTTTCAATTATAATTTCCTCAGGATATATGCCCAGGAGTGGGATTGCTTGGTCATATGGTAATTGTATTCTTAGTTTTTTAAGAATCTCCATACTGTTCTCCATAGTGACTATATCAATTTGCATTCCCACCAACAGTGCAAGAGGGTTTCCTTTTCTCCACACTCTGTCCTTTGAGAAAATTCTCTAAAAACTTCAGTCTGAAGTAATTAATGAAATAGGCTATGGTTTTAAGAATCTTTGGGAAATCTTAAGACTATTATGATACAGAATCCATACACTTGCCACTTTAAAAAGGGCTTTAACCTATTTACGTATCATTAAGATTTTTAAAGAAAACCACTTATTTAATTATATCTGGTCAAATAATGATGTTAGTTAGACAGCATTTCAATGAGTACTTATTGAATACCTATCATGTTCAAACAATGTTGCGTTATTGAAGCTCAGGAAGACTTTTACTTTGTGTGTTTTATTGTGTGTACCCAAGAGTAGTTCGTGAAACTTCCTTTATAACGACCTCTCAGGCCCACACTTCAATAACTCAGTCATTGTCTCATAATGAGGATGTGTTCCATGTATAAATCAGCTGAGCAGCACTTACCAGGTACATTTGCTTGCACGTGTGCTCAGTCATGACTGACTGTTTGCAACCCCACCATGGACTGTAGCCCCCCAGGCTCCTCTGTCCCTGGGATTATTCAAATGAGAGTACTGAAGTGGGTTTCCACTTCCTCTTCAAGGGGACCTTCCTGACCCAGGGATCAAACCCATGTCCCCTGCATTGGCAGGCAGATTCTTTACCACTGAGCCACCTGGGAAGCCCCTTTAGGTAACTGTATCAATCACTTAATTGCCAGAAACCATGATAATTTTAAAATATTTACTTGAATTTTGTGGTAATCCATCTATCAAATCTTTCCTAAATGGTTTTAAGAGAGCATTTTCATTTTTCCACTTAGATTCAAAATGGAAAAGATAAGAGAGAAGTGAGAGAGCAGACACAGATTTTCCAGAGCTTCTGGTATCTAGTCGAAACCGTAAAATACTGAATGCGGTCCCATTAGTCAGCTACTGAGTGTTCTTGAGGGTTCATTACATGAGGTATCCTGTAAGAAAAGGAATCTCTAACTTAATTACTTTTAAAGAGTCGGAATGCTTCTCAGGTCAAGACTTGATGGAAACCTGACTGTTGGTATTACCATATCTAAAGGTAATCTGTCATTGAGGATGCTGGTTGCTCTGAAAATCAAGGGGAAAAGCACGTTAGAGAAGCAATCTCTGGTTGTGGCCACTAAGCAGTACTGAAGAGAGGGCACTCAGGCTCTCGAAAATGTGTCCACACAGAAGCACCAGTGAATCAAATTGTGTGACACCAGCCATTATGATCAAATAGCTAACCCCTCTTGTTCTCGTCCCATGATCTCCGTCCGGGCAATAACCCTCTGAATAAACCTTCCTGTGTAAAATTGTCCACTCAGAGAGACTATTTTCATTCTACTTGATAGTTAGTAGTCTTCCTGAGAATTTATGAATTGGCTTCCTGGTTTTATCCATCAGTCTTTTATGCATTTGTTTACCATAACATAGTACCCTGGAGTCCAGTCAGCCCTGAGCATGTTAAGAAAATGGAATTGTCGTGACTATCAAGCTGATAAATAGACTTTGAACTGGGTAGCCATATTAGCATACAGTAACTGATTGTGACCTAACCACTGTCTCTGTGAGCCAAGAAGTGGAGTAAATTCTCTGATATACTGCATTTGTATTATATAATAGCAGCATTGACAAATAGCACTGAACAGCAATGTCCATTAGTTATTAATTTCAATTAGTATATAATGGATAAACTTTGACCTTAATAGTTATATTATTACTGTTATTATTACATAGCATGAGGAGGGAGAGTTTGGGTAGTATGTGTATCTATCTACCTCTCTCTATATCTATATCTATATATTTATATATATATAGAGAGAGAGAGAGATAGAGAGACACAGAGAGAGAAAGAGAGAGATTTGTGGCATGGAATTAAATAACCTGAGAATTCAGTTTGTTGTCCTTATATTCTGGTTCTTACTAATAACTAAAGGAAAATGTTTACAGAACAGTGTTTTGAAAAAGAGCATCTCCGATAGATATAGGACAAATTAAATTTCTTCTCTGTGAGGGTAGTTTTTCTTGTTGGATTTAGCAGATTATTTTTCTTGCAATTTTATGATAACAGACTCTTCACCTCCAAGATAAAATTTCCAGGAAAAGCTTGAACGAATGAAAAAAAATCTTTAGCTTGTGAGAAGTCATATACTCTGTGACATAGATATTTTTCTGCACTGATTGTCTATAGCTATTTAGAATCTCATCAGATTTCTTGGGGCAAAAGAAAGTACAGTGAGTAAGAGGCATTTGTTTGATTAAATATCAAAATGTATAGGCATCTAATATACTTTTCTGGGTAGGAAGAAGTATAGTCCTGAGTCAGCGATGGTTGGGTAAATGAAATTGCTGAAGAGAAAAATCTTTCTGAATAGCAGGAAATAGAAACAGTATAGAAGCAGGTGAACTTCAGTAGTTCACGGGTTTGGTTTAGATAATCCCTTCCAAGTACAAATTCTTATCTGAATTGCTTCAATTAGAGGTCTGGTGTGGGAAGTTTGCATGGTTTTCTGTATTTTCTTATCCTGAGGAAAAAATACCAGAGCAGCATTTTCTGTTATATCCTAGTATTTCCAATTTTTGTGAACCCAGCCATATTGAATTCCACAGATCAACTTCCTTTTAAGAAGCATTTATTTAAGATTCTTATTCACACTGAGCTCAGTTGGGGACTTAAAAGTATCTGAAATGAAATCAGCTTTCCTTTGTACCAACTAACATTATTCATAAATGCACATTGGCCCCCCTTTCCAATAGACAACAATATTTAACCTTCTATTAAATATTTTAAAGGACTTGATAAATTCTACAGTAAGTTTACTTTTAAAACATATTACTGATTTTTGTTCTATTTTTATGAACAGTTAATTATTACAGGTTACTTTTGCGTAGTTCATGTGTTGTGCTTCCATCATTGGTCTAGATAAATTATAAGTCCAAAGCTAAAGGTATATGCCAGAATAAAATCAGTCACTTTCACAAATGGCAAATATTCTTTAATTTCATGAAATATGAAAACATCAATGCTTAATGACATGGATATTTTTATATATCACAGGATTTGATCAGTCTAATGCTACTTTCTGTTTCTCAGTTCAGTTCAGTTGCTCAGTCATGTCTAACTCTTTGCGATCCCATGAATCGCAGCACGCCAGGCCTCCCTGTCCAACACCAACTCCCGGAGTCCACCCAAACTCAGATCCATTGAGTTGGTGATGCCATCAGCCATCTCATCCTCTGTCATCCCCTTCTCCTCCTGCCCCCAATCCCTCCCAGCATCAGAGTCTTTTCCAATGAGTCAACTCTTCGCATGAGGTGGCCAAAGTACTGGAGTTTCAGCTTTAGCATCATTCCTTCCAAAGAACACCCAGGACTGATCTCCTTTAGAATGGACTGGTTGGATCTCCTTGCAGTCCAAGGGACTCTCAAGAGTCTTCTCCAACACCACAGTTTAAATGCATCAATTCTTCAGCACTCAGCTTTCTTCACAGTCCAACTCTCACATCCATACATGACCACTGAAAAAACCATAGCCTTGACTAGACAGACTTTTGTTGGCAAAGTAATGTCTCTGCTTTTCAATATGCTATCTAGGTTGGTCATAAATTTCCTTCCAAGGAGTAAGCGGCTTTTAATTTCATGGCTGCAATCACCATCTGCAGTCATTTTGGAGCCCCCCAAAATAAAATCTGACACTGTTTCCACTGTTTCCCCATCTATCTGCCATGAAGTGATGGGACCAGATGCCATGATCTTCGTTTTCTGAATGTTGAGCTTTAAGCCAACTTTTTCATTCTCCTCTTTTCTGTTTCTGGCATTGTATTATTATCTCCTTCCTGGGTTTGGTTCCTGGGTCAGGAAGGTCCCATGGAGGAGGGTGTGGCTACACACTCCAGTATTCTTGCCTGGAGAATCCCCATGGACAGAGGAGCCTGGGGGGCTACAGTCCATAGGGTCGCAAGGAGCCGGACATGACTGAAGCAACTTAGCACATGCTCTGCTTTAATCTCATTGGGGTCTTCTCCCAAAAATAAAGAGCAATTTGCTTCTTTTTAAAAAAAAATTAATTTAATGTAACAGGTTTTGTTTTTGTTTTTTTTTTTCATGGAAAGGCATTTTATTTTAAATACAGAAGTGTCTATATGTCATTCACGTTCTGGGATAACCTAATTATATCTAACTATTTCAGCCTTAGTAGTAGCTGTACTTGGTTTAATTTTCTTTATTTTGTAGAAATTTTCTAAAGACAGGTTTCATAAAGTATAATCTTACAGCAAGATTCATGCTTTTAAGGCCTACAGTTCCATAGAAGTTCATAAACTTTGAATAATGGATATGGTCATGTAACCATTGAAACAATCAAGGTTGTTTTCTTTTTCCGATTATTATTATTTTTGTTGAGGTATAGTTGACATACAATGTTATAATAATTTCAGGTGAACAACACAATGAATCACAATTTACGTGTGCTGCAAAATGACCACTGTGATAAGTCTAGACAACATCTGCCACTATACAAAGTCACTGACATTTTTTTCTCATAATAAGAACTTTGAAGATCTCCTTTCTTACTTAGCAACTTTCAAATATATGGTACAGTCTTATTAACTATACTTGCCGACACTACATCCCTGTGACTTATTTATTATAAAACTAAAATTTTATACTTTTTGACTTCTTTCATCTATTCCACCCAGCCTCCACCCCTGCCTCTGGCAACCACTGATTGGCTTGTTCTCTGTATATGAGCATGACTTTTTTGTTTTGATTTGTAAGATTCCACATGTAAGTGACGTCATATGTTGTCTTTCTCTGTGATATATTTCATTTAACCAATTATCCTAAAGAAAAATATTGTGACAGATGATGGGACTTCATTCTTTTTTACAGTTGAATAACATTCCTTTATATATATGTATATATATATATGTATATACATATATATGTGTTAATGTTTTTGTTTTCTTCAGCTAAACAGCCAGAAGTTATTATCCTGGATTATATGGTAGTGTTGCAGGGAGAGGGACCCCTTCCAGGGCCGGAAACTGGGCTCTTGTCTAACGGTAGGAAATGAATTGTCCGAGGAGACACATGTGCTGACAAAGCAAGAGATTTTATTGGGGAAGGGCGCCCAAGTGGAGAGCAGTAGGGTAAGGAAACCCAGGAGAACTGCTCTGTTGCGTGGCTCACAGTCACGGGTTTTATGGTGATGGATTAGTTTCCGGGTGGTCTTTGGCCGATCATTCTAATTCAGAGTCGGACACAACTGAGCAACTTCACTTTCACTTTTTCCTTTCATGCATTGGAGAAGGAAATGGCAACCCACTCCACTTGCCTGGAGAATCCCAAGGACGGGGGAGCCTGGTGGGCTGCCGTCTCTGGGGTTGCTCAGAGTCGGACACGACTGAAGTGACTTAGCAGCGGCAGCAGCAGCCTGGTGGCACATGCTTCGCTCAGCCAAGATGGATGCTAGCGAGAGGGATTCCGGGAAGTGGACGGACACACGGTGTCTCCTTTAGACCTTTCCCAAACTCTTCCAGTTGGTGGTGGCTTATTAGTTCCGTATTCCTTATCAGGATCTCCTGGCATAAAACAACTCATGCAAATGGTTACTATGGTGCCTGGCCAGGGTGGGCGGTTTCAATCAGTGTGCTTCTCCTAACAAACAGTAGTTTTATTTTTTTTTATTTTTTAAGGAACTTTCACACTATTTCCATACTGACTATACCAATTCACATTCCCACTAACTCTTGTACACAAGAATTCCCTTTTCTCCACATCATCACTAACACTTATTCTCTCTCATATTTTTGATAATAACCTTCTAACAGGCGTGAAGTGATATCACATTGTGGTTTTAATTTGCATTTCCCTGATGATTATTGATGTTGAGCTGTTTTAATGTACCTGTCAGTCGTCTGTACCTCTTCTTTGGAAAAAATATCTATTCATATCCATTGTCAATTTTTTTGTGTGTGTGTAATAAAGTTTTATTAAAGTATAAAAGAGATAAAGAAAGCTTCTGACATAGACATCAGAAAGGGGTAGAAAGAGTTCCAGCTTGCTGGTGTTAGCAATGGAGTTATATACTCTCCAATGAATCCAAAGAATGTCTGGAGGTTGTAAAAAATTACTAAATGAAGTTGCTTAGTCATGTCCAACTCTTTGCGACCCCATGGACCGCAGCCTACCAGGCTCCTCTGTCCGTGGGATTTTCCAGGCAATAGTACTGGAGTGGATTGCCATTTCCTTTTCCAAAGATCTTCCTTCCTTGGAAGGATCTTCCCGACCCAGGGATCAAACCTGGGTCTTCCTCATTGTAGACAGACGCTTTACCCTCTGAGCCACCAGGGAAGTCCAGGGAGGTTGTAAAGACCTCACCAAACATACTCCCATAATTTACTTTTTAAGATAACAGGATTAGCCAGAATGTTTACTCCAGAGACTGTCCTCAGGCAGGATACATAATCCTAAGGAATGTAGAGGGGAAAAAAGTTCTGTCCTTTCTTCCTCCTTGAGAATTCCAGACCCCTCTCTCCTTGGGGACCCCTAGACTTCTTATCAACCTGCCTAGGAAATGACTCTCTCATTCCCCCCTTTTCTTTTAGGAGAATTATGTTGCCAAGGGAAAGGGGCTTTGTTTTCATTCCATAACTGCTTCCTGCTGTTTAGGGGTGTGGTCCCTAAATTGTTGAGGCAACATATTCTCATTGTCAATTTTTTAAATCAGATTTTTTTCCCTAGTGAGCTGTATGAGTTCCTTTGTATATTTTGATATTAACCTTGAATGAGATCTGTGATTTGCAGATATATTCTCCCATTAGTTAGGCTGCCTTTTCATTTTATTGATGGTTTCCTTCAATAGTTTCCTTCAATGTGCAGAAGCTCTTGAGTTTGATGAATCTTGCTTCTTTATTTTTACTTTTACTACCTTTGCTTTGGTGTCAGATCTAAAAAAATCATTACCAAGATGGATGTCAATCAGTTTACTGCCTGTATTCTTTTTGTAGTTCAGTTCAGCTCAGCTCAGTTCAGTTGCTCAGTCGTGTCCAACTCTTTGCAACCTCATGGATGGTAGCACGCTAGGCTTCCCTGTCCATCACCAACTCCTGGAGTTTAGTCTAACTCATGTATTCTTTTTTAGGAGACTTATAATTCTTACATTAAAATCTTTAATACATTTGAGTAAATTTTTATGGGGTATAAGATAGTCGTCAAATTTCATCACTTGTGGCCGTCCAGTTTTTCAACACCATATGTCAAAGAGATTGTTCTTTTCCCATTGTATATTCTTGGGTGCTTTGTCATAAATTAATTGACCATTTGTGCTTCTTTCTGGCCTCGCTATTCTGTCCCATTGATCTATGTGTCTACTTTTATGCCAATATGATGTGTTTTAATTAATATAATTTGAAATCAGGGAGCATGTTGCCTCCAGTTTTGTTCTTCTTTCTCAATACTGCTTTGGTTATTCAGGATCTTTTGTGGTTCCATACATTTAAGATTGTTTGTTAGGTTTCTTTCCTATTAAAAAACGCCATTGGAATTTTGATAGGGATTGCATTTGATATGTATATTGTTTTGAGTAGCGGGGATAGTTTAACAATATTAAGTCTTCCAGTCTATGAGCAAGGAATATCTATTTGTGTTGATTTATTTCATCAATGTCATAGTTTTCAGTGTACACAATTGTCCCCTCCTTGATTAAATTAATTCCTGACCATTATATTGTTTTTGATGCAGAAATTTATGAATATGGTTTATACTTCCATCTAACTGAGTATTGAATGTACACTTGAAAATAATCTTTATTCTGTTGTTGGGGGTGTGGGTGTTCTATAAATGTCAGGATAAGGAGATCCAACCAGTCCATCCTAAAGGAGATCAGTCCTGGGTGTTCACTGGAAGGACTGATGCTGAAGCTGAAACTCCAATACTCTGGCCACGTGATGTGAAGAGCTGACTCATTTGAAAAGACCCTGATGCTGGGAAAGATTGAAGGCAGGAGGAGAAGGGGACGACAGAGGATGAGATAGCTGGATGGCATCACTGACTCAATGGACATGGGTTTGGGCGGACTCCGGCAGTTGATGATGGACAGGGAGGCCCAGTGTGCTGCAGTTCATGGGGTTGCAAAGAGTTGGACATGACTGAGCGACTGAACTGAACTGAACTGAAGATGGCTGTGGTGTTTACCATATCTTCTACACACTTAAGGATTTTCTTACCACTTGTTCTGTCAATTACTGTGCAAGGTGTCTATTTACCTAACCGTACGTGAAGATTTTCCTGCTTCTCGTTCTATTTTATTCATTTCTACTTCATATATTTTGAAGTTCTTTTATTAAGTGTCCAAGGAATTATTAATACTTTTGCAACATCTTTTTATGAGTTGACCACTTCATCATTATGTAAAATCTGTCTTTATCTCTCAATATTTCTTCCTTCAAAGTCTACATTCTCTGCTCTTAACAAAAGATATTTTTCTTTGGATTAGTGTTTGCATGGTGTAACTCTTTTCATCATCTTACTTTTAACCAATCTATATATAATTAGTAAAGTGGGTATTTGTAGACTACATATATTTTAGTACTGTATTTATATACATTATGACAGACGCTTTAATGAAGTTATTGCTATAGTGTTTTATGTCTGTATATATTTATTTATGTTGAGATATAGTTGATGTAAATGGCAACCCACTCCAGTACTCTTGCCTGGAGAATCCCATGAAGGGAGGAGCCTGGTAGGCTACAGTCCATGGGGTCGCAAAGAGTCGGACACGACTGAGCAACTTCCCATCACAAAATATTATATAAATTGCAGATGTACAACATAGCGACTCACAATTTTTAAATGTTATACTCCATTTGCAATTATAAAATACTGGCTATGTTTCCTTGCGTACATCCTTGTAGCTTATTTATCTTTTACATAAGCAAATCTTTTTGCCCTGTCTTGCCCCTCCCCTTTTATCTCTCCCTGCTGTTAACTGCTAGTTGGTTCTCCACATCTGTGATTGTCTCCTTTCTGTTATATTCACTGGTTTGTTCTATTTTTTAGATTCCACATATTACTGAGTATGTGGAAAGGTGCGATTGTTTAGTCCCTGAGTCATGTATGACTCTTTGCAACTCCATGAGCTGCAGCACACCAGGCTTCCCTGTCTTTCACTATCTCCCAGAGTTTACCCAAACTCATGTTCTTTGAGTCAGTGATGGCATCCAAGCATCTTATCCTTTGTTGCCCCTTTCTCCTCCTGCTCTCAATCTTTCCCAGAATCAGGGTCTTTCCCAGTGAGTCAGCTCTTACATCAGGTGGCCAGAGCATTAGAGCTTCAGCGTCAGCATTAGTCTTTGAATGTATATTCAGGCTTGATTGCCTTTTTAAAGTGACTGGTTTGATCTCCTTTCTGTTCAAAAGACTCTCAAAAGTCTTCTCCAGCCCCACACTTTGAATGCATCAACTCCTCAGTGCTCAACCTGCTTTATAGTCCAGGTCTGTACATAACCACTGGAAAAGCCATGACTTTGACTATGCAGACCTTTTTTGGCAAAGTGATGTCTCAGGTTTTTGATATGCTACCTAGGTTTGTCATAGCTTTCTTTCCTAAGACTTCCTGTGCAAAGATAGTGCTTGTTTTCCTCTGGCTGATTTATTTCACTTTTTCACCTAGCATAATACCATCCAAGTCCATCCATGTTGTAAGTGGCAAAATTTCATTCTTCTTCTTTTGGGGGGCAGAGTATATATGCCACGTCTATACAATTTATCTACTGTATATATACTACTTCTTTATCCATTTATCTGTTGATAGACACTTAGGGTGCTTCCATATCTTGGGCACTGTAAATAATGCTTCTTTGAATATCAGGGCACATGTATTTTTTCAAATTAATGTTTATATTTTTCGGATGTATATCCAAGACTGGAGTTATTGGATCATGCGGTGCTTTTCTTTTTACTTTTTTTTTTTTGCAAACTTACCATACGGTTTCCCGTGGTGGCAGCACCCCTTGCTGTTGCTGCTGCTAAGTCGCTTCAGTCGTGTTCGACTTTGTGCGACCCCATAGATGGCAGCCCACCAGGCTTCACTGTCCCTGGGATTCTCCAGGCAAGAACACTGGAGTGGGTTGCCATTTCCTTCTCCAGGGGAGCTTCCTGACCCAGGAATTGAACTCAGGTCTCCCTCATTGCAGGCAGATGCTTTACCAACTGAGCTATGCAAGAATATTTGCAACAAATAATGATGCTAGTCATAGTTATTTATTGCAAATATTGTTCCTTAGTTTCGGCTTGTTCCATACCTCATTTTTTGTTTTCATTTTGCTTCAGCTTTAGTTTTTTTAGTTTGTCTTTTAAAAAATTAATGTTTTATATTTTTATATAATGTGAAGTTTCTTTATGGTTAGTGCATTTTTATGTTGTTGAAAAGCTCTTTCCTTACCCCAATGTAAAAAAAATATGTTTTCTTCTATTGTCTTGCAGAATTTTTTAAATTTTGACTTTTTGCATTCAAATTTTTAATACTCTTGGATCTACATTTTTAAATTTCAGTTTAAAAATGGCATCGGATTTTTTTTCCCATCATTTATGGCTCATGATAGGATCTTGTGTTCAGTTCAGTTCAGTTCGGTCACTCAGTCGTGTCCGACTCTTTGCGACCCCATGAATCACAGCATGCCAGGCCTCCCTGTCCATCTCCCGGAGTTCACTAAGACTCACGTCCATCGAGTCAGTGATGCCATCCAGCCATCTCATCCTCTGTTGTCCCCTTCTCCTCCTGCCCCAAATCCCTCCCAGCATCAGAGTCAAATCTTCACATGAGGTGGCCAAAGTACTGGAGTTTCAGCTTTAGCATCAGTCCTTCCAAAGAACACCGAGGACTGATCTCCTTCAGAATGGACTGGTTGGATCTCCTTGCAGTCCAAGGGACTCTCAAGAGTCTCCTCCAACACCACAATTCAAAAGCATCAATTCTTCAGGGCTCAGCCTTCTTCACAGTCCAACTCTCACATCCATACATGACCACAGGAAAAACCAAAGCCTTGACTAGATGGACCTTAGTGGGCAACATAATGTCTCTGCTTTTGAATATGCTTTCTAGGTTGGTCATAACTTTTCTTCCAAGGAGTAAGCGTCTTTTAATTTCATGGTTGCAATCACCATCTGCAGTGATTTTGGAGCCCCCCAAAATAAAGTTTGGCATTGTTTCCACTGTTTCCCCATCTATTTCCCATGAAGTGATGGGACCAGATGCCATGATCTTCGTCTGAAAGTTGAGCTTTAGGCCAACTTTTCACTCTCCTCTTTCACTTTCATCAAGAGGCTTTTTAGCTCCTCTTCACTTTCTGCCATAAGGGTGGTGTCATCTGCATATCTGAGGTTATTGATGTTTCTCCTGGCAATCTTGATTCCAAGATCTTGCGTTCAATAGTCTTATTTATGTACTGTGTGTGGGTGCTCAGTTGCTCAGTCATGTCCAACTCTTTGAGACCCCGTGGACTGCAGCCCACCGGGCTCTTCTGTCCATGGAATTTTCCAGGCAAGAATACTGGAGTGGTTTGGCACTTCCTACTGTGTTCTGTAGATATGCAAAATTCGCTTTGCTATTTATCAAATTTCCATTATGCATGAGTCCATTGTCCTTAGCATAAGCTGTGGTCCAAATACATCTAGTCCAGTATTCCTGTAAGTTCTTATCTGTTATTTTAGTTATTTCCTGTATTATTATTTTTAATATCAGTATTCACTTTATTGTAATGTTTTATGTTTGACTTGAGATTTGTTTAAATTTTGCCATGTATCTTATATATATTCCTGTTTCTCCTTTCTCCCCAAATCTTTATGGAATAACTTATGTTTTTCCTGGAATACATCTTTTAGGATATTTTTAGAAATAGTTTGCTGTTGGAAAACTCTTATTTTATCTCACAATGCTTGTGTTTTACCTTTGCCCTTGAAAAACACTTGTGTTGAGTCCGGAGGTTTCCGATGACCAAACTTTTTCTCCTCAGTCCTTTCCTTTAGAAATTGCAATTAAATTTACATGTTCTTTTTCTAGTCTTCATGTTTTAATCTTCCCCTCATAATTTCATATCCTTAGGATCTGAGCTATATTTTGAGTTTATTTTTCATCTTCATCTCTCTGTTCATTAATTACTTTATTTAATGCCAATTATTCCTTTTGTTTTATCTGTATTTTTGATTTTTAACAATTATATTTTCATTTCCAATAGTTCTGCTTGAGAGCTATTCAGTTTTTCCTGACTGTTTGGATTATCTTTTAGATATTTTTTGTTCTTTCCAATAAAATCCTATTATTTTAAAATTATTTTACACATTTTAAAGTCTGCATTGATAATTCGAAGAAAGTTTGCAGTCTTTGTGGAAACTTACTCTGTTGTTTATCTAATTCTGTTATTAAAAATAATATTTAATAATTGTCACAAGCAGTAATTTCTTTGTGTATTTAGTGATTTTCTTGTTTTTATTATTTCCTCTTATTTTACTGAATTTAATCAATTGGTATTTCTAGGGTACTAGTTTGAAGAGATTTACTCTTTTCTCTATAGAGAATTGGTAAATTTTCCTCTGTTAGATACACTATTACTATTAAAAAGGAATCACTTTAATTTGTTGGCCTTGGGGTTTTCTGAAGCTTAGTGATAGTAAAACATAGCACTTACCTTTTTCAGGCTTGCAAAATCAGGCTTTGGTTGTACTAATACATTTTCAAAAGATACAATTTTATTTCTACCTGAAGCAAGATCTCAGAATTTTTACTGGCAGTTTAACTCTATTAAATGTCCTTTCTTTGTATATAAGTCTTGACTCAAATCCTCCACTTTGTGTGGGTCCATGGTTTAGTCTTTCTTTTTCTTTTGAGTATCCATTAAATAGCAAACTCTGCTTCCCCGGTATTGCTCTTTCAACAGAATATCATCTTCTTCTGGGTTACATTTGCCAACATGTATGTTTTCAGCTGACTCTTTAGTTCTTCGACTTTTCTTGTCACTTCAGAAATGCATTTTAAATTATGTCAAAATCTTCTCATCGTCTTTGTATTTTGCAGTGGTGATCAGGCCCACTTTACCATGTTTCAGGAGATATAGGTACTTTGACTTTTTGATTCATTCAAAACTATTTTTTATGAGCTCACACTTTTTGTTTGTCTCTGATTAAAGGTTAGAAATAAGCTGGGCATAAAGGTAATCTATGTTTCTACTCTCCTGAAGCTTGGATTCTAGTGGAGCAAGGG
Organism: Ovis aries; assembly: GCF_016772045.2. NCBI lineage: Eukaryota > Metazoa > Chordata > Mammalia > Artiodactyla > Bovidae > Ovis > Ovis aries. The sequence goes on along the minus strand of NC_056071.1, from coordinate 11,493,308 downwards.
AGACAAACTTTGTGTGTGTTTTAAGTAGTGTTTAATGTTATGAACACATTTTGAGAAATGGAATTAAGATATGACATTGATGATAGCGATGTATACGTGTATATGTATTCAGTGGGGAGGGGTATATTTAAGGATAGTAGTCAACAAAGTGTTCTTGAAGAAGATAACATTTAGTCAGAGACCTGGATAAAGTGAAGAAAGAGTCATGTGAAAAATCTGTGAAACAATTAAAAAACAAACAAACTGTACAACGGCAAGTGAAAACGCCTGGAGATTTCCTGGAGGGGGTAGGTTGGAATGTTCCAGTGCAGCTAGAGCAAAGGGAACGAGAGTGATTATGATAACAGAAGGAAAGCTTTTTGACCATGGAAGTAGTTTGACTCTTATTCTGCTCATGATTGAAGTTTTGCACAAGTCGGTGATAGTATATGAATTTTGTCTCATAAAAAATTAATCCCACCTGCTGAGTTGAGATTAGTTGGGGACCAGTTAGGTGGGTTTTGAAATAATTCAGACAAAAAATAATGATAGCTAAGACAAGGACAGTGTAGTGGAGGTAAGAAGTAGTGGTGGTTCTTGTTCAATCGCTCAATTGTGTCTGACTATTTGCAACCCTATGGCCTGCAGCATGCCAGGTCTCCCTGTCCATCACCAAACCCCAGAGCTTGCTCAAACTCATGTCCATTGAGTCAGTGATGTCATCCAACCATCTCATCCTCTGTCGTCCCCTTCTCCTGCCCTCAATCTTTCCCAGCATCAGGATCTTTTTCAATGAGTCGGTTCTTGACATCAGGTAGTCAAAGTATTGGAACTTCAGCTTTAGCATCAGTCCTTCCAATGAACATTCAGGGTTGATTTCCTTCAGGACTGACTGGAATGTTATCCTTGCAGTCTAAGGGAAGTAGTGGTTGAGATTTGGAATTTCTTGAAACTAGATCTTCTAGGATTTTTTTAGTAATTAGATATGGATGTGAAAGAAACAAAGAGCCAGTGATGACTCCTGGTTTTAAGTAAATTTTTTTATTTACAGGACCATTTCCTGAAGGTACACAGCATCCTCAGGTCAGTAGAAAGGACGACATTTGTTTTTGACTTTTAAGTGTGAGATGCCTATTTGATGTCCAACAAAAGGTTGAAACTGGCAGTGGGATAGTTGAATTAGAAATCTCAGGGCCATTGGAATCAGCATATTTTCAGTGTGTTTGGTGGTGCTGGTGGATATTTAGAAGGATTCATAGCTGTAATAAAAGTAAAAGTACTTGGAAATCTATAAATGATATGCAACTAGTGGTTTCAGAACTGTAAACTTGACATTTTTTTGCTTATCAAATTTATAACAAAAAAAGTCAGTGCAGCTGAAGCTAAAGAATATAAAAAATATTCTATAACAACCTGTGAGAATGTGGTTTCCTGAAATATATTTAAATGTTTACATATCTAAAGCTTTAAAAGCATGCACAGCTAGAGACATACTTATTTTATGTATGGGTAGTTACCCAAGAAAACAATTATGAATATGCACAAATATTTAATTGCAGGCTAAGTATGAAAAGTATTTTCACAGCAAGACACAGAAGTTGAAAATAAGATTTTAAGTGGAATACTATACGATCATGAAACTGATACCATAGATTCCAATATTTCCAGTTCTCAAATACCAGGCATGTGGAATGATCACATTTCTTGCTTCCTTGATACTTAGATAGACCTGTGTTATTAGTCCGACTTCACTTTCACTTTTCACTTTCATGCATTGGAGAAGGAAATGGCAACCCACTCCAGTCTTCTTGCTTGGAGAATCCCAGGGATGGGGGAGCCTGGTAGGCTGCTGTCTACGGGGTTGCACAGAGTCGGACACGACTGAAGCGACTTAGCAGCAGAAAATTGTTAAGGCCTGAGGTATATTTCATTTCTGGAGTAGAGAATTTAATTGAAATGCAAGACTGGGGTGCTCTGTTTTCTATCTGGTACAGCCTCAAGGGTTTGAAAGATTACAATGAGATTTCTATTTCGGTATGATCAAGCAGCATGACCAGAACTGAAGTTTGGTTGTTATATATTTTTTATATTTTGATTCTGGTTGCTTTAATTTAGCTTAGTTTAGTTGATACACGTATTAATTTATATGTAAAATATTTACAACACATTGTTACATTGAAGAACATGTTAGGAAAATAAAGTACACCCAACATGATCCTGTTTCTGTGTGCGTGTGTGTGTGACTGTGTGTGTAAGAGAATTGAAAGTATTAAAAGTAGCTGTCACTGAATAGGTAAAATTGTGATTTCTTTCTTTTTTGTGCTTGCATGTACTGCTTCAAGAATCTTTTCTATAGTGAGCATGAACAAGTACACTCCTTGGACAAGTTCATGCACAGATCATAGTAAAAGTAACTGATATTGGTCATTTATTGGACATCTGGCTCATGACGTTTCATTATGTTACAAGCCCATGCAAGAGTTTTTGGTAAAATGAATGGTATAAATAATCCTTTATCTTGGGAATATATGTGACACATTTTTCTTCTCTCTGCTCAGTATATATCATAGTCACAGATACTGTATTTTTAAAAAATCATCAAACATAAATTCCTTTCCCCCACCAACTTCAGCTGAATTACCTCCTGTTTCCATCAGGGACAGCATATAAATAGATACTTGAGTAGTGGCCATGAGGACTTATTGTAGCAGAACAAACTGTCCCCAAGCAGAAGCCTAATCTTGGTGGAGTTGTTGACACCTTTGGTGAACTTTAAATGAATCGTTTGGTCTATTTTTGTGCTCATCAATCTTCTTAGAAAAATGGGACACATAACCAAAGCCTGACTCAGTTACCAAGCTTGAGCAAGAGAAGCAGCTTATGTACCATTAGCAAATACAGTGAATAACAAACTCGAGGAAGAGGGAGAAAACTCAGTTCTACATTAAGAGAAGAGTTACTTACCAATGGAATGGTAGTGTTTGTGGACATTGGCCTTACCTAGAGTATTTAGAACTTAAGGAAATATAGATTCGACATAAATTGATATTTTACATAGACTTACTTTTGGAGCATTTTTTATTCATATGGAGAGTGAAAACCTAGAGATCCTTTTGGTTGTTTGGATTATTCTCAGAAGATATTGGGGATTGGACAGTGCCATTAAAAATTTTTTTTCGTCTATTTATGCTATTAAGATACCAATGAGAGAGAAATTAATTGCTTGAAATTTATAGAGTGATCATAATGTGTCATGGGCTGAGTTAGATCCATTAGTTTAATTACCTAGCAAATATTTGTTGAGTGCCAGCTACATGTTACTACTATGTTTTCACGGGGTTCTCCTTGCTGGAGGAATGAACCCATGCTGTGACATCAAGACAGCCTTGCATTGAAGGAATTTCTAGTCAAAGCTGGAGGTGGTGGCCACACCTAAGAGGTGCACTAAAATGCAGGGCTCAGATAGAAGTTTATTCAGCATGTTGTGAGAAATGAAAGAGGAAGATCCAAGACAGTGATCAGCCAGGGAGAGCATCAGATTCATTTCTAAGGAACAAAGCTTCCTGAAGGGGGAATTGAAGGACCAGAATCCAAGTCCAGAAAACAGTGAGCAGCTGAAAGCAGGCTGTGTATACAGGAGAGTACCAGGTGATCAGACAAATGAGGATCCTTACACATTTATGAGCTTCTGCATTTTTTACCAGTCTGAGCTATTCAAAATTCACACTGAAAGTGGCGAACAACCTTTTGGAGGAATGATTTGAACATGATACGAATGAATTAATTTTTTTTACCAACTTCTCTCTAGTAAAGGAAAACATGTAAAAGGGTGAAAGATAGGTGATAGCAATTCAGTCTTGCATCAGTACAGGTAATACGATGAGGGTGTGGACTTTGTTATTATGAAGAAAAGGGATTCAGAATAGAGAACACATTTGTATCACCTTTAGACATTGGAACTCCCTAGAGTTGGTGATCAAAGGCAGTGTGAGAGAAAGAGAGGAGCAGAGAGATTCTGTCCTGGCTGTGCTTGATTAATGTAGGTCAGGAATGAAAGTGTTAAGAAGTTGAAAGGTAATAAAACTAGTTTGGGTTATATTAAATTGTAGATGCATATTAAATAAGGATATCCAAAGAAGCCAGATCCATAAAGAAGCTGAGTATGAGATTCTGAGGGCACAGAAGTATGGTCTTTCCTAGATCAAGAGGTCCATTCTAAAGGAAATCAATTCTGAATATTCATTGGAAAGGCTGATGATGAAGCTGAAACTCCAATACTTTGGCTACTTGCTGTGAAGAATTGACTCATTTGAAAAGACCCAGATGCTGGGAAAGACTGAAGGCAGGATGAGAAGGGGATGACAGAGGATGAAATGGCTGGATGGCATCACCAACACCATCGACATTAGTTTGAGAAAACTCTGGGAGTTGGTGATGGACAGGGTAGCCTGGCATGCTGCAGTCCATGGGGTCGCAAAGAGTTGGACATGACTGAGTGACTGAACTGAACTGAGATAAAGAGGTAATTGAGTATAAGCACATACTGAATGTTTCTGTAATTTTCTTTTCCATACTTGACTGTGCATGGTTTCTTTCCTGGAAATGCAGAAGCAGAATAGAGAGTCTTAAGCAACCATTCTGCTGACAATTCTAAACGTCTCAATGGGAGTTTTGGTAGGATAAATAAAGGGTTTGGAGTAGCAAGGTGGAATTCAGGTAAAGCTTTGCCTAAGGGTTGAGTGACTTTGAGAAAATAAATTCATTAGGAGTTCAGAATTTGCATTAATGAAATGGATTAAAGACTCTCCAGTGTCCTTTCTAGAGCTCACCTTTTCTTTTTAGAATACAATCTAAATCAAAAATTTGCTTAAATTTTTAACACACTAACTATGCTAGAATTTAGGGTTAGCAGAATTTTTGTAGTTTTATCATCGACGAAATTTGCTTAAAAGGAAGTGAAAAGTGAAATACACTTTATAATATTTCACTTTATAAGTGAAATACACTTTATATATTTTACTATTGAGGCCAATTGTTTTGGGATTCCAGGTGGCTAGAGTTTGTCTACTCTATCTGAATTTGTCTTGATTTTCCTGAGTGTTCCAAAGATATCCTCCGTGTGTTCCATTCTATAAGACTTGAAGGGCCATGATTCAAAGAAACAATATCTGAACCACACCCTATATTTCCACAGAGCTCTCTTCAACTTTAAGGTCAAGGAGGAGCCCTTGGTTTACTAGTTAGAGTCACTTACATCAGGTACTAGAGTAGTATTCACCAGGGCCCCTTAGTTATTTGTTCACATCTCTATCTACTTTTTTCTAATCTATTTTCCCAATTTTTTTTTTCCTTTCTGATCCCATTTACTTATAAAAAAGTCATTCAGTCATGTCCGACTCATTGTGACCCCATGGACTGTAGCCTTCCAGTCTCCTCTGTCCATGGAATTCTCCAAGCAAGAACACTAGAGTGGCTTGCCATTCTCTTCTCCAGGGCATCTTTCCGGCCCAAGGATCAAACCTGGGTCTCCTGAATTGGCAGGCAGATTCTTTATCATCTGACCCACTAAGAAGGCCAATTTTAGGCAGTGTAGTAATATAAAATCTTGTTTTAATCACATAAATGTCTATTTTATTTATACCATTCTAAATAACCATCCAAAGAATTTTTTTCTGAATTCACTTGTGGTAACTCCTTTTTTAAAAGTCATGGGAAAATTGTCAGCCTCTCCCCATTCTAACAATTTAAAAATTTCTCCAGTGTTCTATTAAGCTTAAATCAGTAGCAGAGCTCCCATGTCTTTACATAGTTTTATTAGCTCATTTTATGAGACAAATATTTATTGAGCACCTACTAAGTGCCAACACACTGTGCTAGTCCTGAGGATTTAATGAAGATAGAGAGAATGGCACGGACCCATTCTCCCACCTCTTGAAATGTATGGTCTGGCCCTCCTCAAGGGTTCATAGTGTTCATCTTATAATCGGCACGGCTGAATGATCAATAGTCAGAGAAGGAAAGAAAAATCGTGATACTATCTGTCTCTAAAACTGCAGAGGGGTTTTAGAGAAATCAAATGTTATCTCACATCGTATTTGGGATAAGATTTAGCTGATAATTTAAGGTCAAAGTGTACTTTGCTGGCATTTATTCACTGTCATTAATGAAAGTATTTATAACAGAATAATAGATGAAATTAAGAATTGGCTGTACAAGATTAAAAATTAAGTAGAGAAAACATATAAAGTACTATAGTATTTCTAGATATAGAGTTTTTGACAGTTTTCATTTTATAAGAATACCTTCCAATAAAGGATTTATTAAGAGTAAGACTTTAATTAAAAACAAATATAATATTCCAGATGTTTTGAACAAATTCTGAAATCTAATAAATATTAATAAAATGTCAAAAACAAATCTATTCTGTTTATTCTTTAGTTATTCTTCTGAGCATGGTTGGATTCAAGCGTATTCTGAGAGATTTTGCTATTACCTAATTTCTCATGTCAAATACATAGTAGATCTTGAAAAGATAGATGGTTAAATATTTTATTTTAATTATTAAACTTTTCTATATTATAAGGATATTATTAACTTCCATTTCATTGTGTTAGGCTGAACAAGGATGATTTTAAATCATAATTTCCCCCCCCCCAGGACTCCATCATTCATTTTCTTAAAGTATAATTTAAGAAAAAAAAAAAGGAGACTAAACTTCCTTGAAAACAAATTAAAAGGGTTATGTATGTTAACAGTAAACCATTAGGTAACTTGATTGGGAAGCTGGAATTTCTGGATGACAATGTGCAGATAATCAGTTCTGGGACTAGTGCCGGAGTGGGGGCTGGGCCTCAGGGACTGCATGGATCATATTTATTGTGGAAGGTTCTGAGGAAGCTTGCAGATGTAATTTTTATTAATCCCAATGTTTTATTTTATACCTGAACTTATAATTGGGTCTTAAAACCAAATGAGATGTCCTCATATCACCATCTGTTGTTGCAAAAACAAGAGGCATGCTTGGATGTTGTCGATGGCCACTTGAAAAAGAGGAGTCCTTGGAGCGTTCAAAAGCTGTTTCTGCAGCATTTCAGATTATTTTCCATTTTAATAGAAAGAAAAATTATGGACGCAAGTAAAAAATGTTCCCAGCAGTGTTGTGTTTACTGCTCAGGATAAAGATGTGAGGAGGTGTGTTTTAGCTCTTAACGCTCTCCGCACTCGGCCCTCGCCTCCACGGTGATGCCAATGTGGACTGCATGTTTAGCAGCAGGAAAGCACTCTGCCTTCCATGATCAGGCCCGGCCTGGACAGGGACATCATCACACAGAGAGTGACCATTTCGTTCCGGGGGTGACCATTTGGGTGTTAACCATGACGGATCTGGCAGTGGAGAGGGGTGAGAATTTCACATCAGATATGAAATGTGTGATTGGCAGGATGCTTAGTAAAATTTATGCAGTCTCCTTTTCTGGATCTGCCAATCCATCATCTGCCTGAAACCTGAAAGGACAGAGACAGGGCTGTTTTCAGCCTTGGTGTGATTTCCTTGAATGTAAAGAAAACAATTTTATGGCAACCATTTTATTGTACTCTGAATAATATTCCAGTTATTCTGAGTTGTATATCTCATTGACCATACATGTGGGCATATACATATTTTTGTGGTTATGGCTCATAAAAAGTTTTCATTTATATATATACTAAACTCCAGTACTTTGGCCACCTCATGCGGAGAGTTGACTCATTGGAAAAGACCTTGATGCTGGGAGGGATTAGGGGCAGAAAGAGAAGGGGACGACAGAGGATGAGATGGCTGGATGGCATCACTGACTCGATGGACGAGAATCTGAGTGAACTCCGGGAGTTGGTGATGGACAGGGAGGCCTGGTGTGCTGCGATTCATGGGGTCGCAAAGAGTCGGACACGACTGAGCGACTGAACTGAACTGAACTGATGTACATATCTATAGTATACGTATACATACAATCTTGCATACAATCTATTCAGTACCACACATACATAATCTTTTCAATAGCATGAGAGCAATAATCCCAACTAAAAGCACACTACTCAGATGTGATGGGTCATGTTTTATTCCTTTGTGATTTTAACTCAAATTTGAACCCAGGTTTTCAAAATCAAAGAATCTGCCTGCAATCCAGGAGACCCAGGTTAAATTCCCTGAAGAAGGGAATGGCAATCCACTCTAGTGTTCTTGGCTGGAAAATCCCACGGACAGAGGATCCTGGCAGGCTACAGTCCATGGGCTTGCAAAGAGTTGGGCATGACTGAGAGATGAACACTTCTAAAATCAAAAGGCACTGTATGTAAACCCAGCATGTCAAGGGCAGGGTGGAGGTGGGGGATGTTCTGATCATTCTGACCTGGAGGAGGGTCCCATCTGTCAGACCCCTCAATTTTAATGGAGCTGAAATTCATCGCAAGCATGTAGCTTTCAAATCCCAAAGCTTACATGTTCCTAAATCACACCATTATATTCTATGGAAAAGATCCTGTTGGATGGACTTCTGCTTTCATGGAGGAAATTTCTGCCAATCATAAGAAGTCTAAGGGGAGTCAATTTTGTCCTTATTTGCCACTCTCCCTACCTTCCTTCATCCACCTATAACCCCAGGAGAGGCCCTTCTAAGTCAATGTTGGCACAAAGCACAGAGGAAGAATATTTGAAGAAATAAAAATAAGGGTAACCGTTCCTATAGACTTTCACTGAATTTTAATGTATATCTGTGGAAAAGTAATAAACGGGCTCTAGTTCATTAGGCAAGAACAAATTTCTACCCATAATTTTATCTTTGTTTAATTGAATATTTAATTAGTATACATCTAAAACTAATTTTTCAACGCGTTCAGTACATTTAGCAGGGCAGGCTGGTGAGGGGCTCCTTCTGGAGAAACACTCCTGTGGATACGGACAGCCCCCGGGCCCTCCTTGTCCTCCTGGGTGAGCTGATAGAAGCGGGTGGGTCATTTGGCATTAGCAAAGGAGTAAGTTAGCATTTGCACTGAGCTGGATCTTGCCAGGCTCTGCATATTGGAAGCCACAGACAGAGGCTCCTTTCACAGTGATGAATGGGTTTTTTCAAGCGTTCTGCTCCCTAGTTATGAGAAGGGTGACCCGGTCAGGAGACGACTTTATGAAGCTATAAAAAATGTATGTCACTTCGGACTCTCTAATGTCACCGGGAAGGGAGGGAAAAAAAAAAAAAAAAAACCTGTGCAAAAATGGCAGGGTAATAAGGCTGTTTTCAATGCTCAAAATAGCTTTCTGTCTACACTCATATGTAGCCCTGAAACTGGGGCACAGAGAGTGCCTCAAAACACTGATGTGGGGAGATCTAATGGTAAAGAATCCACCTGCAATGGGAGACATGGGTTCAATCCTGGGGTCAGGAAGATCCCATGAGTGGTGGATGACTTTTAAGTATGCAGAAGGAACACAGACTAAAAATCTGGTAATAGACTAGACAAGTTAATGTAATGTTTTATCAAGTCTTACCTCTGTGCCATGAAGAATTTTTTTTTTTAAAGGAAGGCTTGGTAGGTACATTTGCCCTTACGTCTTTTGTCGAATAATCTGGAGTTTACAGATAGTGATGTAGAGGTTTTAACAAAAGCAGCCCTCTCTAGGCCCATAATTTAGCTTTCATTGAATCCTTTTATTCTCATCAATATGCAGATTTCACAGTATCAGATATGTCACGCATTTCATAGCTCATGTTCAAATGTTAATTTACACAGGGTAGGGAACCCAGAGGACCAAGGTCAGAGAACCTGCCTTTATTAGGGCTTCAGTTAGTCACAGGTGAACTTTGGAATAGCTCAACTGGATTCAAACACTGGCTGTGTTGGGGCTGAGTCATATAACACTGGGTGTCCCTTTCTGAGCCTAGGTGTGTCATTTCTTTCTCTGGGATCTCTCAACCTCTGCCATCATCAAAACACCTGACGTGGGAAAAAGCATGTGAAAAGTGATGAGCTTAATACTTAATAGGAAATACTTAATAGGAAATGTCAGGTTCATGGTGCTGAAAAGCGAGGGAGAGAACTGAGGTTTTCCACTCGTACAACATGAGTTTTCCATTTCTTCATGAAGAAGACTCTGCATATCAGGATGGCTTCCTGGCCCCATTCTGAGAAAAGTTGGCCCCAGCGGATTCTCTGTGTCCTGGTCACTGTGCTTTTTTCCTGGCTACAACTAACCAAAAGCCCATGGAATGTGTAGACCTAAGAATTCTCCCCAGGTTGTTGATTATCTTATAGAACCATTGAAGCAGTCAACCAGGTCTATACTCTTAAAGATGTTTGACTGTTAGACATGTAGGAAGTTAGTAATCAGCAGGAGCAGGCGGAGGGAAAAGGAGCGACTGAAAGACCCTGAATCAGATGGAGGGGAGAGTCTATAGTCTTTTGCTTTTGATCAAAGAAGCAACGATATAAGAGCATGTTCTAGACTCAAGACCTGGCTAATGGACTGCTTATCCCAACTTCTCTGAACATCATAAAGCCCCAACGCCTGTAAATCCCAATCTGTGTTCTCTTTGTAACCCGAACAAAACCATCTGACACACCACCACCCATTCCTACTTGAAAAAGAGACCTCGTCTTATTCTAGAGTATTTTAAACCTTTACTTAAAAAGCAGCTAAGAAATGAAAGAGGGATAGTTGAGAACTTATCTTTGAAGCATTTTAAAGAGAAGAGTGAATATATGCTTTACTGGAAGCTTCAGATTGATTATTTACTTTTATAACCTGGAAAGCAAAAGCAATTTACTGGAGAGTTGGCTTTTCTACCTAAGTTTTTTCTTTTTTTTTTTTTTTTGGTTTTCCTTAAACAGAAACAGCATCACTTTGTGTACATGGGTAAGTTTGGTTTAAGCTAGCCCTGCAAGTTAAGATGGGAAGTCCTTGATGTTAAAGGAAATAGAAACCCAATCATGAGCATTATAAAATTCACCAAGGGTAAGCGGGAAAAATCAGTGATATTTTAGGACCCGCTCTCTTGTTAGTCCATCATATTCCCATCTTTCATTTACAAATGAAGGGCAAATATGAAGTGATGAAGCTGTCCTTTCAGTTCAGTTCAGTTCATTCGCTCAGTCGTGTCCGACTCTTTGTGACCCCATGAATCGCAGCATGCCAGGCCTCCCTGTCCATCACCAACTCCCGGAGTTCACTCAAACTCACTGCCATTGAGTTGGTGATGCCATCCAGCCATCTCATCCTCTGTTGTCCCTTTTCCTCCTGCCCCCAATCCCTCCCAGCATCAGAGTCTTTTCCAATGAGTCAACTCTTCGCATGAGGTCCTTTAGGAAGAGGCAAAAACAGGTGTATGGTCTGTATGTAATATTAAAACTGTAATAAAATTTACAAATAATAGATCTGCTTTTTAATCACATCACTGTACTCTTCCCCAGTCAACACTTGGAACAACAGTGGTATCTTGTATACTGAAGGATGTGTGTCTTTACAGTATGAACCGAAGAAGTTCTCAAGTAGAAAATGCATGCTACTTTCCAGCCTCAAAGTATCAGAAGGCCTAATTTTGTCTCAGTGAGTGTGGGGCACTCGAGAGAAATCCTAGGACAGATTTTTAAAAATTAATTTATTATTTTTTAAATTGTAGGATAATTGCTTTATGATGTTGTGTTGGTTTCTATCATATAGCCATACAAATCAGTCATAATTAAATAAATATATCTCTTTCCTCTTGAGCTTCCCTTCTACTCCCTCCCCCCATCCCACCCCTCTAGCCCATCACATGCAGCAGTTTCCCACCAGCTGTCTCTTTTACACATGGTATTGCCTACATGTTAATGCTACTTTCTTAATTTGCCCTACCCTCTCCTTCCCTCACTGTATCCACAAGTTCACTCTCTATGTCTGTGTTTCTTCCCACCCTACAAATAGGTTCATCAGTACTACTTTTCTAGATCCCATATATGTGTCTTATAGGACAATATTTGCATCTGAGATTTCATTATTCTTGATTTCCCATGCTCTCCAAGTACTGGAGGCCAATAACATAAAACAGATATTTTTTCAAGAAAAATTCCACATCACTTAAGAATTTATTAACAATTTACATAATTGCTTAAGTAATCTGCATAATTGACAGAAAGTTTAATTTGACCTTAGTTCAACTGTAGCACTTACGGTTTTAAATTGAAATTGGTATAATTCATTTATGAGAGTAATTAAGCCATGGTGTCTAACAAATACAATGTATGCTGCCTGAGGCCTCCAAGGCCAGAACATGTTATCAGAATGTTTTATTTAAATATGTCAAATCTGTTCATCTCCACAGTCACCCATGTTAAACTGGAGCAAATGGCTTCTTTGACCTTGAGCACCGTGCTTCTGAGGGACAATATTTGAAGCACATGGTTCAACTATCTTTCTAGAGGAATCCATGAGCTAATACATCTGTTTCTTAAGAAACACTAAATTTTACCTTGTTTTTACTTTCCAAAAGTGTTCAGACGTATCTGATTCTATAATAATCACATGCTGTTAAACATCAGTTTTTCAGAAGAACAGGTCTGGAAAATGCCCCAGAATAATGAATTGTTAGCTTATGACAAGATGACTAAAATTCATGAGAATGAGGAAAGTGGGGAATCTGTCTACTTTCCTTGAAATACATGCTTTTTATACTTGAATACATAATTAATCCAAGTAACTGAAGAGTAATTATTAAAAAAAGAATATAATAAAGTAATATTGCTGAAAAGAGCCACTGCATATGTCTGGGGAAGGGTGGAGACTAAGTTGGCCAAGTGCGTGTAACATCTCTTCACTTGGAAAATATCAGAGCTCCTGGCTTTACTTTGTCACTGCCTCCTGTGCAGCCTTGGGGACCAGAAGAATATAGATGAGGGTCAGCTGCAGGTGACATGGTTATATAGACAAAGTCTCTCTTGGGCACCTTCAAGATCCATCCTCTTCTAAGACTCCCATGAGTATTCCAGAGAAAATCCTCTAATGCATCATCACTCATGACATTGCATCTTAGCACTCCAGGGATCTGAATTTCCCGCCTTGTTCTGCTCTTACGATTCATTTTCTGTTCCTTTTTCTCATTGATTCTTCCTTCTTTTGATCAATTTTCCTATTACCCTCAATTCTCTTTTCTCACATTGTTAGAGAATCCAGTCTCAACCCTGCTGTTCAGACTTGCACTGGGGAGTTGTTAGGAATAATTATGGTTCAACAAGTGCTTCTTGAGTGCCAAACACTATGCGAAGTATTTGGCATAATTCATCTCATTTAATCATCACGGCAGTTCTGCAAGTTATCTTCATTGTGCAGATGAGGACATGGAGACTTGATAGGAGTTAAATGACCCCTCTAGGTCCCCAAACCACCTGAGTTGCACCCATGACCACATGACTACACACACACACACATTTACACACACACACACTTGGACAGTTCCACACTACTATATAATGTCTGGGATTAGGACTTCATTTGCTTTTTACCGAATAATAATACCAAAATCATCAAACACAACAGAGAGAGAAAACCACAAATATATAACTTTAATAAATTATCGTAAGTTCAACAGCCTTGTAATCATCACCCTGATCAAGACAAAATTTTATTAGCCATTCTAGACCCCCATTGTGTGTGTCTCTTCCCAATCACAGTCCTCTTTCACCCACCACAACCACTGAAGTCTCATAGAGTCTCCCACAGTCTAGATTTTGTAGATTGCACACTCACAGCGCAGCTTTTCATGTTCCCATTCTTCCACGTTTCCAGAAAATTGGCAGATGGACACAGAGACTTGATGAAACCCAAGTTTGATCCCTTCAGCAGAAGTAAAAGTGGAACTCTGTTCTTTCAACTAAGGCACAGGGTGTCTGATTGGCTTTTTTCTTTCTGTGATATCACCAATTACTGATCCTCAATGACTTGATCCATTGAGACTTTGGAGGGCATTACAGTGTGGAATCTCTTCTAATTCTTTCATTTCCTTTTTGTAAATTATCTAGAAAATTTTCATAGAGAAATGCTTTTCCTCCTTGGTCTTGTAATGGAACTGTTCATACAGAAAAGCAGGATAAACACTGTTTCTCATTAATTATTGATTTTTGTGATGATGTATATGCTTCTACTCTTCTCTGGAGGTAGCAGATTATTTTGCTTTTAATATGCATATGAACAAATTGGCTTAAAATATGTGATGAGTTTCAGTCCATTGTAATCATTATCCTTACTGAAGCTCAAATCATCACATCTTTGGTAGTGGAAGCCTGTTAACACTGGTCCCCAAGTCCCTTTGACATAATTCCAGTAATATTTAGCAACCTCGGATAGCTTCCTTGTTATTTAGTATAGCAAAATTGTCAAGGTTCACCTTCTATATTTCCTGTTCCAAATCAGGAATCAGTTATCTCTTCTTGAATGTGTGTTATGGACTGAGTTGTCTATAAGTAACTCACATTATACATAATAATATCACCAGGCGTAAAGGAAAAGGAAGAAAAAAATACATATCATGCAAAAACACTAATTAAGGTAAAGCCATAATGATTATATTAATGAGATAATATAGATTTCAGAACAAAGAAAATTTTCAGATACAGAGGGGGGCATTATACAATGATAAAAGGAATCAATAAAAAATAAGGCAGAACTATTTTAAATGTGTATGTACCAAATGACACAGCTGCAAAATATATGAAGCGCATACTGATAGAATTAAAAAGACAGATAAATTCATTGTTATAGTTAGAAAATTCAATGCCCCTCTTTCAACAACTAGTAAAACACCTACAAAGTAAATTTGTAATGGTATGGAAGAAATCAACAACACTCTGAACCAACAGAATCTAACTGGCATTTATATAACACTTCAGGCAACAGCATAATATACATTATTTTAAAGTGCCCACGCAGCATACTTGTCTTTTTCTTGGGCATGGTTTTGATCACCACCTCCTGTACAATGTCACTAACCTCAGTCCATCGTTCTTCAGGCATTCTGTCTATCAGATCTAATCCCTAGAATCTGTTTGTCTCTTCCACTATATAATCATAAAGGATTTGATTTAGGTCATACCTGAATGGTGTAGTGGCTTTCCCTACTTTCTCCAATTTAAGTCTGAATTTTGCAATAAGGAGTTCATGATCTGAGCCACAGTCAGCTCTTGGTTTTGTTTTTGCTGACAGTATAGAGCTTCTCCATCTTAGGCTGCAAATAATATAGTCAATCTGATTTTGGTATTGACAATCTGGTTGTACATATGTGGAGTTGTCTTGTGTTATTGGAAGAGGATGTTTGCTATGATTAATGTGTTCTCTTGGCAAAACTCTGTTAGGTTTTACCCTGCTTCTTTTTTTACTCCAAGGCCAAATTTGCCTGTTACTCCTGGTATTTCTTCATTTCCTAATTTTGCATTCCAGTCTCCTGTGATGAGAAGGACATTTTTTTGGTGTTAGTTCTAGAAGGTCTTGCAGTTCATCATAAAACTGTTCAAATTCAGCTTCTTTGACATTAGTGGTTGGGGCATAGACTTGGATTACTGTGATATTGAATGGTTTCCCCTGGAAATGAACAGAGGTCATTCTGTCACTTCTAAGACTACACCCAAGTACTGCATTTCAGACTCTTTTGTTGACTATGAGGGTGACTCCATTTCTTCTAAGAGATTCTTGCCACAGTAGTAGATATAATGGCCATCTGAATTAAATTTGCCCATTCCAGTCCATTTTAGTTCACTGATTTCTAAAATGTTGATGTTCACTGTCACCATCTCCTGTTTGACCGCTTCCAATTTACCTTGGTTCATGGACCTAACATTGCAGGTTCCTATGCAGTATTAGATTACTGGGAGAAATATTAATAATCTCAGATACCCAGATGACACCACCCTTATGGCAGAAAGTGAAGACAAACTAAAGAGCCTCTTGATGAAAGTGAAAAAGGAGAGTGAAAAATCTGGCTTAAAACTCAACATTCAAAAAACTAAGATTATGGCACCTGGTTCCATCACTTCATGGCAGATAGACAAGGAAACAGTGACAGACGTAATTTTCTTGGGCTCCAGAATCACTGCAGATGATGACTTCACCCATGAAATTAAAAGACACTTGCTCCTTGGGAAAAAGCTATGACAAACCTAAACAGGATATTAAAAAGCAGAGATATTACTTTGCCAACAAAGGTCTGTCTAGTCAAAGCTGTGGTTTTTCAAGTAGTCATGTATGGTTGTGAGAGTTGAACCAAAAAGAAAGCTGAGAGCTGAAGAATTGATGCCTTTGAACTGTGGTGTTGGAGAAGACGCTTGAGAGTCCCTTGAACAGCAAGGAGATCAAACCAGTTAATTCTAAAGGAAATCAGTGCTGAATATTCACTGGAAGGACTGATGCTGAAACTCCAAATCTTTGGCTACCTGAACTGACTCATTAGAAAAAACCCTGATGCAGAGGAAGATTGAAGGCGGGAGGAGAAGGGGAGGGAGAGGATGAGACGGTTGGATGTCATTGCCAACTCAATGGACATGAGTTTGAGCAAGCTCCAGGAGGTGATGATGGACTAGGAAGCCTGGCATGCTACAGTCCATGGAGCTACAAAGAGTCAGACATGACTGAGTGACTGAACTGACACAACATACATCAAGATAAACCTAATCTTTGGTCCATAAAAACAGCCCTAGTAAATTTAAAAGTAGTGAAATCACCCATAGTGTGATGTCAGCAGAACACAATGAAATCAGGAATGAAATCAATAAGAGAAAGAAAACTGGATAATCTCCAAGTGATTGAAAACTAAACAGTACATTTCTAAATAATGCATGAAAAAGAGAAGTCTCAGGGGAAATAAAAATTACACTGAATTGGATATACAGTTGAAACAGTGCTGAGAGGGAGATAAGTATTTACAAACATACATTCGAAAAGAGGGAAAGTCCCATAGAGTATTAAAGTTTCATTAGAGCATTAGATTAAAAAAACAGAAAAGCAGATATCATTGAAATTGAAAACAGAAAAATGAAACAAAGAGCAGTTTCCTTAAAATAGTCAATAAAATTGAAAAGCCTCTAGGATGACTGACAATAATAAGAGAGAGTATTCTGAGCTACTCCTATTAGGAATGAAGGAGGAGGCATCACTACAGATGCTACAGATTCAACGAAGGAAAAGAGAATATTGTGAATGATTTTACACACATAACTTTGACAAGTTAGATGAAATGGACGAATTCCCCCCAAAACAGAAATTATCACAACTCAGTAAGTTCAGTTCAGTTCAGTTTGGTTCAGTCGCTCAGTCATATCTGACTCTTTGCAACCCCATGAATCACAGCACACCAGGCCTCCCTGTTCATCACCATCTCCCAGAGTCCACTCAGACTCATGTCAATCGAGTCTGTGATGCCATCCAGCCATCTCATCCTCTCTCGTCCCCTTCTCCTCCTGCCCCCAATCCCTCCCAGCATCAGATTCTTTTCCAATGAGTCAACTCTTCGCATGAGGTGGCCAAAGTACTAGAGTTTCAGCTTTAGCATCATTCCTTCCAAAGAAATCCCAGGGCTGATCTCCTTCAGAATGGACTGGTTGGATCTCCTTGCAGTCCAAGGGACTCTCAAGAGTCTTCTCCAACACCACAGTTCAAAAGCATCAATTCTTTGGCACTCAGCGTTCTTCACAGTCCAAATCTCACATCCATACATGACCACAGGAAAAACCATAGCCTTGACTAGATGGACCTTAGTCGGCAAAGTGATGTCTCTGCTTTTGAATATGCTATCTAGGTTGGTCATAACTTTTCTTCCAAGGAGTAAGCATCTTTAAATTTCATGGCTGCAGTCACCATCTGAGGTGATTTTGTAGCCCCCCAAAATAAAGTCTGACACTGTTTCCACTGTTTCCCCGTCTATTTCCCATGAAGTGATGAGACTGGATGCCATGATCTTAGTTTTCTGAATGTTGAGTTTTAAGTCAACTTTTTCACTCTCCTCTTTCACTTTCATCAAGAGGCTTTTAGTTCCTCTTCACTTTCTGCCATAAGGGTGATGTCATCTGCATATCTGAGATTATTGATATTTCTCCCAGCAATCTTGATTCCAGCTTGTGTTTCTTCCAGTCCAGCGTTTCTCATGATGTACTCTGTAAATAAGCAGGGTGACAATATACAGCCTTGATGTACACCTTTTCTTATTTGGAACCAGTCTGTTGTTCCATGTCCAGCTCTAACTGTTGCTTCCTGACCTGCATACAGATTTCTCAAGAGGCAGGTCAGGTGGTCTGGTATTCCCATCTCTTTCAGAATTTTCCACAGCTTATTGTGATCCACACAGTCAAAGGCTTTGGCATAGTCAACAAAGCAGAAATTGGTGTTTTTCTGGAACTCTCTTGCTTTTTCCATGATCCAGCGGATGTTGGCAATTTGATCTCTGGTTCCTCTGCCTTTTCTAAAACCAGCTTGAACATCAGGGAGTTCACAGTTCACGTATTGCTGAAGCCTGGCTTGGAGAATTTTGAGCATTACTTTACTAGCATGTGAGATGAGTGCAATTGTGCGGTAGTTTGAGCATTCTTTGGCGTTGCCTTTCTTTGGGATTGGAATGAAAACTGACGTTTTCCTGTGGCCACTGCTGAGTTTTCCAAATTTGTTGGCATATTGAGTGCAGCACTTTCACATGATATATAATTTGAATAGCTTAAATTCATGATTAGTGAACTCCCTCCCAAAGGAAATATCTAGATATGTTTAGTTTAACTGGAAAATGCCAGCAAATAAAGATAATGTCAATTCTATACCGTTTCTTCCAAAAATAGAGCATGACAGAACATAATCCCAATTGGTCTTAAGAAGTCATTATTACTCTGATACCAGAACTGGAAAAAGAAAGTATGAAAAAGAAAGAAAAGATAAATTATAGACAAATGTTATTCATGGATATAGATAAAAAAATGGAAATTTGTTAAAATATTAATAAATAAAATTGTGTAATACATAAAGAATAATTCCATCATTACTAAGTGATACAGGGATGCAGAGTGATCCAATATTCTACTTTCAATCAACACAATCCACCCTATTAACATTCTGAAGAATCAAAAATTTACATGATCTTATCAACTGATGCAGAAAAAAGCATTTGACAAAATTCAGCACTCATAATTTTTGAACATTCCAGGAAAATAGGAATAGAGATTAAATTCTCCAACTTGATAAAAATAACCTACAATAAATCTACGGCCAACTTTATGTGTGTGCTCTTTCATTTCCTACTCTGCAACCCCATGGATTGTAACTCGCCAGGCTCTTCTGCCCATGGGATTCTCCAGGCAAGAAACTGGACTGGGTTGCCATTCTTCCTCCAGGGGATCTTCTTGGCCCAGCGGTTGAATCCGCATTTCCTATGGCTCCTGCATTAGTGGGTGGATTCTTTACCATTGAAACACCTGGGAAGCCCACAACTAACATTATACTCTGCAACATAAGAGCAGGAATAAAGCAAACTTGTCCACTCTCATCATGCTTATACAACATAATGCTAGAAGTTCTAGCCAGTTCTATAAGGCAGGAAAGGGATGTTAAAAGCAAAGCAGTTGGAAAGGAAAACCATTATTGTCTGTGTTTGAAGATGTCCTAATCATCTATGTAGAAATCCATAATGTACCTAGCAAAATAAAATAAAAAAAATCCTCTGATGACTATTAAGTCTGATAAGCAGGAGAAAAAAAAAAAAAACATGGAATAAACACACACACACACACACACACACACACACACACACACACACACCTGGGTTTGATTCCCAGGTCAGGAAGATCTTCTGGAGAAGGGATAGGCTACCTACTCCAGTATTCTTGGGCTTCCCTTGTGGCTCACCTGGTAAATAATCTGTTTGCAATGAAGGAGACCTGGGTTTGATCCCTGGATTGGGAAGATCCCCTGGAGAAGGAAAAGGCTACTACCTCTAGTATTCTGGCCTGGAGAATTTCATGGGCTTCATAGTCCATGGGGTCGCAATGAATCGGGCATGACTGAGCGGCTTTCACTTTCACGGCCGTATTCAAGCGCCTATATCAACACCTGTCACCTAAAAGGCAACCAAATAAGAAAGCATCCTGCGGTCTATCTCTCTATGCAGCAAGTAATAAGGGCCCTCAGTTAGAATGATGCCAGGGGTGGAGAAGTGATCCACAGGCAGATGAAGTTTTCAAAAGAAAATGCAATGAAATAATTTACTCACATCTATTTTATGTTTGAAATGTATCCTTTTTCATGATTTTTACAGAAATATGTTGCTTTGTTAATAATGATCGGTTTCTTAAAGATGGCCCATTTCATGCAAAGATTGAACTGATCCAGTGGTGTTTACTGATAATAACTTCATATGGTACAGGCCACCTCTGCTCACATTTTCAAGCTCTTTTTTTTTTTTTTTTTTTTGGTAGATTTTCCTTTTTGTCATCACTGCTATATCGGCTCATATCTTCAAATTACCAAAGTAGATACATGGCTAGTACACTGAGATGTACATGTAGTGAAGGACCACAGCTTAGAAGAGCACTATAAATGGAAACAGAGAAAGAAATGGCAACCAGCTCCAATAATTTTGCCTGGAAAACCCCACGGACAGAGGAGCCTGGTGGTTTACAGTCCATGGGGTTGCAAGAGTCGGACATGACTAAGCGACTGAACAGAAAGAACAATAAATGGAAAGAGTGCTCAGGTATCCAGTATAAATACAAATAGTGAATCTTTAAAGGCTGAAACAAATGAAGTTGGCCTGGTAACCAAAAGGGAATGTGTAATTAGAAGTGTGACAACAAATAACTGAAAACTGGACTTGACTGCCCAAATTAACCATCATTAGTCCTTAGTGTGTTGAATAGTATGACATTTAGTCAAAGAATGATAGGAAATATCGAAGCTTCTGTGTTCTTGTAAAAACAATCTAGTCACCTTTCTGATATCTCCAGTAGAACTGGAGAACAGAATGGAAGACTGAGTTGTACAACTTTTACTATAAACTGGTCATACAAGAGATTTGTAAAGCTAATCACAAGTCAAAAACCATTCTTAGAGAAAAAATATAATACTAACAATTGGTTGAATTCTTTCATCAAGTGATATTATGGCTATGTGTTAGGTAACACTGATTGCATATGGAAGCTTTGTATTCCATGGGTGCATTTGTGGCTCTTGCATGAGTATATGATGTACACGGGTCAATAGGAAAATAACTTTATCCTCTCACATCCTCCAATCTCTCATCACCCTTGAAACACACTCAGTGAGGCTTGCTACTTCATACTCCCTATATTGAAAGATATTTGGGATCCTATGCTTTTTAGACATGAAATAAAATCCCCTAATGCTTTGGTTTTGCTTTAGCATCAGTCCTTCCAAAGAACACCCAGGACTGATCTTTAGGATGGACTGGTTGGATCTCCTTGCAGTCCAAGGGACTCTCAAGGGTCTTCTCCAACACCATAGTTCAAAAGCATCAATTCTTCAGCACTCAGCTTTCTTTATAGTCCAACTCTCACATCCATACATGACTACTGGAAAAACCATAACCTTGACTAGATAGACCTTTGTTGGCAAAGTAATGTCTCTGCTTTTGAATATGCTATCTAGGTTGGTCATAACTTTCCTTCAAAGGAGTAAGTGTCTTTGAATTTCATGGCTGCAACCACCATCTGCAGTGATTTTGGAGTGCAAAAAAATAAAGTCTGACACTGTTTCCACTGTTTCCCCATCTATTTCCCATGAAATGATGGGACCAGATGCCATGATCTTCGTTTTCTGAATGTTGAGCTTTAAACCAACTTTTTCACTCTCCTCTTTCACTTTCATTAAGAGACTTTTTAGTTCCTCTTCACTTTCTGCCATGAGGGTGGTATGGAAGGAATGACGCTAAAGCTGAAACTCCAATACTTTGGCCGCCTCATGCTAAGAGTTGACTCATTGGAAAAGACTCTGATGCTGGGAGGGATTAGGGGCAGGAGGAGAAGGGGACGACAGAGGATGAAATGGCTGGATGGCATCACTGACTTGATGGACGTGAGTCTGAGTGAACTCCAGGAGTTGGTGATGGACAGGAAGGCCTGGCGTGCTGCAATTCATGGGGTTGCAAAGAGTCAAACACGACTGAGAGACTGAACTGAACTGAACTGAACTGAATGCCTTGGTTTCACTAGTGGTTCAATGGTAAAAAAAAAAAAATCCTCTAATATTTAGTATTCAAATAATCTTTGTTCAGGAGTTCAGGTACCTAGTCTAGGCAATGAGCAAAAACACCTCTCAAATATCACCTTCTTATCTTCCTCAGTGTGAGGCAGGTCTGGTAAGAGATTTCTTCTTTGATTTCCTGCCTTGAATTTTTCTTCTACCCCTCCACAACTGCAGCTGTAAGTTGTGTTTTTCTTGAAACAGAAGCCTGCATGATTTGGCTTCAGTTTTCTCTTATTGGAGTGGAAACATTTTGAGTTAACACCCTCTGGTCTTTGATGATAGACAAAGCTGCTTCCTAGTTATGGAGCTGAATATGGATTCTACTGTTAACTCCCTCCCCCACCACTACTACCAGACACACTGAACTCTACTTCTCATGATGGGCATGATGTATTTTCCCTCAAATAGTCACGTAGGTGACTGTTGCTGTTCTGAGTTTCATCCAATGTTGGTTTAGTACTTCCTTCCAGCAGTTTTTCTGGGAAGAATTATAATGTCTCCAGGCTGGCTCTTTTCCTCACCTGGCCCCTCTCATGTCCATGAGACAGGCTCACTAATCCTCACCTCCTCATGAGAGTAACTGCAGCTCCTAACATGTGTCATTCTCCATCCTTTCTCCTTTGCCCAATGACCACAGACTTTCCTCCTTAGATTTTCTATGTGATTAATATTCTACAGAGTCTCATATTTTTGATCTAGTTCACAGTACCCTAACTCTTTTAAACTCTGAGAATCATATCTTAAAACTTCCAAGTGATCACTTTGAGGATTATCTCACCAGGCTGGAGAATTCCTTGTCTTTTAGGAAGAGAGGTGAGAAAGAAAAAAAAAAAGGCACTATAAAATTTTAAGAATTCCTTCAATTTTATTTTCAGTTTTCAATACCTTTAGCTGATTTCCCAGCCAAGAGTTTTATAATCTGGAGGTGAGTGATGGTTGTGAAACTATCTTTATACCTATCTGTTGCAAATCCTGGAGAGATCTAGTATCTTTTTTCTTTTTTGAATGGAAGTTTGGTGGATGTTATCATGGTGGTCTTGAAGAGAGAGCCACCAAAAATGGAGACAAAAGGAACCCCATTTTATTAGCCTACAATACATGAATTTTTAACACAACTGTGTTTATCATTGAAAATATGTGCTCCAGAAGACATGAACATTTAATTATTCACTGATCACTTTGTAATAAGTGAAGCAAGATTAGAAAAGCCACATTGGAACCAGGACCATGATCACCCACTAAGTATGCTTTGGTCAAGTTCTTTTCTATGAGAATGAAGTAAATTATATGGGAACAACAGAGAACTATTGGTTAACTACAATTTTATCTCAATTCAGCATTAAAGATGCTATAGCGTGCTCACTTCGGCAGCACATATACTAAAATTGGAACGATACAGAGAAGATTAGCATGGCCCCTGTGCAAGGATGACACGCAAATTCGTGAAGCATTCCATATTTTTCAGAAAAATAAACGACCCAATCAAAAAATGAGCCAAAGAACTAAATAGACATTTCTCCAAGGAAGACATACAGATGGCTAACCAACACATGAAAAGATGCTCAACATCACTCATTGTTAGAGAAATGCAAATCAAAACCACAATGAGGTACCACTTCACACCAGTCAGAATGTCTGCGATCCAAAAATCTGCAAGCAATAAATGCTGGAGAGGGTGTGGAGAAAAGGGAACCCTCCTACACTGTTGGTGGGAATGCAAACTAGTACAGCCACTATGGAGAACAGTGTGGAGATTCCTTAAAAAATTGCAAATAGAACTACCTTATGACCCAGCAATCCCACTGCTGGGCATACACACTGAGGAAACCAGAATAGAAAGAGAAACATGTACCCCAATGTTCATCACAGCTATTTATATTTATAACATTTATACTTATAACTATATAACATTTATATTTATAACTATTTATAACAGCCAGGACATGGAAACAACCTAGATGTCCATCAGCAGATGAATGGATAAGAAAGCTGTGGTACATATATACAATGGAGTATTACTCAGCCATCAAAAAGAATACATTTGAATCAGTTCTGATGAGATGGATGAAACTGGAGCCGATTATACAGAGTGAAGTAAGCCAGAAAGAAAAACACCAGTACAGTATTCTAACACATATATATGGAATTTAGAAAGATGGCAATGATGACCCTGTATGCAAGACAGCAAAAAAGACACAGATGTGCATAGCGGACTTTTGGACTCAGAGGGAGAGGGAGAGGGTGGGATGATTGGGAGAATGGCATTGAAACATGTATACTATCATGTAAGAATCGAATCGCCAGTCTATGTCCGATGCAGGATACAGCATGCTTGGGGCTGGTGCACGGGGATGACCCAGAGGGATGTTATGGGGAGGGAGGAGGGAGGGGGATTCATGTTTGGGAACGCATGTACACCCATGATGGATTCATGTTAATGTATGGCAAAACCAATACAGTATTGTAAAGTAACATAAAGTAAAAATAAAAATAAAAAAGATGCTACAGAGAACTATTACTGTGTTAATACTGAAGTTACTGAAGGCCTCTTCAATGTCATGAAGGAATGACTTTTTAGTGAGGTCAAGAAACTGATTTTTCATAGAAAAAATATTCTATCTGTGTAAATGAAAACTTACTTGATTTATTGAGAAATTATTTAAAAATACTTTTACATGAAACTTATAGAACCAGAAAACTGTTGAAATGACAAACCTTAGTTAATTCATTAATGTTGAATACCTTGAATCTAATTATAAAGTATTAATATTACAATTATTAGATTTAAAAATAAAAATGAAACAGAATTTCTTTAAGGGACTTGATTTTTTAATTTTTCAGAAAAATAAGCTAAAAGCACATCATTGTTGTTGCTGTTGTTTAGTTGCCAGGTTGTCTGTCACGCTTTGCAACCCCATGGACTGCAGGACGCCAGGCTCCCCTGTCCTTCACTATCTCCTGCAGTTTACTCAAATTCATGTCCACTGAGTCGGAGATGCTATCTCATTCTCTGCCAACTCCTTCTCCTCTTGCCTTCCAGTCTTTCCCAGCATCAGGGTCTTTTCCAATGAATCTTCTCTTCAGGTCAGGTAGCCAAAGTATTGAAGCTCAGCTTTAGCGTCAATTCTTTCAGTGAATATTCAGGGTTGATTTCCTTTAGGATTGACTGGTTTGATCCTGTAGCCCAAGGGACTCTAAACAGTCTTCTCCTGCACCACAGTTTGAAAGCATCAATTCTCCGATGCTCAGCTCTTTTTATTACTCAGTTGCTAAGTCGTGTCCGACTCTTTGACCCTGTACACTGTAGCCTGCCAG
The DNA here is from genome assembly GCF_016772045.2 of Ovis aries. NCBI lineage: Eukaryota > Metazoa > Chordata > Mammalia > Artiodactyla > Bovidae > Ovis > Ovis aries. The sequence goes on along the minus strand of NC_056071.1, from coordinate 11,467,786 downwards.
GCTCCTCTCTCCATGGGATTTCCCAGGTAAGAGTAATGGAGTGGGTTGCCATTTCCTTCTCCAGGGGATCTTCCCCACCTGGGGATCAAAATCCAGTCTTCTGTGTCTCCTGCCTTTGTGAGCAGATTCTTTACCGCTGAGCCACCTAGGAAGCCTCTCCTTTATTCTTGACATTTAAAGACATTATTTTCAAATTTTTAATCACATATGAAGAAATATTTCCAGAGGTGAGTACTATCAAGAGATAATTAAGAATTTGATGCAGCCATCACTTATTTCTGTTTTGAATGTCAGGTGACTTTGGATATGGCATCTGATGATGTGCTTATAGAAACCTTCAGTGAGAAATATCTTCATAAGTCAGGAGATGTAAATATAAATATCTAGAAATGTTTGACAGGTGCTACCAGACACTTGGTAAAGAATCTGGTAAAGAATCTGCCTGCAATGAGGAAGGCCTGGGTTTGATTCCTGGGTTGGGAAGATCCCCTGGAGAAGGGAACGGCTACCCGCTCCAGTATTCTGGCCTGGAGAATTCCATGAAGTGTATAATCTATTTGGTCGCAAAATGTTGGCCACGACTGAGTGACTTTCACTTCACGTCACTTCGGTTCACCAGACATTTGCTGCTATTACTGAGAATCTATATTTGTGACGTGATTTTTTTTAATTTAGTAAAAAGAAAGGGAAGGAAAAACAAAATGATAAGCAAACACAATAGTTGAACCAGCCATAGTTTCTAAAACAAAAATTTTAAATTTAAAACAAAATTTATGAGAAAATTCTTTCTCCTTGCCTTTCTTCTTTATATATGAGAGTAATGTTTTAAACATTTTATTGTGCTTACTAAATAATTTTCAAACATTTTTGTTTGATACATTTGCCTAAAGTTTTCTATCAGTGCTAAATGGCCATTATATGACCTGGACGTCTAATTATTGACACTTTTCCCCATCGTTGTACACCTGACACTTAGCCCTCTATATAACAAGGAATTGTTACAAAACATTTGTCAAGTCAACAAGAAGCAGAATTTGCAAGTGGTAAGTGCTGTGGAATGAAGTGTGTCTTTTTCAAATTTATAAGCTAGAAGCTCTAAACTCCAGCGTGATTGTATTTGGAGACAAGGCTTTTAGGAGCTAATTAGATTAAATGAGATCATAGGGGTAGGGACTTAATCTGATAGAATTGGTGGCTTTATAAGATGTGAAAAATTTCTGTCTCTCTTTTTCTCTGTCTCTTTTCACCATGTGAGAATACAGAGAAAAGGTAATTGTCTGAAAATCAGAAAGAGAGTTCTCAACAGAATTGGATGGACTAACACTTGATCTTGGACTTCCTAACCCCAGAAACATGAGAAAATAAATTTCTGTCTCTTAAATCCCTCAATCTATGATATTAATTATGGCAGCTCAGGCTGACCAATACTGGTGGGATCTAAAATAGAACAGCTGCTGTGAGAAACACTATAGGAGTTCCTTTACTTTAAAAAAAATTTAAAATAGAATTATTATATAATTCTGTGATTCAACTTTTGGGTATATATCCAAATTAATTGAAAACAGGATATCACAAAGGATATTTGTATACCCATATTCATAGCAGCATTATTTATGATACTGAAGAGATGAAAGCAAACCAAGGGTCCATCAATGAATGAATGGATAAACAAAATATGATGTGCACATGTGCTGCGCTGTGCTAAGTTACTTCAGTTGTTTCTGACTCTTTGCAGGCCTATGGACTACAGCCTGCCAGGCTCCTCTGTCCATGGGATTCTCCAGGCTCTAATACTGGAGTGGGTTGCCATGTTTTCCTCCAGGAGATCTTCCTGACCCAGGGATGGAAACTGGATCTCCTGCGGCTCCTGTATTGATGGTGGATTCTTTACTGCTGAGCCGCCTGAGAAGCCCACATGTGTTATTATTGAGCCTTAAAAAAAAAAAAGGCAATTGAGACACATGTCATGAAATAGATGGGACTGAGGAAATCTTGTTAAGTGAAATCAGCCATCAAAAAAATCAGTCATCAAAAACATAAAAAGAAAGAAACAAAAACCAAATACTGTGTAATTCTGCTTAGGTAAGGTATCTAGAGTAGTCAAATTCATAGGAACAGAGAGTAGAATGGTGAATACCAGGGGCTAAGAAGAGGGAGGGAATGAGAAATTGTTATTTAATGGGTATAGAGTTTCAAGAAACAATGTGAGCATACTTAACACAATTAAACTGTACACTTAAAAATAGTTTCAATGAAAATTTTATGCTATGTGCATTTTATTTTAATTTTAAAATGAAAAAAAAAAGCTCAAGAAAGTTTTTTGACCAGATTTACTGTGAGAATCTGCAAAGAGCTGAGTCCGTCACCAAATACATTTCTAACAATCAGAAACATCAGTTGTTAATCACAGTCAACTATTTATTCCAAAGGTCCTATAAATTTATACACTTATCTACATTGAGATTAAAAGCAGTCTAGAATAATGGTTTGAGGCCCTATATTTTGCATGTCTAAGAAACTTATGTTTCTTTCTTTCTTTGATGGAATTGGGAGTTTGAAGAAAAAAAAAAAAGGAAAGTCCTTGCATCAGGAAATTAGATGCTGCATTCTGCAATATTTGTGAGTCTGAGATATTGGGTTTATATCATAGCCACGTGCTTTCAATCTGTGTACATCAGTGGACACTTCACTCTTTGTATCCTGTTGTGCTAAAGATTTCAAAGCACTTTATGAATAACAATTTCCTGAGATGCAAGCTTCTGGAAACACAATCATTTTTTTTTCTAAGATGGGAGAATATGATAAGGTATAGTGGGAAAATGGGGAAAAGAAACCTTACCTGTGTTCAGGGGCAGATTTGGAGAGTGAGATGTGAGGAAACAGGAGGAAAAACACGTTTCCCTTTGGTCTCTGGGGGTAAAGTTTACAAAAACAATATAAAACAAGACTACTTACAATGGCATTGAAAAATGATAAATCCATACTATCTTCCTTGAGTAAATTAATGAGTTAAAGAGTGGACAAAACAAGGAGAACTGAGTATTGGGGATTGTGTATGACAGCGAGAAACACTTAGTTCCTGACACTGAAGAGCTTCTTGTGTATTGGTTTTCTCTTGCCGTGTAATGAATTATCACAGATGGAGCAGCTTAAAACAATGTGGCTGTATTACCCCACAGTTATGTAGGTCGGTCTTTCAGGCAGTGATCAAAAGGGTTCTCTGCTCAGGGGCTTATTAAGCTGTGATGGAGGTGCTGGGACTGCAATTTATCCAGTGCTCAGAGTCTTCCAACCTCACTGCTGCTGGAAGAAGTCATCTCCTTGGGGCCATAGGACTGACATCCTCCTTCTTTCTGGTGATGGCCCTCAGCTCCTAGTACAGTTCAGTTCAGTTCAGTCCCTCAGTCGTGTCCAACTCTTTGCGACCCCATGGACTGCAGCACACCAGGCCTACCTGTCCATCACCAACTCCTGGAGTTTACTCAAACTCATGCCCATTGTGTCGGTGATACCATCCAACCATCTCATCCTCTGTTGTCCCCTCTCCTCCCAGCTTTGGTCTTTCCCAGCATCAGGGTCTTTTCAAATGAGTCAGTTCTTCACATCAGGTGGCCAAAGTACTGCAGTTTTAGCTTCAACATGAGTCCTTCCAATTGATATTCAAGACCAATTTCCTTTAGGATTGACTGGTTGGATTTCCTTGTAGTCCAAGGGACTCTCAAGAGTCTTCTCCAACACTGCAGTTCAAAACCATCATTTCTTTGGTGATCAGCTTTCTTTATAGTCCAACTCTGACATCCAAACATGATTACTGGAAAAAGCATAGCTTTGAATAGATGGACCTTTGTTGGCAAAGTAATATCTCTGCTTTTTAATATGCTGTCTAGGTTGGTCATAACTTTTTTCCAAGGATCAAGTGTCTTTTAATTTCATGGCTGCAGTCACCATCTGCAGTGATTTTGGAGCCCAAAAAAATAGTCTCTCACTGTTTCCATTGTTTCCCATGAAGTGATGGGACTGGATGCCATGATGTTAGTTTTCTGAATGTTGAGTTTTAAGCCAACATTTTCACTCTCCTCTTTCACTTGCATCAAGAGGCTCTTTAGCTCTTCTTTGCTTTCTGCCATAAGGGTGGTATCATCTGCATATCTGAGGTTATTGATATTTTTCCTGGCAATCTTGATCCAGCTTGTGCTTCATTCAGCCTGGCATTACACATGATGTACTCTGCATATTTGGAAAACTCAGCAGTGGCCACAGGACTGGATAAAGTCAGTTTTCATTCCAATCCAAAAGAAAGGCAATGCCAAAGAATGCTCAAACTACCGCACAACTGCACTCATCTCACATGCTAGTAAAGTAATGCTCAAAATTCTCCAAGCCAGGCTTCAGCAATATGTGAACCATGAACTTCCAGATGTTCAAGCTTGTTTTAGAAAAGGCAGAGGAACCAGAGATCAAATTGCCAACATCTGCTGTATCATCAAAAAAGCAAGAGAGTTCCAGGAAAACATCTATTTCTGATTTATTGACTATGCCAAAGCCTTTGACTGTGTGGATCACAATAAATTTTGGAAAATTCTGAAAGAGATGGGAATACCAGACCACCTGACCTTCCTCTTGAGAAGCCTATATGCAGGTCAGGAAGCAACAGTTAGAACTGGACATGGAACAACAGACTGATTCCAAATAGGAAAATGAGTACGTCAAGGCTGTATATTGTTATCCTGCTTATTTAACTTATATGCAGAGCACATCATGGCTGGAAGAAGCACAAGCTGGAATCAAGATTGCTGGGAGAAATATCAATAACCTCAGATATGCAGATGACACCACCCTTATGGCAGAAAGTGAAGAGGAACTCAAAAGCCTCTTGATGAAAGTGAAAGAGGAGAGTGAAAAAGTTGGCTTAAAGCTCAACATTCAGAAAACGAAGATCATGGCATCCTGTCCCATCACTTCATGGGAGATAGATGGGAAACAGTGGAAACTGTCAGACTATTTTTTTGGACTCCAAAATCACTGCAGATGGTGACTGCAGCTTGAAATTAAAAGACGCTTACTCCTTGGAAGAAAAGTTATGACCAACCTAGATAGAATATTTAAAAGCAGAGACATCACTTTGCCAACTAAGGTCCATCTAGTCAAAGCTATGGTTTTTCCTGTGGTCATGTATGGATGTGAGAGTTGGACTGTGAAGAAAGCTGAGCACCAAAGAATTGATGCTTTTGAACTGCGGTGTTGGAGAAGACTCTTGAGAGTCCCTTGGACTGCAAGGAGATCCAACCAGTCCACTCTGAAGAAGATCACCCCTGGGATTTCTTTGGAGGGAATGATGCTGATGCTGAAACTCTAGTACTTTGGCCACCTCATGTGAAGAGTTGACTCATTGGAAAAGACTCTGATGCTGGGAGGGATTGGGGGCAGGAGGAGAAGGGGACGACAGAGGATGAGATGGCTAGATGGTATCACGGACTCGATGGATGTGAGTCTGAGTGAACCCTGGGAGTTGGTGATGGACAGGGAGACCTGGTGTGCTGCAATTCATGGGATCGCAGAGAGTCAGACACTATTGAGCGACTGAACTGAACTGAACTCTGAATATAAGTTAAATAAGCAGGGTGACAAGAAACAGCCTTGATGTACTCCTTTCCTGATTTGGAACCAGTCTGTTGAGCCATGTCAAGTTCTAACTTTTGCTTCTTGACATGAATACAGATTTCTCAGGAGGCAGGTCAGATGGACTGGTATTCCCATCTCTTGAAGAATTTTCCACGTTTGTTGTGATCCACACAGTCAAAGGCTTTGGCATAGTCAATAAAGCAGAAGTAGATGTTTTTCTGGAACTCTCTTGCTTTTTTGATGATCCAGCAGATGTTGGCAATTTGATTTCTGGATCCTCATGGATTAATGCAAAGCAAACTCACTGGTAACCTAAATTATTGTCTCCGTATTTCTCTTCCATACATAAAGTTAGGTAATCCCAGTGATAACCTGTAATATTCAAAGGTTTTATTCGCACCTAAGAGAAGGCAGCTGATACAGACAGCTGACTCTTTGGAAAAGTCCCTGATGCTGGGAAAGACTGAGGGCAGGAGAAGGGAGCGTCAGAGGATTAGATAACTGGATGGCATCACCAATGCAATGAGTATGAACTAGGTGAACCTCTGTGAGAGGGTGAGGGACAGGGAGGCCTGGAGTGCTGCAGTCCATGGCGTCTCAAAGAGTCAGGCATGACTGGGAGACTGAACAGCAACAAAAGGGAGGCAGTAATACAGGATGAAGCAGGAATCCTGGAGGGCTCATCTTAGAATTATAACTCCCTTATCAGAGAGTTGTTGTAATTTAAGTTGTGTCCAATTATTTTGCAACCCCATGGACTGTAATCTGCCAGGAATTTCCTGCCAGGCACTGTACCTCAGTCCATGGGATTTCCCAGGCAAGAATAGTGAAGCAGGTTGACATTTCCTTCTCCAGGGGATCTTCCTAAGCCAAGGACTGCACCGACATCTCCTACATTGCAGGCAGAGTCTTTACTGCTGAGACATATGGGAAGCCCATATCAAAAAGAGAGGTAGATAAACATTTAAAGCACCATTTTTAAATGGCAAACGTTAGGAGTTATCTATTTAGGAGCTGTGAAGACCAGAGGAGGGGCCCTTGGCTGAGTCTGAGGATATAAGAAACCTTGGAGAATATAAGGCCACTTGTATTGGCTGTGGAATAGCCATAGCCATGGAAGCTATGGTAGGAAAAATAGGTTGAGGTGGGCACGGATGAGCTCAGAAGAGCCTGGAGAAACACTGCTTCAGAGGGGTGTAAAGAGGCTAAAGAGTAACACAGAAGCCAAAGAGGTCAAAATGGTAACAGAGTGAGCGATTGTATTAGGGTCTTAAGGCTGCATACTTAAAGTATCACAAAATAGGTGGCTTAAAAACAACAGAAATGAAAGCCCTCATAATGAAATCCGCAGAGGATGAACATCTGAAATCAGGATGGCTAATGGGAATGCTGTATAACACAAGGAGCCCAGCTCACTGCTCTGTGGTGACCTAGATGGGTGGGATGGAGAGAGTGGGAGGGAGGTCCAAGATAGGGGGAATATATGTATGCTATACTGATTCCCTTCGTTGTACAGCAGAAAGTAACACAGCATTGTAAAGCAGTTATACCCCAGTTAAAAAAAAGTATTGACACAATCATGTTCCCTGTGAAGGTTCCAGGGGAGGCATTTTCTGTTCCTCTTCTTCTTTTTTTTTTCTAATTGATTTTTATTGTAGTATAATTGCTTAACTCCTTTCCTTTTCTTAGCTTCTGGTGGCTGTCAATAAATCTTGCCTTTCCTTGGATTGTCAATGCATCTCTCCATTCTCTGCCTCTTTCTTTACATAATTTTCTTCCCTGCATGTCTGGACACCAGTTATTTCATTTGAGTCCACTCTAACCTATTCTAATCTAGTATGAATTTATCTTTACTTGATGGCATATACAAAGACCCTGCTTCTAAATACGTTCACACTAACAAGTTCTGGGGTGAGAACTGTAACTTATTTTATGGAAAGCAAGGCAACTGATGATAACACTGATCAAGAGGAACAGAGAACAAAGGAATGATAAAAATGTAAAGGTGATTTCTGGCTTTACCTGGTAATTTAAGGGTGAGTTCTGCCTGAAGGGATTGGAAGCCCGATGTCAGTGGTTGATTGGAGAATGGGTGGTGCAGAAATACAGACCTAGAAGCAGAAAGAGCAAGTGAGAACTTAAAGGTATCCGTGTCTGGGATCAAGGGAGATGTTGATAATTTTTAAATAAAAATGAAAGCAGATAAAGATAAGTACAGAGGACGTACCTGGTGGTCCAGCGATTGCAGGGGGCATGGGTTCCATCCCTGGTTGGGGGAAGATCCCACATGCCATCCGAAGTGGCCAAAGAAGAAAAAGATGGGTCTAGACATGACCACTCCTTGGGGAATGTCAGGTAATTATAACTCACTGCTCATGGACTCAATATTCTTCATGAATTAGGACTTGAGACTGAGGAAGAGAACATTGGTGGGGGATTGGGCTCTTGAAGAGGGTAGTGGCTCAGCGGTGAAGAATCCACCTGCCAATATAAGAGGATCAGTTTCGATCCCTGACTTGGGAAGATCTCCTGGAGAAGGAAATGGCTACCCCCCCCCCCCAGTATTCTTGCCTGGAGAATTCCATGAACAGAGGAGCTTCCTACAGTCCATCTGCCTGCCAAAGAGTGGGACAAGACTTATTGACTAAACGATCACAACAACACGAAAAAGAACTAACCTGTTTGAGGCCCAGCTGAAGTTGGAGACTGCTATGTGTGATGCAGACATCAGCAGCTGAGGAAGTGCCTTATAAAGAGTACAAGATTAAACCAAACACTGCCCTTCTGTGGGAGCCAGGGCTGGCTACCTAATTTGCAGGACATGGTGCAAAATAAAGATAAGGAGTCCCTTGATCGCAAAGCAGGAAGAAGTCCTTTCCTTCCTTCTCTCTCTTCTCCTGTCTTCGTATTTTTTAATTGACTATTTAATGTTATGGTGCTCCCTCTGACCCCAGAAGACCTGTGGGTGATGTGGACACTCACAAGCCCTCAAGGCCCCATTCCATACTTGGGGTACAGGGAGCAGGCACCCAACCAGGACCTTCTCCATGTCTTATCCAGGCCCCTCCAACAGTGAAGGCTGCTGGTGGTTGCTGGGCAGAGATTGGAGAACAGGCATGTAAGAGTCTCTCCTAGGGAAGTGAAGAGGGCTCATGCAGGGCGAGAGGCTCCAAGCCCCTGACACCCCCTCCATTGTCCCATTGGGCAAGTTTCAAGACACAAATGCAAAGGCGGAATTATTAATAATTTCAAGATGGCGAGTGGAGAGCAATAAATCCCAAGTTAGGGATCAATCACCTTCTGAGTGGGTGACCTTGTGAGACTACACTGGTTTCCTCCCCAGGAAACCAGCCCCAGCAGAGACATCAGGTGGAGTGTGTGAGGCAGAGGGTAAGGTGGGTTTGATGGAGTCCAGGGAGAAATTATCCAGAGGGTTCCAGGTCGAGGGCGGAAGAAAGAGATGACAGAAATATTCTGATAAAAGGAGTTCAGGAATGAGGCATTAGGAAAGCAGTGGAGTTGAAAAGCATGAGGAGTGTGAGAGAGCTGAAACAGTAGGAAATGGTGATCTCAGAGTGAAAAGCATTTTGGTGGTCATGGTACAGGAGGCTGAAATGGAATAAAATGCAAAGAATTCTGTTCCTGGCAATGCAGGCACCCCAAGGATGGGTATCAATGGAGGCTTGTCATCATCTTCCCTTCCTTGTTCTCCTCCCAACCCCCATTTTTCTTCCATTTACCGAGATCTCTGTAGAAAGTCAGGGGAAAATTGAATCACGATGTTTTAACTTGATAGCATTACAAATTTCACCATCTCCTACAGCTCCCCAAATGTACATACACAAACCATCAATTTGTGTGAGTTGAACATGTGAAACCATATCCTGGAGTTAAAATATCACAGAACTGCTTTCTTTTATTCTAAAACAAAATCACAAATGTAGTATGGGAGACACATAAATGCAACCATGTGTTATTTGTGTGACCTTGTTCTTGGTATCTCTGAGGGCAACATGGAAATTTAAACACACATAGCAAATGGCAACCCACTCCAGTGTTCTTGCCCGGAGAATCCCAGGGACAGAGGAGCCTGGTGGGCTGCCATCTATGGGGTCGCACAGAGTCAGACAAGACTGAAGCGACTTAGCAGCAGTAGCAGCCAATGTAGGCTGTGTATTTAAGAAAATAGAAAAAAGGCTTTATAATATTTAAAGTGTATAATGGAATATCATGCATTCATATAAACACCTTATGTTTGGAAAGGGAGACCAAAATACATAGGCAATATTATTTTCTCTTGTTGTGTTTTGTACTAATTTGTTTTAAGCATAATTTATAATGATAACATATAACAAATGCTTCTAACTAGAAAAGCAGGCCACTTAGAAAAAGTTGACTCTAATGATTCTGTCAGGATGTTTTCTTAATGTTAAAGTTCATAAAGTTAGCAAAATGCTAGGAAGATGTATCAGAGAAAAAGCAAAGAGTGCAAAGTCAACAATGACAAAACTATAAGAAAGAAATGAATGTCAAAGAATTATAATTTCCTCATACTTCTACATTCAAAGAACCAACGCCCAGTCAAATCTGTTAAAGCTTATATTTTATAATACATCTTCATCTATAGAGGAAAACATTGTACTTAAAGAGAAGCCAGCAGAGACCCACTTGAACTCTGAATATACAGAAGTTTAAAGTTGGAACATTTTGTTAAAAAGAATTTTTAGGATAAGGTGACAGCACTTTTTTTTTCTCAGAGGAAGCAGGTTAAGACACATCATTTGAAGTCCAAGTACCCAGCAGGGAAGAGCATAGAAAGGAATGGTGACAATGTTTCTTTTTTTTTTTTTATTGCCGTAATTATGGGAGTTGCACGTGACTGGACTCTCTCCCATCAGCTTCCAGTAAGGCACTGACATTTTAAGTGGATGTTTGGACGCATGCTAGGAAGGAGGAAAAGGAGAACAGCAATGGTGCCTCTTGTTGGGCAATTTTAGTGCTTCTTGGAATCCTAAGTGCAACCTTGCGGTTAAACTTTTCTGACGGTGTTAAACACTTACTGGCCTTCCCTGGTGGCTCTGAGGTTAAAGCGTCTGCCTGCAATGCAGGAGACTTGGGCTCAGTCCCTGGGTCGGGGAGAGCCCCTGGAGAAGGAAATGGCAACCCACTCCAGTATTCTTGCCTGGAGAATCCCATGGACAGAGGAGCCTGGTGGGCTATAGTCCACTGGCTGGCAAAGAGTCGGACATGACTGAGCAACTTCACTTTCAAACACTTAGCAGTGGGTACTCACTAACAATATCCAGTCTATCAGAGGATCAGTTTCATAGCCTCGCCTGGTGCCCTGGCTGAATTTCTAGTTTTAAGTATCAAATTCTTCCTGGTATTTTAGAATAGATGCAGTAGTGCACAAATTAGGTTAAAAGAAAAAAAAAAAAAACATTGCATAGAAGATTCTCAGTGCTAATTTTTTTCTGGATCTCTCTTCTGCTAAATGATAGGGTTTAGTAGACGAAAATAAAATCCCATTCAAATTTTAAACCAAGTGCAATTTATTATATTTAGATGATGGAAGAGATTGTTTTAGGGAAAATGTGCATTTCTCTATTTATATAATCAAAACATATTTCAGAGACATGTTTGAAAACAGCATCCCTGGTAGCTCAGATGGTAAAGAATCTGCCTGCAATGTTGGAGACCCCAGTTCAATCCCCAGGTCAGGAAGATCCCCTGAAGGAGCAACTGCAACCCACTCCAATATTCTTGCCTAGAAAATCCCATGGACAGAGGAGCCTGGTGGGCTACAGTCCATGGGGTCACAAAGAGTAGGACACAACGGAGCGACTAATACTTTCACTTTCTAAAGAGTTGGTATCTTCTTGAAACACAAGGCTTTTTCAAAGCATGTCAGTTCTTGAATCAAGATGCTTGCTGCTCACCTAACAGGAGAGGGAAAGATCCATCAAATCATCAGACGTTAAGGGTTTAAGTGCAAGTGAATTCTTTTCGGCTCATTCAGGTGGCTCCAACCAGGCAATGAATTTGCTTCGCGATACCATTAGATGGCCTGGAGTTCTTAATTACCAAACAAATGGAAAGTTGCTGCCTGGTGCTGACAGCTCCTTTGTGCATCATCTTCACAGAACATGAATGATTAATGGAATTTTCCCAACACAGTCAAAGTTGTTTACTGATGGAATTAAACCTGAAATTGGCAAGGTCCTAGTGGGAAGACTTTTGTTATAATGGCGTGGACCTGCCAAGCTCTCCAGATGAAAAATAGAAACAATTAGTGATGGCTCTTAGCAGTTCTCGATATCCTTTGGGTTTGATCTCAATTGAAAGTCATCTTATCTGGATGATGTATAGAAGTAAGGTACTGACATTCAGTCTCTCTTTGCGGCTGATAAACATCAGTGACAGGGTCTGTGTCCTGATGAAAGCCCTGTGCCTGGCCAGGTAGTGACACCTTTCCAAAACCTGAGCCAGAGAAAATGATCAAGGTACAGATCTATTCATTTTGGCTTCTTTAGTCTAGAAGCCCCAGTACATTTCTTCTTAGGCTCAAGCCAGGTGGTCCAGATATCAGCGGAAGATGTTATCCCGGAAGGGGAGGATTGTTAATACCTAGCTTTATGAATAGCTGTGGCTCTAGAGACAGAATCTTAGTGATTTGGATAAGAAAAAAGAATGGTAGAAACTAAAAGAATAACTAGCTAAGCATAATTAAGGAGAACTTTCTATCTATTCCAGGTTTTTCTCCCAATCTCTGCCTGCTGTGCAGGATTCCCTATTTTTAATTCTGTGTCTTGTAATTTCTTGCCAAAATACTGAAGAATTTGACTCTGACTCAGCTGTTACCCCCTTCACATGCATACATCTGTCTAATTCCATAACAAAAATCACTGCAGCTTGATTTTTCTCAGCCAAGAGTAGCTTGCAAACAATCACCTCTCTAATTATTCCCCAAATTAACAGTGACCTCTGTAGCATGGTGGTATTTTTGGAGTCTTGAGTTCAATGTTCCAGCCAATTGATTGTGGCAATGCAGGTGGCCTTAATGCCTAGGCAATAGGACCAGGAATTTGCCTCAAAATTAAGAACTGGCTTGTAAATTCATGGCCACTGTTCCTATGATGTAAAACTCGGTTTGATCATACCAAACGCACCCAGAGTTGACATACTTGCATACTTTTTGGTGTTTATCATTGCTGCCATTTTGCAATGAAAGAAAGATTTGTCAGCCTACATAGCTTCTTAATCCCCATGCAGATGAAAATTGTGGATGCTTTTGTTACTAGTTTTGACTGGACGTCATGGGCCCTCTGCTTGTACTTTTTGGCTTCGCTCAGGCAAATCAACGTGTAGTTTCCTATAGAGAATTTATAAGTTGATATTGAGGCTGTTTACACATACATATGTGTGTGTGTGTGTATATATATACATCAGTCAGTTCAGTCCAGTCGCTCAGTTGTGTCCGACTCTTTGGGACTCCATGAATCGCAGCACACCAGGCCTCCATGTTCATCACCAACTCCCAGAGTTTACTGAAACTCATGTGCATCAAGTCAGTGATGCCTTCCAGCCATCTCATCCTCTGTCGACCCCTTCTCCTCCTGCCCCCAATCCCTCCCAGCATCAGAGTCTTTTCCAACGAGTCAACTCTTCGCATGAGGTGGCTAAAGTATTGGAGTTTCAGCTTCAGCATCAGTCCTTCCAATGAACACCCAGGACTGATGTCTTTTAGGACGGACTTGTTGGATCTCCTTGCAGTCCAAGGGACTCTCAAGAGTCTTCTCCAACACCACAGTTCAAAAGCATCAATTCTTCGGCTTTTAGCTTTCTTCACAGTCCAACTCTCACATCTATACATGACCACAGGAAAAACCATAGACTTGACTAGATGGACGGCAAAGTAGTGTCTCTACTTTATATATATACATTAATTATATATATATATATATATATATATATATAATTTTTTCACTTATGGCTGCCCTGGGTCTTTGCTGCTGCATGCAGGCCTTCTCTAAGCTGCGGTGAGCAGGCGCTATTCTTTGCTGCCGCGTGCAGGCTTTCTCTAAGCTGCGGTGAGCAGGCGCTATTCTTCGCTGCGGCGCGCACGCTTCTCATTTCAGTGGCTTCTCCTGCTACAGAGCATGGGCTCTGGGGCACTCGGGCTTCAGCAGTTGTGGCGCATGGATGAAGCTGTATATATTTTATTGAGTGATACACAGTTTAAACTATACTCTGAAGGTTAGTTTTCTCACTGTCCCCTGGAATAAATAGTTGTTTTTAAATTTTATATATAAGCCATCATGTGACATGCTGAATCAGTTTTGGCTTGGGGTCTGGACAATAGTCAACTTGCTTCATTTTTCCAAAGAAAAGTTTCTGAAAAAAAAACAATTGTTGCACATCAGTGTCTTTGCAGCACCGAACGCTTTTGAAACGGAACAAGCTCATTTGCAAACATAAATAATATATTGCATCCACATATGAAAGAATCCAGCATTATTGTGTTATTTGATGAAAAAAGCAAAATCAAACAAACAAACAAAACTCTCATAAGACAATGGCTCATTTGTATGTGATAACACCAATCGTGTTCCAGGTAAGATTTGTGCTTGATAACTTGCTGATTTGGGGGTTGGTATGAATAACAGGATATCAGAGTGCTTCATTAGTTTCATTTGTCAATAAACCTTGTCAAGTGTACTGGATGCCACTGCATGTTGTTTTCCTGTTGTTTATTAAAATCAGCTCCAAATAAACAAAAACAAAGGACACATTTTGATCCTGTGCTGATCCTACATTCAGTGCTTTGCAGATCTCTCTACCTCTGAGTGAGCTGGTTTATTCTCACAGCATCACCTACTCCATGGAAAGCACCAGGCACCATGCAAGCAGGCAGATGCCAGGGCGATTAACTAGAAAACCATGTAGATTAACCTCCGCTATTAGCATGTGGTTCCAGTTTGGAAAGGGATGTGTGAGCTCTCTCAGTATGTTTCCAACATCATCAGAGAAATATAATCATTCCCTCTGGGAGAGCAGAAGGAACAACGGATCGCCAAGTATCTCAAATCCCCAAGGGAGGCATAATTGTATAATAACCACATTCTTTCTTTGTATTATCTTACTGTTGGTTCATAACAAAAATGACTTGGGCAAATCAGGGTGTAAAGCACATAATATCTCACAGAGAAAAGACTACTTTTTCTCCCTAAATCAAAGTCTAGCTAGTGTTTAAAATCTGGCTCCTGACTCAATTCAGATCAGTTCAGTTGCTCAGTTGTGACCAACCCTTTGCGACCCCATGGACTACAGCTCACAAAGCCTCCCTGTCGATCACCAGTTCCCGGAGTTGACTCAAACTCATGTCCATCGCATCGGTAATCCCATCCAACCATCTCATCCTCTGTTGTCCCCTTCTCCTCCCAGCTTCAGTCTCTCCCAGCATCAGGCTCTTTTCCAATGAGTCAGTTTTTTGCATCAGGTGGCCAGAGTATTGGAGTTCCAACTTCAGCATCAGTCCTTCCAAAGAATATTCAGGACTAATTTCCTTTAGGATGGACTAGTTGGATCTCCTTGCAGTCCAAGGGACTCTCAAGAGTCTTCTTCAACACCACAGTTCAAAAGCATCAGTCCTTCGGTGCTCAGCTATCTTTATAGTCCAATTCTCAAATCCATACATGACTAGTGGAAAAACCATAGCTTTGACTAGACGGACCTTTGTTGGCAAAGTAATGTCTCTGCTTTTTAATACACTGTCTAGGTTGGTCATTGCTTTTCTTCCAAGAAGCAAGTGTCTTTTAATTTCATGGCTGCAGTCACCATCTGCAATGATTTTGGAGCACCAAAAAAAAAAAAAAACAAACAAACAAAAACCTCTCACTGTTTCCATGGTTTCCCATGAAGTGATGGGACCAGATGCCATGATCTTAGTTTTCTGAATGTTGAGTTTTAAGCCAACTGTTTCACTCTCCTTTTTCATCTTCATTAAGAGGCTCTTTAGTTCTTCTTCACTTTCTGCCTTAAGGGTGGTATCATCTGCATATCTGAGGTTATTGATATTTCTTCCAGCAATCTTGATTCCAGCATGTGCTTCATCCAGCCTGGCATTACACATGATATACTCTGCATATAAGTTAAATAAGCAGGGTGACAATATACAGCCTTGACGTACTCCTTTACCTCTTTGGAACCAGTCTGTTGTTCCATGTCCAGTTCTAAGTGTTGCTTCTTGACCTACATACATATTTCTCAAGAGGCAGGTCAGATGTTCTGGTATTTCCATCTCTTGAGAAATTTTCCACAGTTTGTTGTGAATCCACACAGTCAAAGGCTTTGGCATAGTCAATAAAGCCGAAGTAGATGTTTTTCTGGAACTCTCGCTCTTTCGATGATCCATCAGATGTTGGGAATTTGATCTCTGGTTGCTCTGCCTGTTCTAAATCCAGCTTGAACAGCTGGAAGTTCATGGTTCACATACTGTTAAATCCTGGCTTGGAGAATTTTGAGCATTACTTTGCTAGCATGTGAGATGAGTTCAATTGTGCGGTAGTTTGAGCATTCTTTGGCATTGCCTTTCTTTGGGATTGGAATGAATACTGGCCTTTTCCAGTCCTGTGGCTACTGCAGTTTTCCAAATTTGTTGGAATATTGAGTGCAGCACTTTCAGAACATCATCTTTTAGGATCTGAAATAGCTCAACTGGAATTCTGTCACCTCCGTTAGCTTTGTTCATAGTGATGCTTCCTAAGGCCCACTTGACTTCACTTTCCAGGATGTCTGGCTCTAGGTGAGTGATCAGACCATTGTGGTTATCTTGGTCATGAAGATCTTTTCTGTATAGCTCTTCTGTGTATTGTTGCCACCTCTTCTCAATATCTTCTGCTTCTGTTAGGTCCATACCATTTCTGTGCTATATTGTGCTCATCCTTGCATGAAAATTTCCCTTGGTAGCTCTAATTTTCTTGAAGAGATCTCTAGTCTTTCCTATTCTCTTGTTTTCCTCTATTTCTTTGCATTGATCACTGAAGAAGGCTTTCTTATCTCTCCTTGCTATTCTTTGGAACTCTGCATTCAAATGGGCATATCTTTCCTTTTCTCTTTGCCTTTAGCTTCTCTTTTCTCAGCTATCTGTAAGGCTTCATCAGACAACCATTTTGCCTTTTTGCTTCTATTTTGGGGGAATGGTCTTGATCCCTGCATCCTGTGCAATGTCACAAACCTCCATCCATAGTTCTTCAGGCACTCTGTCTATCAGATCTAATCCCTTGAATCTACTTGTCACTTCCACTGTGTCATCATACGGGATTGATTTAGGTCATACCTGAATGTTCTAGCGGTTTTCCCTACTTTCTTCAAATTGAGTCTGAATTTGGTAATAAGGAGTTCATGATCTGAGCCACAGTCAGCTCCTGGTCTTGTTTTTGCTGACTGTATAGAGCTTCTCCAACTTTGGCTGCAAAGAATATTTTGGTGTTGACCATCTGGTGATGTCCATGTGTAGAGTCTTCTCTCGTGTTGTTGGAAGAGGGTGTTTGCTATGACTAGCACATTCTCTTGGCAAAACTCTATTAGCCTTTGCCCTGCTTCATTCTGTACTGTAAGGCCAAATTTGCCTGTTACTCTAGGTATTTCTTGACTCCCTACTTTTGCATTCCAGTCCCCTGTAATGAAGAGGACATGTTTTTGGGTGTTAGTTCTAGAAGGTCTTGTAGGTCTTCATAGAACTGTTCAACTTCAGCTTCTTCAGCGTTGCTGGTTGGGGCATAGACTTGGATTACCATGATATTTAATGGTTTGCCTTGGAAATGAACAGAAATCATTCTGTCATTTTTGAGATTGCATCCAAGTACTGCATTTTGGACTCTTTTATTGACTATGATGGCTATTCCGTTTCTTCTAAGGAATTTTTGCCCACAGTAGTAGATATAATTGTCATCTGAGTTAAATTCACCCATTCCAGTCCATTTTAGTTCACTGATTCCTAAAAAGTCAATGTTCACTCTTGCCATCTCCTGTTTGATCACTTCCAATTTGCCTTGATCCATGGACTTAAGATTCCAGATTCCTATGCAGTATTGCTCTTTATAGCATTGGACTTTACTTCTGTCACCAGTCACATCCACAACTGGGTGTTTGTTTGTTTGTTTGTTTGTTTTTTTCCTTTGGCTTCATCTCTTCATTATCTGGAGTTATTTCTCCACTGATCTCCAGTAGCATATTGGGCACCTACTGACCTGGGGAGTTCATCTTTCAGTGTCATACTTTTTTACCCTTTCATCTGTTCATAGGGTTCTCAAGGCAAGAATACTGAAGTGGTTTGCCATTCCCTTCTCCAGTGGACTACATTTTGTCAGAACTCTCCACCATGATCTGTCTGTCTTGGGTGGCCCTACACGACTTGTCTCATAGTTTTATTGAGTTAGACCAGGTTGTGGTCCATGTGATTAGTTTGGTTAGTTTTCTGTGACTGTGATTTTCATTCTGTCTGCCCTCTGATGGATATGTATATACTCTGGCAAGTAGTAATTTTTACTGGTTAAGGTTAAAATCAGAGAATATTTGTTACCGAATGTAAGTGTATGTGCCTGATACACAGTGATGCCAAATAAGCCAAAACATTGGGATTTGAAGCCAAGAAAGGTTTATTGCAGGACCACATAAGGAGAAGGGTGATCTGTGCCTCCAAAGCCCTGAGTTCCTCGAAGGGTTTCAGCAAAGCACTTTTTTTAAAAAAAAATTTATTTTTGCTGTTGTTGCTCAGTCACTAAGTCGCTTCCCTTTGCAACCTCACGGACTGCAGCACGCCAAGCTCCTCTGTCCTCCTCTATCTCCCAGAGTTTGCTCAAGTTCATGACTACTGAGTCAGTGATGCTATCTAACCATATCATCCTCTGTCACCATCTTTTCCTCTTGCCTTCAGTCTTTCCAGGCATCAGTGTCTTTTCCAGTAAGTTGGCTCTTTGCACCAGATGGCCAAAACATTGGAGCTTCATCTCCTGCATCAGTTCTTCCAATGAATATTCAGAGTTGATTTCTTTTAGGATTGACTGGTTTGATCTCCTTGCAGTCCAAGGGATTCCCAAGAGTCTTCCAGCACCACAAATCGAAAGAATCAATTCTTTGATGCTCAACCTTCTTTATGGTCCAACTCTATTTTAAATTGGAAGATAATTGCTTTACAATGTTGTATTGGTTTCTGCTGTACAACAATGTGAATTGGCCATAAGTATATATATATCCCCTCCCTCTTGACCATCCCCCTGCCCCCATCCCACCCTTCTACATTATCACAGAGCACTGAACTGAGCTTCCTTTGTTATCGGCAGCTTCCTACCTAGCTTCTATTTTACATGTGGTAATTTGCGTGTTTCATTGCTACTCTCCCAATTAACCGCATTCTCTCCTTCCACCACTGTGTCCACAAGTCTGTGTCTCTATTCCTGCTCAGCAAATAAGTTCACCAGTACCATTTTTCTGGATTCCATATACATGCATTAATTTACAATATTTGTTTTTCTCTTTCTGACCTCACTCTGCATAGCACACTCTAGTTTTATTCAAACCTCAGTTCAAGTGACTCAAATGTATTCCTTTTTATGGCTGCACAATATTCCATTGTATATGTGTACCACAACTTCCTTATCTGTTGATGGACATCTGGGTTGCTTCCATGTCGTGGCTATTGTAAGTAGTGCTGCAATGAACACTGGGACACATGTGTCTTTTTGAGTGGTGTTCTTAGGATATATGCCCAGTAGTGGGATTGCTTTAAAATATATGAGCAGCTCATGCAGCTCAATATCAGAAAAGCAAACAACAGAGTCAAAAAATGGAGAGAAGACCTAAACAGACATTTCTCCAAAGAAAACATACAGATGACCAAGAAACACATGAAAAAATACTCAGGTTTGCTCGTTATTAGAGAAATGCAATTCAAAACTACAATGAAGTATCATATCATCTCACACTGGTCAGAATGGCCATCATCAAAAAATCTACAAGCAAAGAGCTTTTAAAGGCGAGGTGAGAGGGGTGTCATTAGTTGTTGCAAACTTTTGGGTGGTTGTTTTGCAGCTGTCCACAAAGGTCAGGTCGCAATGTTCCTATAAGCCTCCAACAAGACAAATATTATTCTCTGTTCTGTACTTCTTAGTCTCTATATGAATGGACTCTTAAAGATTAGAGTCCTGAGAACATGCTGGCCTATTTATTTCAAACTACAGGTGACATTCTTTTACAAAAGGTGTAGAGCCAGCATGACAACGCCTAAACAGAACAGAATAATATGGAGTCAGATTTGTTCTTCTCTATTACATATCTAAAAAAGCACAAGCAAATGATGACTCTTAAGATGAGGTGCTCAGGTAACACACTTCAGCTCCACTTGACATACATGCTTTATCAATTTGCTTATGTCTGAGGACCTTGATAAAGCACACAACAATCTGGTGACCAAGAGAACTGAACACAGCTCGACCACTTGGGGAAGTTCACTTCATTCTTTGAACTTCAGTTTCCTCATTAGTTAAATGCAATCATAGTACTCAATACACAATTAAGGTAGTAGTTAAATGATGTCATCCATGTAACTGCAAACCATAGTGCCTAAAACATAGAAAGTGTTGGATAAATTGGCAGCTGTATTGCCATTCTGATCATCATCATTATTATTATTACAGGATGAAAATGCTGATTCTTCAAAAACTCTTCCATTCAGAATCCTCTGGAAGTTTTTTTTTGTAGAAATAGCCATGTTAACCTAATGTTACATTTAGAGGTGTGTGTGTGTGTGTGTGTGTGTGTGTGTGTGTGTGTTTGTGTGTGTGCCAAATCTGAGACAAAGAGTCCAGCACAATCCATGGTTCAATTAACTTGGTGATAGAGAGCTGAGGCCTCCAGAATAAAAAGCCCATTGGTTACTGTGTCCAATAATTCCCTAAACCTTATGAGCCAAAAAGAGAGGGGAATGAAGGGAACAGGAAGTTCTTTGAACTTGGACTCCCTGAGATAATTGTTTATAATGTTTTACTTTTTTCTTTTCTGCCACAATTTTTTTTCCAGATATTCTGCTACTTTGAGTCTACTGTCTCATTTGTTTGCTTATTAGAAAACCTGAAAACAAAAAAAACCCTCAGGAGCATATTTACAGTGAAGAATCAAGTCTACACGTTGAGCAGGAACAGCTTCCGTGTAGCTGGATGGAGGCAGTCTGATCTAGGTTTACAGGGAGGGAGCTGACTGAAGAATTCATACCAGTAGATGTGATCAGGTAATGAGAAGACATTGAGGAATTTTTGTATCAGATATTGACAAAATTCTTGGAAAAAATATTATAAGTTCTCTGAACTTAGGCAGGTTGTATAACCTTCCCCTGACTCAATCTATCTCACGTCTAAAATAGTGATAATAATGGTATCTAGCTCATCAGGTCAAGAAGATTTTGTGAGTTTGTCTTTATAAAACACTTAAGACAGAGACTGGAAGAAAGTAAAAGCTATATAAGCATTAATTGAACAAATAATTCATTAAACAAACTAATGAAAGGGACATAGAAATGTTTTATATGGTATTGTTTTTCTTCTTATAAGAAATACATTTATATATATGTATATGGATTAATACTGGAGAAGGAAATGAAAACCCACTCCAGTATTCCTGCCTGGAGAATATCATGGACAGTAGAGCCTGGTGGGCTACAATCCATGGGATTGCAAGAGTCAGACACAACTTGGAGACTAAACCACCACCGCATATTAATACATATCAATAGATATGTAAAGATATGTATGTATATATGCATGCATCTAGATAAACGTATCTAGATATGTATACATATATATGTATGTGTGTGTGTATGTATATATATGTATTAGAGACTGCTTAAGAAATATATGTTAAACAAGTAGTAAGTTGCATTTTAATTGGAAAACTAAACCATAATTTAATTGAGTTTGGTTAGATCTAAGTATTTCAACATTCTAAATTTGGTAAACATTTCCAAAATTCTCTTTAAAACCCTAAGAATATTGCATCTCTGAACTAAGTTAATATATCTTTGAAGCCCTTAGAATTCTACAGGTATGTGATGGTAACAAGCTTGGTACTATACAGAGGGTATATTGCTTTATTTGTTGGTATTATGGTCTCCAAAGTGATTGGCTGCGGCTCCCCTGCTATTAGTGAAGGTGAGATGCAGCTTCTTTTAGATTTTTAATTTCTTCAGAACTTTGGTTTGTGAAGTTTCTCAAACCCAAAATGACGGGCATTCTTCTTTATTACTTATAAAGAAATGGATCACTAAAAATCAATCAATCCAGGAATCAAGGATAGTCTCAGCTTTCCTTGTTACTTATTATTTCTTAGTTACTTATTATTTCACCATAGATCTAAAGAGCTGTATCAGCCTTGCTGATCCTATCATATTCCAAGACCCTATTTACCTAAGTATCGGAGAAAAACCAAGTACAATTTCAGAGGCCCCGGATTTGAACCACCAGCCACTAGGGGCCCGTATTGATTGTTAAAGTTCAGGGAAATGGCCAGAAGGGGGAAAAAAGAGGAAATAGAGGCAGAGAGCACACTCCAGCATTGCCATCTTGGAGACTGTCATGAGGTTCATCAGAATATCTTTTTAATCTACCACCTTTCATCACGAGCATGTGTCCTTCTTCCGCAACATTGTCATGGTGTTCTAAACATTTGAAAAGTGCATCAACAGACCGACCCATCAAAATAAACCAACAGCACATTCAAACAGCAAGCCCTGTGAACCTACTCAGCTCATTGTTTTTTGTTCCGTGTTTGTTTTTATTAGGTGAAAAATTGAGGGAAAAGGGAGACCACTGATTATAGGAAGAACACGAACAAAGACAGTCCCATCAGAACCCTGAGTTTTCCATCAGGGAAGGAAAGCCTTCCAAAGGAGAGCCACCTGCTGGGTGAGTAATCCAACACTGAGCCAGCAGTTTCAACTCCTGGCGATGCTTGACCCGACAGTCATTTTCAACTCACAGTGGTAAGAGTACAGGGTGATCTCACAACAGCTGTCAGATTCTCGATTCTGCTCTCCCAGTAACTGCTTCCGTCTCATTCTGGAGATGGAACAACACCCTATCAGAGAGCCACACGCTGTTACTGCACTGTTAGCACTTGCATTTGCGACACTGGTGAGAGATGCTGAGTGGTCAGAAATTTCCCCTCAGGTAGTTAGGAGAGAGACCTACTAACGCACCCTCAGACAGCATGATGTACACACGCCACGGTAGTGCACAAGTGTGCTTCTTTCCAATTCATTTCAGGCTAGCACACTCTTGGGAGTGAATCCCTTGCTCGACTCTAGTTTTGAAATGTAGCTGCTAAGCTTTCATTCGGGTTGGTGCTGTGCTTTCTAATAACTCAATATTCTTTAGTTCTTCCCATATGACAAGCAGCTATTCCATCAGGAGATTTCACTGCACTCAACAGAAAGCTGGCCGGTGTTTGTGCTGAACTAAGAATTGGGAGGAAGATTTTGATGATATGTGGATTACTGGATTCAGTATTCAAAGGCTTTAAACAGAAGGTAATGGCACTGTTTTTCTTGAGCTCTGCCTTACTGTGAATTTTAGTTACCTGTTTCTGCCTATGATTTACCAATGAGAACTTGTACTTTAGTGAAAAATAACTTTAGATTGGAGATCAGAACTTAGGAGATCAGAGCTCTTGGATCACTCTGCCACTAACTATCTGACATTGGGTTAATATTTTTCACCCCTGTTCAACAGTCTTAAGACTGTTGAAATGAAAGTGTTAGACTTGATAATTTCAAAGGTCCCTTCTAACTCTGAGAATCAATGATTATCACTCTAATACACGAGCTAGTGAAATAAAATAATTGAACTAGATTCTTAAATTTCCAACAAGAATCAGCATTATTGGGCTTCCCTGATGACTCAGCAGGTAAAGTCTCCATCTGCAATGCAGCAGACACAGAAGACATGGGTTCAATCCATTAGTCAGGAAGATCCCCTGGAGAAGGAAATGGCAATCCACTCCAGTATTCTTGCCTGAAAAGTCCCATGGACAGAGGAGCCCTGTGGGCTACAATCCAAAGGTTGCAAAGAGTTGGACATGACTGAGCGACCATAGACACATATATGCACATAGGTCAATTCCTCTTAAAATTCAAAGCTAGATCAATACAAAAAAGAAAGAGCAGGAAAGAGAGAAGAAAGAAGAGAGAAAGGAAAAGGGAAAAAGGAAAAAGGAAGAAACCACGGTAACATCATTGATATTACCTCAGATGAAGATAAAAGGATGTGTTCACAGGCCAAGATGCTTGTAGAAGGGGGTTAAAGGACAAATTGAGAAAGCAGAATCCTTAGGTCCACATCTAACCTCAGCTGCTTACAAACTTTCATCAACTGCCTTCAAACTTTAATCAGCTGCCTATAAACTTTTCATCTGATGAAAGCTGCCTGAGTGACTTCATCAAAGTGCTCATTTTTCTAGGCATCTCAGTTTCCTCATCTACAAAACGCTTGTAAGTAATAGTGAATGCATCATTTGCTCAGTCATGTCTAACTCGTTGCAGCCCCTTGCACGGTAGCCTGACAGACTCCTCTGTCCCTAGAATTCTCCAGGCAAGAATATTGGAGTGGGTAGCCATTCTCATAACCTTTTTATTACCTGTGTCTAGTCAAGAACAAAGAATCCATTCTATGATTTCAAAATGTACTTTGGGGTGAAAAAAGTCAAAGCATTCTTTTAGCACAAGAAATAACAAGAGATAAAGGGGTGTAGTTATTGTTTCCAAAAAAGAAATAAACCATGGGAAGGATAATCAGAAACTAATTAGAAAGGCTGTCAATAACGGGTGTGTGGGAAGCAGAGTGGAGACAATGGACATACAGGAGAAACTTGACTAAGAACGTATTTCCTACAGGTTTGACTTCTGAATGATGTAAATATAAGGAATGATATTAAATCAAAAAGAAAACTATTCACCTGAAAATGGAATAAAACCAAAAGAAATGAACAATTTTCAATGAACTTGATGTGATGATGCAGAGGAAATAACTATTTCAAGTAATTTTGAATACTACTCTAACTATAACATTTCTGTGGGATGTGTTCTGAAAACAGAAAAGAAGTGTAAGCAAATCTAAAATTTACACAGAAGGATTATTGTTGGTAGTAGTAGCCATTGTAATTTTGGATCTCTTTTTTCCTGAACTGTAGGATCAGGAACCAAGAATTTCATTGCAAGGAAAATGTTAGAAATTTGTTTTAAAAAGTAAAAGTTTGTAATGTTAAATTTATATTGAAAATGTCAATATGAGTGCACAGTTTATGCCTGATGTTTTTATTTTTATCTATCCATCTATCTATCTATCATCTGTCTATCTATCCATCCTTAGCTGAGAAATAGTGATATTCCACTGATATGACCAAGGATTACTAAGGAAGGTTAAGACTATAAAGTGGAAAGCTTGTTAGGGAGCTGGTTATTTATACAATGGCAAAATATCATTGTTACAGGCAGAATAATGGCCTCCCAAAAGATACCCATATCCTATTCCCTGGAACTTGTAAAATCTTAGGTTGTATGGCAAAAGGTAATTAAGGCTGCAGGTAGAATTAACGCTGCTGATCATCTGAACTTTCACATCATCTGACCTTAAACTAGGGGGATTATCCTGGATTAAGCCCAGTTTAATAACAAGGATTCTTAACAAAGAAACTGGAGGCAGGGGGAAGGTAAGAAAGATGTAACTTGCTAAGAACTTAGCCAGCTGTTGCCGGCTATGAAGGCTGGGGGTAAGGGAAGGGCCATGAGCCAAAGAATGCAGGTGGCCTCTAGAAGCTGGAAAATGCAAGGAAATGGATGCTCCTCTGGATCCTCCAATAAAGGAAATTCCACCAACACATTGATTTTTAGCCCAGTGAGTCCCAGTTAAATTGAATTTCTAACCTACAGGACTGAGATAATGATCTGTATTTTTTAAATGGTGCTATATTTATGATAAATTGTTATTACAGCCACAATAGAAAACAAATACAATCACCCTAGAGAGCACTTATTAATTACAAAAGGAAAAATGTACTGTTACAAGGGATAGATCCAGTAGTAATCCCATTAACAAATTAACAAATCAAACAGCCTCACCAGTAAATGGACCATTTGACCTTATGTGGTTCATGATGTGATATACAATGAAATACTCATCACCCATAGAGGAATCTTGCCAACAATGTTTAAGGTAAATGTAATCAATCCCCGTATCTAATTGTTAGTTTAAAAGACATACAGGGATAAGAGAAAAAATTAAACAATACCCTGAGAAAGCAATCAAACAGATCTAAAATGAAGCATAATCTACAATCAACTTGCCTGGAGTCTTTAAAAGTCATTATTATTTTAAAAAAATTAAAAGGTAGGATAGAATTCTTCTGGTTTAACAGTGACTAAAATGACACAAATCACATGTACTTTGTGACCTGGGAGTGGATCCAGGTTCAAAAACTATAAGTGACATTTTGGGGTCAATTGTGGAATTGAAATATGTACTTCATATTAAATATTAGACATATAATGGATTTTTTTTTGTATTCTCAAATGTCATAATAGCATTATGGGTCTGTGTGTACTTACTCCTAGGAGATGCATACCAAATTATTTAATAGTGAAGTGTCACCTTGAAACTTACCTTTAAATGGTTCATAAAAAACTTTTAAAAAAATGAAATGTGGCAAAACATTCACAATTGTTTAATCTAAGTGAGTTTTACATACATTCACTTTGCTATTTCATTCACTTATACTTGACATTTTCAAAATAAATGCTGAGAGAGAAAAAGGAAATCATTTCAAGTGGTAGAATGATTTTAAACAGAGAATTGCTCTAAAGATATTAGAAGGGTCTGAGAAGCAAAAACTAAGATTGCCTAGAGTTTAGGTTGTATTGAAAAATCAAATATTTATAATGCTTAGAAAGTTTCCAGACACTAAAGAGTGTCAGTCACTGATAGTTTGTGCCTTCATGCCATACCTGTGAGCTTGAATTTTGCATCAAGTCAGTGAAAGGTCCTGGAGACACTTGGGCAAACAGTGCCTACTAACAGTGATCAAAATAGCAAAGCAAAGCAATTACACGAGATGCTAACAATCAACAGAAGTAAAATATTAATACAAACTTAGTAGCAATTAAAAACCAAGGACAACTCAATAAGACAGTAATGATGCACTGGTAACAAAGCTGACTTCCTGGAAACTCTGAGAATCCCAACCTTCTGCTTGTGGACCTGACTGTAGGCACTTCACAGCACTGCTAAGCTGTGTGTAGCAGCCAGACTTCCTGGCACCATACTGGATTAAGGTCTAGAGTAAACTCCCACAGCATGCTAATTTTAGTTTATCAATATCACATGTTAGTAACTCTTCATAACTCATTTAATAGCTACCAACATCCAGTGGAATTTCTGGTCATGTGTGCATAAACAGTGCAGAAGAAACCTTCAAATTTTGAAATAAGTTCTTGTGCCTTCCAGAGGACATTTATAGCCCAGAGTACCAAATGATTTGCTTTATGAACAACTTCTTTAGAGCATAAACATTGCAAGAAAATCAGTATTACTTTGTGTATCTATTTAACCCACACCTAAGGATTTGAGTGAAGCATATATGCCATTTAAGGGTTTTCACACCTCTTCTCTGAAAAGTTCTTTCATTGGGTTAGTCTTTCTCACTTTGGCAAAATTTCTCCTTCACTCTTTCCTAAAAATCCTATCTCTTAAAAGAATGAACATCATCAGATCAGAGCTAACGTATGCGTGCACACGCTCAGTTATGTCTGACTGTTTGTGACCCCATGGACTATAGCCTGCCAGGCTCTTCTGTCCATGGAATTTTCCAAGCAAGAATATTGAAGTCGGTTGCCATTTCCTCCTCCGGTAAAACAGAAAGGATCAAAACAGGGGTTAGGGGTGGGGGATTCATTTGCCTAGAAACAGAGATTCACACTTATTTTAACCTTATTCCAGGCAGGAGGCAACCGGTACCTTCTTTGACCCATTTTAATAAACACTTTGAGATTATTGGAATGATCTTAATGAGTTCCCTAAAGGCTTTGCCTCTGTTAAATCACCTGCTTCCCAAGATTGGGAGTTCTGTCTTGAAGAAAACAATCACCAGCAAACACCATATCCTTTCCCTTTTAAAGTTACAGCATTGCTACACTT
Source organism: Ovis aries (assembly GCF_016772045.2). Taxonomy (NCBI): domain Eukaryota; kingdom Metazoa; phylum Chordata; class Mammalia; order Artiodactyla; family Bovidae; genus Ovis; species Ovis aries. The sequence continues at coordinate 11,439,929 of NC_056071.1, read as the reverse complement.
GAGTGATTATAACAGACTCGACACCTCCAAAAGTAATGGGATTACTCTGGCATCACAGTTCACTGGCTAGCCTCATTTCCGAAAATTCATCTCTCTGAACGTTCTAGTAAGGTGAGGCAGCCCTAACCTATGAGAACTAAGTTCGCATAATCTGCAGGGGAGGGGCTTAGAGTATCTCAGGACGATATGCATAGATAAGCGTCAAGAGGCAGCTGAGTAAAACAATCTAAGATTTTCCACTAGAGCCAGAAGAGTCAGATTTTTTCAGTGGTGTCATATTCACTGAAAACAATTAAGAAATGGCGATGGTGAGAAAGAGAGGGTTAGTTGACAGTGTTCAGTGTGGAGCATGTAGACTGTCACCCCGGCCCATCTCCGGGCCTGGTCAATAGGGAATATGGGACATTTTTTGCTCAGAACTGTTGATTCAGCAACCATTCATTTCACATCTACCAGGTGGCAATTACTCCACTAACTCACGGGCTGCATTGCAGACGTTACACTTGGATTTGCTGACTAGCAAGAAATGAAAGTCATTCAAATATCCCAAAATTGTAATAGAGTGTAGTGTCAGGTCAGACTTTGTACCGAGTAAGGGGTTGGGAGGGTCAAAGGGAAAGAAACATCAAATCTTCTAGGGTAAACTTTTCTATGAAGATATGACACTTAAGTGGAGTTGTGAAGGATCTTTGTCTAGGCAGAAAGAACAGGCTGAGCTGGAGTGAGAGGTGCTTCCTGGAAACCATATGGGACTTGATACAACACAGTGGGTCGAGGGAGATGATCTTGGGCTCATAAGGGGATTTGGGAGCCGTGCACTGGACGTGTGGCCGCGCTGACACAGGCTGACAGGCATTTTAGGCACATCCTTGGGGCAGCAGGGTGGTAGAAACGGGGATGGGCGAAAACTTGGAGAACAGGGATGTCAATGAACTAGCTATTAGGACAATCTAGGAAAGACCTCATGAAGAACTGAACTGAGATGGGGGTTGAGCTAAAGATATGCAGAAGCAAGTTATTCAGAGAAACAAAAAAGTTACAAAGAGTTCTTTTGTCCCATGGGGACTATGCATACAAACGGCACAGTTCCTCAACAGCCACAGCTAAGGGAGCTTCATTCATGCTGTAGACGTCTCCACTTCGTATGTTCATTAAGGTAATATTCCTTTAAGGTATCATCTATGAAACACCAGTGTGCGTATAATAATCACTCAGTAGAACAGATTGATTCCCAGAGGGATGCCTTATTTGTACAAGGATTCTATGTGTTAAGAGCCATACAGGTTGGTGAATTTCAGTTAACTAGTAAATAATGAACTTTAAGACAGTTAGTGTTGAGAAATATACCCATCTTAGAGATACTACTTGCAAATGCAGGAGCAAATGAAGATGTTGAGAACATACAGAAAAAAATTAAAGGGACTTGTATTCATGTCTATATGGAGAAAGAAAAGACCAAAGTCTTTACGATATTTTCCTCAATATATCCTTGAACCGTATTGTTTATTCTCATCACAGCTAATATCCTGGATTTCTATTTAATTTGTTAAATCATCCAATAGAGCCAGGATTGGGGAGATCTGCTGTTAGAATATAATGGCAGAATTTCTCTGGTGACCAGTGAGTCCACTTTGACACCGGAATCCGATAAAGCTGAATTCCTCAGTTGGAGAGGCTCAGGCAGAAGTTGAATCCCAGAGGAAGAAAGTACGACTCTGAAACTCTCTTCTTCCTGAATGTTATGCTGGGCTCAATAGTATAAATATCTGTCTTCAGCTTTCAATCTCTTTGGTGGTGATAAGCTATTTATTTGCTGATAAGAGTTGCTAAAAGGTACCAGTTTAGCACAGCTTTTTAGTGATCATGGACTGTTCAGGAAAGAACGGGAGAGAAACAGCAGGATCCCCCAGCGGGTACTTGCTATAGGCAGTATCACAACCCAGTCGATGCCATGTAGGTGTCCACGAAGCCCTGAGTCAGAAAATTGAATCTTTGGAAGCTTAGAGATGCTTCATAGGAACATGGACTGTTCCATCATTACTTCCTAGAGATAATGCAAAAAACAAAAACATGTCCCAAGTTACTATAGGAAGGAATGTGCTATGCTTAGTCATTCAGCCGTGTCCGACTCTTTGCAGCCCCATGGACTATAGCCCACCAGGTTCCTCTGTCCATGGGGATTCTCTAGGCAGGAACATTGGAGATCCTTCAGGGGATCTTCCCAAACCAGGGATTGAACTCGGGTCTCCCACACTGCAGACAAATTCTTTACCATCTGAATCACCTCGGAAGCCCAAGAATACTGGAGGGGTAGCCTACCCCTTCTCCAGGGGATCTTCTCCACCCAGGAATCGAACCAGGAACTCCTGCATTGCAGGCAGAGTCTTTACCAGTTGAGCTAGCAGGGAAACCCCTAGGGAGGATTACCTGACTATTAAAATGTGATATAACTTAGAAATTTAACAGTTGAAGAATCCAAGTTGCATTTTTGTCCAAAAAGGGCTGGAGAGTGTTGATACTGGTCTAGTGTTTAGGGAAGCAGCATGGTGCTCACGTTATAAGCACAGGAGAGATACCAACCTGATTTTATAGCATAACTGTCACATCCAAAGGTTTTCTTATTTCCAAGTGAGATAATTAAACAGAAAACAAGTAGCCTTAAAAGGATCTAGTTGTAGTTTACATTTTAAGGAACAAATGTCAACTAAATAAGTCTACTTCTGACAACAAAATTCAGTTTTCGACATATTGTGCTGCAATACTTGAAATTACTAATATGTCTCTAAAGCTGCTTTATGCATTCATGAAAACAAATTAAACCTGCTTATTGTAAAGAAATTGCACCAATACATGAGATGTTAAAACATACAATATTTCTTTTTAAGTACTTTCTTAAAGCAGGCCTTTAGGAATATATGATAAAGATTGGGAAGTTTGTTGCTTTTTTTAGCCTTAGCAAAGCCATTTATTTTTACAAATGCCATTCTAGAGTGGGCTCTAGAGTGGAAGTGGTCTCTTCATAGTGTGTTTAAAAACCTGCCTGCGTCTATGGCTAGAAATGGGATATAATGCTGAGAGCTTCTGATCTAACCTAGTAGATCCTGGGAAAAATAAACCTTTTTTCATATTAGGCCTCAGAGAACATGCACGTTAAAAATTATGTTCAAGGGATGTCACCGTTTGTATAATTGATCAACTTAGAATGTTTCAAGTGTTTGTCATGTTAAAAAGGAACATCCATAAAAACCTGGAATTGAAAATGTTTAAAACAAAAACCCTCTTGGTTAATCAGTCATTGAAATGATGTATCAAATTTAAATCTCCTTAAACTTGCATGACATCATGCCCCATGGGAGAGAGCTGAAATTAATCAAGGTAATTCTGTTGTATGACCTACTTTGGCATTTTCATCTGACGGAGCCAGGAAATGGGCTCGCTAATAGTCCATTTTGTAGTATTCTAAGATCCTAGCAATTCCATATTTAAGAAGGTTAATAGGATACTAATTGGGGCCTAGGTGAAAAGTTCACAAGAAAAATGAACTCACCTGGATATGAGTACGATTGCCTCTTTTTTACAATGACTCTTCCTAACAGTTTCACCTTGGAACTCAGAGGGCAAGAAATCTCGCACCTTGGGAGACCTGTGAGGCCAGAATTTTGTCCTCTGTCCCCTAAATAGCAATCACTGGCCAAATGCCAGGGTTACAGGCCAATAGCAAGATCAGCATTCTGCTTATGAAATGCTTAAGAAAAGAAAAACCCAAAGGGGGGAAATTTGTATAGAAAATAAAGTCCATTTCAGAGCTGTTATGAACGTTTAGGAAAACACAGTTGTTTTTTTTTTTTTGAGACTTAGAAGTTCAAATTAAAGAAAATCAACTTCTCTTCATCACCTCTGCTGAACTAAACCATGATGTGGATGAGTGTGTGTTTTAACAAAAATAGAAATCCTAGACACGGGTCATTATTGACTAGCTGGTGGTTCTGTTCATCAAGGATCAAGGCCGATATGGTAGAGAAAATAATATTCTGTCTCTATTTTCTTCCCTGTTCGTTCTTAGTCACTCCGTTGCGTCTGACTCTGTGACCCCATGGACTATAGCCCCCCTGGCTCCTCTGTCCATGAGAATCTCCTCTGGAATTTTCCAGGCAAGAATACTGGAGTGGGTAGCCATTCCCTTTTCCGGGGTCTTTTGGATTACAGGCAGATTTTTCACTGTCTGAGCCACCTGGGCAGCCCTTTCTCCCCTGTAAATATTTGCAGTAACTCCTGGATGACCTGGGGAAGTTATCAACAGAAAAAGCAGGTCCTTGGACTATTTCAAGCTCTTCCTACTACTCTGTGGTTCCTATGGCAATGTTCGACGATCCTGACACTATCTCACAGCATCATCTTTTCTTACCTTGCTCTCATTATAGTGCATCCATAGATAGCACGTTGTACTGAGCTTTCCCTAATATTTCTTCAGCTTCATATGTACAGAAAGAGTTAAGACTTTTCCCTGCCCTAAAGCCTCATGGCATGTCTTTCCGTCTCCCTCTTAACATGCAATCCATCTTCCAAGTTTCCAGAAGGGGCTGAGGTTTTTAAAAACAGCTGTAATCTGCGGCCATTGATGGTGGAGTAGATTGTTTGCCAAACTATTACCATAACTGTCAACCGAAATCAGAAAAATAATCTCATTGTGCTGGACAGATGCGTTTCCTGCATTATTGATAGAGTCACTCCAGAGTAATAGAGAAATATAAAGCATTGTTCTATTTACAAAAGGAGATTGGCCAAGTCCTTGAAAGTGAGCATGAGAGACAGGCACTTACAGGAAGTGAGATATAGTCAACTCAGTAGAAGTTATGTGTCAGGGCCACGTGACCTCTAGAGTCCGCCGTAGATGCCTGGGGCTCTCTCCCTTCCCATCCCCACCCTGTGCTTCCAGGCTGGCTTTGTGGTCTGCTCTCAGAAGTGATATACTGATGAAACCTGTGGAGTTTGTTGTGCATTCTTCGTCTCTCACCCTGACTGTGTCCCTGGATGTGCAAATGGTTCTAATGTGTTTACTACATACCTCTCCATATCAAGTGAACTGCCCTGGACCACTACCTCACAAGATCATTGAACTTGTTTATTTCAAGCAGAGGCTCCTGACATTCTACAGGAGCGGTGAGTTAAACATACCTTACGTCTCCTGGCTTTGCATGGAGGGTCAGTCATCCTCTTTGCTCAGCAACTGGTCTACCATCACTTGAGTGGTGAATGATGCTGTGTGATTCTATTGGTTGAGCACACAAACTGTGAAGGACCAAGCACTTCACATTTATTATCTCTAATCCACAGAGCATGCTGACCAAGATAGGGACATCTTTTAAAATCTCTATTTTACATCTAAAGAAATGGATGTTCAAAGAGGTTCCATAGATTGTTCGAGGTCACACAGCTTCTAAGTAATTTATCTGGAATTTGAACCCAGCCCTAAATCCAGGTCACAATTCCACTAGATCATGTTTTCTTCCATTTTATTGAGATATAGAAAAAAGTATACTATGCATCAGAGAAGGCAATGGCACCCCACTGCAGTACTCTTGCCTGGAAAATCCATGGACAGAGGAGCCTGATAGGCTGCAGTCCATGGGGTCGCTAAGAGTCAGGCATGTCTGAGCAACTTCACTTTGACTTTTCACTTTCATGCATTGGAGAAGGAAATGGCAACCCACTGCAGTATTCTTGCCTGGAGAATCCCAGGGGTGGGGAAGTCTGGTGGGCTGCCGTCTATAGGGTTGCACAGAGTCAGACACAACTGAAGCGATTTAGCAGCAGCAGCATACTATGCATCAGAATATTTGTCTCTGCCCAGTACACCTTCCCCAAGTATTAATAATTACACACACACAGAGCCTTGTTTTTGTTTTGTTTTCCTTATGGAAACACAAGAGGATGCCATGGCCGCCCTGTGCATGAACTGCAGGGCATTTGATGTCAAATTCCTAAATGAACTAGTTTCAACACCCAGACCCTGTCCTCAGTAAGATGGTTCCACACATTTCTGGGCAGAAGCTGGTGAACACTGACAGATCCATCCTGAGCACAGAGTGGACACTCAGGAAGTCTAAATTCTAACCTGGACAAATTAAAGCCTCTAAGGTTTCCTTTCCTCTTGTTTCTGAGAAATGCATAATCCTGATATTCTTTTTAGAGTCGGCATTACGGATTCATTTATTAACAACCCAGAAATACATTATAAACAGAAACGCCTGTAAAAATGTTGTGTAGTAGTCTTATGCTGTGCTGCGCTATGATGTTTTGCTCAGTTGTCTGATTCTTTGCGACCCCCTGGACTGTAGCCCACCAGGCTTCTCTGTCCATGGGGATTCTCCAGGCAAGAATGCTGGAGTGGGTTGCCATGCCCTCCTCCAGGGGACCTTCCCAACCCAGGGACCGAACCCAGATCTCCCACATTGCAGGCGGATTTCTTTACCATCTGAGCCACCAGGGAAGTGTAAAATATCCTTAGTGGAAACTGAAATTAATATTAAAATTCAAGGCCATATAACAAATTAATTCACCTGCCCCCCAAATCTGTTGTTATTACGGTTATACCTTTTGTTAATTAATATTTTCAGGAACATGGCTCAGTATTTTGGGATTCTGAAATAAAACTGAGCATGTGTGTTAAAGCTAGTTGGAAAGACCCATTATGCATCTGTTCTAAAATAGATTTTTAAATGGCTCTAAAATGATGTATTGTAGTTTTTCCTGTGTGGTGGCTTTAACCTAGCTAAAGTCTCACTTTACCTGCACATTATCTTGCCATGAGGAGACCCCTGGGTATAGGTTTGGCTCACAGATTGGCCCCCCTGCATGGGGAGTCTCAAGCCTGTGGTCAGAACAGTTGAGTGAGTTAACCACCGGGATTCAGTGGGACCACTGGCATCATTTTGGAATCAGCCACCTACAGAATCCAGGGTAGAGGCCTGTAAAACTGCAGCAGATAAGTTTTGCCTGACTTGAAGGCTTTCTTTGCACATCTGTTGTCTTTCAGATTGAAAACTGGTGATACTCAGGAAAGAAAAGAAAGCAAATCCCAAAGTTTGAAAGACAAAGAATGGATGCAGAAGAGCCAGAAGTATGGAAGGAAATGATATGGAGCATAAAAGGACATTGTGTTAAAAAAAAAAAACGTCAAACAAGAACAAGGTTTCTACACACCCACATACCACACTTTCATGCATTTTTCTCATTTTCATGTCAAAATATTCATTTAGGATCATTAGGCTTTGTTGATGAATTGATTCCATGAAATCCTTCTCTTTATCTCTAGCGACACTTTCTGTTTTTAAGTCTACCCTGTCTATATTGATGTAGCTATATTAGCTTTCTTTTGCTTGTTGGTTGAATATATATCAACAATGTTGTTGAAGGTATATCTCTTACCCGCACTCTTTTATTATTTTCAGTCTGTACGTGTTTAAAGTATGTTTCTTGTAAACAGCATGGATCTTTCTTTTTTTAAAAATCCAATCTGACAATCTCTGCCTTTAATTGGAATAATTATTTCATTTTCATTTAATGTAATAATTGATATGATTTTATAAGCACCCTTCTTTGTCTTTTTTTTTTGAATCCCTTTTTGTCTTGTTCCTCTGGTATTTTTCCTGCCTTCTGTGGGTGGGTGACAGATTTTTTAATATTCCATTATCTTGTGTGTTGACACTTTAGCTATTCCTCTCTTTTTAGTGTTTGCTCTTGAGATTACAATCATCAGCTATAACTCATTATGGACTACATTGAGATCACATTATAATTCTTTTTATTCAGTGTCAGCATCTTATCATAGTACCATTTAACCAGACTTTTCTTTCTTTTTTTTTTGAGAAAACATTTTTTTTTTTTCTGGGATGTCAGATGCAAGTCCTACAGATGAGCAGTTCATAACCCTTATTTTGGGTCATAGACCCTTTTGAGAAGGAGAGGCATGCTCAGGATCCCTAGCACATATGTGCACACAATCACACACAGTTTTGCATGCGGCTCCAGGAGGTTTACACCCACATGGAAGCCTTGTTCATGGACTCCTTGTAGAGGATGCAATTTACCTTCTTAGCCAACGTTAGTGTGGAATCTGAAGCAGAAAAGAACAGAAAGGTAATCAGAGAATGATGGTTAATAGAGGATGGGACTCAGGAGGAAAAAGAAGGAAAAACATAAATCAAGAACTGTTCCAAAATCCATTTACTGACATTTTGAAGCATCTATTATCATGCTCCTACTATGGATCATATAGGATGCCAGTGTTTGAACCATGGGTTTAAAAAATTTATCTTGGAATTTCCCAACAACCAATGAGAGTTTTAATTTGTAAACTTTCAAACTTATAAGTTTGGAGAATTTAAAATTTGCACAAACTGGTTTCCAGAGAGTTGAACTAACCTGTCCACAATTCCACAGACATACTTCAATTCAGAATTAATATTACCCTCTTCCTAATTCAAAACTGTCTTTCCTCTACTCCGATGGTCTGATAAATTTCCTACCATCTTGTTGTCTAAAAACACATCTTTTAGCTTAGGACAAGTAGATTATAATGGTGCAAACATAATGCAGAGCACCTTTGTTGTGATAAAAGTTGTGAAGTGATTTCTCCGAAAGCAGGACTGGGGGACCGTTTTCCCATAAGCTGGTTCTCAGCACTCTTCTCCTATCCTTCTTTTAGTGCCCCAAGAGTACCCAGGTAAGTAAGAGGAGCAGTTGCTAAATGGAAAGAAGACAAATTGACTCCTCTTCCAGGTAAGGAGGGAGTTAATTGCTCTGCTTATGGGCATCATAAATCATAGCTTGGTATATGTTCTGATAACCCATGGCCAAGAGAAGGATGTCCATTTTATTGACAAAATGTGGCTTGTTCACCCAGAAACATAGTATCCTGCTGATGTGTATAAATAACTGAATATTAGGGTTAAGGTGTTTTCCACTGACTTGCTGGATTAACTTCAGAAAAAAAACTGTGCACCTCAAAGAATCTTCTTACTTAAACTGGAAATAAAACCTTCTCAAAAATATTTACAAAACTGTAAACCATTAAAAAAAAAATGTCTTCTTGAAAGAATTGTGGTAGGAAAGTTCTATTTGTCCATACACAACTATTTTTGAAACATGTATGGAGACTCAAGGAAGTTACCAAAACAATTAAGAATTGATTCAATTAACCTTTGTATCTTAATGTTGACCCAGGCTTTATAACTGCCTCTTAAACTCTGGAATACCCCGAGCCCAGGGTGTAGGCGTATTTGTTTGCACATGCATTCACAGACACACGCATATACTCTTGCTCAGATACACCAACTGCAATAGCATTTTTAATTGAAGTGCATAAATTTGGACTGCTAAATCTATTAACGATTTGTTTTAATTAGGAACCCAGCTGCTTCCTGAGATTTTGCAGTCTGGGTTTCAGAACTTTTGCCATCTGAAAATGAGTCTCAAGTGGGTTGCTTCAGTCTTTCAGATCAGCATTTTTAAAGACTTGTTGGAAGAGGGAAACTGCAAATGCTCTCTGCTGTAAAATTACAGCTCCCTTTGTCCTTCGGTGAGGACGGGACTGCTTTGTTAGTGTAGCCAGTGCCCTGCCCCTGACCTCTCACTTGGGCATGTTAAGTCTAGCAGGCTGCCTGAGCCTTGGATCGCCTTGCTTTCAGATCTTGCCAACTTGGCATCATCATTGTGATTTTGAGGTTCCCTACTTGTCCCACTATCAGTAGGGGGAGCTGTTACTTAACTGAGGTTGAAAACATTGATTATTATTACTTTTTTTTTCAATACTTCACTAGTTGATAAGACAGATTTTGTGGTATCTCTGTTCAGTGAAGTAGGGTCTGAGGAGCAGTCACAATTTTTTTTTTTAACTTCTTTTCTGGTGTTCAGCTAATGTCAGCAACATATCTTGTTGTTTGGGTAATGTTAAATGGAGTATAATGCTTTCTGTTCTTCAGTCAGCATGGAAGCCATTCATTAGTCTCCTGGCTCACTCATTCATTTGTTCACGTGTTTGTTCAATCCTTATTGACTGTCGACTATGTAAAATTGCACCGTGCTAGAAACAGGAAGATTACCAAGATAGAACTTATGCTTTTCAGGAGCTTGTAGTCTAACAGATGAAACTCAGAAATAATAATTACTGCAGAGCATAGTAAGCATGATAGAAGTGTGCACAAAGTGTACTAGGGCAACAGAATCGTTGGTGTGCAAGGAGGCAGGTCAGGAAAGGCTTTGTGTCCGTGGCATCGGGCATGCTGTCGCTAAATGTGTGTTCCACGAATACTGATAAAATGATGGATGAAATAAAGGAATGGATGGAGAGAAAAATTAGTTGATTGGAAAGTGGAGTGGAGAAAATCAAACTGTCCAGGCAAAGTGGTGTAAAAAAAAAAAAAGCTTAATGGAAGAGCGTGATGAAGCTGGAAACTATGAGAAACCTGATATGTTTGGAGTGGAGAACCATGGAAAGAGGCTTGCCAAGAGGTAAGTCTTGCAAGGAAAAAAAAAAAAAAAGGAAAGCTTTTTGTGGCATTCTAAAGAATTTTGGCTGACTCCCAAGAAGCCACTGGATCAGAGGAGAGATGAAGTCAGATCTGCATTATAAGAAGGTAATTTGGGCAACGATCTACACGATGGTAGAGAATGTAAGGGTTTCCCAGGTGGCTCAGTGGTAAAGAATCCATCTGCCAATGTAAGAGACACAGGTTTGATCCCTGGGTTGGAAAGATCCCCTGGAGATGGAAATGGCAACCTACTCCTGTATTTTTCTCTGGGCTCACAGTCCATGGGGTCGCAAAGAGTTGGACACAATTTGGCAGCTAAACAAAAACACAGAATGCAAGACTAAAGGCAGAACAGAAGAATACACCTGAGATATTTTCAATAATATGAAACTTGTCTAGAAGTCTGAACTAGAGATCGTGACAGATTGGAAAGATACTTAGAAAACAATTCAGCAGGACTTTGCAGCTAAATGAACACCAGTCATTAACAATTTAAAGGAAAAGATGAACTGTATTGAGCTCCTTGGTAAATTTAGACATCCTTCTCTGTGGAGAAGCATTTTCCTAAACAGTGGTGTATATAGATTAATTGTAATGGATTTCTTGCGAGCTGTTTGCACAAGTCACCTGAAGAAGCAGGTTAGCAATAAGGCATACAGCAATTAAAAATGTAACAATGTAGTATAAAGCTTTGGCAAGCCAGTGTCCATATTTGTATAATTCAATTATGAATGGAATATTTAGAAATGCATATTTTTATTTAAAGAGCCATTTATTGATTCATTTAAATGAATTATTTATCACTTAATTTATCAACAAATTAGTTCAGCATTGATATAATAGGAAATAACTATAGAATAGGAGTTGGTAAACAGCTATCTGTGGGGTGTACCCAATGACCATCCTTTCTCACCTCCTCTTGTCAACAAAGTTTATGGAATAAAGTTTTATTGGAACACTTCTACATTCATTTATGTTGTCTATGGCTGTTTTCATGCTACAATGGCAGGGTTGAGTAGTCGGTCAAGACAGAGACTGCATCGCCTAAAAAATATCCTAAGTCTTTAGTACCTTGTCCTTTATCAGTGAGTTTGCTGATCCCTGCAGTGGAATATCAGATTGCTCTTACCCTGCAGAGCATGAAAACAGGAAAGTCAAAAGGCAAAATATGTCATTTACTGGAAGACCAATGTGTTATTGTCCTACTTCTTCTGCACTCTTGGGTGAAATTGGAGGGAAAAAAATGTTCAGAACACCTTGGTAGAACATTTGTTCATTCCGTCCATTCAGATGGGAGGTAAGTCATCCATGTGAGGCCAAGAACAGCAAGTGGAATATGGGGGTGACCTAGTGAAAGGGTCCCTGGAACCTGCAGGCATAACTAAGATCTGGACACCCCAAGGAGCAGCCACAGGAGGGCAGCAAAGTCACATGACATTCAAAATATCTACCTGAGAGCAGTAATCAATAGTATGGAGAGTAAAACACCATTTGGCATTCAGTCTCATGGGCACCAAGCTCCCCAGTGGAAATTTCTTTTCCATAAATACATAATGCCCAGTAGTCTCTGGTGGGTCCACATGAAGAAATATTCAGAAATAACATCTGCCCTGGGGAGAAGTCAAACACATAAAAAAGAAGAAAGAGCTTTGAATAGGAGGAAATGCCAAGTACAGATACTGAGAATTTTTTACTTTGTGGAGCAACATCGATACACATTCATTAAAAGAGCTAGTGTTCACATTTTGACTCTTTTGACAGGAAAACAAGATGGTTCTCATCACAGTTCATAACTCTTCCATGGAAAAATATAAATAATGTCCGTTTGTTTCAATAATGAGAATTGAGTAATAGTATTTCTTTCTCTTTTTTTCTATTTTTGTTCCTCTCAACATTTATTGATTTATTCTGTAGTGTCCTTGTGCCAAACAGTGCACTAGAGAAGTGGGAATATAACTTAAGAGGAAAAGGAGAGTGGAATTATTTTATAATTGTAAATTTATAACCACACCAAAAGTAAAAAAGTCTCTGGAAAAAAAAGCATGAAATCATATTTTATGTTTTAAAATTCTGTTTTAGTTTTTTCTTCCATTTCTTTGCCCTAATTTTAGCTATATATTAAGCCATTTCTCAAAGTGTAGACAAATATATTCATAATCTTTGGATTATGACAGAAGTTCCTAGTTTTAATGCAGACAAATTTACCCCATCTTTGGTTATGATTTATAAGTCTTGCTTAAGACATTCAAAACGTTGGTTTAAAGATTTTTAATAAATGTTTCACTAAAATTTTAAGTCATTAGAATATTAATATCTATATTACAGCTTAAAAAGGCATTTGTTGTCTGTGACTTGCCCACCGTTGACCCTTCCCTGATTAACTCTTATTACTGGTAGGTATTTCTTGTTTGCAAGTAGTGCATCTACAATAAATGTTTGCTGAAACAAGTATTTTCTTTATTCCTGATATTTTAAGGGAGAAGATAATAATTATTTGCAACTTCCTAATCAGGGTCAATTTTAACCAGATCTTTCCAACTGAAGAGAAATGATTAGCAGCTAAGTATGACATTTAAAAATGTGAACATTTTCCCTTCTGATTATTCCAATAGTTAATGCCTTAGACTTCAGGAGCTAGAAGGAATTTTAGTAAAAATAATTAGTTTAGTAAAATCATGGATTTGCGTGTTTGTGTGTATGTGGGCACATGTGCATAAGAGAGAGATATGTCTCAGCTTTGGGGTTGCCATAAAATGGTGTACACAGGTATTTACATCCGTGATTTGCTGACCATAATCCATGTAATCTCTAGGGGGAAAAAAATTGTGAGAAAACAGGACATTGAAAAGCTAAATACCACTTCCCCCTTTCCTGCTTTATTTTCAATAATTGCTCCAGTGTAGCATGACTTTCTCATGGTGACTCCTCTGAGGTCTGCTTACAGGATGTTTCGTCAGTCTGATGGGGGTGAAAGGGCCCCGTCCTTCACTATTCAGGCATACTTTCCCACTAGCTCCCTGCGTGTAGGTTGCAAAGACTATTTGGCACCCAGGGAGGTTCAAGTGGGAAATCTCGGTTCCCCCAAATGAGTCACAAGTAAAAGGGTCCCTCAGCCTGAGCAAGCAGACGCGAGCCTCAGTAAACAAGAAGAAGATCTGGGGTTTTAGTGGAGCAGCCCCAGGGTTCTGATGAAAAAGATGAACAAAAGTCAGAAGAAGAAGCGAGAAAAGACAGAGGAAAAGATAAGTATTTTTTGGAAACATCTACACGCTTTGCACTCAGATCACCATATAAATGTTCCTTGAGCCCTTTTATATGGGAATGTGTATTAGAATAAAAGCTAAGGTTCTTGCTTTTGAGAAGTTTACAGTTTAAGTAAAAAAAGGTACAGTGGCATTTCATTGCACAGTGATATGTGCCATTTGGACTTAAAAATTGTCCTGGGGCTCTAGATCAGAAAAAAAGATATAGCTACCAAGAAAAAAAAAAAAAGATTCTATTTTCTTAGCAGCTGGTCAGCATATAATATATATATTTACATTACAGATAAAGATGCAAGGTCTATGTTCCTATGTAGCTGGAAAAACAAAAACATGTCACTAAACACTGGAACACAGAAAGGACCTTATTTTAAAAGTCAATTAGGCCCGTAACTCAAAAGCTTCAGACAGTTATTTGTGTTGCTAAGGTCACAATTAATAACAGGCAAATAGTTTTGAAAAATGAATTTCAGTAACATTTAGTTAAATTGAAAAGAAAACTCCTGTTGGTATTTTGATTGGGTTTAAATAGCAATTATTTAGTAGTATAGGGAGATTTGACAAATTTACAGTATTTCCCTCCTAGTCAAGGACAAACTATTTCCTCTCATTTATTCATGTCTTCTTTTGTTGTCCTTAAAAGAGGTATAAAGTTTTCTTAGTAATACATATCTAAATCTATACCGATCATATATATGTCTATATTTTTCAATATCTATCTCTATACAAATTTCCAATAAGATTATGCACTTTTATTGTTGTCATTTTTACTTAAATCTATTTTTATCTGGTTATTTTTGTAAAGCTCAGAAAAATACATTTGAGAATTAGTAAGCAAGGAGATCCAACCAGTCCATTCTGAAGGAGATCGGCCCTGGGATTTCTTTGGAGGGATTGATGCTAAAGCTGAAACTCCAGTACTTTGGCCACCTCATGTGAAGAGTTGACTCACTGGAAAAGACTCTGATGCTGGGAGGGATTGGGGGCAGAAGGAGAAGGGGACGACCGAGGATGAGATGGCTGGATGGCATCACGGACTCGATGGATGTGAGTCTGAGTGAACTCCAGGAGTTAGTGATGGACAGGGAAGCCTGGCTGGCTGCAATTCATGGGATCACAAAGAGTCGGACACGACTGAGCAACTGAACTGAACTGAACTGAAGATATTTCTGATATGAGACTAGTAGGAGCCTTGGCTAACCTAAGCATATAATAAAATATTTTATATAGGTTCAATAATTAAAGAGATTTGGTAGTAAGACTAAAGAATATACAGATCAAACAAATAGGGTTCAGAAATGGATCTAATTGTATAAGGGAATTTAGTAGTTTATAAAACTACCTTTTCAAATAAATGGGAGGAAATGCACTTATTCTTAAAAACAGTTCCTTCCTAAGCATTGCATATGAGCCAAAAAGGAAAAGATAAATAAATCTAAGCACATAAAATTTAGAAATTTTTGATGGCAAAATACCACAAGTAAGGTAAAAATACAAATAGCAAACTGAAAAAAAAAAACTTATGACAGATGGAAAACTAATTTCATGAATATACTAGAAGGCAAAAACTCAAATATAAAAATGAGCAAAAGATTCAAGGAGCAATCCTCAGGAAAATAAAAACAAATGGCTAAGTAAAGGGAGAAAGGCCAACTATGTTCATTTTGGACAAATGAAAAATAAAACAAAATTACATGGCAGTTTTCTCTCATAAGATTGTCAAAATTTTAAACTATTTATTTTGCTCATTGTTAATGAATGTATAGAAGGAAAATCACTTTACTGTTTTGAGAGTAAAAGTTGTGGTAAAATTGGGATAATAACTTGGAAATATCCTTTAAAATTATGAATCCACGTGCTATTTGACACAGAAATTTCAATTACTCTACAGATATATTAACACAAGTGATGAATGAGTTATGTATATAAACATATTTATTGCAGTGCTCAGTCCCTCAGTCATGTCCGACTCTTTGCAGCCCCATGGACTGTAGCCCACCAGGCTCCTCTGTCCATGGGATTTTCCAGGCAAGAATACTGGAATAGGTTGCCATTTTCTTCTCCAATATTTATTGCAGTACTATTTGAAAAACTTACTAAAAGTCATTTTGTACTTGTATATGAGGTCAGTTAAAGATATCATGATGTAAAACTATATTTTTATTAAAGCTTTATTAAGTAATTGTGTACATGTATTGATTTAGAATGGTGTCCAGGATATTTTGATCTGAATGTTCATTGTAAGGACTGATGCTGAAGCTGAAGCTCCAATACTCTGGCCGCCAGATGCAAAGAACTGACTCATTGGGAAAGGCCCTGATGCTGGGAAAGATTGAAGGCAGGAGGAGAAGGGGATGACAGAAGATGAGATGGTTGGATGGCACCACCAACTGACATGAGTTCGAGCAAACTATGGGAGATAGTGAAGGACAGGGAAGCATGGCATGCTGCAGTCCATGAGGTTGCCAAGAGTCGGACACGACTGAGCGACTGAACTGAACTGAACTGAACTGAGGTATGGTATGCTCTATTTGTATTTAGAGACACATCAGTGTAGTCACCAAGGTCTAGGCATGGGATGGAGGGGATGATTATGGAAGGATAGCATGAGGGGAGTTTCTGGAGTGATGGAATTGTTCTGTATTCATCCTGATTGTGGTGGTGATTACACAAATCTACACATCCATGAAAATCCATAGAACCTGGAGTTACATCAGCAAGACTGCAGGTATGGAAACTAGACCCTCTTTCTCCCTTGGAAATACTAACTAAACAACTAAAAACAAACTAATTATAGGAGCTCTAGAAGTCAAAGTTCTATAGTGACCAAGCCCAGTGGAAAAAAAGTTACGTTTAAAATGGTAGAAAAATTCATGCGTTTTGCCTCATCCTTGCTCCTTCCTCTCCCTGGCCTGATGTTGTAGAGGAGGAGACCGCATCCTAATATCCAGTTCCTTCTTCAAATCAGAGAGAACAGAGTGGACTGAATTTGTTCTAATCTGTTAGCAGTCTTCAGGGATTGATCTCTGTATGGCCTAACTTGATGCCAATAAGGCCAAAAGAAGCTCAAAAGATATCAGAAGGAATGGCCATGGTTACATAAACATGCAAAAACAAACAGCTACACATAAGAGGATTAAAAATTAGAGATATCTGGAAGCCAGAGATTAGAGAAGGAGGAATTCAGTAGAATAGCTAAAGCTTTAAGAAGAAGAAGGAGAAAAAAGAGATTCTTAGGGAAATGAAAATAATTAAAAATAACCATGGAATTTGGGGAAAATTCAATTCACACAAGCCCAGGGAAGTCACCTACTTGGCAAAGGCTTCAGAAGACATGAAGTTTTCATCCTGAGCTGATCATTGAGGGTCTTCCACTCAGAGCCAGTATATAAAGATTGGAAGGAGTGGCTTTTTTTTTTTCTTTTTTGTAATGTGCAAAAGCGTTCATTTACCAACAAAGATCACAAGGCATAGGAAGAAACAGGAAAACATGACCCTTTCAAAGTATCAAAATATATCTCCAGAAACTGACCCTGAAAACACTCAGCCTGCAGAGTTTGCAGACAAACACTTTAAAACATATTTTAAATACGAACAAGGAGTGAAAAAATCTCAGGAAAACAATATATGAACAAAAAAATCATCAAAGAGAGAGACCTCAGTGAAAGAAAAAACTAAATTCTGGAGCTGAAAAATACAGTAACTGAATTGAAAAATTCACTAGAAAAGTTCAAGAGCACATTCAAACAAGTAGATAAAAAAGAATGATCAAACATAAAGAAATTTGAAATTATCAAGTCTGAGAGGCAGAAAAGAAAAAAAAAAACAACGAAGAAAAGTGAATAAGCTTAAGGAATTTATGGGTCTCCATCAAGCGGACCAATATATGATCATGGGAGTTCCAGAAAGAGAAGAGAGAGAACAACAGGCTTATTTGAATAAATAATGGCCAAACATTTCCCAAACTTGATGAACAGCATGAATATGCATACACATGTAATAAGTTCAATGAAATCCAAGTAGAAAGTTCAAAGAGACCCACATGGGACACACTGTAATCAAAAACAAAGACAAAAGGAGAATCTTCAAAGGGGTAAGAGAAAAGCAACTTGTTACAAGGTATCCTCAGTAGATTTTCAGAAGATTTCTCAGCAGAAAACTTGCAGACCAGAAAACAGTACAAAAGAACTGAAAGGACAAAAAAAATCAACTGAGATGGATACAATTCTTTAAAAAATATAAAAATAAACAATCATTATTGGTTGTAACTATGGACTAGGAAAAGGGTCCTGGAATGATCTTGAGATTTTTTTTTAAATTGAACTTTAGTTGATTTACAAAGTTGTCTTAGTTTCTGGTGTTAAGCAAAGTGAATATATATATCCTTTACATATATATATATATATATATATATACACACTTTAATATATATTATATTCTTTAATCCCAAGCTCCTAATTTACCCTTTACCCTCCTTTTCCTTTTGGTAAATTATATATATATATATATATATATATATATATATATCTGTGTGTGTGTGTATCTATTTCTGTTTTGTGAATAAGTTCATTTCATCATTTTTTAGATTCCAGATATAAGTGGTATCATATATATTTGTCTATCTCTGTCTAGCTTACTTCACTTAGAATTATAATCTCTAGGCCCATCCATGTTGTTGCAATGACATTATTTTATTCCTTTCTAGGGCTGAAAGAGCAATATTGCATAGGAACCTGGAATGTTAGGTCCATGAATCAAGGCAAATTGGAAGTGGTCAAACAGGAGATGGCAAGAGTGAATGTCGACATTCTAGGAATCAGTAAACTAAAATGGACTGGAATGGGTGAATTTAACTCAGATGACCATTATATCTACTACTGTGGGCAGGAATCCCTCAGAAGAAATGGAGTAGCCATCATGGTCAACAAAAGAGTCTGAAATGCAGTACTTGGATGCAATCTCAAAAATGACAGAATGATCTCTGTTCGTTTCCAAGGCAAACCATTCAATATCACAGTTATCCAAGTCTATGCCCCAACCAGTAACACTGAAGAAGCTGAAGTTGAACGGTTCTATAAAGACCTACAAGACCTTTTAGAACTAACACCCAAAAAAGATGTCCTTTTCATTACAGGGGACTGGAATGCAAAAGTAGGAAGTCAAGAAACACCTGGAGTAACAGGCAAATTTGGCCTTGGAGTACGGAATGAAGCAGGGCAAAGGCTAATAGAGTTTTGCCAAGAGAATGCACTGGTCATAGCAAACACCCTCTTCCAACAACACAAGAGAAGGCTCTACACATGGACATCACCAGATGGTCAACACCAAAATCAGA
Organism: Ovis aries; assembly: GCF_016772045.2. NCBI lineage: Eukaryota > Metazoa > Chordata > Mammalia > Artiodactyla > Bovidae > Ovis > Ovis aries. Next base: position 11,420,802 of record NC_056071.1, on the reverse strand, counting down.
TTGATTATATTCTTTGCAGCCAAAGTTGGAGAAGCTCTATACAGTCAGCAAAAACAAGACCAGGAGCTGACTGTGGCTCAGATCATGAACTCCTTATTACCAAATTCAGACTTAAATTGAAGAAAGCAGGAAAACCGCTAGACCATTCAGGTATGACCTAAATCAAATCCCTTATGATTATACAGTGGAAGTGAGAAATAGATTTAAGGGCCTAGATCTGATAGATAGAGTGCCTGATGAACTATGGAATGAGGTTCGTGACACTGCACAGGAGACAGGATCAAGACCATCCCCATGGAAAAGAAATGCAAAAAGCAAAATGGCTGTCTGGGGAGCCCTTACAAATAGATGTGAAAAGAAGAGAAATGAAAAGCAAAGGAGAAAAGGAAAGATATAAGCGTCTGAATGCAGAGTTCCAAAGAATAGCAAGGAGAGATAAGAAAGCCTTCCTCAGCTATCAGTGCAAAAAATAGAGGAAAACAACAGAATGGGAAAGACAAGTGATCTCTTCAAGAAAATTAGAGATAGCAAAGGAATATTTCATGCAAAGATGGGCTCGATAAAGGATAGAAATGGTATGGACCTAACAGAAGCAGAAGATATTAAGAAGAGGTGGCAAGAATACACGGAAGAACTGTACAAAAAAGATCTTCACGACCCAGATAATCATGATGGTGTGATCACTAATCTAGAGCAAGACATCCTGGAATGTGAAGTCAAGTGGGCCTTGGAAAGCATCACTATGAGCAAAGCTAGTGGAGGTGATGGAATTCCAGTGGAGCTATTTCAAATCCTAAAAGATGATGCTGTGAAAGTGCTGCACTCAATATGCCAGCAAATTTGGAAAACTCAGCAGTGGCCACAGGACTGGAAAAGGTCAGTTTTCATTCCAATCCCAAAGAAAGGCAATGCCAAAAAATGCTCAAACTACCGCACAATTGCACTCATCTCACATGCTAGTGAAGGAATGCTCAAAATTCTCCAAGCCAGGCTTCAGCAATATGTGAACCATGAAGTTCCAGATGTTCAACCTGATTTTAGAAAAGGCAGAGGAACCAGAGATCAAATTGTCAACATCCGCTGGATCATCAACAAAGCAAGAGAGTTCCAGAAAAACATCTATTTCTACTTTATTGACTATGCCAAAACTTTTACTGAGTGGATCACAATAAACTGTGGAAAATTCTGAGAGAGATGGGAATACCAGACCATCTGACGTGCCTCTTGAGAAGCCTATATGCAGGTCAGGAAGCAACAGTTAGAACTGGACATGGAACAACAGACTGGTTCCAAATAGGAAAAGGTGTACATCAAGGCTGTATATTGTCACCCTGCTTATTTAACTTCTATGCAGAGCACATCATGAGAAACACTGGGCTGGAAGAAGCACAAGCTACAATCAAGATTGCCAGGAGAAATATCAGTAACCTCAGATATGCAGATGACACCATTCTTATGGCAGAAAGTGAAGAGAAACTGAAAAGCCTTTTGTTGAGAGTGAAAAAGTTGCCTTGAAGCTCAACATTCAGAAAACTAAGATCACGGCATCCAGTCGCATCACTTCATGGGAAATAGATGGGGAAACAGTGGAAACAGTGGCTGACTTTATTTTCTGGGGCTCCAAAACCACTGCAGATAGTGATTGCAGCCATGAAATTAAAAGACACATACTCCTTGGAAGGAAAGTTATGACTAATCTAGATAGCATATTAAAAAGCAGAGAGAAATGCAAATCAAAACCACAGTGAGGTACCATTTCACAACAGTCAGAATGGCTGCGATCCAAGAGTCCACAAGCAATAAATGCTGGAGAGGGTGTGAAAAAAAGGGAACCCTCTTACAGTGTTGGTGGGAATGCAAACTAGTACAGCCACTATGGAGAACAGTGTGGAGAGTCCTTAAAAACTTGCAAATAGAACTGCCTTATGACCCAGCAATCCCACTGCTAGGCATACACACCGAGGAAACCAGAATTGAAAGAGACACGTGTATCCCAATGTTCATCGCAGCACAGTTTATAATAGCCAGGACATGGAAGCAACGTAGATGTCCATCAGCAGATGAATGGATAAGAAAGCTGTGGTACATTTACACAATGGAGTATTACTCAGCCATTAAAAGAATACATTTGAATCAGTTCTAATGAGGTGAATGAAACTGGATCCGATTACACAGAGTGAAGTAAGCCAGAAAGAAAAACACCAATACAGTATACTAATGCATATATATGAAATTTAGAAAGATGGTAACGATAACCCTGTATGCGAGACAGCAAAAGAGACACAGATGTATAGAACAGTCTTTTGGACTCTGAGGGAGAGGGAGAGGGTGGGATGATTTGGGAGAATGGCATTGAAACATGTATAATATCATATAAGAAATGAATTGCCAGTCTAGGTTCAATGCAGGGTGCAGGATGCTTGAGGCTGGTGCACTGGGATGACCCGGAGGGATGGTGTAGCGGGGGGAAGTAGGAGTGGGGTTCGGGATTGGGAACATGTGTATGCCCATGGCAGTTTCATGTTGATGTGTGGCAAAACCAATACAGTATTGTAAAGTAAAAAAAATAATAATAATAAATTAAAAAAATATGTATATAATTTGTAAAAAACTTTTAAAAAGGCAGAGACATTAATTTGCCGGCCAAGGTCCGTCAAGTCAAAGCTATGGTTTTTCCACTGGTCATGTATGAATGTGAGAGTTGGACCATAAAGAAAACTGAGCACCGAAGAGCTGATGCTTTTGAACTGTGATGTTGGAGAAGACTCTTGAGAGTCCCTTGGACTGCAAGGAGATCCAACCAGTCAATCCTAAAGGAAATCAGTCCTGAATATTCACTGGAAGGACTGATGCTGAAGCTGAAACTCCAGTACTTTGGCCACCTCATGCGAAGAGTTGACTCATTGGAAAAGACTCTGATGCTGGGAGGGATTGGGGGCAGGAGGAGAAGGGGACGACAGAGGATGAGATGGCGGGATGGCGTCACGGACTCGATGGACGTGAGTCTGAGTGAACTCCGGGAGACGGTGATGGACAGGGAGGCCTGGCGTGCTGCGATTCTTGGGGTTGCAGAGTCGGATACGAATGCGCGACTGAACTGAACTGACCTGAATGCTCCATGGTACATGCATACCACACCTTCTTTTTCCATTCGTCTGTTGACGGACACTGAGGATGCTTCCATGTCCTGATTATTCTAAATAGAGCTGCATGTGAATATGGGGAAGCGCGTCTCTTTTCTCCTGTCTCTGGACGTGTATCTAGTGTAGGTATATACCTGGTGTATGTACGATATGTATCCTAGAGCGTCTAGGATCACGTGCTCTCTCTGTTTTAGTGTTTCTTTCTTTCATTTTTTACTGGAACCTCTGTACTGTTTCCACAGTGGCTCCACCAATTGGTTTTGGGTCTTGTTACTGTTCATTATTGTTTCTTTTATTCTTAAAATCATGAGTATATTTTATTTCAGAGTGTAAAAATTACTGATTAAAATACCCTTCCCTCACTCAAAAAAATGTGGTATCTATCCTAACAATATATCTTATTCTTATTTGCCCTGGGCTCAAAAGGAGCTCAATTTTAAGTCTGTTAAAAGAGGCTGCTTCACAAATGGTTCCCTTCCTAGCACTTAGGAAAAAATTTTTTTTTTCCTCCTGAAGAGTTTAGAGTCAAAGTAATGTTTGTCTTGGCAAATGAATGGGATGTATGTGATGGGGTGTGTGTGTGTGTGTGTGTGTGTGTGCGCACATGTGCTCGTGCGTGCTCACAGTCACACTTGCATAAACTTATGGGAACCAACAATTACCAACTAAATTAGAATATCAAAGAGGTGTGTCTGCCACGGACCTTAGTGACAACACTTCAGCGAGGACAGGATACAAACTGCTAATTTCAGTTTCTTATGCAAGACTTAAAATAAATCCCCCAGCATCCTTATTCTCCATGCCACTGAGTTTTACCCACAGTCTGTTCTGTTACAACTCCCAAGGCAGTGTTTGAGACTAAAAAAAGTCACACTTGGGTAGAGATCTAGGTGGGAAAATGTAAGAGATCTCGAGGTGAGGTCAGCTCCTGATGGATGGGGTGCCATGAAAAACAAATGGAGGCTGGCATCGCAGAATGTGTCACAGACATTCCCCAGGACAATCTGTTTAGAGATGCATTTACAACAAAACTTGATAATAGTGTAGCAGTTTGAGTTCTGGTGCACAGCCTATGGTGAAGATGTAAGAAGGGCTTGGCTTTTAGCAATAGTATTTGGAAAGCATTGCTGATTTTCTTCTGCGTGGGCAGATGAGACATTGACAACTTGGCCAAGTTTGATAAGAAAAACAATTGTGTTCACCTGAAAAAAGGGCCTCATTATGGCCTAGGATAGTAGGACACATATTCTCTGTTTAACTTTTGCTGGTTCACCTGCTGGACTGCTGAATCACTCTTCCCTGCTCCTCCCATCAAACAAGGCAGACCCAAGTCCTAGAGGAAACACAGCTGCCTGGACAGCCCATTGCCGTGGTCTCCACCAACAGTGGGTCAGAGGTGGGACCTGTAACTTCTTATTTTTCTTAAAGCTTTGTTCTTTCCTGCTTTTCCTCCATATTACATCTGAAAGGAGCTGGGATTTATCAGGAAAGCTTTTTGTTTGTTGTACACGTGCCATGTGGGTCTTGTTCTCTTTACGATTTAAAATTTTTTTACAAGTGAAAGGGACTTTATTTTTTTATGGAGTATAATTACTTTTCAATGTTGTGTTAGTTTCTGCTGTACAATGATGTGAATCAGCCACAGCATACATATTAGACCCTTTCCCTCTTGGACTTCCCTCCCAGCCTTCTGCATCCTCTACCCCTCCAGGTCACCGCAGAGCACTAAGCTGAGCTCCCTGTGCTTTCTAGCTGTTTCCCACCAGCTATTCATTTTACACACGGTAGTGTTAATATGTCAATCCACCTCCCAATTTGTCCAACCCTCCCCTTTCCCTCGTGCTAAGTCAGAAAGAGAAAAACAAACATTGTACATTAATGCACACAAGTGGAGTCTAGAAAAATGGTACAGGTGAAGCTATTTCCAGGGCAGCAATAGAGACTCAGACATAGGGTCTTGTTCTCTTCAATCGGGGGGTGGGGGCGGTATTGTTCTTGTTTCTATCTTTGCAATAAGGAAATTAATTTTTTCATCAGTATTAAATGCAGAGTTAAATGTTCACTGCATGGTCACAGAAAGCGGGCATCCCTGAGACCCAGAGAGCAATGTTCGAAACTGAATGTTGGTGTGTGGTGTACAACTGATATTAGTGTACAGCTCTGTTTGCTTGTCATTCTTTTTTGGATTATTGTTGGGGATTTGCCTTTCCCCTGACTGTTCACCATCTGATTCCACATACACTTTTATGTCAGGTGTGGGCTCTTGAATGAGTTCAGACACTCCAGGTACTATACTCCTCTGAACATAGTATTAAGATTGTATATGGTCAGTTTTATTGATTCAACCCTCATAAAGAGCACTTACTATGCATCAGGAACTGTTGTAAGCATTTTACAAATACTCACTGATTTAATATTAAAAATAGCAGAAAGTAGACTCCAACTCAGACAGCACAGGAGTTTTTAGTGAAAGGTTTACCTTAAGGGGATGAAAGGAAATTGTGTTAGCAGAGCAGAGTGAGATTTGGGGCTTGGAGATGGGTCCCTCTTTGAGAGCTGCATTGCTGGAGGGATTCAGCCAGCACCACAGCTGTGACCCAGGAGGAGGAAACAAGGAAGAAAGATGACAATGTCCATCTCCTCTTGTCCTCCAGACTTCTCCCAGGGTCTCCCGTTGCTCCAGCCCAACTGGAAAGCTGGTGGTCAGGTAGCCAGGATTATGTAGTCCAACAGGGTCTGAGCACAACACTGGGACAGGGCAGAAAATGAATTTGGGGCAAATGGCAAAAAATAAAAATAGAAAAAATAGCCAACACACACCTCAAGTCATTTCAGATACTAGGCAGACAACAAATAACCAAATCATAAGATAAATACCAATTTAAAATTGTTTATCCCTAATTTTATAAATACACGTTTCCTCCTTGACCCTTACAAATTAACTACTGAAGCCATTATGGTCTGTAAATGTCTTTAGTTGTAGCCATGAGAATTCAACTAGAGTACTGGACGACAGAGGGCAGGATGGTTGGATGGCTTCACCGACTCAAAGGACGTGAGTCTGAGCAAGCTCTGGGAGATGGTGAAGGACAGGGAAGCCTGGCGTGCTGCAGCCCATGGGGTCGCAGAGTTGGACACGACTGAGTGACTGAACAACAACCCCAAGCTGCTAGAAAGGAGGTTAGGCTTTCAGCAGACTGGGCAATGATGGTCCACTCACCATTTCCCTGTGCCAGATGATTCGAGGGTTAATCTCTCACCCCCCTCACACTAAGCCAGCCTGTGATACTGACACTTAAGAAACACAGGGCTGTTTACATTTTGGTGGAGAGCTCATACTATCAATTTGCACATTAGTGAGCCCAGCCATTGCTCTCTTCTGCTGGGACCTATTGAGTGGCAGCTGGAGAGATATCTGCAGCTCAAAAAAAAAAAAAAAAAAAAAGAGAGAGAGAGAGAAAAAGAAAGAAAGAAAACTTGGCTGTCTGATGAAATGTTTTAAATGCATAGGGTTCACCTTGGGGTTGGCTGCTGTTCAGATTTTATCCATTAATAACACATAGGGCTGCCTCTGTACTCTCCAGGGCTGATAGGAAACTAGTACTACGTACAGGGCCTTGCTTTGCCTGAGGGAGTATATTCCAAACGCAGGCTGTGGGTTCCTGTGTATACACATGTATGCCCACGTGGGCACGTCGAGTTCCCACGCACCTAAGGGTGCTTCTTGGAATTTTATTTCATTAAACGACACATAAGAGGATTTTTTCCATTATACAATATTTTCTTCTGATAGAACCATGTTTAGGAAAGAAGTGTGTGTGTCAATGTGAATGGCTGACGCGTAGAGCTCCATTAGCATCTTCACTCATTTCCAGTTAATTTTGTTTTTTAAATTAAGGTTGAATTTTATTGTTTGTAAATTATACCTCAATGGCTTCCCAGGTGGCTCAGTGGTAAAGAATTTACCTGCCAATTGAGGAGATGTGGGTTAGATCCCTGGATTGTGAAGATCCCCTGGAGAAGGAAATGGCAACCCACCCCATTTTTTTTTCCTGGAGAATCCCATGGACAGAGGAGCCTGGTGGGCTGCAGTCCACGGGGTTGCAAAAAGACATGACTGAACAGGCACACATACATCAAATCTAACAAAAAAACAGTTAAGTAGAAAGATACTTTTATGTATAAATATATACAGTGTACACCCTAAAATGATTGTTTCTCTGGATAATGGGATTATGCATGATATTTATCTTCTTTGTATGCTTTTATGTATTTTCCAACTTTCCTACTTTTATAAATCAGAAAAGTTTTTGTCCATTTTTTATCATAAACTTTTTATTTTGTATTGGAGTTTAGCCAATTAGCAATGTTTTGATAGTTTCAGGTGGACAGCAAAGGAACTCAGCCATATATATAGATGTATCCATTTTTTCCAAAACTCCCCTCCCATCCAGGGCACCACACTGGAAATATAAGTGGAAGAAAAGCTCTGAAACTGTGATCCCGTTTCAGTGTTTGCCCTACTAGACCTTATGCGGCCATTTGAAGCTAAAGGAGAATTGGAATTGCTACAAGAACGTGGTATAAATGCATCACTCTGAGTTACTGGATAGCATTTGTGTTCTTACCAAAGTGCTATATTTATTCTCTCTTACTTTTTCTTTGAGACACTTTAAGAAAAAAAGATATTTAAATAAGAGTCACGGTTAAGTTTCTGCGATGAGTCACGATTAGGTTAGCTTTCAGATGCAACTTGTGAAGAATTTGGCGTCATTTAACTAAGAAAGGATTCTATGCACAATTCCTTGGACATTGATGGTGGTGTTATCTGAATTGTGTTGCATTGTTTTCTCTCTTTTAGTGTAAACCAAATAAGTGTTTGCTATGGAAAAAGTTATTTAAGAGTTATTTAAAAAGATGAGTCTTTACTGAACAAAGCATGTAAAAGATGGGGAATGAAGGGGAAGATGATCACTGAATTATTTACTGAAAAGTTTGGTTAGGCACTTACCATTTAAACCAAGAAAAGAATGGCTTTAGCCCTTGGCAAGTAAGTGAGAGGTGATTTACAAAATTTTCTTTACCTCTAAAAGTCAGTTGCTTCAAGTTAATGAAAACATTTTCAACTAAGTCATTTTAAAGTTGATATTTATCTGAGCAACTCATGTCCCTACTTCCAGTCCTAGAAATGAAATTGATCATCTCCGAGAAAACAATTATCAACTTTGGGTTATCTGTGTTAGACTGAGCATTCTATTTCATACTATCTACTCTGAAAGATCAATCTCAAGCTGAACTGCCCCATTTTTTAGCAAGGAGAGTTCCTTGAATTAGCACGGACTGGAAAGAATTGAATCTACAGTCAAAACTGCTGTTGAATCAAGACTTAATACTACTGACTCACTAATTAAGTAAACCCTAAAAAAACCAAAAATGCTAAAAGACCATGATGCTTTAGAAATGTTTCTACACATATGGCGTGTTTATTTTTAGAGGCTTCTTGTGTTTTTTTCCTTTTAGCTTGCCATAGAAGTGACATTAAATTCCTGGCTTTGACACTAACTGTGTGACCTTGGGCAAAACACTTAGCCTTTTTAAGTATCAGGTTTTTAAATCTGTATAGTGGAGATAGAAAACACTTCACAGTGGCTATGTGAGGATCAAGAGAGCTAAACTATATTTATTCTTTTTTAAAAGCTTTTGGTAAAATGTCATAGAGAATATGTTTATGGTGTGAAAGAAAATGACCACACTAAGAAGGAAATAGACTGAGGGCAAAATTCTATTTCTCAAGCCAGTCTTCTTGCTATTTAATTATTAATTTCTACCATCCGAAAGGTCATGGAAGGCATAACTGTAACAAAAATATCATTAGAATCATGATATAAGGACAGGAGCCAAGCGGTGAAATGATGAAAATTCCCCTTAAATCAAAGCCATTCAGAGTTATGGGCGGCCGAAGACAGTGACGGCAGCAGGGCTACAAGCCTCCTCATTACAGCCCAAAACAAGCCAGAACAACAGGGAGAAAGTGGGGTCTACGTGGAAATTCCACACTCAGCATCCCTTGAAGAGAGTCAATGCCTAACTGAAAAACCCCTGAGATTTAAAAAAAAAAGGAAAAGCAACAAATCCCAGTTTAAAAATCTCTCACACTCCCACAGCATCATCCCAAATGCATGGCTGCCTGGAGAGGCCCCCGTTGTTTTTCAAGGTATCAAGAAAAACTGTGGAGAAATGCAACAGAAATACAGAAGCTAGTGAAGGGGACCAAGTTTATTCTCAAACTGCCTCAATCTCAGTCTGGAGTATACGCGTGGACCTAAGTATGGATTGTAGGGGAGGTTTCTCAGGATATAAGTTAGAGTGCAGGCTGAATTTAACAAGGCAGTGTAATCTGAAGGGATAGATGTGATTGAAAGGGATAGTTTTTAAAATGCACAGATTGTAGGACAGAAAAAAGATGAGAGAGAGAGAAGGAGGGAGAAAGCACTTTTTGCACAGGGCATCGAAGAAAAAGGGGCTTCCTACTGGCTCAGATAGTAAAGAATTTGTCCGCAATGTGGAAGACCTGGGTTTGATCCCTGGGTTGGGAAGATCCCTTGGAGAAGGGAATGGCTACCGCTCTCGTATTCTTGCCTGGACAATTCCATGGACAGAGGAGCTTGTCAGTTGCAGAGTCAGACACAACTGAATGACTAACACTTTCACTGTGTTTTTCTTTCATTGAAGGAAAAACTGGAAAATTCTCAGAAGAAAAATTTGAGACACATACGTTTCCCCACCCCTACTAGCACCACACATACCCCTTCAAAACAAATTCAGAAACAAATGTGTTGAGAAAACTAGCCAAAACATCTGCACTTTGATAGACAAGGATTCTTTCAACTAGAAAGCATGTAAAACATCTCATACTATAAAATTAAACAAATGAAAAGTCAAATCCATTCAGAGTTACTGTAGAAAATCAAGAAAAGAATCTCATATATATTAAATGAGCAAATGTCCCTCTGCGGCGGGGCCGGCGGGGAGGCGGGAGGGGCTGGGAAACTATGAAAGAGAAGAAAGCTATAAGTTAATACTTCAAACAGAATTAAATATACTCAATAATGTACGGAAAGGCAACATGCACCAGAGAATTCAAAAATAAAACCAAAAGGGACAAAACGTTAGGATGACATGAAAATAAAGTTGACAATTCAGGAGAGAAATCAACACAAAGACACAACTGACTCACAAATAAAGTGACGCATTGTAAGATGCCCAAGGAAACATAGACTCAAATGACAACTTAATAAGAGTCAGTGAAGAAGGACAGAACAATGAAAGGATCAAAGAGAAAAGAGCTGAAATGGGAGAAAAGCACAGAAAGAATAATATTTATTTTGTCAGTCTCTAAAGAAGGGGAAAAAACCACAAAATAATGGAAGAGAACTAATATTTAACACTGTAATACAAAAATATATTTAAAACAATGTCAATGTATGTCATACATGTCAATGTGTGGCAAAACCAATTCAGTACTGTAAAGTAAAATAAAGTAAAAATAAAAATTAAAAAAAAAAACAACGATCAGAGGAAAATTCACAATATTAAAACAATTCATTAGAAAAATAAAAGACTGAAAATAAATTAATCAAATTCTCAGCTCAAAAACTAGAACAAGATAAAAATATATAGAAGAAAGGAAATAATAAAAGTAAAGAAATCAATAACAAATAGAAAAGCAATAGGTATAATTAATAAATCTACATTCTGATTTTATTTAAAAAAAATGAACAACATAGACAAATCATTAAGTTTATCACCAGAAAAGGGAGCTACAAAATAAGGAATAACAGCAAGAAAATAACCGCTGGAACAGAATAAAACTTAAAAATCATGAGACTACCTTGTAGAATTCTATACAAATCACTACAGACCGAGGTTTGATCACTAGGTCAGGAAGATCTCCTGGAGAAAGGAAGGGCTACCTACTCCAGTATTCTTGCTGGGAGAATCCTACGGACTGAGGAACTGGTGGGCTATAATCCCACCGGGGGGTGGGTCACAAAGAGTTGGACATGATTGAGCAACTAAGCATGATGAAAATACAGGAAAAAAAATCATTTCTTAAGGAAATACATTTGACTGAAATTGGCCCCATTGCAAACAGAAAACTTAAGAAGACCAAATTCCAGTGAAAAAGGAGCAAAAGCTATTAAGGAAACGTGCCGCACAAAGCACTAGGCCCAGATAGCTTCATAGGCCTTTCCAGTGTATCTTCAAAGACCAGAGAGTAACTCTTTAAATTATTTCAGAACACTGAAAAGGAAGGAAAACTTCCTAATTTTTTTCTGCAGCAAGTCTAACACGGATATCTAGACCCCATAAATACAGCACAAAATAGAAAACCAAGATCTGTATTTTCCATATATCAAAGCAAAAGCATGCATTAAATATTGACACACAGAATACAGTGCTACATTAAGAAACTAATACATCCTGATCAAACGAAATTTATTCTAGGGACTGGTCAGCTCTCCCACCAGCTCCTCAATTACATATGATGCTCTTCATGCTACTTGCTGGGTCTCCCTTCTTGCCTCACGCTTCACACTTGTTTACCTTAGTTTTCAGTCTCTCTGGCCGTGAGTCCCTCTTGAGGGTGACATCATTTACTGGTCCTCACAGGGAAAAAATTGGGTAATTAGAGTGTTTTGAGTGAGAGCCAGGTTGAAGTGGACTCAATTTGATATTTCACTCTCAGAATGGAAATTAAAATGAAATTCCAAATTGCATTTGAAACAGTTCACTCTGCAGAGCTGCAAAATCTTGAGTGCTCTGGAATGATTGGTTAATATGATCATTTCACATTGTATATTCAGAACTGAGAATTTGATGTGGAGATGGACAAATGCTTGAGACAACACTCTGGAAAAATTCCTATGGCAGTTATTTTCCCCACACTCTATTGTGAAAGCCTTCACTCTTCTCCTAACTATTATTTCTCAGAAATAATTTCTGATGTTGTTTTAGAAAGGGCTTTCTTGGTGGCTCAGATGGTAAAGAATCTGCCCGTGAGGCAGGAGACTTGGGTTTGATCCCTGGGGCAGGTAGATATGCTGGAGAAGAGAATGGCTACTCACTCCAGTATTTTTGCGTAAGGAATCCTAGGGACAAAGGAGCCTGGTGGGCTACAGTCCTTGGGGTTGCAAAGAGTCATACACAGTTGAGCAACTGACACAGTAGAAAGATGCATCCTAGATGATTTAAACATAAAATGACTTTTTATTAGTTAATAGTGAGTTCTTCTTTTATACCATTTTTCTGATAATCATGTTTAATTTAATTGGCTTGTTTCCCTTGATTAAATTATTTTCAAACATATTTTAATTGTCCTATTTTTCCCTACATTTCAAAATGGTGTTAAATTATAGAATACTAATGATATAATATACATTATTATTATTTTTTAACAAAAAAGAACATACTTTCAATTTATAATTCTTCTTTAGGTTTCTTAGTTTTCCACTGAGAAGATAACATGTGATTAAAAGGCCCAGATTTTGTGATGGGATGATTTCCAGGAGAGGAGCAAAAATGTTCCTCTTTATTTATAGCAGGTCTGAAGTGAGAAATTTCTTTGAGAATTTCTTGCCAGGAAAATCTTTGTTTCCCTAAGGAATCCAGTGTGCTTTTTTTTCATGCTTATGGTGAGAGCTATGTAAATTACGGTGTCACACATTTTCCCCTCATTCCTGAGAAAATCAGACTCTTGCTTGATATTTATTTATGGCAAAAAATATTAGTTCCTAGGGAGGGGATAGTTCTTTCTCTTTATTTACTCTCTCATTTTACTTATACCACTTTATTGAATATATGTTTTACTATACATTGTCTCATATTTTTTGGAACTACAGTGAAGACATTAAGAAATTATATTTGAAATAAAGATACTAATATTCAACTGTCCCTTAGAGTTTGCAAAGTACAGGAGAATACTTTGTGTCACATTCGTCTACTCTTTTTCTATATCTTGTACAGTTTTACAGACTTCAATGCAAGTGTTTTAGACTTAATATGAGCTGGAAAAGCAGTATCTTCCTCAATCATGATCTCACACTTGGAGTAGGAGGAAGACAATGAGGTGGTAAGACTTTAAAAAGAATGAGCATCCAGGACCACAGAAGAAGTGACCTTGAAGGAATAGTTTCCACTTTCTCTTTAAAAACTTTAACAAGGTGTTGGCAATAACAGTTGTGGAGACCCCAGCGTCTTCTGAGACCCTGGGATCATCTTTTATTGCCGAAATAGCCTACATAACAAATAGTTCCACATCTTTGATTGTAGAAATCATGTACTATTGCTTACAGTGTGTGGCGGGTACCACAGAGTCTGTGCAGCCAGAGGAAATATGATGCCGGTGGCTATGGCTGTGTGACCTACAGTGGGAAGAAACAAGTGGACTTCACAAGTGCTCCAGTTAATTCTCCATCTGTGATGAACAGAGAGACCCGGAGTACCAGTGCAGGCACGGGAGTTTGGAGCATGAGACAACTTCTCTTCCTCTGAAATATTAAAAAGAACAACCAGTATCCTTAGGAGCATCTACTGGGTGTGGAATGTTCAGAAACATGGTGGGGGGGGGGCAGTGGGAATGGGAATATTCTTGACTGTTATCACTAAAATCTTTGTCTCATGTGTATCCTGAGCAATAAATGCAACAAATGCCTGGACTACAAAATGAAATTGGAAGACAATTGTTCCTTAGAAGGAAAGCTGTGACAAACCTAGACAGTGTATTAACAAGCACACACATTACTTTGCCAACAAAGGTTGTATAGTCAAAATCATGGTCTTTCCAGTAATCATGTGTGGATAGGAGAGTTGGATCATAAAGAAGGCAGAGCACTGAAGAAGATGCTTTCGAATTGTGGTGCTGAAAAAGACTCTTGAGAGTCCCTTGGACAGCAAGGCGATCAAACCAGTTAATCCTAAAAGAAACCAACCCTGATTATTCATTGAAAGGATGGATGCTGAAGCTGAAACTCCAATACTTTGGCCATCTGATGTGAAGAGCTGACTCACTGGAAAAGACCCTGATGCTGGGAAAGATTGAAGGCCAAAGGAGAAGGGGACAGCAGAGGATGAGATCACATCACTGACTCAATGGACATGAGGTTGAGCAAATGCCAGGAGATGTGCAGGACAGCAGACCTGGCATGCTGCAGTCCATGGGGCTGCAAAGAGTCAGACATGACTTAGCAGCTGAACCATAACACGCTGAGTGGGAAGGGCCAAAGATGAAAGAAAACACAGGGGGACATTATCACTGATCAATCTTTTAAGACTCCTTATCACAAAGCTAGTTGAGCAGAAGATATCACTGGTCATTTTTGTAAGAACCAATGTATCTTTATAAGACCAGATCTAAAAATCTTTGATGATATTAGTCAAGAGTATTTCACAAGTTTGTTTGTTTTCTGGTGATTTTTAATACATTGCATTTTTTAGCACCTACTAGATCCCTGGAACTCTCCTACGTGCTAAGACTCACAAACAACAGAAATAGTGTTTTCACTCTCTGGAAAAAAAGTGAGTGACTCTCTCTTATTTGACTCCCTCTTCCATAGGCAAGTCAGATAACTATACAAAATCATTGTTTGCTTATGTGAAAATTATTAAAAAGGAAATGCTTTTATAGTGAAGTCACTCAGTCGTGTCCGACTCTTTGAGATCCCATGAACTGTAGCCTGCCAGGCTCCTCCATCCATGGGATTTTCCAGGCAAGAATACTGGAGTGGGTTGCCACTCCCTTCTCCAAGGGATCTTCCTGACCCAGGGATTGAACCCGGGTCTCCCACATTGCAGGCAGATGCTTTTTATATGGAATTAAAAATTTTTTAAATATAATATTGCAAAATCATTGTCAAATGATACCTTGAAACTAAATATTAGCTTCATTAAAATCAAAAGGGAAAAGTTTTACTTTGAATATGACCATTGCATATCAGAAATCATAGGGACATCATGGTTTCTATTCCTCATCCTTTAAAACTTGCAAGGTCAATGAGACATCAATGAAGAAAACATTATTCTGTCAGTTTATCTCTTTCCACATAAAAATCGCTCACAGACACATGCACATAGACATAGGCATGCTTAAACGGTCTTCATTTTATTTTGGAGTTCTAACCCACTAGGATGCGTTGTCAGGGAGTTCTCTTTATCAGTTTTCCATGGGCTTCCTAAGCGGAATAATGAAGAGAGAGATTGAAACAGGGAGCTGGCCCTTGGCACTGAGGCTCCAAGCCCGGGTGTGATATTCAGTACCCCAGCCAAGAGGAGGGCCTGGGTGTGCCTGTACACTTGTCCTGAAGGTAACTGGGTTCCATCATGGAATCCTGCCTGACGGTCAGAGGGGAACTCCTGAATGGATATCGAGAGCCTTAACTTTTCACCCAGCTTTTGGTCCAAGTTCTCCTAGAGTGAGGCTGAAGCCCAGGGTCCAAAGACCAGCAGAAACACACAATATTAATTTATTAACTTGTCACGGCTAAAAAGAAACTGGAGAAAACCATGTGGGTTTTCAGGAAAATAGAGTTGGGAAAAACTTGTGATAGAAGATAGGCACTTAGAGGAAGATTTAAGAAAGCTGGAACCTTTTCTGGATTGTGTGCTGTCAGGAAGCAACTGGGCATACTAATTTGTATCCAGAGGATCATAAAGGGAGGTGTTGTTGTTGCTAAATAGGCAGTACTACTATACTACTACTACTACTACTACTACTACTACTACTACTACTACTACTAAGTTGCCTCAGTCGTGTCTGACTCTGTGTGACCCCATATATGGCAGCCCACCAGGCTCCCCCATCCCTGGGATTCTCCAGGCAGGAACACTGGAGTGGGTTGCCATTGCCTTCTCCAATGCATGAAAGTGAAAAGTGAAAGTGAAGTCGCTCAGTCGTGTCCAGCCCTCAGCAACCCCATGGACTACAGCCTTCCAAGCTCCTCCATCCATGGGATTTTCCAGGCAAGAGTACTGAAGTGGGGTGCCATTGCCTTCTCCAAAATAGGCCGTAGGGAGGGAATATTTGGTCATTTTTGTGGAGGTGCAGAGGTCTCTTTATGTCTTCGTTGAGATGCAATTACAGAGTGGTCTCGTGTTTGTCTTCTGTTATCACAGTCAAGGAATCTGATTGTTGCTATTCTGTGAGGTTGTTTATGTTAAGTGGGCAACACCAGTCTAGCTAGTGGTTGCCAGCAGCTAACTGTTAGAAGTCTCAATAAGCAACCCAGAGAGTGAGTTTAACTTCAAAGCACTGTCACATTCAGAACATTCAAAGAATGAACAAGGCTACTGTTCGGCCATCTTGTGTTCGGAAAGGCAAGCAGGGAGGTTTCCCTCAGTTATTCTGATGGACATACAACTAATGATGGCATCCAGTAGGGCACTGGATGTACCTCATTCATTAATTCAAACATTTTTGTCAAACTTCCTGATGAAATTGGTGATGTCAAAGTAGTAAACCTCAGGAGTAATGGTAAACAAAAGCAGTGGTTACAGAGACCTAAAGTCAGAAGACTTCTTTGGAAACACTAGATTAAAAAGTTAGAGATACCAAGAAAACATTTCATGCAAAGATGGGCACAATAAAGGACAGAAGTGGTATGGACCTAACAGAAGCAGAAGATATTAAGAAGAGGTGGCAAGAATGCACAGAACTGTACAAAAAAGATCTTCATGACCCAGATAACCATGACAGTGTGATCACTCACCTAGAGCCAGACATCCTGGAATGCAAAGCCAAGTGGGCCTTAGGAAGCATCACTATGAACAAAGCTAGTGGAGGTGATGGAATTCCAGTTGAGCTATTTCAAATCTTAAAAGATGATGCTGTGGAAGTGCTGCACTCAATATGCCAGCAAATTTGGAAAGCTCAGAAGTGGCCAGAGGAATAGAAAAGGTCAGTTTCCATTCCAATCCCAAATAAAGGTGATGCCAAAGAATCAAACTACCACACAACTGCACTCATCTCACACACTAGTAACGTAATGCTCAAAATTCTCCAAGCCAGGCTTCAACAGTATATGAACTGTGAACTTCCAGATGTTCAAGCTGGATTTAGAAAAGGCAGAGGAACCAGAGATCAAATTGCCAGTATTCACTGGATCATCGAAAAAGCAGGAAAGTTCCAGAGAAACATATACTTCTGCTTTACTGACTATACCAAAACCTTTGACTGTGTGGATCACACCAAACTGTGGAAAATTCTTCAAATGATGAGAATACCAGACCACCTGACCTGCCTCCTGAGAGATCTGTATGCAGGTCAGGAAACAACAGTTAGAACTGAACATGAAACAACAGACTGGTTCCAAATAGGAAAAGGAGTACGTCAAGGCTGTATATTGTAACACTGCTTATTTAACTTCTATGCAGAGTACATCATGAGAAATACTGGGCTGGATGAAGCACAAGCTGGAATCGAGATTGCCAGGAGAAAAATCAATAACCTCAGATATGCAGACGACACCACCCTTGTGGCAGAAAATGAAGAAGAAATAAAGAGCCTCTTGATGAAAGTGAAAAAGGAGAGTGAAAAAGTTGGCTTAAAACTCAACATTCAGAAAACGAAGATCATGGCATCTGGTCCTGTCACTTCGTGGCAAATAGACGGGGAAACAGTGGAAACAGTGGCAGACTTTATTTTTTGGGCTGCAAAATCACTGCAGATGGTGACTGCAGTCATGAAATTAAAAGACGCTTACTGCTTGGGAGAAAAGCTATGACCAACCCAAACAACATATTAGAAAGCAGAGACATTACTTTGCCAACAAAGTTTCATCTAGTCAAAGCTATGGTTTTTCCAGTAGTCATGTGTGGATGTGAGAGTTGGACTACAAAGAAAGCTGAGCACCGAATAATTGATGCTTTTGAACTGTGGTGTCGGAGAAGACTCTTGAGAGTCCCTTGGACTGCAAGGAGATCCAAGCGGTCCATCCTAAAGGAAATAAGCCCTGAATATTCATTGGAAGGACTGACGCTGAAGCTGAAACTCCAATATTTTGGCCACCTAATGTGATGAACTGACTCATTTGGGAAGACCCAGATGCTGGGAAAGATTGAAGGCGGGAGAAGGGGACGGCAGAGGATGAGATGGTTGGATGGCATCAATGACTCAATGGACATGAGTTTGAGTAAACTCTCAGAGTTGGTAATGGACAGGGAGCCCTGGTGTTTTGCAGTCCATGGAGTAGCAAACAGTCAGACAGGACTGAGCAACTGAAGTGAACTGAACTGAAGTCAGAAACTAGAGAGGGTATGGGCACAAGCAGAGGGATGTGTCAGACACCCAGGACCAGGGGTATGAGCTACTTGCAACATCACGTGGAGTTTGGATCCCTGTGTGGTCTTATCACTATAATAGTTGCACATTTTGGGAGTCTTTGCAGTTGGGAAGGCCTGAGATGTGATCCTGATTAACTGGTAGAAAAAGACTCATGGTGATGGGTTCAGAGAGCTTTGGGAGACTGGAATGGACAAAGAAGAAAGAATATGAATGACAGGACAGGGCATCTCAAAGCAGTGCCACATAAAGAGAGAAAAAAACTGAATGGAATCAGAGACTACGAAAAAGACAGATGCCTCCCTCATCTAATCTTCACTCACATTTGATGATGCTGCATATTCACTAAAAATGATATCTAGTTTAATAACTGTTTTAGTTCGGAAAAAATATTAACATTTTATGGAACAAGAGAATCCTGAATCAGCCCATAGCACTGTTGTGATAACTTGAGCAAAGCAAGTATTGACAATTTCAAAATGGCCATAACCGTGTCTTCATTAGATCTGCTAAGTATGTAGAATGTCTATGAAGTGCTCCTTTAAAAAAAAAAAATTAAAAAGCTGAATTTCTTTGGCAGAAAAGTAATCATGACGTTTTTAAGTAAATTAAACGGCTCTCTTTGCATTGAAATGTAAAGCTCCCATTTCCTCTTTTTAAATGTTTAAAGGATTTTTTGTCAGTTTCAGCCTGAAGAAACATTAAAATTCATCTCAGCCAAAACCCATAGTGGATAAAAAAAGATGTTAAATATCAGCAAATGGATCTGATAATCTGCAGAGTATTTCTGCTGTCAAAGAAGGACCGTGGGATAAAAAACACATGTTCCAGATTTGACATCCCTTGGCATCTTGTAAATAGCCTCCACGAATCCATACCTTAAAACTGCCAACACCAGCAAAATTGTACCCAAGTCTCTAGTAAGTTAAGCAAGCAAAGCAGAGAGAGGAAATGTGGCTAGATTGCATATAAAAACCCAAGGACCCCCAAAACTGACCTCAAACTCATTTTACCAAAAGACCTGCAGTTTTGCAGAGTTGTCCACTTATTTATAAATCGAGGAGCATTTTGTGGTATGTATGTATGAGAAAATTAGAATATACAGAATATACATATTAGGAGGAGCAGGGCAGGATGATGGGGTAAATAGGAAGAATTTTCCTTGTTAAAAAAAAAAGCATTGCTGAACGATACAAAATAAACGTTTCTCATTATTAAAATTTCTACCTCAAGAGAACATGTAAGTGACCCTTTGGCCTGAATTTCTAACATGTTAATATCACCTTCCTAGATAGGAGAAACAATGTATTTATCAGTTCTTTGCCAGATTCAGAACATAAAATGTGAGTCTACCTGGATTTGGGAAATGCTTTCTCCTTTCCTGTGCAAATCACTAACAAGGAGTCCTCCTCTAGAGATGAAGAGAGGGCTGATGATACACCCTGTGGAGTGATGCTTTAGGTGACTATTGCTGTTCCCAAAACGCATATTCAGTGGCTTGCTGCTCAAAAGCCAATAATTTGAGAGTCAAGTGTCAGTAGAAAGGAAAGGTGCTCTAATCGGAAAAGCCAGCAATCTGAGGAGAAGGTGGACTCATGTCCAGAGAACAACTCTCAAGATTTGGCTTAGCCATGACAGTTTTTAAGAGAAAAGTGAGGGAGAGTCTCAGTCAATCAGCAAGGCAGGAGGTTGGGTCTGCACCATTTTCTATTACTTGCACACTGGCTGACTTTCTCTTTAGATGGTATCTTGTCCATGTGGTCTGCTTATAGGAATGCCAAGGGGATTGTTAGGGGGAGAGAGCCTGTCATTCTTTATCTACTTGTTTACTCTTCCTTTTATCTAAGCAATGAATCCGCAGGTTAATTGGGTTCTTTCAAAGGTAAAGGGGAACAGAAATAGGCAAATAGGAAAAAGGCTACCGAGTTGCTACATCCTGACAGATCTAGTTGATTGTTTCCCCTAAAATACAGAAGTTTTGAAAAGTTTGTTTCATCAACCCTTTCTAAGTAATAGTCACTCATATTTCTAAGTTATCAACCAAGGAAATTGGCAATTAGAACTTATTAGCACATTATATGTTGACATTACCTACAATGAATTTAAAAGCAACTTTCTTGCCAATTTCCTGTTTGCCCATTTCTGTTCCCCATCAACCTTGAAAAAAACCTAATTATAAGACCACTAGGACATTTAATTTAACTCCTGACTTCTGCTTTCCTGAATGCATGCCATGCCTTGCCTAATTTGTTGATTTTTTCTCTAGATTAAAAGAAGTAAGAATGAAGAGTTAAGTAGTTAAAGAATGCCTAGGCCTTTCCTCTACAAAAGCCCCCTTAGCCATCCTACGGGCAGATCACACAGGTAAGGTGACATCTGAAGAGAGAGTCAACCAATCTGCAGGCAGTGGAGAAGGATCTAGAACCCAGCCTCCTGTCTCACTGAGATTAACTTGGATTCTGTGAGATTTCCCCACCCCGACCACCACCTTTTGCCTTTAGAAACTCATGGCTAAGCAGAATACTTAGAGCTGGCTCAGGACATGAGTCCACCTTCTCCCTGGCTTTTCTCATTAAGTTGACTTTCCTTTCTACTAACACTTGCCTCTTGAATTATTGGCTTTCGAGCAGTGAGCAGCTGAACTCAAGTTTGGTAACAAATAGGTATTTTGGCAGAAAGCGGTCACCTTTTTTCTGGCTCTTTGAAACTTTATTCGAGTAAATTGTGTCTCCATACATAAAAAATGACAGTGGCATTTATTCAGAATATACTACGAGGTAGATAATTTATAAACATTATTTTATGTAATTCTTATGACAAGTCCAATTAGGAATTAGAGAAGAAATGGACGTTTACAAAGTTATTCACATCTCATGTAGCCAGGGAGGTGCAAAGCTTAATTTTGAACACTGATCTGCAAGATGCTAAAAACCTGTATTTTCCATCACTTCTCGCTGCCTTTTTGACAAATAGCTTAGTTGCCCTTGGCGTATGGATGACAAAGTTTCTGGGGATTTCAGCTTGAACACATCTGCTTCTCTGACCCTTCTCTGACCTTTCCGTACTCTGACAAAACACATGTAGAAATATTCCACTGCCACGTCCACTAAACACAAACAAACATGCAAAGTTCATGAATAGTGTGATAATAACGTCACTTTCCAACTTGCATTTTCTGTTAATACATATAGATCCCAATTTTTTTCAGTGACTGTTTATGATGACACTGTCCTATAATTTATTAAATATTCGATAAGCATTTAGACTATTTTCCATTTCTTTTGCAAACAATTCTGCAATAAATACAAATATTATTTTGTGGATTTGCACAGATATTTCTGATTCCTAGCCTTCATAATTTTGGACATGTGAACCCACATATTTTAAAATTTGAAAAATTGCTAAATGGCCTTTTAAAAAGTCAAAATGACTTTCTAAAAAATTATTTTAAAACTGAAAGCAGGTTTATTGAGAGAGATACACATTCCATAGGCAGAATTTGGTCCAGCTGGGAGAGCAAGAGTAGCCCCAGAACATGGGGTCATCTCAGAAAGCGAGTGGATAAAAATAAAAACCTCTGTTATTCCCATCAGTGCTGTTAAGGACAGTCTACTTTCCAACCCACTGGCCAATCTGGTTATTATCTAACTTTTTACCCATGTCATAGGGGAAAAAAATGTATGATTTTGTTTTCTTTCTGATTGTTTTGTGTTTAGTGCTATTTCATAGATTTTTGTTTGTTTGTTTTACTATTTATATACTTTTTTGAGAATTATTTACATTGTTTATTCAAATTTTCTTTTATTGATTTTAGGAACTAATTATAGGATATGGATATTAATGTTTCATTAATCAATCTTTGTCTTTAAGCTCTGTTTAAATGCTTTTTGCTACATATGCAGACGAAAAGTGCACAGTCAAATTATAGATGCTTCCAATCACTTGACCTATGAACTTTGTTTTTATTATTTCCTACTTTGTATGAATGAGGAAACTGAAGGACACAGAGACACCCAGTAGGCAAGTTGCCAGGATAGGAACTCAAGAAGTTTGACCCAGGGCTGCTAGAGCATATGGCCTTTTCTGTTGATTTTTCTCCCCTTAAATGCTTCTGAATTGAAGACGTATTTCAAAATAGGTCAGTAGAATTATTAAGCTCTCAACCTTGCAGAGTATGAGAAAAGGCTCTGAGACGCTTGTCTTACATGCCACAGAAGGTCTGGACTGACGGTTGCAGAGCTTGTTGCCTTTGACTCGAGTTCTGGGTTGGTCTTCCCAAGACAATGGATAAATAACCAAAGCGGGCATGGATGAGTGAGTCAAACAATGTCTTGGGACTATAAATTACAATTAGCACTATATTCCAAGATTTTGTTGTTAACAGTGTTTAGTCGCTAAGTTGTGTCTGACTCTTTTGTGACCCCATTGATGCTAGCCTGCCAGGCTCTTCTAGCTGTGGGATTCCCTGTGCAAGAATAAGGGAGTAAGTTGCCATTTCCGTTTCCAGAGGATTTTCTTGGCCCAGGGATTGAACCCACATCTCCTGCATTGGCAGGCTGATTCTTTACCACTGAGCCAACAGGGAACCTTAAACGCAGACAAACACACCGTCACACACAATTACAAACTGCTTTGAACAGTTAGCAAAAGTGACATGGCCAGGTGGAAACGCAAAGCAGAAACTTCAGGAGCAGAAGGCCCAGGCAGTTGTAGGTCAGATGAGGCTGCTCGAAGTTGAAATGGGATTGGGCTGTCTCACTGCAGCCTGTGGAGTTGACAGGCTTGTGGAAACAGTTTTGCTTGCCCTGGGAGCGTTTGTTCAATAGTGCCAGAAGGAGCGTCCTGACTTGTACCCTGGGGGGTCCTTGAGCTTGTTGTCCATCGTTGGTGTCTTTCTCTGATCTCTGAGGCTAGTGACCTTTCTGCTCAGGTGGCAGTCTCTTGCAGTTCTCCTTCTTTGTCCATTTCATTCAAGTTCATCCCATCTCTTCCAGTCACCCTCCAGCATCTCCCAGCACCTTCTTCTCTGCTGTGGCAATGCCCCCAAGCACAATTCAGGGGTTCTTGCCAGCCTGAGCTCCTAAACTGTGCCCTGGGTGATGTTCCTACATCATTTTTCACAGGACACTGACTCCTTCCTACCTCCTGAGTCCCTCTTTGGAGATATCCCCTGAGAATCTCAGGCCTGCCTTCCCTATGCTCCTCCTCAATTACACACAAGCCTCTGGTTAGCAGCAAACAGTAGCCACTGTTTCTTTCTCCAGTGATATTTGAGGCCCCAAATATTTCCCTATTGTGTGTGATGTCATCAAAATATACCTACCTGTTACATCTAATCAGCTCATCTACACAAATATGATAACTGGAGACAACGACTTACTGTTGTTCTGTCCTCCAAAGGATCAGACAGGAAGTCTGCAGGACTGTTCATTAGGTAATGCCTTAATGTCTCCAAAAGGACTCCAGTGATGACCCTTCCACTTTCACTGCAGGTGGGCCTTTCAATGGTCATAAGTGACATTGGATAGGTAAGGCTCTCTTCTCACTCTGCATGGGATTGTGTGTATGTGTTAATCACTCAGTTGTGTCTGACTCTTTGAGACCCTATGGACTGTAGCCCACCAGGCTCCTCTGTCCATGGGATTTTCCAGGCAAGAATACTGGAGGGGTTGCCAGATCCAGGGAATCTTCCTGCCTCAGGGATTGAACCTAGGTCTCTTCATTGCAAGAAGATTCTTTACCATCTAAGCCACCAGGGAAGCCCTTTGTACGGGGCAAGGTCTAACCTGATGTTTGCATAGGTCAGAGATTCTTTAAAAATCTCTTTTCATTTCACAAATGAGAACTGCTCTTCTTTTTTTGTGTTCAGTGTGCCTACGCCAGAAAAACATCCATACTTTCCTGCTCTGCAAAGCTTGTTACACAACTCCCCGACACAAAATTTGATATCTGAAAATTGGTTCTTTTAAAATTTTTATTTGTATTTTTCTGGCAGGCTTTGGGAAAGGCCCATTTCCTGGCACTCAAAGTCGCCAGTCTTGGCGTGAATAGCTCCTGACAATTCCCAGCATATGGTAAGAGGAGATGCTTCTGCCCACCCATCAGGTAAGTGCCATCTTTCTGACTGCAACAGTGATAGATGTCCTGCTTGGAGAGCAATGACTGCTGGGAAAAGTGCCAAGCAGCCAACTGGCCAAGGCTAGTGAGCAGGTCAGCATGTACCAGGCCTCTGGGTGAGGCAGCCCTGCCCATTCCCAAGCACACTGAGGCCTTTATGCTGGAAAAATGTACTCAGGCGAGTCCTGAATATGGCTAAGGAGCTAAATATTATTATTTGTTTTGCTAGTGTAGCCACAGCATTTTCCAACAAGAATGGTAGTATTTCCAGCTAAATATACCTGCAGAGAGCGTTGATTCCACTTTCAGACAAGAACTCCGCCATAGACCCTCTCTGTCATGAAGCAGACTTAGCTGTCTCAGAGCGGAGGGGCCTGACATTCCAGTTTTTGCTACTCAGTTTATCAAAGCATTTTCCCTTCTGCACTGACTGTCAGTACCTCTCATGTGGTCATTTTCAGACTTCTGGAAGCTACTCTACTGCTTCACTAAAAATAACATGTATATACTCAGTGTAGAAAAGTCAAGTAACCCCCAAAGTGCGAAGAACAAAGATACTATTCAAATACCTCTTGTGCTCATGCTCCGTCACTAAGTCGTGCCTTGCTCTTTGTGAGTCCATGGACTATAGCCCACCAGGCTCCTCTGTCCATGGAATTTTCTAGGCAAGAATACTGCAGTGGGGTGCCATTCCCCAAGTCCAGGGGATCTTCCTGACCCAAGACTCGAACCTTCAGCTCCTGCATCTCCTGCATGGGAAGTCAGGTTCTTCACCACTCAGTCACCTGGGAAGCCCTTCAGATACTTCTACGTAGAGACAATCGCAGCTAATGTTTTGAGAAACAGGCTTGCAGAAATCTCTCTACTCACGTATATATTTTATGAATGAACATATGCCAAGTGCACTCATTCATAACTAGCATTTTCCAACCAATAATATATCATGAATATTATTTTTTAATTGTGGCATCAGAGAGTATTGCATATGTGCACAAATATTTACTTCAGCAGTCCCCTAGGGAGGACATTAGGTTGTTTCCAATTTTCTAATATTACAGCAGTGCTGCCGGGACTGTCTTTCTGTGCTGATGTAATTATTACTTGAGGAAAAAATTCCTAGAAACTGGATTTTTGACTCAGTGGTAGAAGCACTTTGTCCTTTGATGTATTTGCTAAACTTTCCAAAATAAATACTTTGCTACCTTATGTATTCTTAACAATACTGGGTTTTATAAAATGTTATAATATTTATGGATTAATTTGCATTTGCAATATGGGGAAAAATAGCAGCTGGTAATTTTTAGGTGACTGGAATAAAGTGCATACATAGGAGATGGATTAGGAGTCCTTTGGGGGATATTTGATATCAAATGGGGCCATTGATAAGAAGCTGGCAGAAATCTCTGCTAAGAGCTTCAGGAAATACAAATATGAGGTCTTCAGGAGAAGCCACCTCAATCACTGCTAATGTGCCCCAGCATCCAACCGTTTTGCCTTGTTTGGGGTTTATTCCCCCATTGTTTGCTCTTTTAAAACCTCTCATTCTTGTCTTATGGGGCTTCCCTGGTGGCTCAGCAGGTAACAAATCTGCCTGCAATTCAGGAGACATAGGAGCCATGGGTTCTATTCCTGGGTGGGGAAGATCCCCTGGAGAAGGAAAAGGCAACCCACTCCAGGTTCTTGCCTGAATGATCCCATGGACAGAAGAGCCTGGTGGGGGTATAGTCCAAAGGGTGGCAGCGCTGGAAAAGATTGAGCACAAGCGCATTCTCGTCTTATACTCCTCCATTATTTCAGTAAATGGCTTCTCGTAAAACTTCACCAGAACAAAACAGAAACTACTAGAAAGGAAGCTTTCTTTGCCAGCAAACTTATATGTATTCGTAGATTTATATATATTACATTTATTTTTATACTTTTATTGCATTGATGAGGACATGCAGAGCGATGGTGACTCATAGATGTAAATAGGGATGGTTTTAATATTCCACCAAAGTATAATGCTCACTTTAGGTTCCTCCTGGGAATATAGCCCTGTGGTTCTCACCAGGGCAATATGGCCACTCCCCTGGAGACATTTGGTAAAAGATCTGGAGAGGGCTGCCATGGGAATCTAGTCAGTGGTGGGCTGCTGCTGCTGATGCTGCTGCTGCTGCTGCTGCTGCTGAGTCGCTTCAGTCGTGTCCGACTCTGTGAGACCCCAGAGACAGCAGCCCACCAGACTCCCCCATCCCTGGGATTCTCCAGGCAAGAACACTGGAGTGGGTTGCCATTTCCTTCTCCAATGCATGAAAGTGAAAAGTGAAAGTGAAGTCGCTCAGTCGTGTCCGACTCTTAGCGACCCCATGGACTCTGCCTACCAGGCTCCTCCTGCTAAACATCTGTAGCACAGTAAGACCCTCTAGAAAAATTATCTGGCCCCAAATATCAACTGTGCTGAGGTCAAGAATCCCTGCCCCAGCCCACAGTACAGCTCAGTGTCTAGGAAAGAGAACTTGGGAGACAGACTGTTTAGATTTGAATTCTAGCTCTACCACTTACAAAGAGTAGGGTTTGATCAAATGAGGTTAGGATTCTTATGAAGCCTGAATTACGTGTACATGACCCATCATTGACTTTTTTGGAGATCATGCCATATACTAATGCTAATATATAGAAAATAGCTAATGTAGAGAAAGCAATCATTAAGGCGGAACCATTTGTTATCCATCAGCCATACTTTAGGAAACACTTTTAGAAGGAGTTTGAAATGGGCTTGTCCCACAGGCAAGAAGTGAAGTAACGAAGAAAGAATTTGAGTCAGGCATGAAATAGTTAAATTGAACTTGGGTGGAGAACTCCTAGGTGTATACCTCCAGCACTCTTTTCTCCTTTGGACTTTAGTCAAATCCAACGCAGATAATTAATCTTGTAAATCCACATTCTTGTGTCATGCTCCTATTAGCAACTCTGCCTCTGAAATGACAAAAGATTAAGCTCATTTTCTTGTTGGCCAAGATGAGCTGGCTTGGGATGAGAATAGCTACACCAGCTTGGTGCATATCTTTCTCTCCCTATACTTAATATAACCCAGGAGGGTTAGACTGATTCCTCCCAGAAGGGGAGGAAAGAAGAGTGCCATCAGCATCTTTCATGTTTTATTTATTTCTCATTTCTCTTGCCTCCTTTGAGTTGTGTTCTGGAAGAATTCCCTTGCTTTTCTGCTCACCAAAAATTGTTCTTCAGGGGCATCCAGTCTATTTGTCCCATCCATTAAATTTCTCATTGTTTAGGCTTAACTTTCGTATTCTGACCATCACATTTTCCTTTTCAAGATCCTTTTACATATAATATTGATATATTTGTTGTTGTCCAGTTGTTAAGTTGTGTCTGACTTTTTGAGACTCCATGGACTGCAGCATGCCAGGCCTCCCTGTCCGTCACTATCTCCCAGAGTTTGCCCAAGTTCATGTCCATTGAGTCAGTGATGCTATCTAACCAGCTCATCCTTTCATCCTCTACTGATATATACAGTTATATATAATCTAAAATCTTGAGATACGTATATTATATCCCAAGATATGTGGTATTGTCTGTTTTCTCACTAAAGATATTAAGTTCCCTTTTAATCTTTTCCATATAATGGAGGTATAACTCTGCATGTATGGTGTATAGACACTCCGTACACTCTGTTCTTCTTGTCTCTTTTCTTGATTGTTCCAATAGACACCTATTCTGATCCCCTATTCTGTCTTTTGCCAACCTTCAACTTCCAGAGTGGCTGGGATGATATTTTGTGTCAATTGGATGTCCCCAAACTTGGATGTCGAATATGTCTGTGGTTTCTTGGTGCATATGGGACAAAGCCCTGTTCTTCACCTGATGGAGACCATCAACCTCACCAGCCTTTGCCCCCTTCTGGATACTCCAGCCACAAGGACTTTTCCTCAGCTTTTCAGATTCACTGATCTCTTTTTAACTTCAAGGACTTTAAATATTCTCATCACTTCCTTTCCTGTTCCCAGCCTGGCTACCTCCTCTTTCTTCTTTATGAGGAAGGAGAAAACACTCTTGAATCTTTGTTCTAAGTCACTCTGTCATTAATATAATAATGAGAGAATGATAGCATAATTGTTGCTTAGTCAGTAAGTCCTGTCTAACGTTTTGTGATCCTCTGGACTATAACCCCTCAGGCTCCTCTGTCCATGGGATTTCCCAGGCAAGAATACCGGAGTGAGTTGCCATTTCTTTCTCCAGGGGATCTTCCTGACACAAGGGATCAAACCTGCCTTTCCTGCTTGACAGGTGGATTCTTTTCCATGGGGCCACCTGGGAAGCCCCAGTAATATAATTACCCTCTTTTTATTATTATTATTATTTTTTTGCCTACTTACAATAGAGTAAATGGAGAAAATTCTACTGAGTGAGTGATTACATTTAATGTCCATCTTGTTCTTACAGGCAGCTCATTTAAGGTAGAACTATGCCTACAAGGAACTTTATCTTGAGAGCCTAACTCAGACCCTATCCCTTAAATGCTGCAAGGACATCCTTGCTAAATGCACGAATAAGCAAACCATCACGTTGATGACTCCAGATTTTGCAGAATGGCTTCTTAGACTGTGTCGAGGAGGTCTGCCTGCATTTGGCCAGCAAACCCAATCAAACTTATAAGGAAGAGTTCCCTTGCACTCTTTGCCATCTTTGGGTGAGGGATCACTTTCGGAAACCCTGTTACTACCGCACACTACACTGCCGTCTTTGTCTGCAGGAGGCGGAGTGCCCAGGGACCTGGAAAGCAAGTTGTCCCCAGGTATCAGCGCTTACTGATGCCTTGGGGGCCACAAGACAGCGGGGGGGGAAAAAAGAAGTCTGTTCAAGTCAGGCCCCCTCCAGGCTTAGCCTGTCTGCAGATCTCATCAGCAGAAGCACCAATTAGTGCTCATTAGAAAGGTGTTTGGGGGTTTTAATTTATTTTGTTTTCCTGATGTGGATAGCAGGCCTGGAAAGCGTGGACTGCAAAAAAAAAAAAAAAAAAGCTACGTGTTCCAAGAAAAGACACAGTGCTGGGGAGACGGCTGCATTCCAGACCCCACGGCGTGAGGCTACTGTGGGCCTTAACGAGCACTGGTTGCAGCAGGCCCTCTCCGCAGAGGAAGCGGCTGCGCCTGCGAGTGCCGTGCACTGCGGCTGCGCGCGCATCACCCTGCCAAAGATCACTGTCACTTCATAGGGACGGGCCCCGGTGCCCCCGCAGCCCGTGGTGAGAAACAGCTGACGGCTGGTTGTAAAGCTGGGATGGCTACACATTGTTTAAATGACTTACCCTTTATGGATACCGTAGGAGGGAAGGGTCGGAGTGAGTTTCCTGAACTCGGTTGCGTCTGTCTTATGGGTCTTGTGGGAAGGCAGGTGAGAAGCACTGTTCTGGAACAGTGAGCAATTGTTCTTTCCTTAACGCGTGTGTGTTCCCCTGCTTTTTCCATCTACACTCTTTCACAGGATACGCGTTACTTTTCCTTGTGTAATTTCTATTTTGCCTGAAATAGCACAAAGAGGATATGGATTAGAAACAGAGGATATCTTACTAAGAACCACTGAATTGTACATTCTGAAGGGAGGTGAATTACATCTCAATAAAACTGTTTAAGCAAACAACAAGGGGAAAAAAAAAAGGAGGATATCTAAGAGCACAGAGTTTGGCATCAGGCTATGCCTTAGCCCCAGACATCTAAATCTTAGCTGGGTGACCTTGGGCTCATCATTAACCACTGTGAGCCTCAGTTTCCCTGAGAGGTAATAATACTTGCTCTGCTTATATCACATGATTGCTGTGATTACTGGGCTTCTCAGGTGACCCTAGTGGTAAAGAACCTGTCTGCCAATGCAGAAAACAAAAGAGTCGCAGGTTCAGTCCCTGGTTTGGGAAGACCCCCTGGAGGAGGGCACGGCAACCCACTCCAGTATTCTTGCTTGGAGAATCCCATGGACAGAGGAGCCTGGTGGGCTATGGTCCATAGCATCTCAAAGAGTTGGACACAGGCTCAAAGGGTTGGACAGTCTCAAAGAGTCGGACACGGCTGAAGTGAATTAGCATGCATGCACAAGAGACAGGATACTGAAATTATACTGAAATATAAATTATTGATGGCTCAATGTGACTACCAGTGGTGGTCGGGAGAGTCCCAATGCCCAGGAGAGGTCAGAGGTGCAGCTGGGGAAAGGAAGAAAAGAGGTGGCAGATATGGAAAATAACCCCTGATAGAAAATTGAGCTATAGGACATGGGTGGGCTAAGTGAGCAGTTTTCCTCTGAAAGGTCCTTATTTAATTACTCAGTTTAAAATTACTATCTAAATTTGAATGATTGCATTTCTTCATTCATTTCTTCACTCACTTGCTAGCAAGTTTTCCTAAACTATGGTGTGGTAGTTGGTGATTGAGGAGATCTAGAAATAATGTAAACCAATCTTCTGACTTCAAGGAATTTGCTGTCTCATAGGGAAGAGAAGAGACACTAGAGAAATTAGTGTAATCCACCAGGATATCAATGTAGAGAGTAGTGACCTTTACATTGTGGATTTCAAAGGACAGAGCTTCTAAACAATACCTTGGAGACAGGTCTGGTTTTGGTAAATGAGGATGTGATGGTTAAGAGTTTTCCAGGTAGAGGGAAGACCATGAGTAAGAGCTTGATGATCTGATTTTCAACTGGATACTCACACTGTCTGGTCAAAAAGTCTTCCCAACCCTTCTGAGGACCTTCTTCTCCAAGACCAGCCTGCACTGCATGCGAAGGGAAGGAGGATCCTTCTGGCCCCTCCGAGAGCAAGGCTGCCCCTGGCTTCCCTCTTTTCACTAGTGAAGGGTGACTTAACTCCAGGTGTTTTCACTTCAGAGACTCCACTAGCCACCATACGCTCAGCACTTGGAAGGTAACAAATTTGCTATGTCACAATTGATAATCAACTCTAGTAAAAGAATGTCCGAATCAATTGAGCTTTTAGCAAGGGCAAACCGGCTGGACGCAGGCGGGCTCCCAGCTAGAGCTGGCTGGGCTTGATAAATTTGCCCTTATTATGGCTATTGATGTTTAAATTTCTTCAGGGATGTTGTTACATGGGTGCCTGGTGGTGACAGAGGTACGGTGACCTCCTTCGATCCTTAATCTACACCTGTTAGTTGGCTCCCTGGTTGCCTCTGAGTATACTCAGGCTTAAAGGTTAACAAAAGAAAAACAGGCCAAGTTTACGCGGCGGCAGCCACGGATCAATGCAAGTAAATAACCTTCTCTGTCTTATTTCCCCAAGCATTATTGATCCACGTTCTTTGTTCTTTGCCATGTTTCTGTCTTTCTTTTCCCAGGGGACACTCAACGATCAGCTCGTATTGGACATGTTAACTGGCACATTATGACAGCTCCCATTTTGTCACTCGATGTGGTCACACACACACACACACACACACACACACACACTTAATTTTACTTTGGTGTAGGAAGCTGGTCTACTAAGCCATTGACTGGCAAGTGAATCTCTGACAAAAACCTCCTTTGCTCCAATTTCTTTCCTTTTTCTTCTGTAGCAAGCAGATGAATTCTGTGATCCTCTATTACATTAACAGGTTTATTTGCTGGTTTTTTATGGCGATCAAAATGGGTATTCATCTAATGATTTAAAAATAAATTCACCATCAGCTGAAGCTTAGGACGTATTCTAGGTGAGTTGTACATGGTCATATCTGGTCTCACTCCCACAGAACTTATGTTTCTTTAAAAATTGTGTCCTTCTTTTTTAATTTCCCTGGAAGTTTTGAAAGGCTATTTGTCATCTTCCGTTCATTGTCTCTGTGAAACTCTAGGGGATTTTATAGTGATATTTCTTGCCATCCTGAACTCCATCCTTTCTCCAGTAAGGGTCTGCTGGTACCCCAACAAGACCGGTGCTCGAAGTGGTCCGTGTTAATTCGGACATGCTAGTTTTCTTATTAAATACATTGATTCTTATTCATATGTGTCTGCTGTATGTATATCAATCCTAAAATAGAATTTCCCCATAATTTAAAATATTCTATAAAAGCAAGAATGCTGTTTTCTAAAACCCATTATATTTTAAGCCACATTAGTCTAGTTGAGGGCTCCCTTGTCGCTCAGCTGGTAAAGAATCCACCTGCAATGCCAGAGACCTGGGTTTGATCCCTGAGTTCGGAAGATCCCCTGGAGAAGGGAAAGGCTACCCATTCCAGTATTTTGGCCTGGAGAATCCCATGGCTTGTATAGTCCATGAAGTCTCAAAGAGTCAGGCATGACTGAATGACTTTCACTTGCTTTCTTGTCTAGTTGAAAGGAAAGACCTCCTCTTTAAGTTACAGAATAAGTAAGGCTCAGTGAATGATAAAATCATGATAGTCAGTGTGTCCCTTGTTCTGTGGATCTCCTGAGTTGAGACCTATGATTTAATTCTGAGAAAAATACTTAAAAGAACTTCGCAGTACTATAAGAATACTATAGTACTACATACTATATACTATATACTACTACAATACTATTTTTGTATTTGGCATCCTGGAAGGTAAGGCCAACACTTTTAAGCTAAAAACATATTTGAATGAAAAAAATAGAACTCAGTGCCTGTAATTGTTGTCCTGAAACTGAACATTTATAATGCCAAACAAAATAGAGCCATTACTAGTTATTTTGCAAAGAAAAAGTCCATTAGCAACTAGTTACTGCCAATATTTCCTCTGTGGACAACTTTTAAAAAATTAAGCCAATATTGGTGATCTAATGTGTTGAAACAGACTGTAATTATCTAAAGTCTTTAGGGTCAATAGCGTAAAATCTTTCTCTTAAATTATTTGACCAAACAAACTTCACTTGCCCAGGGATGTATGTCAATAACATGCGTCTGTCTCTCTTTCATTCATCAGTCATTAAAATGACCCATGTATAATAGTTACTATATTTGTCTCCTAGTACCCAATTTAGTATTCTGTTTAATCCACTGAAGGGTCACCTTTTAAGTGATATGTTGGTGGAATATGAAAACTTATTTCTAGCATTACTCTACATGCAGAAATCACTGCAGGCATTGCTTGAGAATGTGAAATCAGTTATCATTAATGTCTAGAGCTTTTCATCCTTGATGTGCTTTGCAAACACTAATTAATGAATCTTCATATGACAGTCATGTCCAATGAGTTGTTCACATTCTGTTCCACAGATTAGAACCCTTGGATTTTGGCCACTAACTTAACCTACCTCACTATTTCAGATAGTGAGCAGCAGAAGTAATGGCCCCAGGACTATAGGCTCTTGATCCTGTGTGTAGTGTACCGGGATGCTCTCTGAAATGGCAAATGTGTTTTCTTCTTGGATATTCTCATCTTTTAGCATCTCCTCTTTGTTTTTAGGTTACGTCATCTCTAGTTTCATATAACCATATAACTATAAATACTATTCAAACATTTTATTAGCACTTAAAAAATTATTATTGGACTATAGTTGATTTTCAACGTTGTGTGAATTTCAGGTGTGCGACTCAGTGAATCAGTTATACATATCCATATACCCACCTCTTTAGATTCT
Organism: Ovis aries; assembly: GCF_016772045.2. Lineage (NCBI taxonomy): Eukaryota > Metazoa > Chordata > Mammalia > Artiodactyla > Bovidae > Ovis > Ovis aries. The sequence continues at coordinate 11,386,644 of NC_056071.1, read as the reverse complement.
TTTCCCATATAGATAGCTTCAGACTATCAGGTAGAGTTCGCTGTGCTATGCAACAGGTTCTGATTAGTTATCTGTTTGATGCACAGTAGTGTATATGTCAGGCTCAGCCTCTCCGTTTATCACTCCCCCTTCTTAAGCTCTGTGAACCATAAATTTGCTTTCTGTATTTCTGACTCTTGTTTTGTAGATAAGTTTATTTGTACATGTTTGTAAAGAATATTCCACATATGAGCGATGCCATATGCTATTTGTCTTTCTCTGTCTGACTTACTTCACTCAGATGACAGTGTCTAGGTCCATCCATGGCATTATTTTGTTCTCTTTCATTGCTGAGTAATATTCCATTGTATGTAGGTACCATGTCTTCTTTATCCACTCCAGGGTTAATGGACATTTAGGTTGCTTCCATGTCCTGGATGTTGTAGATAGTGCTCGAATGTACACTGAGGTGCTTTTATCTTTTTGAATTCTCATGTTACATATGTTTTTCAGGAGATTATATTACATATTTTAGACATAGTTTTGGAATTAGGCTTTATTTTTATGGTGTTTTTTTTTTCCCCAGTCACTGGCCCTCCCACAAAGGTCAGCGCAGTTTTGGAACACATGGTCAGACTTTGAACAGAAATAATTACAGAGTCAATTGAGTGTATTTTAACCTTAGAATTTCTGCCAAATAGCCTCTTCTTTTCTGTCCCCTAAGCTGTTGTTGGAAGTTAAAGAAGGCAAAAGGAGTATTTTCAAAGCTTTAAAGCATTTAGTTTTGTAGAAAGAGTCTGCTTGGGGATTGTTTATCCCCACAAATGAGAATTTTGTCAGTTCATGCTATACTATGAAAGAACCAAAAATTTCTCAGAAATGATATTCAAAGACATCTTTAGTGTAGAGAATGAAAACATAATCATTGCCATTTTTACCGTTGCTACAAGCCTTCTATTTATTTGTTTTTTCCTATCCCTTTTAAGATATACCTTTCTTATAGAATTTCAGTCTTAAAATAAACCTTGTAAAATACTTAAGTATTCCAAGTTTACCCTAGTCATGAAACAGCTGCATAGTAGCTTTATCTGAAGACCAGAAATTGTTCTATTATTTCTGACACAGTTCTAATATATATATATATATATATATATATATATATATATATATATATATGATATCAGGCTCCTCTGTCCATGGGATTCTCCAGGCAAGAATACTGGAGTGGGTTGCCATTTCCTCCTCCAGGGGCTCTTCCCCACCCAGGGACTGAACCCATGTCTCTTTCCTCTCCAGCACTGGCAGGTGAGTTCTTTACCATTAGTGCTGCCTAGAACACATAAATGCTGACTAGACACATAAATGGTTTACCCTAGTGGCTCAGATGGTAAAGGGTCTGCCGGCAATGCAGGAGACTCAGGTTCAATCCTTGGGTTTGGAAGATCTGTGGAGAGAGGAATGACTGTGACTGTGTTCTCCAGTTTCTTGCCTGGAGAATCCCATGGACTCAGCAACCTGGCGGGCTACAGTCCATGTGGTCACAAAGAGTCAGACATGACTGAGTAACTAACACCTTCACACATACACCCACACACATAGACACACACATATAAAATTTAACTTATCCAGAAAAAAAGGAATATTTTAATACACAAAATTTGTAATTTTCCCAAGATATCTCAGTAGGTTTTTTATGTACATACATAGGCTGCAATAGGCAAGGCATGTTAAAATAAATCTTCCAAACACATCAACACAGTTAGGCACCTCTGGGTTCTTTCTACTAGTTTTCCCAAGGAAGTTTAGTCTGAGGAATCCCATAAAGATAAGATGTCCTGCTGTGTGAAAGTACACATAGAACATTTTTAAATGTGCTCCCATAGAAAGAATGTCTACAGACACCAGAGACTTGGTGGATTAGAGCCATTTAAACATGCAGTATAATTCATCTGCATGAAAAGCATGTTCAGTTCAGCTCAGTCGCTCAGTCATATCTGACTCTTTGAAACCCCATGGACTACAGCACACTAGGCCTCCCTGTCCATCACCAGCTCCTGGAGCTTGCTCAAACTCATGTCCGTCAAGTTGGTGATGCCATGCAACCATTTCATCCTCTTTCATCCCCGTCTCCTCCTGCCATGACATGCATCTCCATGAGATACATATTAGATGATAATTATCCTGAGCATTCTCACTGAGAATGACTTTATTATCAATGTACATCATTTACTATCCCTTTCTGTCCCATAAGCCTACTTGTTTGTTTTTATCAGGCAACATCTCTAAAACCATTGTGAACTTCTTGACGAGAAAGGCTGTGTCTTAACTGTTTTTGTAGGCCCAGTGTCTAGCAGTGTCTACACATCAAAGGTATTTTTAAAATGTCTATATGGAGACTGATACAGCCACAAGCATTAAATTATCATACCACTTTACCACTTTTTGAGAGTTATCGTTAGTGAGATTTGGAATACTAAGAGTTTACTAAGTCAGTGGGCCACATTAAAAAAGGCTTGGAATCACACACATAGGGATCTGGAGTAGCTCCAAGCATGAATGAAAATCACTTGGAGCAGATCTGTGAGGACCCTACTGAATTTTGCCTCATTCCCTGAGAGATTTCAGATTCCACATGGTCAGAGCTGAAACCCAACTCTAAATTTTGCTTCAACTTTCAGTAGGCATCTTAGACCTGGGAGTTTGAGCTCTGTGATGAATGGACCGGCTTCTCCAAGTCTGACAGAAATAACAATAGAAGAGGAGATAATTGCTTTGGGGGATATACACTCCAGTTGATTCTGAACTAATACCAAGGAATCATTGGCTCCATGAGCTTGAGGGAAGGCCATGTGGTGTAGCAATAGTTCTCAAACTTCAACAAGCACACAAGTCAACCAGGAGCCATTGAAACAATGTTGATCCTAAGTCAGTAGATCTGAGGCATGGCTTGAGATGCTGCAGTTTTAACCAGCTCTCAGATGGTGTCATTGGTGGTGTGGTAAGGAACATACTTTGAATAGCAAGGGTACAACATACAGTTACAGACTTTGGAAACAGAGAGACCCAGGGTTCAATCCTAACTGTGCTGCTTATCAGAAACAGGATTTTGTGCAAACTTAAAAGATTCCAGAGTCTTGATTTTCCTAATTGCCAAATGACATTACTAATTCTTATCCCCCTGAGTTTAGGATTAAGTGAGATAGAGTATGCATCTTTCCCCCTTTTTTTAAAGGGTGGAAAAATGTAACCCCCTTGTTTCTTTGAAGACTTAGTAGATATCTGAAATAAGAATATTTTTGTAACCTCTTTAAGGTTAAGTGTTTCTATCTATGAAGTGAAGATCATGCTACAATTTCTAAATATCTGAGATCACAAATGAAAAAGTCTCTAACCAAGATGCACGCATCTAGAGCAAGATGCACGCATGCTAAGTCACTTCGGTCGTGTCTGACTCCTTTTGACCCTAAGAACCATAGCCCGCCAGGCTCCTCTGCCCATGGGATTCGGCGGGCAAGAATACTTCAATGGGTTGCCTTGCCCTCCTCCAGGGAATCTTCCCCCTAGAGCAAGATAGGTACAGCAAAAGTATTATTCTCTCTCACTCTACATGAACATAACTTAAGAAAACCAGTGTATACCTGTAACACCATGGTGGTAAAATGATGGTTGGCGCACTCTTTCTCATTTTGCATACAGAAAAATTAAGCCCCCTAAATGTTTGTGCATTATTTCAAGAGCAAAATTAGTTGGGAAATCTTCTTGCACTTTTAATCTATACTCTTATAGAGGAATTGCTATGTAAGAAATACAGAGTTTTGCTCCATCTTGTTTTGCGTTTTGTTCTGCAGCTGGAAAATGGATGTACATAAGTGAAATTTAAAGCATTTGTTATGTCTTAAGGCCCTATTCTTTGTTCCTGTATGAGAGTCATGCAGCTTAATTTAACCATTATTCAACTGCTTGAGACTTACACAGCAAATAGAGTCAGTCAGAGGGGTTAACCAGTTTTGCAGTAACAAATCACCTTGAAATACTCATGGTTTAAAGAATAACAAGTTTTTGCTTATCACTTTTACGCTGCATGCTATTTTTACACCAGGATGGAGCGGTGAAGAGACTCTTTACTGTCGTCACTTAAGGACCCAGGCTGGTGGAGCAGCTACCATCCCGACTCTTGCAGCTGTCATTTCAGAGGGAACTCTGCAAGGATCTTTTACTGGTAACTGGATGCTGTAGCAAAAACAATTTGCTCTCACAACTCACTGGTCTCAGTGAGACATATGGCCCCATCCAACCAACACAATGGACAAGAACTATAATCCCACCACGGTCCTGGAAGGAAGATACAAGAAATCCATGGAAAATAGCTCAAATGACCCCCATTCTTACTTTATCAGGCACAGATATTTATGCTTCCTCGTTTTCCCTGAGCTGTCTCTACCATGCCACTAACTACTCATTCATTCTGACCCCTTGACTTCAACAACACAGAAGCCAAACAGACACACACTGGGGTGCCTGGACCCTTCCACCCCCTTCAGACTTTGAATGCAGGGTATGGACTCAGACATTACTGAAAGCCTCGGAAGGAAAGAGATGATACCAATCAGAAATGTGTTGGCTGTTAAACCTCCCACTATGACTTCTGGAGTGAATTTTGATCAGTGATAAAGAGAAAATTTCCCTCCTTCACACATGTTAAGGACTGCTCTGAGATTTTACCTTGCAGCATTTCGTGAAAAGGCAGACAGACCCGATGAGCAGTTTGCTGCACCCCTCTGTGGCTCCTCATCCACAAAGGTCAGCATCACCGTGCATCACTTGAATTGACTTACGTTTCCTCTTGCCTAACGCTGTCTTTTTCCTCATCTTTGTCAACCTGGGGTTGCACCTCCCAGCTAAAGTATTGACACTTGAATCCTTTCTTTAGGCTAATTTCTCAAGCACCTAAGTTGTGCTGCCTAACAGATCTGCTTCAGTTTCTGCTTGTACACAGTCTAATATTGAAATTCTGACCAAACTTAATGCTTGATTCAACATGGAACCAAACAAGGCCATGTTTATTTGGTGGGAATCTTCCAATGGACCTCAATATTGCCAAAGAGTATTTTTATTATTTTCGTATTTGACAGCTTGGACAGTGAGCTTATCCAATTATATCAATAACTGATTCAATCATTATTAAAATTATAATGTTACTCTGGAACTATGGACCTTTTAAGGTGATTACTTCTCTGTGGTGGGGTCTGGCCAGTGCTCTGTGGGATGTTTGGCAGCATCCCTGGGCTGCACCAGTGTCACTTCCGGTTGTGACAGTCAGGAGTGTCTGTTGCTGTTGCTGTTGCTGTTCAGCCGCTCAGTTGTGTCTCACTCATTGCCATCGCATGGACTGCAGCACGCCAGGCCTCCCTGTCCGTCACCATCTCCCGGAGTTGGCCCAAACTCATGTCCATTGAGTCGGTGATGCCATCCAACCATCTCATCTTCTGCCCCTCCCTTCTCCTCCTGCCCTCAATCTTTCCCAGCATCGGGGTCTCTTTCAGTGAGTTGACTCTCCCTATCAGATGGCCAAAGTATTGGAGCTTCAGCCTCAGTCCGTCCAATGAGAATTCAGAGGCAATTTCCTTTAGGACTTAGAAATGTCTGTAGACCTTGTCAAAAATACCCTGAGGGTAAAAATCAGCCGTCGTTGAGAACCACTAATATAAACAATTTGGTAGCTTGCACTTTTGAAGGTAATTACATTTTAAGCCATGATTTAGCGATATTGTACTGATCTTCCTGTTGTCACATGCAATATGAGATGCTGTGCTGTGAGATGCTGGGTGGCTTCCCTGGTGGCTCAGTGGCAAAGAATCTGCCTGCCAATGCGAGAGACGCAGGAGATGTGGTTTCGATCCTGGGTTGGGAGGATCCCCTGGAGTAGAAAATGGCAACCAACTCCCATATCCTTACCTGGAAAATTCCAGGGACAAAGGAGTTTGGCAGGCCGCAGTTTGTGGGGTCACAAGGAGTCAGACAGGAGTGAGCATGCACACACACACAGACACACACACGCATATATATTTTTCCCCATTAAGTTAAATACAATGAAAAACACAGGGGGGTACCATTCTAAATTAGTGAAGATGTAACAGGGAAAAATTTAGATATGTGAGATAGAAAGACATACAGATGGATTGATGTTAGAGATAGATAATAGAAAATCAGAATACACGAGTATTTCTAAATAGATTTTATGCTGAATATACTTTTTTCAATGCATAGTTACTACATTTGTATACACATGAATGCTGCTAAATTTTAAAAAATGTTCAGGAGATGGATGACGGTTAAAGTTCACAATAATATGAATGTACTTAGTACCACTAAACTGTACAGATAAATATGGTTAAAATAGTATGTTTTATATTATGGAGTTCTACCACAATTAAAAATATTTTAAAAGAAATAAGTATAAAGAAAAAGATAATTTATATTCTAGCCTTTATTGGGATTATTTTTTTCCCTACTGGAAACTTTTTCCTTAAGCAATGAAGAACAGAGTAGATTGTTCAAATTGTCATGAAATTCAAATGAAGAAGTCTAAATTAATGAGGTTTTGCTGTGCTTGAACATATGCAGAGGACTGATATCAGATCATCTCCAGACTTCAACCAATAGCAATTACACTTGTATCTTTAGTGGTGTCAACCTGAATTAAAAATTGGCTGGCTTTATTAAGAATACCCCTAACAGACTTCTTAATTAATTTGGAGATACTATCAAGTAATGTAGTTCACTGCAGCTTCTAAGATGGATAACATAAATACACCTTTCTACTTTTTACTTTATTATAAATTCAAGATTTTTAAAAGTAGAACATAATAATTGCTCAACGTAAGTCAGATCCAGTGGGAAAAACTCATGTTAAAGATTCTTTGTTTAAACATATTTCTAATTCCTCTATCCCTAGTAATTGTTTCTTTACTATTAAATTTAATTACACTAGTCAATCAGATAATCTGGGTGTGCTACATTTGTCGCTGTTCAGTTGCTCAGTGGTGCCTGGCTCTTTGCAACCCCATGGACTGCAGCACGCTAGGCTTCCCTGTCCTTCATTATCTCTTGGAGTTTGCTCAGTCTCATGTCCATCGAGTCGATGATGCCATCCCACCATCTCACCTTCTGTCGCCTCCTCCTCCTTCTGCCCTCAGTCTTTCCCAGCCTCGGGGTCTTTTCCAGTGAGTCAGCACTTCACATCAGATGGCCAAGGTATTGGAGCCTCAGCTTCAGCATCAGTCCTTCCAATGAATATTCAGAGTTGATTTCCTTTAAGATTGACTGGTTTGATCTCCTTGCTGTCCAAGGGACTCTCAAGAGTCTTCTGCAGCACCACAGTTCAAAAGCATCAATTGTTTGGTGTTTAGCCTTCTCTATGGTCCAACTCTCGCATGTGTACGTGACTACTGGAGAAATCATAGCTTTGGCTCTGTGGACCTTTGTTAGCAAAATGATGCCTCTGCTTTGTCGGACACTGTCTAGGTTTGTCACAGTTTTTCTTCAAGGAGCAAGTGCCTTTCGATTTCATGGCTGCAGTCACTGTCTGCAGTCAGTGTCCCACTGAGTTTTCTTCAAGAGTCAAACTGATGCTATAGGTCTCGTTAAACTGATTCACTTGCTTGAATCACTCTTTACATGTACATGATACCTAGTTAAAAATGACTTCAAGATAAAGATATACAGTATGAATGTATAATTTTGTACATGTGTGTAAGATGTAAAAATAAGATCCCTAAAAGGATGCCCCAAACTATTAAAAATGGCTCTCTCTAAATGGTGGGATTAAAAAACTTTTGAAAAGATTGTTTCCTTTGTATTTTTCTGTTTGAGTTTCTCACAATCACTATGGACTATTTTTCACCAAAACATTTTAAATACTCTTAAACACGTGGCTTTTGCTTATTGAAACACTTTAAATAATGTGTCCAAAATGCTATCAACTCTCAATATATATTTGGCTTCCCTTGTGTTTCAAACAGTAGAGAATCTGCCTGCAGTGAGGGAAGAACTGTGTTCAGTCCCACGGTCTGGAAAATCCCCTGCAAAAGCAAATGGCTACTCATGCCAGTATTCTTGCCTGAAGAATTCCATGGACAGAGGAGCCTGGCAGGCTATAGTCCATGGGGTTGCAAAGGCTGAACACAACTGAGCAACTGACACTTTCATATATATTTAATTTCTCAAAATATCCCTTCAAAAGTGAAAAAAACGTGGCCTATTTCTGAAAATACCATTTATGAATATAATAATAAAACATACATTTTTTCTCATACTATTAAATATTTTGAAATATTGCTAGTTAAACAACAACAACAAAAAATCTGGGACTTAAAGCAAAAGAAATGTAAGGCTGCTTTTTCCCAACATTTTAATTTGATGTCTTGATTTTTATTTTTTTAATTTTTGCAGGTCTATAATTCCCTTTCATTGAGATTTCTTCATCATGGAATGAAATCGCAGAGGACACTGAATTGACTCAAGTCATCATTTTTATAATGTTGCTTAATATATAAAAGTGTAAAACTGAGTACAGACTATCCATGATTATAATTTCTTTGCAACTAATAATTCTCAGCAAATTCATAAATGCATGCAAAACTGTAAAGCCAAGAAAGTCTAATAAACCATTGTTTTTTTAATATTTGAAGAATTTTATAATACTTATGTTACTTGTACAAATAGTAATTCAATATTTTTATAGATTATATTCCATTTAAAGTAATCATAGAATTTGGCTGTATTCCCTGTGCTGTACATTATATCCTTATATCTTAATTTTATACCTAGTCATTTGTGCCTCTTAATCCCCTTCTCCTATCTTGCCTCTCTCCTATGTTCATAGCATCATTATTTACAGTAGCCGAAATATAGAGGCAACTGGTGTCCGTCAACGAATGGATAAGAAAGATGTCACACACACACACACACACACACACACACACACACACACACACAAATGGAATATTACTCAATCCTTAAAATGAATTTCATTTTTGCCATTTTCACCAATATAGATGGCCAGTAGGATGTTATGCTTAGTGAAGTAAGATGGACAAAGACAGTGAAACATTATTGTTAATAAGGAGTGCTGCTGCTGCTGCTACTAAGTCACTTCAGTCGTGTCCGACTCTGTGCGACCCCATAGGCTGCAGCCCACCAGGCGCCCCTGTCCCTGGGATTCTCCAGGCAAGAACACTGGAGTGGGTTTCCATTTCCTTCTCCAATGCATAAAAGTGAAAAATGAAAGTGAAAAGTGAAAGTGAAGTGGCTCAGTCGTGTCTGACTCTTAGCAACTCCATGGACCGCAGTCTACTAGGCTCCTCCATCCATGGGATTTTCCAGGCAATAGTACTGGAGTGGATTGCCATTTCCTTCTCCAGGGGATCTTCCCTACCCAGGAATCGAACCTGGGTCTCCCACATTGTAGACAGACGCTTAACCGTCTGAGCCACCAGGGAAGTCCTAGCATTATTATTAAAGTTAAGAAGTTGGAGTTCCTACTGGATACCAGTAACCTCAGATATGGTTCACCACTAAACTTATCTTTGTATTTCAATTTCAATAATATTATTACAGATTTTGTATGTTTATACTAACATATATATATATAACATATTAAACAATTGTTGTAAGGCTCTGTTTGCTATTCTGGGAATTGCTGGGACTCAAACTTTATTCAAACTGCATATGCTGGCTTTTGGCTTAGTCGCTCAGTTTTGTCTGACTCTTTGCGACACCATGGACTGTAGCCCGCAAGGCTCCTCTGTCCATCAGGATTCTCCAGGCAAGAATACTGGAGTGGGTTGCAATGCCCTCCTCCAGGGGACCTTCCCAACCCAAGGATCGAACCCAGGTCTCCTTCATTGCAGGTGGACTCTTTACTGACTGAGGCACCAGGGAAGCCTAAGAATCCTGGAGTGAGTAGCCTATCCCTTCTCCAGGGGATCTTCCCGACCCAGGAATTGAACCAGGGTCTCCTGCATTGCAAGTGGATTCTTTACCAGCTGAGCTACGAGGGAAGCCTAAGTAATATTCAAACACCAGCTCTAATGAATTATTTGGCATATCTGTAAGGCAATTTTGTCCTCTTGAATATAATGTTGGTGTCACTGCATTATTGATAACTGTCTTAAATGAACATCTAATTCAATTGCTACTAAAACTGGGAATTGAACATTTTTTCATTGCTTTTTATTTTATTTTAAATCATTGCACCTACTGATGATGAAATGGCACATGCTGTTCTAGATAAAAACATGATCAAATGAATGTCTGTCTCCAAGATGGATATGGCATTCCTACTTAACATTATATTTTTGTTTATATAATAAACTCAGATGCAAGTTGACCTTCATTTCTGTATAACACATTAAAAAAAGGCAAATTACAGCATTGAAACCAATTTCCAGACAATCCAAAATATGCTTCTGTTGTTTTCTCATTTTAAAATGATTTTTGAGTCATTTTAAAATGAGAAAATTATTGTATAGGATTGAAGATCTCAGAAAACAAATTTCTAGAATACATCCCAGGTTGAGAAACCTTAGTTTAGTGGAAGATATGAGTTTAAATCTCAACTTGTTTTTATTCATTAATTCACAATATCTTGTGAATGTCATCTACGTGGTGCTAGGTGTTAGATGATGGACATAGATGTTTCCTTAGGCCTCCTGGAGTTCACAGCTTAATGGGAGTTAATATAATGAGGGGGAAATTAGACTCTCTTACTATGTGATCTTGAACTGTCTCTCAACTTGCTCAGTTATCCGATGAAGGGAGTATCCACGCTCACCATCAGATGAGAGAGAGTCCTTTAGAGTTTTAAAGTCCTGGAGAAAAGGGAAACATTATCTCTCACATTTTCTCATGCCAAGGAAAATCATGTTCAACATAACCACTGGGACATCCGTTTCCAAACTAGTTCAACTCCTATCACAACACAATAATTACAATCAGCAAACTAGCCTATTTGAACTCCAAATCCAAAACGATAGTTCTGGTGACATCATCACGCTCAATATTAAAATCAGTCATGTCTGGACTGTGATATGACTGTCTAGCTGAATGCAGTACTGCAGATAGATAGGGCTGGTAACAGGAAAGCAGCATTTCAGCTGAAATTTCATGAGAGGTAGCATGTGGCTTTCTAGCTTGGAGTGCCTCCAGGATCATTAGAGTTACCGACCGTCCTGTACTGGTGGAACATGGTGCTTTCATGACAGTCTTGACTTTCCATCTGAAAGACATCATCTCTCACAGCCAAGGGTCTAATGGTTACAGCACAACGCATGAGGAATTAGTGGGGTAATAAATCATTGCAACACTTTCGGCAAGAGAGGTCTTGCTTCAGCCCTTTTGGTGCAGCAGAGTCTGAGAGCCTGAACTGCTAATGCGATGAGCTGATTTTTGCTCCATAGCCACTTTCCCCAGCATTAGTGGGATTGTGCTCAGGGAGTGCTAATTGTAATATTGCCTTAAGAGAAGCATAATTAGAAAGGTAAATCTGCAGAGGGGACAATCAAGTGATATCTTCCATGTGTATGTTTCCGTGTGTGTGCTTTAATAAGAATATTCCAAATTATGTGCATTCATTTAGCACCATGGTTGATGAATGTATGAATTAATCTCTTCTAATATTTAAGAGCAATCAAAGGACAAGTTTTATGGCTATGTATGTCTAAAATTGTCTGAAATCAGTTTAGGGATCAAAGCCATGTATACATAGTTTCAAATTATATGCACTTAAAAATTTTAATCAATATATTTGTATTTTCTGATTTAAAATATAAGAGATGCTTTCAGTAGAAAATTTTTAAAATATGAATAAATAAAACCTGGGTTACTAACTCCAATCAGCCCACTGTATCCTTGAGTTCTGTAACCTTGGATTGGTTGGTGGATTCAACTGACCCTGAATCTAAAATATTCCCACCAAGTCTAGAAAGTTCTAGAGAGCAAAACTTTAATATGCCATATGTCAGCAACTATGTAAATACTGATACTAGCATTTACATTGTATTTATAGTTTTAACATAGCATTTACATTGTATTAGGTATTATGAGTAACCTACAGATGATTTAAAGTATATGAGAAGATGTACCTAGGTTATATGCAAGTTTTATGCCATTTTATATAAGGGTCTTGAGTAGAGCGGGAGTGGGGGAGGTTCCTGGAATATCCCTTCTGGCTATCTAGAGTCCCCTGTATCAGTAATCTGCTTATCCATTGATAACCTTATAGAATTAACATGTACATGTATTTACTTAATTTGTATGTCACTGTTGTTTAATCTCTAAGTCATGTTGGACTCTTTGCCACCCCATAGACTGTAGCCCACCAGGCTCCTCTGTCCATGGGATTTCCCTGTCAAGAATACTAGAATGAGTTGCCATTTTCTTCTCCAGGAGATCTTCCCAACCGAGGCGTCAAACCCACGTCTTCTGCATTGGCAGGCAGATTCTTTACCACTGAGCTGGTAAAGGACTGGAGTGGGTAGCCTTCCCTTCTCCAGGGGGTCTTCCCAACCCAGGAATCGAACTCAGATCTCCCACATTGCAGGTGGATTCTTTACTGACTGAGCCACAAGGGAAGCCCAAGAATACTGGAGTGGGCAGCCTATCCCTTCTCTAGCAGATCTTCCTGACTTAGGAATTGAACTGGGGTCTCCTGCACTGCAGGCAGATTCTCAACTGAGCTATCAGGGAAGCCCTGAGCCACCAGGGAAGCCCTTTTAATTTGTATGCATGTGCGTAATTAAAATTGCACATGAATTGGTATCAGTATTAGAATGTTTTCATTGATTGTACTAGTCCTTTTTTTTTAATCGTTGTTGTTTTCTGATGCTACCAAAATTGGAGTCTCCCCTTACTGAAAAATGAGGAAAATATTTTCCAGAATAAATCCAGATATAGCATCAAGAAAATAGATTATATTAAATTAAATGTTTAATATAAAAGCAGATTAGCATGCTGTGTCATTAGGAAAAGTCTACTAAGCCAATTTAGTCTTGGGTCAACACAATTCATCAAGAAAGGGCAGAGAGGACTAAAAATGCTGTAAAATGTTTTGTTTTTTTTTTCTTCCCTTTAGTATAAAATAATGCTCCTTTATTTTCCTTTTTATTCAATATCGTTCTTCTGGCTTTGCATCATAAAGCAGAGATGCCTGGAAACCTTATTTAAAAGTTTGGGAAAAGAAAAGTGGAGAAAATATAATGATATTAATGTGTTTCATTAATTGTAGAGAGTGTAACCTCATTTACTCAACTGCCCTGGGGAGACTGTTGCTGCTTTAAATGGAGAACAACCAGCAAAATTGGGAGCCAAGAGTCTGAAAGCTTAAAACAGAGTTTCTCCTTTAGAGACAAAAAGTCGTGCTCCAAAGAAAGCATAGTCTCTGTTTTGCCCATTTAAAGCTGAACAAAATGTAGTGGAACTGAAGAATGCAAGGGAACATGAACCAGCTGTGAAATCTTGGGTCGGGGTGGGGGGCAGGCAAAGAGGCTGAGTAAAAGTGGAATTTTCGATAACTCCATCAGCATTATCTTTCCCAGTGGTGATTGCCAAAACTGTATTTGTTTATAGTTCCTTGAAGATAAAGAGCTAACTTTGAGCTGAGGGAGAAATCCTCTATTTCCCTGAGAAATGAGAGCGTTGGGTATTCTCTTGCAGAGTCTGGAAATCATGCCTGACAGGCCTGCCCGTGGGGTATTTCCTGCCTAATTTTGCAGCCCTGAAGGGTCGCGCTATGCTCCAGAAAAACATCCATATTAAATTGGGCTATTAATTGGGGAAAAGGTCAGAGGTGGGGATGATACACTGACATACAGTTTGCCTAAGAAGCCTTGAGCCTGCAAACTAGGGTCTTTCTCAGGCTGAGTGTCTTCAGATCAGCTCTGTGGTTGGAGGGGAAATGTGGGTGACTCCTGGTTTGTGAGCCTTCAATTCATTCCCTTGTGAGTCATGAAATGTCCATCATGTTGTGTCTCATTATTTTATAGAGCTTCACATAGAAACAAAACCCTCTTAGACGGTGCCCGACACCATCCATGATTCAGCCCTGGCCCCAACATCCTCTTTCCTCTTTCTCAACATCTTTCTCATGAGACAGTCATCCTAACTCGGTAGCTCACATCTGTGCTCTATCTAAACCGCGTTCTCTGGGCTGAGTAGATGAAGGCTCTAGTTTTGGGCTACCTGCAACCTAGCACAGAACTTTGCACTTTGCATTTGACTGAAACCAATGCATGTTTATTTATTTGCTGAATTTTCAGACTTGCACAGGTAACAGTGAAGTGCGCATTGTCAAACACATATGGATTAAAATGGCCTTTTTTTCTTTTTCTTATTGGAAATGTTTCATAGTATGGGATCTGTTTTCATAGAACGTATGTGCAATAAGAAATTTTTTTTCCCCTGTTATTTTTCAAAGGGATAGTTCTACTAATATAGAAAAAATACCTAAGGGTGTTTGATCAGGCTTCAGTTGAAAGATATTCAAGCACTTTTTGTGAGTTCTTTAATGTTAAAAGCCAAATACAGTGTTCCATAGCAATGAAGAAGGAACAATTTCTTCCCTTAAGGAGCTTGCAAGAGATGGGAAAAAATAGACATATTGGGCTGCAAGAAGATCAAACCAGTCAATCTTAAAGGAAATCAGTCCTGAATATTCATTGGAAGGACTGATGCTAAAGCTGAAACTCCAATACTTTGGCCACCTGATGTGAAGAACTGACTCACTGGAAAAGACCATGGTGCTGGGAAAGATTGAAGGCAGGAGGAGAAGGAAGCGACAAAGGATGGGATGGTTGGATGGCATCACCGACTTGATGGACATGAGTTTGAGCAAACTCCAGGAGGTAGTGATGGACAGGGAGGCCTGGTGTGCTGCAGTCCATGGGGTCACAAAGAGCTGGACACGACTGAGCAACTGAACTGAACTACAAATAGATTTTATCAAATAAACTGTGGTCAGTATTGTGAAACCCTGAGGAAGAGTGATTCATTCTTACTGGCTTATGGAAGTGTGACAGTTAATGAAGACCCCAAAGAACAGATAGATTTGGTAGGTGGAGACACAGGACAGGACATATTAGGAGGAAGAGATGGTCAGGGTAAAGATACAGGAGCAGCAGAAGTATTCATAGCTAAGCCCACCATGCATTAGGGAGGATGAAAGGTATCAGGAAAAAAATGCTAAAGAAATAGGGAAGGTCTGAACCCTCATTCTTCCAGAAGCATTTTGGGAATATCACAGTGATGCTGCAGAAACTAGTGATGCTGAGGAGACAAAGCTGTCAGAGCCCACTGTTTGAGATGCTGTTTGAGACGTAGCAGGACTACATCTCCTACCAAGAAAGAATCCAGGACCTGGGAGGTCTGAGGGATTGTACGATAGACGTTGCTGCTGTGCGTCCTCAACTGAAACAGAGTAGGGGCCCTGTTGTAATACAGAGTTTCTCTATTGGCGTATAACACCTTACGATGGTGTGTTAGTTTCTGCTGTACAGTGACGTGAACCAGCTATGTGTATGCATGTATTCCTCTCCCCATCAGCCCACCCCTCTGGGTCAGCAGAGAGCACCAAGCTGAGGTCCCCACTAGGGCTATACAGCAGCTTCCCACTAGCTGTCTATGTTACCCATGGCAGTGTATACAAATATCAACCCAAATTTCCCAATTCATCCTACCCTCTCCTTCCCGTGTGTCTACACGTGTGGACATAGTGCTAGACTCATAAGTCCCTACAAGAATGTCAGAGACCCTGATAGGTTCCTGGACTACAGTGCTAGAACCACTATAATAGGAAAAGAGCTCTAATAAGGGGGAAAAAAGTGTAAAATAAAGCTGGTACCCAGACTATGTTTCTGTTGTTCAGTCACTAAGTAGTCATATACGACTGTTTGTGATCCCATGGACTGCAGCACACCAAACTATAGAACAGTTTATACTGTTTGCATAGAATGAATAATAAATGTTACCAGTTGCTAAACCCATATAACTCATTTAATATTCAAAACAAGTATTAAGTATGATTTAATATCTGTATTTTACAGATGAAAAAATTAGCCTCTGAAGGTATAAACTGCTTGGAGATAAACAAGTTAGTGGCAGGTCTGGAATCCAAACCAGCCCCGATTCAGTTCAGTTGCTCAGTCATGTCTAACTCTTTGTGACCCCATGGGCTGCAGGACGCCAGAGTTCCCTGTCCTTTACGATCTCCCGGAATTTAACCAAACTCATATCCACGGAGCAGGTGATGCCATCCAACCATCTCATTCTCTGTCAACCCTTTCTCCTCCTGCCTTCAACCTAAACCAGACTCATCTTACCCCAAAGCCACAACTATGACTCTATCTAGCAGCTCAGCATATGATTAAATGTTGCTGTTCAGTTCCCAGTCATGTCTGATTCTATGACCTCATGGACTGCCGCATGCCAGGCCTCCCTGTCCCTCACCATCTCCTGAAGTTTGCCCAAATTCATGTTCATTGTGTCAGTGATGCTATCCAGCCATCTCATCCTCTGATGTCCTCTTCTTCTTCTGCCTTCAATCTTTCCCAGCATCAAGGACTTTTCCAATGAGTTGACTGTTGACATCAGATGACCAAAATACTGGAGATTAAATAATATTAAAATAATTAAATAACAATATCCAATTATTAATCAGGCTTTACCATTTGCAAGTCACTGGGCTAAGTCTCTATGCTCAGAATCATTATCCCATTTAATTCTTACAACATTAGAAGATAAGTGCTATTATTATCCCCATTTTTTGTCTGTGAGGTCCTGTTGGAAAAAGCTTGGTCTAAATTCAGAAAATTAGAAAGCAGTAGAGCCAATATCAGTGCTCAGATTTTTCTGATGTCAAAAGGAGTTTTCTTTATTTATTTTTTAAATACAATACTCCAGAAAAGTATCTATCTTAACAAAATAACAATACAATAATGGCTAAGATGCATCAAGTGCAAAGCCCTTTTGATACAATAACCTATTTAATTCTCAAAGATGAGTCCTTATTAAAGCTCAAAAAATGCTAGAGAATCAAAGTAGTAAAAGATCAGAATGACACATGAAACTGAAGAAAATCAACCAAAAAATAACCTTACAGAAGACATGGGTCAGGAAGACCATTCACAGGCCAGACATAGGGCATGAAACGTCAGGAATGGGTAGCAAATGAGATGCTTAGGGCTCATCATAGTCCTGGAGGAAACAGCTCATGATTTGAAAAGAACAGTGACCCCAATATTTTAAAAAGGCAAGTGTTCCATTTCCGTTTTGTATATAAGTTCATTTGTTTCTTTGCTTCTTCTTTTTTTTTTTTAATATTCCATATGATTACCAAAAGGCTTCCTGGTGGCTCAGAGGGTAAAGAATCTGCATGCTATGCAGGAGACCTGGCTTGGATCCCTGGGTCGGGAAGATCCCCTGCAGAAGAGAATCACAACTCACTCCAGTACTCTTACCTGGATAATTCTATGGACAGAGGAGCCTGGTGGGCTACTGTCCTCATGAGGTCGCAAAGACTGAGCAACTGATACTAATATAATATTAATATAATATGGCAATGGCACCCCACTCCAGTACTCTTGCCTGAAAAATCCCATGGACGGAGGAGCCTGGTGGGCTGCAGTCCATGGGGCTGCGAAGAGTCGGACACGACTGAGCGACTTCACTTTCACTTTCATGCATTGGAGAAGGAAATGGCAACCCACTCCATTGCCTGGAGAATCCCAGGGACGGGAGAGCCTGGTGGGCTGCCGTCTATGGGGTCGCACAGAGTCGGACACGACTGAAGTGACTTAGCAGCAGCAATACTAATATAAATGTATATATGGTTAATAAAGGGGAAAGGTGAGAGGAGAGATAAATTAGAAGTTTGGTATTAATATATATACCTTACTATATAGAAAGCAGATAATCAACAAAAACCTGCTGTATAGCAGAGAGAACTGTTCTTAATATTGTGTAGTAACGTATAAGGGGAAAGAACCTATAAGGGAAAAAAACTATCCTTCAATTGAAAAAAAAAGAGGCAAGTAGTCCATTTCTGTTGTGTATATAAGTTAATTGGTGTCATTTTAATTTTTTTTTCTTTTTTTAGATTCTATATGGTTACCAAAGGGGAAAGCTGGGAGGAGGGATTATTTAGGAGCTTGGGATTAACATATGCACATTACTGTATATAAGATAGATAACCAACAAAGACCTACCCTATAGCACAGGGAACTATACTCAATATTTTGTAATAACTATAAGGGAAAAATATCTGAGAAAATATATCTATATCTGTATCTCCAAATTCCTTTGCTATACCCCTGAAACTAACACAAGTTGTAAATGAACAGCACTTCGATTTAAAAAAAAAAGAGGCAAATGGTCCAGTTTCTTCTCGCCCCTTCTTGCCTTTCTTCCTCACTTCATTTGACTACAAAGTGGGCTTCTATCTCTATAGCTCCAGCCGGGGGAGGATGCCTCCGGTTCTGCTCCCAGTGGTGAAATGTCACCACAGTCAGCTATTTGCAATGCAAATCTCCAAGCTTTGGCATCTGAGATTGATGTCCTCTGTGAGAACGTACTTAGTTGCTGGGCTGGCGCTGAGTGGAAGCGACACAGGTCTCCTCCAGCCTCGAGTGGTTGTCAGAGGTAACAAAGCAGGGCCGGGGAGAGATGAGCCGTACACCCTTTAGACACCAGCCATTAACAGCACGTGGTATTAATGCATCTAAGTCTGGTTGGGGCCACCAAGTCTGGGTGGAGGGCAGATGGCATACCCGAGCTGGGGCAGAGGACAAGGGGACTTTCCGCAGACTATTCTGGAGACTAATGAGAAGGTGCAGGGCCCCTAGAGGCAGAGCACCTGTCTGGGTCAGACTCTCATTTACATTCCCCGCATTTCTGGGCAGCACAGGGTGGTGTCCTGTGGTCTGCAGGCGAGGATCAGGGTTCCCTGGGAAGACAGTCAGTCCTGACCACTGAGATCCGGCTGGCTGTGTGCCCCTGGGGTGAGGTGTACAGCGTAGGGTTGGGACATTTGAAATCAAGCTAGGCTCTTTAGGTGCAGGAAATTCACAGGAAAGCCTGGAAATTACCTGAAAAAAAATTAAAATCTGCCCGAAACCCATCTTTTCTTTTATACTGTAAGTTGTTGCTATTTTTTAAAAAGCAGCTTTTATGTAATACATGATCATTTGTGAAGAGTTTGATTTACTGACAGCAATGTGGGAGGAGACTCTTCTGTCAGGGCCTGGAGACAGCAATTATGCAACCATACCTTGGCTCAAGTTCTAGATTTTTCCTAAGAATGCCAAGAAAAAGAAAACATACACCAATGAGAAATAAAGCATAGCTGCGAAACTCCTTTTGCAGTTATGGATTATAGGATCAATATAGAAAACAGAAAATATCCATAGGAAAAAAAAAACTGCCACAAAATATCTAAATATCTAGAAGTGATGACTAAAATTTTGTCTATGACTTTCTAGAAACACACACACACACACACACTCCCAGAGAAAGGCACACTCAGCTTATAAATTAGCAATAATTATGTGGCAATTGCAAGAAATAGGAAATAGCGATTTTCTATCATTTTATCAGCTGGTGAGCATTAAATTATAAACATGCACCGTCATCAGATTTACTAGGCCTCCTGAGCTGGGCATTTAAATTTGTTTTGGTATTTAAAAAAAATTACAATAAATATTAATGTGTTTTCAGCTTTAGGCATTTGTCTGGTTAAATATTTCTATTTCTAAATACAAAATCATTGAGATAACTTTTTACTCTATTATAGTCTATTGGTTTTTGTTATTTGCCCTCATCGCCTCCAGGCACCATTTAAATAAAAAGATTTGGGAGAAACTTTCTTTTTTTGTCAACATAGACTTGGCAACATTTCTCTCAACTTTCAAATTTTGGTCACCTTGGCAACAGGCAGAAACAGAAGGATGATACATTAGTTTTATCACCTATACTGAGTTCTCAAAAAATATTTTTTGTAATTGTTATGGACTGTGTGTTTATAACCCTCCTAGTTTACATATTGAAGCCCTAAACCCCAGTACCATGATATTAGAAGCTGAGGTCATTGGAAGGTAATTAGGTGGAGCCCTCATAATGGGATTCATGTCCCGATAAGAAGAAAAAGAGAATAGATCTCTCTTTCTCCATCATGTGAGAGGATTACAAGAAGCAACCATTTGCAAACAAGGAAGAGAGTTCTTACAGGAACCAAATTGTCCAGTATCTTGATCTTGGATTTTCCAGCCTCCATGAGGAACAAATGTTTGCTGTTTAAGGCCCCCAGTCTGTGGGATTTTTGTAATAGCAACCTGAAGACAATGACTAAGACAGTAATTTTCTTTTATCTTATCTCTCCCAAACTATCAATTTAATGTTTATGGTAGCAACAACTCACACATACTTAATCCATTTATATATTCATTAATTAAAGAATATAAGTACAATAATAAGTGAAAAAGTGAGAATACTATTTGCTCAGTCATGTTGACTCTTTGAGACCCCATGGACTGCAGCCCACCAGGCTCCTCTGTGCATGGAATTTTCCCGGCAAGAGTACTGGAGTGGGTTGCCATTTCCTTCTCCAGGGAATCTTCCCGATCCAGGAATCGAACCATTTTGAACAGACACAACTGGGTTTTGGTCAGCATAATATTAATTCTTTTTATACACTATTCCAATCTTTTACTAGGAAGTCCAAATGTGGCGGCCCAGTGAGTAGTCTTCTCAACACAGGAACATAGGTATACGTCTGTGCTATAGACAGAACTAGGAGTGTATGCTATCTCGCAATTCATGATGTGGGGTTTGGTGCTCTGACACCTTTGACCTTGCGGGTGTCAGAGAAGGGAAGACTGTTTTCAAAGGAAGAGAGGTCACGAAAGGAAATTACTAAGTCTTCTGGTATGAGGTAGCAGATACTCTCCTTCTGTTCTCAGTGGAACTGAGACAAGTAGGGGGCAGGGCACAAACCTTAAAATGATGACATAGCCTGACAACGCAGCACAATCTGATCACACCCAAATAGGTCCAAGTTGGCAGAGGAGCCGACTCCCGTGGTAGCCCATCAGCAAGTTAAATAACGCACCCATCGGCGCTGTGACAGGTCCAAGGCCATAAAGGTCAAAAAGTGGGTTGTGACCCAATTCCTGGACATCCCTACTCCTTCCCCAAAAGCTCCTGCCACTCATTAACTTATGAACTTACCCACCCCTATAAAAACTGGCTTCCCACATGGCGCTAGTAGTAAAGAATCTGATTGCCAATTCAGGAGACATAAAAGCTATGGTTCCATCCCTTGATCAGGAAAATTCCCTGGAGATGGAAATGGCAATCCACTCTAGTATTCTTGCCTGGAGAATCCTATGGACAGAAGAGCCTGGTGGTCTATAGTCCATAGGGTTGCAAAGAATCGAACGTGACTTTAGACAGCATGTACACAGCATGCATGAAAACTGACAGCCCCATACCCTGGTGCTTCTCTGGCCTTCTGAGATGGTCTGCATTCAATCTACAGAGTGTGTATCTCCCTGAATAAATGTTCTTTCACTTTACTATAGCTTGCTCTTGAATTCTTTTCTATATGAAGCCAAGAACCCACATTTGGCAGCCACCCCAGGGACTCACCTGAGACCTGGGACATGACCATCTTCTCCCACCCCATTCTCTTTCCTGAAACAGGACCTGATACGTATCCAACCTGGGGTTTGAAAAGCTCAGAGAGGATTTGTGAGAAAGAGGCATGGAGAGGCCAGGGGTAAACCTTTAAGAAAAGGAGACATAAGGAACCCCTGATAGAAAGCAGTATTGATAAGCAGCACTCACAAGAGAAGGGTTGGACAGGCCAATCTTTTCATGATGGAAGTTTGGGAATTCCTGTACCTAAACCTTTATCACAAAGAGAGAGTTGAGCTCAAGTGGGCCTAGAAAATGCTCAATGACCACGGAGGAATCAGGGCAGAAAAAAAAAAAAAAAAACGATTAAAAAACTGACATTAGAAGGCTGAACAATAAATAACATGATCAGTTACTTTGAATGTCCTTTGGGACACACTTGGAACTCTATTTCCTTTTAATGTGCAGTAACAGTGGGTATGTGGATCACAATAAACTGTGGAAAATTCTGAAAGAGATGGGAATACCAGACCACCTGACCTGCCTCTTGAGAAACCTATATGCAGGTCAGAAAGCAAGAGTTAGAACTGGACATGGAACAAAAGACTAGTTCCAAATAGGAAAAGGAGTACGTCAAGGCTGTATGTTGTCACTCTGCTTATTTAACTTATATGCAGAGTACATCATGAGAAACGGTTGGCTGGAAGACGCACAAGCTGGAATCAAGATTGCCGGGAAAAGTATCAATAGCCTCAGATATGCAGATGATACCACCCTTATGGCAGAGAGTGAAGAGAAACTAAAAAGCCTCTTGATGAAAGTGAAAGAGGAGAGTGAAAAAGTTGACTTAAAGCTCAACATTCAGAAAATGAAGATCATGGCATCTGGTCCCATCACTTCATGGGAAATAGATGGGGAAGCAGTGGAAACAGTGTCAGACTTTATTTTGGGGGGCTCCAAAATCACTGCAGATGGTAACTGCAGCCATGAAATTAAAAGATGCTTACTCCTTGGAAGGAAAGTTGTGACCAACCTAGATAGCTTTTTCAAAAGCAGAGACACTACTTTGTCAACAAAGGTCCATCTAGTTAAGGCTATGGTTTTTCCAGTGGTCATGTATGGATGTGAGAGTTGGATTGTAAAGAAAGCTGAGTGCTGAAGAATTGATGCTTTTGAACTGTGGTGTTGGAGAAAACTCTTGAGCGTCCCTTGGACTGCAAGGAGATCCAACCAATCCATCCTAAAGGAGATCAGTACTGGGTGTTCTTTGGAAGGACCGATGCTAAAGCTGAAACTCCAGTACTTTGGCCACCTCATGTGAAGAGTTGACTCATGGGAAAAGACCCTGATGCTGGGAGGGATTGGGGGCAGGAGGAGAAGGGGACGACAGTGGATGAGATGGCTGGATGGCATCACCGACTTGACGGACATGAGTTTGGGTAAACTTTGGGAGTTGGTGATGGACAGGGAGGCCTGGCGTGCTGCAATTCATGGCGTCGCAAAGATTTGGACACGACTGAGCGACTGAACTGAACTAAACTGAACAGTGTAAAAAGAGCAAATGTGTACACATAGCTTAGCACTCAGGATTCTTTAAATCTAGGTACTACTTAATTACTCTAATAATTAGAAAAGGGACGCAATTCTCATTTTCGCTATTGCCTAATGGATCTGAGACTTGGACGATTATAATAACCAACTCAAATAATCTGAAATTCTCACTAAGGACCACCATTCCAGTGTCCTTGCTAAGAACCACGGCTATACTTGGTACTGCCCATATTCACATGGACTTTGAAGGATCTGGCTTTTGTTCTTAATTCTTAATTTAGATGGTAGGAGTAAGAGAGACATTTAGGGGACAGAAAAATTGAGACAAGTGGCCCTGGGATCCCTTGGTACACAGCCAAAGCCATTCTCCTTCTGCCTGGCGGAAAGAGTAGATTCTAAATGCCCCTTCGCTCACTCTGCGGTCTCCATTAGAGATTCCGACAGTTACTAGATAAAGTTAAAGACTCATGTAGTGATCTTCACACTAATTGGACTGTAATGTATAGCCTCGGTCAAGCACATCTTTCCCAGCACTCCTCTCTGCAGAAGGCAATCAAGCCACTTACAGAAGATGCATTGGCTGCAGAGACCCAGGGGTAACCTTAAGCTGCACTGGCCTTTTAGCGGAAAACACAATTAATTTTGATACTGAAGGGCAATTAAGACTGGGGTTAAAATAAAAATCTTTGGGAACACGGAACGTCAAAGATTGGATAGGAAATGTTTTTCTCTCATGTATTTTAGAAGCCCACAAACATACCAACCTCTGGTAGCTCCATGTCAAGTTGCCAAATTTCTGTTTCATTTCTGTAAATGTGAGTTGCAACGAATAGCTGTGCCAGCCCTGTTGTTATTCTGAAAGGAGATTGCTTCCATCAACTCTTTTACCAGCTCTGAAAAACACACGTGTGCCTGGACACCTGTTACATTCATACATTTGTAGAAACAAATACACAGATTTTTTTAAAAACACATGCACACATCAGTGGATAACACACCATGTGTTACTAGTTGCTCTCACTAATTTCAGCTCAGAAAAATCTTCCTAGAAAAATGTTTTTGTTTAAATAAAAGGACACTCCAAAAGCAGGAGAAACACACTGCTGTTACACATAGCTTAGGGAAGCAGAGATTCAGTAATTGCAGGATTAATTGGAAGAAAAGTGGAGTAGTAGAGAAAGTCTGGGTGTGGATTTGGAAGATACGTATTAAAGCTACTTTAGATCACTTACAAGGTTTCTAACTACCAGTTAGTCAGTTAGCCTTTGTGACACCACTGGTCATGGGGGTTTCTTTTTCAGTGAATTTTCTAGTCACACTTATTTCCCCATGTTTTTCTAATGGAAATATTTTTTCTTATCAACTTGCAGAAGGTTTTAGTGAATGTGCATTCTGGCCCCTGAATTTTGTTGAATACATACACGGCAAATATCTTGACCCAGGCTGGTTGTCTGATTCCATCAGTGTATGATTAGAATGTGAGAAAAGGCAGTGGAACTGCACCTCGGTACCATTCTAATGAGCTGGATATTGCATGTTTTATCACTCAGAAATTTTACAAGATAGGTATGAAGGTGTTTTTGGCAGCGTTGCTTGTAACAAGAACTAATTCTTGCTGAAGTCTTATTACTATTTCCCAAGAAGTCTTTTAAGCTTTTTATTTGTGTTATGTAATGCAGTCCTCAAATTTACTTTACATGGTAGGCATATTGTTATATTCTCATAAGTAAATCAAGACACTGAATTAAATAAATCCTCCCAAATTATAAATAAAAGTAAATCAATAAGGATTAAAGATGAGGATTTTTGCTTCAGAGCTCACACTCACAGCTACTGTTCTCAGCTGTCATTTGTACATGCGCATGCGTGCTAAGCCATTTCAGTCGTGTGCAACTCTTTGCGACCCCGTGAACTATAGCCCACCAGGCTCCTCTGTCCATGGGTTCTCCAGGCAAGAATACTAGAGTGGGTTGCCATGCCCTCCTTCAGGGGATATTTTTGACCCAGGGATTGAACCCATGTCTCTTAAGTCTCCTACATTAACAAGCAGGTTCTTTACCACTAGCAGCACTTGGGAAGTAAAACTGAATAAAGAGAGTATATTTGATAATTTAATCAAGCACTATTTTGTTAAACTGTAGATTTACATCCATCAGCATAGATAAATGTCAAGATGATAAAGAAAACTAGTTACAAAAAGAAATACATGAAAGTAATTTACCAATTAAAGAATCCACAAAAGAAAATACAGATATTTGTATGCATTCATGTTCAAACATTTGCAAATATGGTTAGCGTTAATACACGTCAACCTCAAAACAGGAGTAACCTCTTTGGTACGAAGGAAAGATAGTAAACATATTTCTTTCTTTAAAAATAAAAATAGAAAAATGAAGCAAATTTGGAAAAAAGTATTTCATCTTTTAAATCTGGATAGTGGTTACAAGGACACTCCATGTATTGTTTTCCCTACTTTTCTGTTTAAATTATTTCAAAAAACAAAATTTAAAAAGAAAAAGAGATAATATGTGAGAGCCCTTTGTAAAAACTAGCATACTATACAAATGGGAATTATGTATGCATTGATCACTAAAAGTGACAGAGTAGGCAATGGCACCCCACTCCAGTACTCTTGCCTGGAAAATCCCATGGATGGAGGAGCCTAGTAGGCTGCAGTCCATGGGGTCACTAAGAGTTGGACACGACTGAGCGACTTCACTTTCACTTTTTCCTTTCATGCATTGGAGAAGGAAATGGCAACCCACTCCAGTGTTCTTGCCTGGAGAATCCCAGGGACGGGGGAGCCTGGTGGGCTGCCGTCTAAGGGGTCGCACAGAGTCGGACACGGCTGAAGCGACTTAGCAGCAGCAGCAGCAGCAGCAGCACTAAGTGAAGCAGAGGGACTTGATGTCCGAATGGCTGAGTAAAGACTTCTGAAAATCCTCTCTGGTATAAAAGCTATATAAACTCTGCAAATGAATTAAAACCTTGCAAAATCCATGATACGTTTATTCAAGAAAACAAGCAGATTTTAGTAGAAACAGTAAGCCTCGAAGTCCTTTAACTTGCCATAATCCCATTACTCTCTCCCCAGCTCCATGGGAGCTTTGAAAAGCAATAGTCTCACAAGTATAGTAAATGTGAAACTGATTAATCTAGCAGCCGCTGAAGGAGTCACAGTAGTTTGGAGCTTCCTAAGAAAACCCCGGAAAACTGTCACTATTTGACTTGCTCGCAGCATGCTGCAAAGTCCAGTCTCAGGGCTTTTTACTTGACCCAACTCAGAACTCAGCCCAAACCATTACTTAACTCAATTATTTACTAAAATGAATCAGCAGCAATTGTTTAATATAATGATTGCCTGAGGTAGTAATACCAGTTCTAAGTAAAACTTAGAGCTTTGCTTGCCAAAGGATTAAAGGCACGCCCAAGAGAGCCTCTCAGCAAAGGTTGGGAGGCCCACTGGTTCAAGGCATTTAAGAAAACCTCTGTCCATTTGTTAGCTTGCAAGTAGGATAACTGAGCACGCATCAACTGCCACAGATGACAAATAGTCCACACTTTAAAGAAATAGCCCCCCCCCCCAAGTTACTAAACAATAATTACAGAACAAATAACAATGACTGCAAACCCTAGTAGGAGAGAAGATCGATTTCTGGAGGTGATAGTTAACATTATTCTAAATGTCCAATTAATAAAAACTTCCAAGATATCCAGTGAAACAGGAACATATAAACCGTACACAGGCAATGGGAAAAACAAACAGTCATTAGGAACTGAGCCTGGGAAATCTAGCAAGGTGTTAAACTTGCTGCTGCTGCTAAGACGCTTCAGTCGTGTCCGACTCTGTGCGACCCCATAGACAGCAGCCCACCAGGCTCCCCCATCCCTGGGGTTCTCCAGGCAAGAACACTGGAGTGGATTGCCATTTCCTTCTCCAGTGCATGAAAGTGAGAAATGAAAGTGAAGTCATTCAGTCGTGTCTGACTCTTTGCAACCCCATGGATTGCAGCCTACCAGGCTCCCCGTCCATGGGATCTTCCAGGCAAGAGTACTGGAGTGGGTTGCCATTGCCTTCTCCGAAGGTGTTAAACTTACCCACATTTAAATCCACTAGTATAAATACGTGCAAAGAACTGATGGAAAACATATATAAAGGATGAGAAATATGTGTCATCAAATAAAATGTGTTCAGTAAAGAGACAGGAAGTTAGAAGAGGAATTAGGTAGAAATTCTAAAGTTGTGAAGCAATACAGCTAGAGGGGTTCCATCAAGGAATGTCACTGACAGAAGAATCAGCTGGTATGAATAAAGGTCAATTGAGATTATTCAGTCTGAGAAGAAAAATATAAGGAATAAAGAAAAATAACAGAGCCTTTTTGGGTTTATGGGACATGATCCAGCATGCCAACATATGGATAATGTGGGATCCAGGAGGAACAGGGAGAGAGGAAGGTAGAGAAAGACTATCTGAAGATATAATGGCCCCAACAGTCCCAAATTTGACCAAAAGTAGTGATCTGTAATCCAAGTAGCTCAATAATTTATATGTAGAATAAACACAAGAAGCTCCATGTGAGAGACATCTTAGTCAAATTGTTGAAGGCCAAGATAAAGAAAGAATGCTGAAGCAACAAGAGAAAAACGACTTATCATCTGCAAGCTATCTTTAGTAAGATAACATCTGACTTTCTCTAGGGATCGGGCGGGTCAGAAGGCAGTGGAATGGCATACTTAAGGTGCTGAAATAGAAGACTGTCAACTAAGAATTCTACATCCGGCAAATGTAACTTTGAAAAATAAAGTCAGTGATTAAAATAAGACATTCTAACGTAAACAAAATCAGAGAATACAAGTGTAGCATGTCTGCTCCACACACACATACACACACACAATAATAAAAAGCTTACTTCAGCCTGAAATAAAAGGATATTTAACAGTAACTTAAGTCCACTTGAAGAAAGAAAGAACATTGGTTGAGATAAATAATAGGTAAAAATAAAAGACATTATTAATGTATTTTCATTTGTAACAGTTTTCTAATCTTTTCTAATTATTAAAAACTGTGGAACTATCCTTATAAAATTATGTTGATAGGCTTATAGTGTGTTCATTTGTAATTTGTATGTCCGTGGCAGTGGAGGTGGAAGGAGGAGGGAGAGAGCTTATTAGAACGATTGCTTTGTAATTACAGGTATGTGGAAATGAAACATGTTTCTAAGTAACCCATGGGCAAAGAAGAAACAATGGGATTCATCGTTGTAATTTCCTCTATAATTCAAGGAAAAATTACAAAATACTTTGAACTAAAATGATAACACAAATCTTATGAGACAGAGCTAAAACAGGCATTGGAAGAAAATGTCCAGCTGTAAACACTTACATTAAAAAAGAACTTTCACTCTGTATGACAGACTCTCTAGATCCATCCACATCTTTACAAATGACCCGGTTTTGTTCTTTTTTATAGCACATCGTCTTTATCCATTCATCTGTTGACGGACATTAAGGTTGCTGCCACGCCCTGGTTATTGTAAATAGTGCTGCAGTGAGCACGGGGGTGCATGCGTCTTCTTGAGTTATGGTTTTCTCCAGGGCATGTGCTTCGTAGTGGGACTGCTGGATCATATGGTAGTTCTATTTTCAGTTGTTTAAGGCCCCTCCATCTTGCCTGGAGAATCCCAGGGACGTGGGAGCCTGGTGGGCTGCCATCTATGGGGTCACCCAGAGCTGGACACGACTGAAGCGACTTAGCAAGGCCCCTCCATACTGTTCTCCATAGAGTTCCATAAACTTACGTTCCCACCAACAGTGCAAGAGGGTTTCTCCACACCCTCCTCAACATTTCTTGTTTGTAAATTTTTTGATGAGGGTCATTCTGACCAGTGTGAAGTGACATTTAATTGTCATTTTGGTTTGCATTTCCTCTAATAATTACTGATGTTGAGCATCTTTTCAGGTACCTCTGAGCCATCTGTATGTCTTTTTTAGAAAAATGCATTTATGTGAAATCTAGACAAATGGTACAGATGAACCCATTTGCAGGGAGGAATAGAGACACATCCATAGAGAACAGGTGTGTGGGCATGGGGGGGACGGTGTAAGCTGGGGGTCAGGGCTGATGCGTGTGAACTACCATATGTAAAACAGGCAGCTAGTGGGGACCTGCCTGGGCGCAGGGAGCTCAGCTCGGTGTGCTGTGGTGGCCTGCATGCGTGGGATGGAGGTGTCGGAGAGAAGGCTTAGAGGAGGAGATGCACGTGTTCATAGAGCTAATTCACTTTGTTGTACAACCTTGTAAAGCAACTGCTGCTGCTGCTAAGTCGCTTCAGTCGTGTCCGACTCTGTGCGACCCCATAGACAGCAGCCCACCAGGCTCCCCCGTCCCTGGGATTCTCCAGGCAAGAACACTGGAGTGGGTTGCCATTTCCTTCTCCAGTGCATGAAAGTGAAAAGTGAAAGTGAAGTCGCTCAGTTGTGTCTGACTCTTAGCGACCCCATGGACTGCATGCAGCCCACCAAGCTCCTCCATTCATGGGATTTTCCAGGCAAGAGTACTGGAGTCGGGTGCCATTAGCAACTATACCCCAATTTAAAAAAAAATTAAAAGAAAAAAAAGAACTTTCCTAATAACCAAATTTTCCACTAGAGAAAAACAAAAACAAAACAAAAAAACCCCTCTAGTTTAAAGGCAAGAAAACTAAACTGAAAGCAAGTAGAATTAAGGAAATAATGAAAAATAGTGCAGAAATTAAAGAAAAATAAATAGAAAAACAATAAAGAAAATCAACAAAATAAAAGTTGGTTCTTAAAGAGATCAACAGAATTGACAAACCATCACCCAGCCTAAGAGAGACAATTCAAATTAGGAATGAAAGAAAGACATCACCTCAGATATAAACAGATGATTAAAACACAGGGGAATATTATGAACTATTACATGCCATCAAAGAAAATCTGGAAGAAATGAACAAATTCCTGGAAAGATACAAACACTAAAGCTGCTTTAAGAAGAAATAGAAGATATAAATAAACTATAAAAAGTAAAGAGAGGGAACTAGTAACAAAAAGTGTTTTCACTAAGCAAAACCCACCTGCACAAATTTTCTTGTGAATTCTACCAAACATTTAATGAAGAATTAACTCCAGTCCTTCACAAATGTTTCCAAGGAAATTAAAATTGAGGAAACAATTCCCAATTCATTCTATAAGGCACCTGTTATTCACAACGTATATTAAGATATAACACCATAACAAAATGGAATATGCTACAGAAATTCAAGGTTGTTTCAACAGACTAAAATTAATTAATATACCTCATTTATAAAATAAATGACAAAATTCACATACTCACCTCAAAAATGCAGAAAAATTACAAATAATCAGTACAGTTTCATGATAAATCCTATAACAATCCTAAGAGCAGAATAGAATTTGTTTAACTTCATAAAGAGGAACAACAAAAATTCCATAATTAACTTCATGTTTAATGGTAAAAAATACATGCTTTCCCTTAAGAGCAAAACAAAACATGAATTTCACCTTCATCACTTCTATTCAACAGTGTATGGTAGATTCTAGATAGAGAAATTACACAAGAACGTGAAATAAAACATCCAAATTGAAAAGGAAGATTTAAAACTATCTTTATTTGTAGATAATATGATCTTGTATATAAAATTCTGCCAAATCCACCACAAAACTATTGCAATTGATAAATGAGTTAAACAAGATTGCAGGATATGAGAAATATAAAAAATTCAATTTCAGCAATAATTACATCCACAAGAGCATAAAATAATAAAATCCATAGAAATAAATGTTAAAAAGAAGTGCAACACTAATACACTGAAAACTGAAAAATATCACTGAAATAAATTGAAGATGATCTAAACAAATGGAAAGACATCCCATCGTCACTTAATTGTGTTAAAATGTCATTACTCTCCCAATTGTCCTAAAGAATTAATGTGATCCATATTAGCATATCATTTGGCCTCTTTGCAGAAATTGAAAAGTTCCAAAATTAACATAGAAACTCAAGGGACTGAGAATAGCCAAAACAATCTTGAAAAATAACAAAGTTAGAGGGTTCACACTTCCTGATTTGAAAATTTGCTGTAAAACTACAGTAATTAAATAATATGCTGCAGGCATAGAATACACATGTATTCTATGATAAATGAAACAGAATTGAGTCCAGTAATAAATACTTACGTTTATGGGAAACTGAGTCCTTGAGAAGGGTTCCATGAAAACTGAATGGGGAAAAGACAAGTCTTTTCAACAAACGTTGCTGGGACATGAGGATGTCTCCATGTGAAAAATGAAGTTGACCTTTATCACCTACCATTTACAAAAGTGAACTCTAAATGGATGAGGGATCTAAGTGAAAAGTGAAAGTGTTGGTTACTCTGTCGTGTCTCACTTTTTGCCACCTCATGGATGGTAGCCCTCCAGGCTCCTTTGTCCTTGGAATTTTCCAGGCAAGAGTCCTGGAGTGGGTAGCCATTCCCTTCTGCAGGAGATCTTCCCAACCCAGTGACTGAACCCAGATCTCCTGCATTGCAGGCAAATTCTCTACAGGCTGAGCCACCAGGGAACCCCAAAAGGCCTAAAGATAAATGCTAAAACCATAAAACTCTGAGAGGAAAATGTAGGAAGAGATCATCATGACCTTGATTTAGACAACAGTTTTTTAGCTATGACGCAAAATCACAAGAAAAAAATAGATAAATCGAACTTCAGCAAAATTGAAAATGTGCTTCAAAGATTGTCATCAGCTAAGTGAAGAAAGAATTCATTGATGTCAGAAAATATTTGCAAAGTGGGACTTCCTCAGTGGTCCAGTGGTTAAGAATCCACTTGGCAATGCAGAGGATGTGGGTTCAATCCCTGGTCAGGGAACTAAGACCCCATATGCTGTGGAGCAACTAAGCCGGCATCTGCAACTACTGAGCTCATGCTCCACAACTAGCAAGTCCCTGGGCCACACAAAAGATCCTGCAGGATGCAACAAAGATCCATTTCCCCCCTAAATTGTTTGCAAACTGTATATCTGATAAGGAAATATTTTCTGACTATTTAAAGAACTATTACAACTCAACAATGGAAAAAATCCAATGGAAACATGTGCAAAAATTCTAAAATGACATTTCCCAAAAGAAGATATAAAGACGGCCAGTAAGTAATGAAACTGCTCAATGTCATTAGTTATTAAGGAAATGTAAATCAAAGCCATGATAAAATACCATTTCGCACACACTTTTATGAGCATAATAAAAACGATGGGCAATAACAAATTTTGGCAAGGATATGAAGAAACTGAAACATCATCTGCAGCTAGTGGGAAGACAGAATTATGAATCTATGTTGAAAATCAGTTTGCTAGGTCTTCAAAATATTACACTTAGTAACCATATAACTCAGAAATTTCACCCCAGGTGTATATCCAAGAGATATGAAAAGATATGTTCACATAACAAATTATACCAAAAGTATGTTAATAATTTAATAATGAAATTAAAAATTAATAATAGTCCCAAAGCGGAAACAACCCCAATGTCTGTCAGTTGATGAAAGGATAAACAATGCAGTATGTACACACGATGGACTATTCACCACAAAAAGGAATAAAGCTCTGAATATGCAGCTCCGACACTTTGGCCACCTGATGTGAAGAGCTGAAAAGACTTGGATGCTGGGAAAAGACCCTGATGCTTGGAAAGATTGGAGGCAGGAGGAGAAGCGGGCACAGAGGATGAGATGGTTGGATGGCATCACTGACTCAATGGACATGAGTTTGAGCAAACTCCGGGAGATGGTAAAGGACAGGGAAGCCTGGCATGCTATAGTCTGTGGGATTGCAAAGAGTTGGCCATGACTGAGCAACTGAAAAACAACAGAGGGGCAGAAGGAGATGAGGAGTTATTGCTATGGTTATGCGGTTCTTTTTGGGGTGATGAAAAATTTTCTGGAATTAAATAAATTTTCTGGAATTAAATGATCTGTATGAAACTTCGTGAATATTCTAAAAAAATGCATGAGAGTATGCATTAAATTAGTGAACTCTACAGTGTGGAGGTATATCCTAATAAATGTATTACTAAAAAATGTGAAGCAGACACTTTTCACATTGGGGTGGGATAACTGTGCTGTCAGTACTGATCAAACTAACTGGACAATCAACAAAGCTTTCAGCAGCTTCAGGCCATAAAGTCACAGCCACAACCAGATACCTCATTTTTAACCACAGGCTCCTGCCTGTTTGTGATGCTTACAAATGCTTGCAAAATATGAAGCTGGTGTCATAAAGAACCATGCTGTTCTTATCTCCCCGGTATGAAAAATTTCCACACCATATTTGAGGGGAAGCTGCATAATGATAGTGAGCTCAGAAATAGAAGATTACAGTAACTGTTCAAGTGGAATGGATATGATACATCCCAAAGTGCCAGGCTTCCATGGACCTTTGATAAAACCCCTGTTGTCAAAGTAAGGAGACAGAGATTCAAGGTCTCTCCTCTCACAAGCTAGGAAGTCTGAATCATTGGCTGTATGTCAACAGAGAGCTGCTGAGATTCATCACTATTGCAGTCCCTACAAAACTCTTGTACACATCAACTTGATTACTGTCTCACTCCATTGCTTAGAGCTGCTGTCTCCATAGTCAGTAGAACAGACAGATATATAGACCTCTGTCTCCAAGCTTTTTTTTTTTTTCTGTTCAAACTAGATCCTTATATTAATTCTCTATCCTGACTGGCTTATAAGGTAAAAATAAATGTATCTTTATCAAGATAATTGGAAGTCAGGCTAACTAGAAATGTCCTTGCAGTATAACCGTCTTTAGGGTATGGAAGATATCTGGTAACTTAAATTACTGAAATTACAAGGTACAGATGGTAAAAGTGCATCACAAGTCCAGATAGCTTGTGAAACTACGCTTTGAAATGACACACAAGTAAAGAAAGTGTATGTGTGCCCAGTCACCCAGTTGTGTCTAGTGCCAGGCTCCTCTCTCCATGGGATTTCACAAGCAAGAATACTGGAGTGGTTGCCATTTCCTCTTCCAGGGGATCTTCCCGAACCAGGGATTGAACCCCTGTCTCCTGCATTGTAGGCAGATTCTTTACCGCTGAACCATCAAGGAAGTCTCAAGTGAGGAATAAACATTGTAATTATTTATCATGATCGCCTCTCCATCCTCACTTTTCATCCCACACATACAGTGGTTTTTGATAAAGCACATAACAGAGTACATGTAAGCAGAGTATCTTGAACAACTCTGACCAGAATTTTCTGTATTTTTTTAACTTTTAAAAATTGATATATAGTTGATATACAATATTATGTGTTACAGGTGTACAATATAGTGACTCGCAATTTTGAAAGATTATTCTTCATCTATAGTTATTATAAAATATTGGCTATATTCCCTGTGCTATATAATATCTTCAGTTCAGTTCAGTTCAGTCGCTCAGTCGTGTCTGACTCTTTGCGACCCCATGAATCGCAGCACGCCAGGGCTCCCTGTCCATCACCAACTCCCGGAGTTCACTCAGACTCACGTCCATCGAGTCAGTGATGCCATCCAGCCATCTCATCCTCTGTCGCCCCCTTCTCCTTCTGCCCCCAATCCATCCCAGCATCTGAGTCTTTTCCAATGAGTCAACTCTTCGCATGAGGTGGCCAAAGTACTGGAGTTTCAGCTTTAGCATCATTCCTTCCAAAGAAATCCCAGGGCTGATCTCCTTCAGAATGGACTGGTTGGATCTCCTTGCAGTCCAAGGGACTCTCAAGAGTCTTCTCCAACACCACAGTTCAAAAGCATCAATTCTTCAGCACTCAGCCTTCTTCACAGTCCAACTCTCACATGCATACATGACCACAGGAAAAACCATAGCCTTGACTAGACAGACCTTAGTGGGCAAAGTAATATCTCTGCTTTTGAATATGCTATCTAGGTTGGTCACAACTTTTCTTCCAAGGAGTAAGGATCTTTGAATTTCATGGCTGCAATCATCATCTGCAGTGATTTTGGAGCTCCCAAAATAAAGTCTGACATTGTTTCCACTGTTTTCCCATCTATTTACCATGAAGTGATGGGACCGGATGCCATGATCTTCATTTTCTGAATGTTGAGCTTTAAGCCAACTTTTTCACTCTCCTCTTTCACTTGCATCAAGAGGCTTTTTAGTTCCTCTTCACTTTCTGCCGTAAGGGTGGTGTCATCTGCATATCTGAGGTTATTGATATTTCTCCCAGCAATCCTGATTCCAGCTTGTGTTTCTTCCAGTCCAGCGTTTCTCATGATGTACTCTGCATAGAAGTTAAATAAGCAGGATGACAATATACAGCCTTGACGTACTCCTTTTCCTATTTGGAACCAGTCTGTTGTTCCATGTCCAGTTCTAACTGTTGCTTCCTGACCTAAATACAGATTTCTAAAGAGACAGGTCAGGTGGTCTGGTATTCCCATCTCTCTCAGAATTTTCCACGGTTTATTGTGATCCACACAGTCAAAGGCTTTGGCATAGTCAAGAAAGCAGAAATAGATGTTTTTCTGGAACTCTTGCTTTTTCCATGATGCAGCAGATGTTGGCAATTTGATCTCTGGTTCCTCTGCATTTTCTAAAACCAGCTTGAACATCTGGAAGTTCATGGTTCACGTATTGCTTAAGGCTGGCTTGGAGAATTTTGAGCATTACTTTACTAGCATGTGAGATGAGTGCAATTGTGCGGTAGTTTGAGCATTTTGGCATTGCCTTTCTTTGGGATTGGAATGAAAACTGACCTTTTCCAGTCCTGTGGCCACTGCTGAGTTTTCCAAACTTGCTGGCATATTGAGTGCAGCACTTTCACAGCATCATCTTTCAGGATTTCAAGCAGCTCAACTGGAATTCCATCACCTCCAGTAGCTTTGTTCATAGTGATGCTTTCTAAGGCCCACTTGACTTCACATTCCAGGATGTCTGGCTCTAGGTGAGTGATCACACCCTCGTGATTATCTGGGTCATGAAGATCTTTTTAGTACAATTCTTCTGTGTATTCCTGCCACCTCTTCTGAATATCTTCTGCTTCTGTTAGGTCCATACCATTTCTGTCCTTTATCGAGCCCATCTTTGCATGAAATGTTCCCTTGGTATCTCTAATATCTATAATATTACTGTAGCTTATTTATTTTATCCATAGTAGTTTGTACCTCTTAAACCCCTACTCTTGTCTTGCCCCTGCCTACTCCCCTCTCCCCAATGGTAACTAACAGTGCATTCTCTATATCTGTGAAAATGTTTCCTCTTTGTTATATTCACTAGTTTGTTGTGTTTTTTTTAGATTATACATATCAGTGATAAAATGCAATATTTTTCTTTTTCTGACTTACTTCATTTAGCATAATACACTTCAAGTCCATCCATGGTGCTGTAAATGGCAAAATTTTGTTCTTTTTTTATGGCTGAGTAGTATTTCATTGGCAGAGACATTACTTTGTGAACAAAAAGTCTGTCTCATCAAGGCTATGGTTTTTCCAGTGGTCATATATGGATGCGAGAGTTGGACTGTGAAGAAAGCTGAGTGACAAAGAATTGATGCTTTTGAATTTGGTGTTGGAGAAGACTCTTGAGAGTCTCTTGGACTGCAAGGAGATCCAACCAGTCCATTCTAAAGGAGATCAGTCCTGTGGGTGTTCTTTTGAAGGAATGATGCTGAAGCTGAAACTCCAGTACTTTGGCCACCTCATGCGAAGAGTTGACTCTTTGGAAAAGACTCTGATGCTGGGAGGGATGTGGGCAGGAGAAGGGGGTGACAGAGGATGAGATGGCTGGATGGCATCACCGACTCGATTGACATGAGTCTGAGTGATCTCTGGGAGTTGGTGATGGACATGGAGGCATAGCATGCTGCAATTCATGGGGTTACAAAGAGCCGGACATGACTGAGTGACTGAACTGAACTGAGTATTTCATTGTATTTATCTTCTTTAGCCATAAGTTGATGAATACTTAGATTACTTCTTTATCTTGGCAATTGTAAATAATGCTGATATGAACATTAGGGTGCGTGTATCTTTACAAATTGTCTACAGTCCATGGGGTTGCAAAGAGTTGGACCTGACTAAGCAATCAAAAATTTCACTTCCATTGTTACTAATTAATGTTTCACTTTTTTCAGGTATATGTACACATACATAGGTACATATGTATATATCCATACACCCTGGGGTGGAATTCCTGGGTCATTTTAGTTTTTTGAGAAACCACCATACTATTTTCCATAGGGACTGCAAGACTTTTCTGTTTTTGAAATGAACAAAGACAACATCTATATGACTACCTGTCATCACTTATAATCTTAGGCAGTCAGTCTGCGTTACTACATTCAGTTTATCCCATTCCAGTCCAAATCAGATAAACTTGACATTTTGGTTATCCTGCATGTCTTACCTATAGGCAAATGAATAGCTTCAATTAGGTTTTTCAAAATATAGGAGATAGCCCATGGTCTCTTTTTGCTGCCTTCCTAGACCTCTAGCGGTCTGAACATTTCAGTTCAGGATTTACTAGTGAGGAGAAAAAACTCAACAGTCCTACATTTGAATTCCAACCACTAGCTTTCTTTATATCCTCATAATAGCATGCGCATGTACGTGCTCAATCATGTCTGACTCTTGGTGACCCCACGGACTGTAGCCGGCCAGGCTCCTCTGTTCATGGGATTTTCCAAGCACAAGTACTGGAGTGGGTTGCCATTTCCTCCTCCAGGGGATCTTCCTGATAATAGCATAAAGAATGGGAAAGTCATTCTAAAATCGTGACCAATATCCCTTTGCACAAGGCAATCAGGTGTTGAGCAGGTGTTTGGTCTTATCTGGTGGCTCAGTGGTAAAGAATCTGCCTAATGCAGGAGATGTGGGTTTGATTCCTGGGTCAGGAATATCCCCTGGAGAAGGAAATGGCTATCTGCCCCAGTATTCTTGCCTGGAAATCCCATGGAGAGAGGAGCCTGGTGGGCTGCAGTCCATGGGGTCACAAAAGAGTTGGACATGGTTTACCAACTAAACAACATCAGCGGTGGTATCCATTGCCAAATGGTATAAAGAAAGTAGAAGTTTTTCCCACAAATTCTTCGTTTAAAGAAATGGAATTCATAGAATCTTGGATGAATATTTTAGATGAATTTGCTTAAATGATGGCCCCAGAGAGGTATGTTTCAATTCCTGGAACCTGTGAATATGACCTTTTTGGGAAAAATCATCTTTGCTGATATAATTAAGTTAAAGATCCTGGAGATGAGCTCATCTTGGGTTTATCTGGATGAGCCCTGCATTCAATGACAAGATTCCTTATAAGAGGCACACCCAAAAGAGATACAGAGAGGAAAGGACTGTATGAAGATGGAACCAAAGATTAGATCTTTGTAACTACAAGCCAGGGGATATCTGGTACCCTGAAACTAGAAGAGGGAAGGAAGGAATCTCTTCTAGAACTTTCAGTAGAAGTGTGGTACAGCATATTTTAGACTTGAGGCCTCCAGAATTTCGAGAGATAATTTCCTGTTGTCTTTAAGGCAATGCTTTTTTTGTGGCAGTTTGTTACAAAAGTCGCAGAATACTAATACACTTGCTTCAACACCTAATGAATAGCTTTTTACACATGGATTTGTGCTCATTCTGTAGCAGTGTCATCATGACTGGGATGAACATTACACCATCTGGTGACCCAGGGTGACGTGTTTTCAAAATATTCTGCTAGTGGCAGGTCTGTATCCTGGTTTAGACATGTTTCCTTTTCACAAGTCAATGTGGTTATTCAGTAATGAGTGCTTTCAAAGCAAAAGTAATAATAATAATCATCATCCTTTACTTAAATGAAAGAACATCACTTTTAATCACAATAATACTTGTGGCAACAACCACCATACCAGCAAATATATAACGACTGTGACAGCAAAAATTGTTATATATTGTATAATGATTTGAATTCTTCCTGTTAAGCCTGGGGCTCTCTGTGCCTCTGTTTACTCATCTATACAATGGGGATATTAACAGAGACATATTGGTGTTTACTGTGTAAACTTCACGCTGGGCTCCTTAGTAGTAGTAGACACTCAAAGCCTTTACTCCTCAATACTGTTATCACAACATGAATTGAATAACAAAAGAAAAGAAGAAAAAATAGGACAAATTGACCTGAGTTCTTCTGGATTCTCTCTGCTAGTAGAAAATGACTCAGCCTAGAGGTTAGTTTTAAATAGTGGAAAAGAGATTAATACTACAAATGTTACCATACTGCCAAAAAAAAAAAATATACTCATCCCCTACTACCATTTCACTGTCCCTCAGTAATTACCTGGAGAAGGCAATGGCACCCCACTCCAGCGCTCTTGCCTGGAAAATCCCATGGACGGAGGAGCCTGGTAGGTTGCAGTCCATGGGGTCACTAAGAGTCAGACACGACTGAGTGATTTCACTTTCACTTTTCACTTTCATGCATTGGAGAAGGAAATGGCAACCCACTCCAGTGTTCTTGCCTGGAGAATCCCAGGGATGGGGGAGCCTCATGGGCTGCCGTCTATGGGGTCGCACAGAGTCAGACATGACTGAAGCGACTTAGCAGCAGCAGCACCAGCAGTAATTACCTCTGTTTCCACCCTTCAGATTTAAAAAACAAGTTTGGTTGTGTTTACCTACCACATCTCTAAAACCTCCCATGCCTCTACTCATACATTGCAAGAATTTCAAGGCACAGAATACACCAAGTCACCATGCCTCTTCACATGGTAATCATGCTACCTGCAATGATCAGCCTTTTTCTTCTTTCTATGAACCCTATTTTCTTTTTGCCATTTTGCAGTTAGCACTCCAGTCCTGCTGGCTGGGAGGCAGGGCAGTATCTGATCTTTATTTATTTTAAACAGACTAGATTTTGAGAACATTTTCATATTTGCCGAAGAGTTAAGCAGACAGTATACTGTTGCCTTATATCCCACATCCAATTTCCCTTATTATTAACATCTTACATTAGCTATTATTAACATCTTAAATAGATTCATCACAATTAATGAACCAATATTGGGATGTTCTTATTAACTAAAGTTCATACATCCTTCATGTTGCCTTAGTTTTTGCATACTGACCTTTTTCTGTCCCAGGATCCCACCCATGACACCACATTACATTAGGTTGCCATGTATCCTTAGACTTATCTTGAGGATGACAGCCTTTTAGACTTTTCTCATTTTTGGTGACCTTGGCAGGTTGAGGAATACAAGTAAGATATTTTCTGGGATGCCCCATATTGAAATTTATCTGATTTTTTTTAATGATTAAGCTCGTATAGTTATTAAAAGAGAGACACAAACAAAGCACTATATTCATCACATCGTGAGTATATACTGTCTACATGATACATGACTTATCAACATGATTTGATTCATGGTGACCTTGATCACCTAGCTGAGGAGTGTGCATCAAGTTTCTTCACTATTCTTTGACTTACTTTTAATACTCAGTATAAACATCACCTGGAGAAGGCAAAGGCAGCCCACGCCAGTACTCTTGCCTGGAAAATCCCATGGACGGAGGAGCCTGGTGGGCTGCAGTCCATGGGGTCACTAAGAGTTGAACACGACTGAGCGACTTCACTTACAATTTTCACTTTCCTGCATTGGAGAAGGAAATGGCAACCCACTCCAGTGTTCTTGCCTGGAGAATCCCATGGACGGGGGAGCCTGGTGGGCTGCCATCTATGGGGTTGCACAGAGTCGGACACGACTGAAGTGACTTAGCAGCAGCAGCAGCATAAACATCACCGCCTTTTTGAAGACTTCCTGGATCCCTCCAGCCTTTAGCAGACCCATTTAATCCATTTATTAGTTATTAAAACATTTGTTAATCACTCATTACATGTCAGTCATGGTGTGAAAGTGAGGGTGCAGCAATTTAAATAGGCGATACATGTTTCATGAATGAAATTACTGAATGCATTAATGGTTTTATACATAAGCAGAGTATTTTCTCCTCATATTTATAAACATTTATATATTGCTGCTAAGTCACTTCAGTCGTGTCCGACTCTGTGTGACCCCATAGACAGCAGACCATGAGGCTCCCCCGTCCCTGGGATTCTCCAGGCAAGAACACGGGAGTGGGTTGCCATTTCCTTCTCCAATGCAGGAAAGTGAAAAGTGAAAGTGAAGTCGCTCAGTCATGTCTGACTCTTAGTGACCCCATGGACTGCAGCCCACCAGGCTCCTCTGTCCGTGGAATTTTCCAGGCAAGAGTACTGGAGTGGGGTGCGATTATTAAGCACCTCTAATTTATGTAGTATTATAAGTATGAGGTACAAAACACGTTTAAAAAGCAGACCTTACTCTAAAGCAGATGTTGTCAAAATACAGCCCTCAGAGCCAAATCCTGACCACTACTTGATATGTAAATGAAGTTTTATAGAAACCCAGCCACATGCACTCACATATGTATCATCCGTGGCTTCACTGACCCTACAGCAGCAGAGGTGAGTGGTTGCCCACAGAGCCTGTGTGGCCTGCAGAATGTAAAATCTTCACTATCTTGCCCTTTACAGTAAAGGTTTGCTGATCCCTATCCTAAAGCATAACACTTGACGATAAACATGAAAACTCATTGCCCTTGTTAGGTAGTTGTAAAAATAAACAGTCAACTCTAAACAGGAGAGGTAGCAGACGAGCTTAATATATTTTTGCAAGCGTTTTTTGGTTTACCTGTAAATCTGCAGTGAGAATTGATCCTTGTGGATGGGGATCAATAAACACATATTTATTAAAGACGTTATGGGCCAGTACGGTGTTTAAAGCAAGGGATTTATTGATGAAAAAGACAAACTTCTGCCACTAAAAAGAATATATTTTAACAGCAGAGGGCTGCCCTATCCAATATAGTAACCAGCCACATGTGTTTGATGAGCACTTGAAATCAGTTTAGTTTGAATTGAGAGTACAAAATATATAAAGATATTGACAAAGACTCATCATGAGAAAAATGCTAAATACCTCATCATCAACATTTTAATGTCAAATACTTGTTTATTTTACCAGATGACCTAGTGATAAAAGAACAAATAATATTAAAATAACTTTCACCTGAATCTTTTTGCTATACTTTTAAAAGTGGCTACTAGAAAAGTTTAAAGTACCTATGTTACTTATATTGTACTTCTATTGAATAACGCTCATCTAGACTTTAGAAATATGTTGCCAATACATAGCCACAGGGTGACATTTACATTTCAATTAATTAAAATTAAATGTTCTATCATTAAAAATTCAATTTTTCTTTCACACTAGCCATATTTCATGTACTCAGTAGACACATACGGCTGTTGGTTACCCTATTGGTCAGTTCAGATATAAGGAATTCCCATCACTGCAGAAAGTAGTGTCGTATGGTGCTCTTCCAGAGAAATATGAGAAGACTTCCTGATTTTTTATTTTTATTTTTTGCTGATGATAAACACTCTGTTAGGAAGGCAAAGCACTATTCATAAAGTTGGAGGCAATCAATCAAGGGCATCCATGTTTTGGAATGTGAATTGTTTCACATGCAGGCCTTTGTATGGCCATGTTAGTGTGCTTGCTCAAAGGGACCACAATAGCCA
Organism: Ovis aries; assembly: GCF_016772045.2. Taxonomy (NCBI): domain Eukaryota; kingdom Metazoa; phylum Chordata; class Mammalia; order Artiodactyla; family Bovidae; genus Ovis; species Ovis aries. The sequence continues at coordinate 11,343,798 of NC_056071.1, read as the reverse complement.
GAATACTAATACTTAAGAAGAAAGAGAAATAATCTCAGGGCAAAAACAAAGTAAACAATACCAACAGCAAAATAGACAAAATAATGCACTTTTAGCTGTAAGGTCCTAGAAAGAAAAGTGTGATATCTTAAGTATTGGAAAAAAAAAAAAAAAACCACACAAAACACATGTTGGAGTATTTTGACTGGAAGAGATGTATAGCTGCATTGTGCGTTAAATGGATACAACACTTTCCCTGGATATGGAGGGAAATCATTCTAATGACAGGAAGATGAATTTTCTTTATGACTACTGTTAGTTTCAGTGGCAGATGTAACACCTGCCCATGGCCTTAAAAGCAGTATGTTAGCCCTAGCGCATCCACAGATACGGAAAGAAAGAGAAGACATACTCCAAAGGTGTGAAACAGGCAGCGCAGAGGGGAACAAGAGCTAGACACCAGAGTTGCTCTTTGGGTGACAAGATTATTAGTTTTGGAGCTTCAGAGAATTGCTTTGAATCTTTTTACAGTCATTTACTAGCACTGGAATAAAGATACCAGCACCCATGGAACTCTTATTATATTCCAGTCACCTTATATGTATTATCTCATTTAATCCTCCCAAGACTCCTATGAGACAGGTTCTCTCATTATCTTTATGTTACAGAAGAAACAAGGCTTTGTAAGATTAATGTTTACAATCTAATGAGTAACATAGACAGACTTTGTCAAGAGACTCAAGATTCCATTCCTCACCAAGACCTTTTAGTGTCCTCTGTGTGCATCTGTGTGAGCTTAACTGCTTCAGTGGTGTCTGACTCTGTGACCCCATGGACTGTATCCTGCCAGGTTCCTCTGTCCATGAGATTCTCCAGGCAAGAATACTGGAGTGGGTTGCTGTGCCCTCCTCTAGGGGATCTTCCCGACCCGGGGATTGAACCCACATCTCTTATGTCTCCTGCATTGGCAGGTGAGTTCTTTATACCACTAGTATCACCTGGGAAGCCCACTATCTTCTGTGTAACCTTGGTCAAGTCGGTTAGCTTCTCTTTAGACTCATTTTCCTTATCCATTAAATAAGAATATGCACCTTACAGAATTGTTATAAGTTTTCAACCAGATCAGTGAAGCATCTAATTGATGTAGGCATACAATGTAAATGTTAGTTCACTCCTGCATTCATTAATGACAAAGTTGCTACAATTTTTCACAAAATACAGTATCTAGGAAACAAAGCAATATATTTCTCTTGCTCATGACAGACCTAGGTAAGTGTTTCAGCTGGTAGACATTCTGCTCTGTGTTCCTCTGGGGACCACTTCCTTAATATCTACAACTTAGTTCCACCCTGTCTGGGTTCCTTCAGGTGAAGATGAAGAAGAGAGAGGGAAGAAGCCACAACCTCGATCATAATGCTTGCATCCAAAGACACACTTGCCTCACTTGTGTTCACACTCCATTGAGGAGATGGCTCAGATGATACAGCATCTGCCTGCATTGCAGGAGACCTGGGTTCGATTCCTGTGTCTGGAAGATCCTCTGGAGAAGGAAATGACAACCCACTCCAGTACTCTTGCTGGAAAATGACATGGACAGAGGAGCCTGGTAGGTGATGGTCCATGGGGTTGTAAAGAGTCAGACATGACTGAGCGACTTCACTTTCTTTCTTTGACTTTCTCTGGCTGAGAAGGTGGCTAGCTGGGAATAAAGTTGCTGAATGGCTAGCTCCTACTCAAGTATTGTTGAGGAAAGAGTAGATTGTGGTGATTAAGAGACATGTTAGGGGCTGTGTGTTTGTGCCTCCTCAAAATTCACATGTTGAAGTCATAGCCCAACTATGATGATATAGGGAAGTGGAGCATCTAGGAGGCAATTAGGTCAAGAGTGTGGAGCCCCAGTGGGATAAATGTCCTTATAAGAAGGGGAAAAGAGTTAGCCCTTTCTCTTAACGTTCGTCCTCTGAAAATACAGGGAGAAGATCGTGATCTGTAAGTAATAACTGGGTTCTCACCAGACAATGTATTTGTGAGCACATTGATCTCAGACTTCCAGCCTCCAGAACTGTGAGAAATAAATGTTTGTTTTCAATCCAGCCACTCTATGGTAACTTGCTATAGCCACCCAAAATGATTGGAAACAGGACAACATTTTAAATTGTCAACAAGCCACCTTCTCTTCCATGTCCCTTGATCCTTTCCTTTAGCGTTTCACTTCCCAGTCATGTCAACTCTCCCCTTTGCTGGTTTCTGAACCTGCCCATTTTGGGTAGGAGTCCCTGCGAGGTTTCCTTGGACCTATTCCCCTTACTCTACACCAGATGGATAACACACCAGGTGCCCAGGACTTCTGAGACTAGGTACCCCTCTCCTTGTCTTCACTGACAATGACCTTTTCTGGACCCATCAGGGCTTTCCTAAGTTATTTTCATCTTCCTAAATATAGCTAGATATGGAGCCTTGTCAATTTCACCTCGGACATTTGGTGATCTTAGCTGTCATTTAATTCTTGAGCTGAATTGCATGTATCCGTAAAACTGGAATAAGTAGGTTTACTCTCCTTTTCTTGGGGCCTCTTACTTTAAAAGTTGCAACAAAGTATGAAAAAAGTGTTTTGCAACTCACAATACCCAACACACTATTACAATGCTTGTTGGAATTAAAGTAACCTACCAGGTAAAATCATTATTTGTTCTTTTTTGACTACATATTAGAGTCTAATTTTCCCAATTAGAAAATATTCTATATAAGTAACAATTATATAAATAAATAATATAGAGTATCTCTGTGTTTAGCTTATTTTTATGATAGATATAAAAACATATTAGTGTATTTCTGGATCGAATGGTATGATTATTTCTGTTTTTCTCAGTCTATGGATAGCTTGCTTTTCAAAGCATTCATACAAATTAATACCAGTTCATGATAATAAATACATGCTCTAAAGTGACTGTACTCTTAGTTGAATGGAAATAATCATTAATTTTTAATTACTTATGTAGTATGTAAAAAATGATCCAAATATTATTATATTGTTTTGCATCTCTCTGAGCTTACTTCAGTATATTTCTTTATTTTTCCTTTCCTGTGAATTTATTCATATCTTTTCTTATTTTATTTTTATATACTTACTTTTGTTTGTTTCTTGAATCCTTCCAAAATGAGATTTCGTGGATACTTAGAATCTTGACATATGATTTGATTTTTTCCAAGTAGAACGAGAAGACAAAGGAAGAATCAGAACCCCAGCTCCTTTGTGTCCAACAGGGTTGGGTTTTCCTCCTGAATGCTCAGGCCTCTATTTCCCTCAGGAGGTCTCTTCACAGGATTGTGACTGCTTTATCTTCACAGAATTGTGCAATGTTCCTACAAGTTGTATGGAACCTACTAACCGATGTTAGATTTGCACAGTGGGTAGTTTCTATAAATGTTTCCCTTATAAAGCCACATCCTGGGGAAATCCCTGGGAGGCATGTGTATAGCACAAGGCTTTCTAGCCACTGGAGATTCCCAGGGTTGAATCCTTGCTCTCAGGAATTGATTCAATTTCTGTTCTGTCAGCGGGTTTAACTTCAGGCTGTAGTGTGCTCCACGATTTCATACACAAAAGGAGTATGGTAAGAAATGAAGGCAGGATCCCAGAGAAAATGTGCCTGCACACCACCATGCAAATGCTACACATTGCTTGACTCCAAAGCCTGATAAATGGGCTCTTCATACAGACAAAACGAGAGGGACCTGGGGCTAATGACTGCATTATTAAAATGAAAGCATTATTGATGCCAAATGTTTAGAATGTTGAAGCAAAATTGAGACAATAAGCTTTTGCCTGTAAAATAGAAAAATATTGATTTGTCTCAATTCCCATATCATTTTCAGGTAGCCCAAGTGTTGTTTGAGGTGGGGTACTAGGGATATAATGGGGAGACCCCTGGCTGAGACCTGCTTAGGGCATGACGTCACTGAAATTATTGCTATTAACCATTGAAAAAACTAATGTATTGCACCAGGCAGTCTTGCAAAATCCGTCATTCTTTTAGGGCGATTTTGGCCACTGTCTTCTTGTTCTAATATTAGTTTTTGCTAAATAAAAAAATGTGAAGAACCATGAGATACCCCTGTTTAATCTTGCAGGTATGCCAAAGGGATGCATGAATTGCATTTGATTGAAACCAATAACAACAGACCCTACCATGGAGGTTTTGATGTGTTGGAAAAACTTTGCTATAATGCTTCTAAGAACTTACTCAAGAGACATATGAAAAGAAGCCTATGTATGAGTTTTTAAATTTTATTTTTGCATTTTAATTTACAGAAGGTCAACAGATTCTGGGAGGAAAACTCCCAGAAATCAGAGAGTTCTACAAAGAGCTCCATAGGTCCCAAGAGCACCAGTGGGGGTCTTTGAGTTATTGAAGCATTTTAAAGAGACAAACAGAAACAATGCCTTCATTTCTATAAACTTAGAGGAATGTTCAAATGATCTGCTGTTGATATGATGATACAGATTCACTATATCTTAATGGGTCCTGATCTTAACTCATCTTGATCTTAAGCTCTAGTGGGCAGCTATATAAGCTTCTGGTTAAGTGAAAAAGAATACGATAAAAACAGCTTTCTAGGTAAAACATTTCAAATGATGGTGCAATTCAGTTCAGTTGCTTATGAGGAAGAAGGGCTGGAAGAAAAACCTATGAAAAGATGATGGCAGAACATCACGATCTGTCTTACAGTTGTCATGCACCACTGTTCCTCAGGGGTCCCAGAGGAAAGAAAGCCTTCTTGGCTGGCGGGATGCTCCAGCAGGGTCATTTGTCGTGATGTGGATGGACCTAGAGACCATTGCACAGAGTGAAGTAAGTCAGAAAGAGAAAAACAAGTATCATATATTAACTCATACATGTGAAATCTACAAAAGTGGTACAGAGGACCCTATATCCAGGACAGGAACAGAAATCCAGATCTGGAGCATGGACATATGGAAACTGGGCAGGGTAAGGTGAACTGGGAGATTAAGATTATATACACTATGTATATTACACATACATGCACTGCCACGAGTGAAATACATAGCTAGTGGGAACCTGCTGCATGGCACAGGGAGCTCAGCTCAGTGCTCCGTGATGACCTAGAGGGAGGGACTGAAGGTGAGTGGGAGGGAGATTCCAGAGGAGGGGATATATGTATACATAGAGCTGACTCACTTCATTGTACAGCAGAAACTAACACAACATCGTAAAGCAGTTAGACTCCAATTAAAAAAAATCATAAAAGGCAATGAAGAATTAACCTTTGGGGAAGGTGGTAAAGCATGTTCCAGGAAGCAAGGTCATCTCTGTAAGGGCAAGAGGTGTTAAAGACTTTGATGAACGTGGAAAGCTCAGAGCAGAGAGTTTGAGGGAGAGTTTGGTAAGAGATGGGCTTCCCTGATACCAGCTCAGTTGGTAAAGAATCCTCCTGCAATGCAGGAGACCCTGCTTCGGTTCCTGGGTTGGGAAGATCCCCTGGAGAAGGGATAGGCTAACCACTCCAGTATTCTCAGGCTTCTCTGGTGGCTCAGCTGGTAAAGAATCCGCCTGCAATGTGGGAGACCTTGGTTCAATCCCTGGGTTGGAAAGATCCCCTGGAGATTTTAACTTGGGGTTTCCCTCCAAAGAAGGGCAATGCCAAAGAATGCTCAAACTACCACACAATTGCACTCATCTCACATGCTAGTAAAGTAATGCTCAAAATTCTCCAAGCCAGGCTTCAGCAATACGTGAATCACGAACTCCTAGATGTTCAAACTGGTTTTAGAAAAGGCAGAGGAACCAGAGATCAAATTGCCAACATCCGCTGGATCATGGAAAAAGCAAGAGTTCCAAGAAAACATCTATTTCTGCTTTATTGACTATGCCAAAGCCTTTGACTGTGAGGATCACAATAAACTGTGGAAAATTCTGAAAGAGATAGGAATACCAGACCACCTGACCTGTCTCTTGAGAAACCTGTATGCAGGTCAGGAAGGAACAGTTAGAACTGGACATGGGACAACAGGCTGGTTCCAAATAGGAAAAGGAGTACATCAAGGCTGTATATTGTCACCCTGCTTATTTAACTTATATGCAAAGTACATCATGAGAAACGCTGGACTGGAAGAAACACAAGCTGGAATCAAGATTGCCGGGAGAAATATCAATAACCTCAGATATGCAGATGACACCACCATTATGGCAGAAAGTGAAGAAGAACTAAAGAGCCTCTTGATGCAAGTGAAAGAGGAGAGTGAAAAAGTTGGCTTAAAGCTCAATTCAGAAAACGAAGATCATGGCATCTGGTCCCATCACTTCATGGCAAATAGATGGGGAAACAGTGAAAACAGTGACAGACTTTGTTTTGGGGAGCTCCAAAATCACTGCAGATGATGAGTGCAGCCATGAAATTAAAAGACACTTACTCCTTGGAAGGAAAGTTATGACCAACCTAGATAGCATATTAAAAAGCAGAGACATTACTTTGTCAGCAAAGGTCCATCTAGTCAAGGCTATGGTTTTTTTCAGTAGTCGTGTATGGATGTGAGAGTTGGACTATAAAGAAAGCTGAGTGCCAAAGAATTGATGCTTTTGAAGTGTGGTATTGGAGACAATTCTTGAGAGTCCCTTGGACTGCAAGGAGATCCAACGAGTCCATCCTAAAGGAAATCAGTCCTGGGTGTTCATTGGAAGGACTGATGCTGAATCTGAAACTCCAATATTTTTACCGCCTGATGTGAATAGCTGACTCATTTGCAAAGACCGTGATGCTGGGAAAGATTGAGGGCAGGAGAAGAAGGGGACGACAGAAGATGAGATGGTTGGATGATATCACCAACTCGATGGACATGGGTTTGGGTGGACTCTGGGAGTTGGTGATGGACAGGGAGGCCTGGCGTGCTACGGTTCATGGGGTTGCAAAGAGTCAGACACGACTGAGCGACTGAACTGAACTGAACTGAACTGTGTCTCAGCTGGTGCATCTGAACAGGCAGTAAGGGGTTCTGTGATAGAACTAATGTGATGTACAGAAAGATTAGGTATTTTTGCATGTACAATAGGACATCATTAAAAGGTTTGAAGTGAGAGTGAGACAAGGTTGTTTTTATATTGTTCCTATAGTGAAGAGCTTCCCTGGTGGCTCAGAGGTTAAAGCGTCTGCCTGCAATGTGGGAGACCAGGGTTTGATCCCTGGGTCGGGAAGATTCCCCTGGAGAAGGAAATGGCAACCCACTCCAATATTCTTGCCTGGAGAATCCCATGGACGGAGGACGGTGGGCTACAGTCCACGGGGTCACAAAGAGTCGGACACGACTGAGCCACTTCACTTTCTTATAGTGAAGAAGAAAGAATCCTTCTAGTTGACCAATGTAGGAGCGACTGCACCTAAGCAGCCTAAGTAGCCTTTTTAAGTTTTCTTATTTCTCCGCACATCCTCTTTTACTCCACGTGCTTGCCTCAACATCCCCTCTCATGCTAAGCTACAGCAGGCTCAGTTAGTCTGAGAGTCTTTGTATATTTGCAATACTATTTTACACTGACTCAAGGCTCCATTATCTGTCTTTTAATTCAACACCTTCTTTTCTTCCCAAAAGCTTCCGAAATTTTTCTAGGACCCAAAGATAGATCGCTTTTAATATGACTGGCATATTCCTCTTTTTTTTCCTTGGTAACTAAAATGTCAAAATGTAGCAGCTTAAAATAGTCGTCATTTATTGTCTCATAAATTTCATGGGTCAGGAATCTGGGTCCGGCTTGGCCAGGTACCTCTGATTCGGGGCTCCTCACAAGGCTGCCATCAAGATGCTGACCTTGGCCGTAGTCATCACTCATTCTACCAACTCATTTCTTCTTACCGCTCTTTGCCAAGTACTTTCCCTTTTTTTCCCAAGTACTTTCCCTTTCCTGAATAACCTTTTGTTCTCTTTCTAAGTATAAAATTAATCCTTCAAATAATAAAATATGGTAAAAACCTTTTTGTCAACAAATGTTGAAACAATAAATTTAGGATGAAACAGTTTCCAACCCAAAGATTCTGTTAACATGCTTACTGCTTTCATTCATAAGTAACTAGACAGTGTTTAATGTAGGAAAAAAAACCCTATCTAAATATAACATTTAAATTTAAACATGAAATATAATTGAAGAATGTTAGAATGTTCTATATTCTGTTCCATGGCTGATGTTATTATTATTCTTTTTCCTTCTCAGTCATTGTTGTTTAGCTGTTAAGTCATATTCAACTCTTTGTGACCCTAGGGACTGTAGCCTGTCAGGCTCCTCTGTCCATGGGATTTTCCAGGCAAGAGTGCTGGAGTGGGTTGCCATTTCCTACCTGCTATCTTTCATATTCAGCATATAAATTACTCTGGATTCAAATTGTTGCTTTGATATTTATCCTATAATTGACTTCTGAGAATGGCCATCTTACCAATTCTGCTGCGCTTAGTCGCTCAGTCGTGTCTGAATCTTTGTGACCCCATGGGCTGTAGGCTCCAGGCTCTTCTATACATGGGGGTTCTCCAGGCAAGAAGACTGGAGTGGGTTGCCATGCTCTCCTCCAGGAGATCTTCCCAACCGAGGGATCGAACCCAGGCCTCCTGCTTTGCAAGCAGATTCTTTATCCTGTGAGCCACCGTGGAAGCCCATTACCAAGTCCACCAGACCAGATTTGATTATAGTAGTTACAGGGATTTAAAACATTGTGTATGATAAAGAGGGATACAAGGGGGACTTGCCATTTGTTCACTGAAGAATAAATCAAAATTTGTTAAGAAGCTAGTAGCTTTAAACTGCATTTATGGTTTAATTCTTGGAAGGGGAGAAAGGCTGTAGTCATGAATCTGAATAGCCAGGCAAGGATAGACCCCAATCAAAGAAACAGAAAGTGATGAAATAAGCTCTTCTCCATAGTTCTAGAGCAGAGTTTTGGGTCTTTAATTTCTGGTATTTACTACTTACACTTAAAAGCTGAAGGCATTTAACAACTGGAGAAAAGAGAGGTTCTGACCAACACTTTATGTGTTCAGAGTGATTATAATTAATTCTACAGCCATCTCCCTCAAACTCACCCTCTCCCTATATGTAGTAAAGGAAGTCAGACTATAGGGAGGGTGAAGTGACATTGAGGCAGTTCATTACTAAAGTAAAAAATGCAGTGGCGGTTTAAATAGAATATTATCCTCCAGGCCTAAAAGAAATGTTTGTAGGTAAAAGGGCCATATTGAACAAGTAGGGAAAAATCCAAGTTTCTTAAACAAAATTTTAAAAATGATAAATCATGTATTGAATTGAATCAAGAAAAAATAATAAAGTTATAAAGAATGAGATAATAAAGATGAAGGCATACATTAATGAATTAGAAGAGCAGTAAAAACTGATCTGAAATGGTTCTTTGAAAAGATCTATAAAATCTGAGAATGGTTTCTTGAACAAGTCTTTGTTATTGAGAAGAGAGACAGAAAATCCACATAAAAATTTTAAAAATATTGTATCTATGAAATGAATCAACTCTAATGACAGAAAGTGAAAAGTATCTAAAGAGTCTGTTGATGAAGAAAGAAGAAAGTGAAAAATCTGGCTTAAAACTCAACATTCAGAAAACTAAGATCATGGCATCTGGTGCCATCACTCATGGCAAATAGAAGGGGAAAAACTGGAAGCAGAGACAGCTTTTATTTTCTTGGGCTTCATAATCACTGAAAGTAGTGACTGCAGCCATGAAATTAAAAGATGCTTTCTCCTTGGAAGGAAAGCTATGGCCAACCCAGACAGCATATTAAAAAGCAGAGACATCACTGCCGACAAAGGTCTATATAGTCAAAGCCATGGTTTTTCTAGGAGTCATGTACAGATGCAAGAGTTGGGTCATAAAGAAGGCCGAGAGTCAAAGAACTGATGCTTTTTAACTGTGGTGCTGGAGAAGACACTGAGAGTCCCTTGGACTGCAAGGAGATCCAACCAGGCCATCCGAGAGGACATCAACTCTGAAGATTTACTGGGAGGACTGATGTTGAAGCTAAAGCTCCAATACTTTGGCTACCTAATGCAAAGAGCCAACTCAGTGGAAAAGACCCTGATGCTGGGGAAGATTGAGGTCAGGAGGAGAAGAGGGAGGCAAAGAATGAGATGATTGGGTGGCACCATTGACACAATGGACATGACTTTGAGTGAACTCCAGGAGACAGTGAATGACAAGGAACTCTGGCATGCTGCAGTTCATAAAGTTGCATAGTCAGACATGACATTGTGACTGAACAATAGTATATGTATGATATGTGTATTGTATGTGCATTCTACATATTACATATGTATGATCATAGACTATTCATAGGTAGCAATACACCTGGGCGTGATATTTTTAGAAGGCATCTTGAACTCATCATTTCTCTCTCCAGGAATTTTTCACAAGGAAATAATCATGAACATTCATTGTGTTATACCTAGAAATATATCCACCATAGTGTTGTTTATAAGAAGTCAAAATTAGAAAAACAAAAACAAAACTAAGTTTTCAGATATGAGTGAACTTATTCAAGATACAATCATTGAATCAAATATTATGAAAATATTAAAAGGAATGTAAGAAATCCCACTGCTGGGCATACACACCAAGGAAACCAGAATTGAAAGAGACACGTGTACCCCAATGTTCATCGCAGCACTGTTTATAATAGCCAGGACATGGAAACAACCTAGATGTCCATCAGCAGATGAATGGATAAGAAAGCTGTGGTACATATACACAATGGAGTATTACTCAGCCGTTAAAAAGAATTCATTTGAATCAGTTCTGATGAGATGGATGAAACTGGAGCCGATTATACAGAGTGAAGTAAGCCAGAAAGAAAAACACCAATACAGTATACTAACACATATATATGGAATTTAGGAAGATGGCAATGACGACCCTGTATGCAAGACAGCAAAAAAGACACAGATGTGTATAACGGACTTTTGGACTCAGAGGGAGAGGGAGAGGGTGGGATGATTTGGGAGAATGGCATTCTAACATGTATAATATCATGTAAGAATCGAATAGACAGTCTATGTCTGACGCAGGATACAGCATGCTTGGGGCTGGTGCATGGGGATGACCCAGAGAGATGTTATGGGGAGGGGAGGTGGGAGGGGGGTTCATGTTTGGGAACGCATGTAAGAATTAAAGATTTTAAAATTAAAAAAAAGAAAATAAAAAAAATAAAAAAATAAAAGGAATGTAAAAATGTTTAATGAAGCTGTTTTTTAAAAAGGAAAATCTGAAAGAATAAATAACTACAAGTATGTGAAGTGAAAATCTCCTAATTGTGTCCGACTCCTTCTGACACCATGGACTATACAGTCCATGGAATTCTCTAGGCCAGAATATAGAAGTGGGTAGTCTTTCCCTTCTCCAGGGGATCTTCCCATCCCAGGGATCGGTATGCAGTTAAGTCCAAAAAAAATGCTGGGTGACTACACTTTCACTTTTTTTCTGTTATGAAGTGTTATGTGCTAAATGAGGCTTTTGGGACTTAACTGCTATGTATATGCAAAGCCCCACTGTTATAATAAAATGCACTCAAGGTTGTAAGCATTGACTGACTTACCTGTAGTAAATCTTGGATTATTTGGTTTGGACTATTTTAATATATTTAGTGTATATTTAACATAGGGGCTTCCCAGGTGGTGCTAGTGGTAAAGAATCTGCCTGCCAATGCAGGAGACATAAGAGACTAGGGTTTGATCCCTCAATGGGGAAGATCTCCTGGAGGAGGGCATGGTAACCCACCCCAGCATTCTTGCCTGGAGAACCCCATGAACAGAGGAGCCTGGCAGGCTAAGGTCCACAGCGTCACAGAGTCAGACACCACTGAAGTGACGCAGCACGCATCCATATAATTAATATAAGGGCATGCTATTTAAGGTGGAAACAGTTCTGAATTTCTATCCAGTCTGTTTCCATATTGGGAGAATAAACTTATCAAGTCCATGGTGTGGAAAATAATACGTAAATAAGCAACCTACACCTTGATAAGTGTTGATCTAGTAATTTTATTCTGAGTAAGTGGAAATCTAAAAAATAAAAAGGGTCTATTCAGTTTTATTTATAATTTAAAACATGTAAAATCACAATATAGAGAACTATGTAAGGAAACTGTGTAATATACCATGTTAGAATACTTGGCAGATATCACAGACATTTGAGTTTTATGAACAGGAGGATGTATGCTACAGCACTATATTAAATATAAAAAATCATATATAGTATGTGTCCTCAACTTTAAGACCCATCTCTGGGGAAAATGTCAGATTTCTTCTTGTTCCAGGTTTCAGGCAGGAGGTAGATTGGCCTCTTACAGGGTAAAGCATTTGGACATTCAGTCTTTGTGGACTGAAATTCCAAAATGAGACTAGCAGGACAATTAAGAGAGAAGGCTAGGAGCTGTCCAGACCACTTATTTCTCATTCTTGAAGTCGGGAGACCTCCCTGACTACTCATGCACAGAAAGACTCCTTGGAGATCAAAGGGGAGTGATGCTAATTGATGCTCACTGTCCATAGGCCCCCTGGAAGAGGGCATGGCAACCCACTCCAGTATTGCCTGGAGAATCCCCATGGACAGAGGAGCCTGGTGGGCCACAGTCCATGGGGTCACAAAGAGTCAGACACAACTGAGTGACTTTCACTTTCACGAGGAGTTAGAATTAGGTGCTTCCACCGCCGCAACCAGACCTCAACGTCTGGCCTGGAGCTGAAGCACCACTTCAAGCCACTCCAGGCTAAGGCTACCAGAGATCAGGCTGGGGAATCAAAACTCAGCTCCTCCTCAGATAACTCTATAATCTATGTATGCAGGTGAACCCACTGTCTAGAAAAACAGTCTGTGCTTAATAAAGCCCTGCTAAGTGCTGCCATGCCAGACACTTGATACATATCTTTTGTTCGTCTCAGGCAATTGTATCATATAGGTACTCTTAATAAGCCTCTTTTGTAATGGAGATAACAGCACAAGAAAAGAGTAAGTGGTTCTCCTGGAAGCCCACTGCGGTGGAGGGGCAGACTTGGGGTCGGACCTGTGTTTGTCCAAATCCTGCTCCAGTAACTTTTGTTGCCCTACCCACCACTCAAACACTCTGTAGTCTGGGTATGTTGATATTTACAGGAAGCTTGTGAATATTTTCTAAATTTTTGAAAGTGAGTCCAGGTTGATTTTAAAGTAAAAGGTAAATCAACAAGAAAGTGAAGGATGTAACATAAAAAGGAAGTTAAGAGTAGAAAATAAAAATGATATTGATAAGTATAAGCTGTCAGTTACACTGACGATATAGCTCTGGAGAGAAATGCATTCTTAAATATTTCGGATGTTTGGATACACACACTTTAAGATTTATTGCTGTTCCACTTATTGTAAGAACCCTAAATGGATCAACATGTGTATCGTGATACTCCTTGACTTGAAAATATGGCCCTTAGACAATGATCTCGTTCCGTTCCTGTCTCTGCAGCGCCCCCTTCAGCTGTTTTGATTAAGGCTGCGGAAAGATTGGCCTGTTTTGTTTCACTTCACTTTGGATGCTTCAGCCTGCGGGCTGGGGTGTGGTCCGGGAGGAAGAGGAAGAGCAGCTGAACTGGACCGGAAGACGGAAAGCCTGGGTTCCCCTCCCTGCTACCCACTTAACCTCTAGCTGTCTCATTATTTCCCTCCATAAAATATATACTTTCACTGTGTGTCCTTCAATTGGACAATGGGGAACACAGCTTTATACCTTTAAAGTAAGTGCAGAAGACTGCTTGTCTGTGTCCCTATTGGCTTGTCCATTTATCCACCTATCCTCTTTTATATTTCTCTCTGCCTCTTTCTTTCCTCCACTCTCTCCCTCCATCCCCACTCCTTCCAACCCTCCCTCCTTTCTGCCTTCCCTTCCTTTCTTTTTCTTTAGCTCTGGCCCCAGGGCGTAGGCTTGACCGCAAGGAATGCTCAGAATGAAAGATTGCTTCTACTGACCTGGAGCAGGCACTAGGGTGAGCTATGACCCGTCTTCACAATGTCTGATTTCTTTCTCCACTACTCCTGTTTACAGACTCCTCCCTCCTTAACGTGGACACTACCTTTGATGTGTTACTCCATTAATTCTGACACTTAGAAGTGATGATAATAAATCAAAGGCATTTGTGTATTCATTAATCTACTCTTGCACTTTTCAGAGCATCCTCCTAATATTCTTGAAAAGCTCAAGCTCTCTAGGTTGCTGCATTAAATATGCTTTGTCCCCTAACCATGTCAGGCATTGCACTCCTGAATCCTGAGACCCATTCTGAGACGGGGTCTCCCCTGCTATGTGACTCCAAGGCCCCGTTTGTAATCACCATAAACCGGAAGGAAGAGTCACAGGGCTACCATCAGCCCAACAGAGACAGCGGAGCAGAGGAGTCTAATTACAGAAATTAAGGTGTGTAAAAGACAGGAGTTGTAAGTGAAAGATCTGCAGGCACCTTGAGAGCCATCATCCAAGGATGTCTGGTTTGGAAGAATGGAAATATGCTCACATTAATTAGCCTGTGGCACCAGAAGAGGATAGTTAAAATGCAATAATAATAATAATAATAATAGTAATAATCTCACTGCCCTTTTGAGGGAGAAAAGTTGTCCTAGATTGAAAGTTTGATTTCCACGTCAGTAGCCTGTGTGCTTGTACCTTACAGCAGCGTGAGAGACGGCGAAGAGCAAGAAGAGGCACAGTCTGAACTGCGGCTCTGCCTCTTGCTATGTGATCTTTGACAATGAGCCACTCCTCCCTAAGTCTCTGTGTTCAGTTTTCTCACTTGTAAAGTGATGAAAATAGCTCTCGTTTTAATAAGATACTGTGAGGACTGAATACCATAAAGTCGATACTGTCTCCGTTGGATGAGAAAAGCCGCAGGCACGTTCCACCCTCCAGAAACAGTTGAGTATCTACTACGTATATGTCCAAGCATCCGTGTGCATATAATTTTTTTTTTTTAACCAGGTCCTTTTCATCTTGGTATTGCCATTTAGTCAGCTCTGCTGGCTGTTATTAAAAGGCTTCTCAACACAATAGCAAAGGTTGGTTAACAAAGGAAAGCACACGAGGCAGTGAAAGCTATTGAGAGACGCACACTCACCCTCCCCACACCCTTGACCTCTAGAAGCAGATCAGTAACTTCTCTCCTCTCCGCTTCCCCTTCCTGTGTCCACAGCGAAGGGAAGTTGGTTGCAACCTTTTGCTGATACCGTGACACAGGGCACACAAGAGCGGAAGGGAGAAAAGCATTTCAACAAAAGGCTGGAACTTCAGTTTAGGTAAATTCAGGAAGGAGAGACAGAGGAAATGGCAGTAACCTTGCCTGGAACGAAAGGAAAAGGATTCTGGTATCAGCCCCGGAGTGAAATGTTAGGTCATCTATAATAAGGGCTGGGTGAAAAACCTTCAGCTCAAAGAGAAAGATACAGTGACACAAAGAAGCTTGTCAAGGCTACTTTGAAAGCAGTTAAGAAACCGATTCTTCTTTCCTAAAGAAAGTCCTCAGACAAAAGAGATTCCCTCATCAGCGTGTGTGGAGTTCCGTGTAGGATAAACTCTCTTCACAATCTCATGAGCCAAGTTTCCGAGCCAAAGTTTTCTTACTTATGAGGGAAAAGGAAAGGAAACAGCAACTTAAAAATAAAATGGAGCAGATTAAGCAGGATTTTCCTCCATTAAATGTGTTTAATAGGGAGTTTCTATTTCTGACCAAATTTCTTGTCTTTTAAATGTTCACAATTATTATCAGTGGCACTGGCAGATTACAGTTGGTAGTGACAAATGAGCCAGTCTGCATATAACATCAGAATGTGTCCTAATCCATACACTACAGTCACTTTAAACTTTGAAGGTGAGATAGAGAGAGACAGAGACAGACAGACAGATGCATCCAGGAATAGAATGCACTTTTTTCTGAAGAGGACATGGTTTGTTTCTCCTGGCACCAGGAATGCTAAACTTCTGAGAAAGATGTTAATTATGAGATCAGAGCTGAATCTTGACTGAGGATAGACTGAATTTCAAAGATCCCCGGTCTGAAATGATTATCTTCCTTGGCTCCTAAAATTTCATTTAATCAGACATGAATTAGAATCATAATTCTACATTAATTTCAGTTTGTTTTCCAACCAGTCAATTACAAATGGGCTAGTCCCCTTGCACAACAATTCAGACCAAATGGCGTAGAAGAACCCCCTTCTTGGTAGGAAAAATGTTCTGATTTCCACCTTAGCACCTTACGTGTTAGTATTTCAGTGGCTCAAATTTTTTTTGTGAAGGGGTTAGAAAGTTAGATATTGTAAATCTGTGATGGTAAAATTCTGGGGATAATATGTTAGAGAAAATAAAATCATTCTTCTCCTTAATAATCTTCCCAATTGTGTGGTAAAGGAAATGCCACGGTCCTGCACTTAGTTGTGTTAAATCACTATCTATCTACTATACCTTGGAGTTGATAAAGAGAATTAGTAACTATCAGTAAAACCGCTAACTGCCCTGAACACAGTACCTACTGGGTGGAAAATCACTTGAATTCACGTTAGAACCCCCTCTTTGGACCACAGGTCATTCTGACTTATAGAGGCTCACATCTGAAACTATACAGCCTGAAAAAGAAAAATAAGAGCCCAGACTTATTTAGCCATTTAATTAGAGCTTTAGAAAATCTGTGTGGCTTTCTACTCGCTATCAATCCTGTCTATAGCTACATAAAACTTTTTTTTGAAATCAGTTTAATTTTATACATAAATATGCCCCAAATTTACACCTTTGCAATTTAAATTTCTCACTTCTTTCCACCCCTGACACTAAATTCTTCTCAGCTGATGTGGTTTTAGAGCTAAGCATGTTTTCTTTCTTTTATAGCTTAACGTTACGCAAGAATTTCTCTGCTTCTTCCAACCTCATGCCACATATGACATTCTGTCCCCATCAAAAATCAGATCATTTCTCAAAGAAAACTGGCATTCAGGCAAACCCTAGAGATGAAAGGAAGGGTTAAGTTTACTTCCAATATTAGGGAATGATTCGGAAATAAATGTCGAGGTTAAAAAGTCCAGATGGTAATTCAGCTGTATCCTTACTATAAACATGATTTGATTTATGGGAGCTACTAATGGTATCTCAGTTTAGATCTGGACGGCTTTGCTTTCTCTCATCTGAGTCTTAAATTCATCAAATTCTTTTACTCCCACTATCAATCCTTCACTACAAAGGGACACTCCTAATCAAGAATTTGGGAGTATTTTAAAATGCAGAAATTGATAAATGTTAACAACCCTAATCCATGCAAATTACTGTCTGTTGTCATTATTTATAACCTGGCGGAAGCGTTTATTCAAAAAATCCTCAAAGAGCTCTGACAATTCATGCTTCCAGTTGTGAATCATCTTTTGCTCTTTTTCTCTCTTTCATAAGGGATCACACTGAATAAGTTTTCACTTTTTTTTTTTCTTTGCCTGACATGGCAATTATTAGCTTTCTTGGCTTTGTCAGAAAAATCCATCGGAAATGTTTATCTCCTGGGGCAAATCTCAGGGAAACAGCATGTTTATCACTTCAAGGGGCTGTAATCCGAAGGCAGCCCCAGGCCCACCAGGTTTATTGTACAAAAACTGGGGGAGAAACACCCACGTGATTGAGCAGCTATGGTACAATAATCCTCTGTCCTGAGTTTCAGAGTCTTGCCAGCCCCTCTTTGTTCTCCAACCTCTGCCAATTAAATGCACAAGCTGAAATAATACTAATTTAATCTCGTATTTGCAACTGACTTTGTCAACTTACAAAGTATTGGTCTGGAGAGTGGACACCCTTCACAATCAGGTCACTTTCTTCCATAGTGAGAATCGATGTGTTTTATGTGGTGGCTAATATCTCATCTGAATATCATCCCAGGAAAAGAGATCAATGAAAATGAGAGGATAAGATCAGCTGCATTTTCCTTTATTCCATTATGAGGATAAACAGAACTGAAATCTCATGTCTTACGATAAACATACAATTTTATATCACTCTTTACATCCTTTCAAGGCCCGATTCTATTGTCATTTCTGTGATGAAACCTATACTCGTTCCCAAAGCTGAATAAACTACTCCATCCTCAGGGCTCCTAGTGATATTTTGGACATGCTTTGGTTCATTCAGTACTCAGGGAATGTTTTAAAGGTTCAAGGCATGTGTTAGAGCTTGAAATATAATCAAGACCAAGACACGGTTTATGCACTCCAGGCAGGGAGGTAATGGGCAGTTACAATAAACTACCCATAAGTGGTAAACTCAATATATGATCCAAGCATGTAAGAAGGGTATCTTCCTTGTTAAGGGCATGACCCTTCCAGAGTTCACAAGGAGACTTTGGTCCCAGTAAGTAAGAAGGCAGAAAAAACCTTCCTAGTATAAGCTAAGAATTCACAATAATTTCTCTTCTCAGAAGTGAAGAAAAATATCTGGGGGAGAACTGCAGATAGGAAAAATTGTTTAAAAGCACAAAATTCAATATTAAGAATTTTTTAAAAATAAGACTGGACAAATAAGTAAAGGTCAATTCAGAAAGGATTAAGTTAAGAATTTGCATTTTATTATATGGGCAATAGAAGCTGGGACTTATGGTAATGATAACGGAGTTTTGACTGTAGTAAATCCTTATGGAGATAGAGAAAAGTACAGAGAGTTGTCAATTATTAGAAAGTAAAATGGACAGAGATTGTTGACTATCTGAGTATGCGAACAAGATATTGACAGATGTAAACACAAAGGATGATACATAGGTTTTTCTCCTGAGAAGTTCGGAGGCAGCGACAACTTGGCTGAGACAGGGGGTGCAGTAGAAAGAACCACTTCAGTGGAGAAACCAAACTGAGTTTGGTTTGGTGTTGAGTGTAGGTTGCCTGTGAAACATTACTTTGAGATATCTAAGTGATGGATGCTTGTATGGCAGGTTTACCTTCAGAAAGATTATCTAGACTGCAGATGGATTCTGAGACGCAACTACCATAAAACTGGAAACGGATAGATGAAACTACTGAGGAGGTGCATAGCCTGAAAAGAAAAGAGAGCTGAGGTTGTTGCATGGAAGGATAGATCAACTCTAGCCAGAAAGGAAAGCCAGAGGGAGTTCATTACCACTATGGAAACCATGCAGAAAGAGTAATTCAAGAAGGAGGTGAGGTCGGGTACATGTCAAGGAAACAATGGAAAACAGAACCAGAAAGTGCCCAGGTGGGTTTCCCTGGTGGCTCAGTGCTAAAGAATCCACCTGCCAACGCGGGAGACGTGGGTTTGATTCCTGGGTCAGAAAGATCCCCTGGAGTAGGAAATGGCAGCCCACTCCAGTATTCTTACCTGGAAAATTCCATGGACAGAGGAGCCTGCTAGGCTACATACAGTCCATGGGGTTATGAAAGAGTTGGACATGACTTTGCAACTAAATAACAGCAAAGCATCCAAATAACTTGTAGAAGTAAATTGGTAGACTTGGTTTGAGCATTTTCAGGAGTGTAGGAACCAAAGACAGTTTGCAGAGCTGTGAACAATGAGGGAAAATGGAAACGTGTAGAATCATTTTACAAAAGACTTGTATTAGGGAGATAAATACCTTTATTATAAATCACACAGTTTCTTTTAATGTTCAGAGTATTCCCCTTCCTCCTTCACTGCCCCAATTCACAACACTAGATTGAATTCCTGTTGTCACCTGAGCTGTTTGTATATTTAGAGAGTCTCAGTAACTAGCCTAGTGCCTGGAGCTCCATAGATATTGTTAAATAAATGAGTGACTGGGGCAGAAGTGATGAACATTTTTCCCACCACTATTTTCCAGGAAAGCACCAATTATTTGGATAAAAATTATGTGGGGAGGGGACTGGAGTACAAAAGTAGGTCAAGTGAATTGTCTTTACGAGGCTAGAATGCTACATGTTTAACTGCATTTTCAATGGAACTTAGTGAGATCCTTCTCTTTGATGGAAAGCTGACTTTCTAAATAATTAAGTGAATTACCACTAGTGTAGGACAGGATTATTATACAAGCAACATCCCACTGCAAGTACAGGAGACTGTCACTGCAATAACTGAAGACCTAAAATAGATGTCTATGTAGACAGCTACACAATTACTGCCTGAGGCTCAGAGCCAATCATAACTCTAGGTGAACTCAATGCCTCAGCGCACCAGGGGAAGCTGAGGATCCTTCCAGGTGACCTCTGGTTGACTGGCTTCTGGGATATATATAGCCCAGGCTGAAGTGTGCTGTCAAAATTCACCATTTAAGTATTCTCAATGCCATCAAAATATTCCTTTCAAAGAGAAAGAACTGCAGACTCAGCGCAGGAAGAGTCTGTTTCATGACATGTTGGATTTGGAGCTCAGCGCTAAGATGTGGATATGTGAATTTGGATGGGACCAGTATGGAGATAGTGACTCAAACAAGGAGGGTCTGTAAGAGTGAGCAGAGAGCACTGCATCATTGGAAGAGGAGAGAACTGACTTCAGAATCCTCTGGTACACTGGAACCGAACACTGGGCAGGAAGGGAAGTCTTAGACGGACTTAAGAGAAGCGGTCTACATGCTACAACAGTGTGCATTCCATTTCTAATCTTCCTCCATTTCATTCTGAAAAGGGGAAATACAATTTATCAAATGAGGCATCAGTCATCTCTTGAGATATGTTTTAAGATATGATTTCTTTCCTTTAAAATATTGTTCTAAGGTATTGCATTTATTGTTTTTGACCTTGCGAATACTCAATCAAGATTTATTGAGCGACTATAATACTCGCTGGGCTTCCCAGGTGGCTAAGTGGTAAAGAATCCACCTGCCAAGCAAGAGACATGGGTTTAATCTCTGAGCAAGGAAGATCCCCTGGAGAAGAAAACGGCAACCCACTCCAGTATTCTTGCTGGGAAATCCCATGGACAAAGGAGCCTGGTAGGCTATGGTCCATGAGGTCACAAAATAGTCAGATATGCCTTAGCATTTAAACAGCAACAATACACTCTACATCTCAAAAAACCGACACTTAAATTTGAATTATGTTGTGTAGTGGCCGCCATCGGTGTAGAAATCAAGGCCCCCAGAGAAAGTGGTCCTGGATTACATACCAGAAGGCAGAGTCAGAAATTGAACCTGTGTTTTCTAAATCTTGTGATCTTTCTATGATGGTTGCTATAGCTATTTGATACACATATTAACCCAGAGAATAACTCATTTTCATATCTTTCTCAAAATTTTGAGATTCCAAGGCCTGTAGAACCAGTCATGTCATTATATAGTGAACCTAGAAATGTCCTAAGAGGCATCAGATATATAAGCTTCTCGCTTGCTTGCTTGCTGACTAAGTTGCTTCAGTCGTGTCTGACCCTTTGAGACCCTGTGGACTGTAGCCTGCCAGGCTCTTCTGTCCGTGGGATTCTCCAGGCAAGAATATTGGAGGGAAGATCCATACTGAATTAAAATACTGAAATGAAGATCCCTATTTCCTTCTCCAGGGGATCTTCCTGATCCAGGGATTGAACCCGTGGCTTTTACGTCTCCTGCACTGGCAGGCAGGTTCTTTACCACTAGTGTCAACTGGGAAGGCCAGAAATTGGCACAAGCATCTCTGTTTGCTTCTTTCAGAGTCTGCATGACAGTGAGCTGGAGGTAGATTACTGAATGATTATCCTCTGAGTTTGGTTTTCTCCAAACCCCAGTGTGTAGAAATACATGAGAAAATATGCATATTAAGCTGGCCCAATGTCAAATATGAAGAATCATAGCATATATGTGACATGGAATGTATGGTTTTCTGTGTTTTAGAAAGTGTGCTGTGCATGCTTTTGCTTAAAGCATAATCTCTGACAGTTGGAAGTTCAAGTCTGGTCCTTTCAATCAGTGGGGGGTGGCTTGATTTCTTTGTAGAAGAAACATAAGCAGTTTAAACAAGGTAGGACATACCAGCCTCCCTATTTTGACAAGAAAAGAGAGATTTTTAAGTGGCAGTCCATGTTTACAGAACATTAGGTAACTAAGTGACATTTCAGGAAGAAAAGTAAGGGAGAGACTAGATGCTATCAGATTTCTGGGAGATCAAAGAGGAAAAAACTTTTTCTCCAGAAAACCATGGATGGAGAAGAGGGCTCTCGGGATCTGCTCAGTGATCTTTAAGCAACCTGATGTGTAGATAAAACCCTCAAGATGCTTGACAATTTCAACTGTTTATCCTTATATGCTGTAATTATTGTGGTTATAAAATGCACACACAAACACCTTCAATGACACAATACACAAGAGCTCAAAGCGTTACTATAAAAAGATACATTATAATCAGCAAGTACTTAAATTTTAGAATGCTCCTTGCTAGTCCTCCTAGTTTGTGACTGCAAACTCCTTCCCAGTCACAACATCCTCCCTTCTCCCAGAGATCACTACTCTTGTGACTTTTAAAAGGAAATTTTCTTTAACCTACATTAATACCTATATTTGCATTCCTAAACATGATGGGTGAGTTTTGCCTGTTTTTGAACTTTCTATACACTTTATTCCTTGGTGTCTGGTTTTGTGACCTTTGGTACATTCATTTAGCTTTTGTGGGTAGCTATAATTCATTCATCTTCTCATTATATATTTCACTATTTTATTTGCCCATTCTATTATTGATGAACATTTGGTTTACTTTTGGCTTAGATCTACTAAAAATGATGAACTTTCCTATGTCTATCTATCTATACATATTTGAATGTGCATATCTTCAATGGTAGAAAAAAATTTTAAACTGGTCTCCAAAGTGACTGTGACCAGTTTACACTCTTGGCAGCAGTGTATAGCGTTTTTCCTTTTGTGGAATTTTAGACAGTCTGGTGCGTATTTAATTGGGTCACCTCGTGTTTTTACCTTTGTTTCTGTTGTAAGTGATGATGTTGAGCTTTTTTACTCATTTGAATGCATCTTTTACAAAGCGCCTTCCTAGGTCATGTGTCCATTTCTCAATTTGTCTTTTTCTTCTTGTTTCACAGATGTCCTTTAGATGTGATGAAAACAGCCTATTTGATAATCTTATGAATTTTGTGGATAGAAAAAATTTTCCTTATTGAAACATATTAAACAACCATGCCAAACTCATTTATTTACATATTGTACATATTATCAAAAAATATTTTTGATTCTCCTGAGTTTTATGTGTAAAAACATATCATCTGTAATAATTGCTGTTTTGTTTACTTTTATCCAATTCTTAAGCCTTTGATTTAATTTTCTTGTTCATTTCCTTTAGTAGTATCCATACGAAGCATGTTGTTGCTGTTTCTAGTCTCAAAATGAGATCTTGGAAAAGATTATTATGAAATGTGCATTTTTGATGTGAGTTCTGACCTATACTCTCTATTAGAGAAAATAAATTTATTTCTATTCACTGCTGCTACTGCTAAGTCGCTTCAGTCGTGTCCGACTCTGTGCGACCCCATAGACGGCAGCCCACCAGGCTCCCCCGTCCCTGGGACTCTCCAGGCAAGAACACTGGAGTGGGTTGCCATTTCCTTCTCCAATGCATGAAAGTGAAAGTGAAGTCGCTCAGTCGTGTCCGACTCTTAGCAACCCCAGGGACTGTAGCCCACCAGGCTCCTCCATCCATGGGATTTTCCAGGTAAGAGTACTGGAGTGGGGTGCCATTGCCTTCTCCGATCTCTATTCACATCATGCTGATATTTTCAAAGATATTGTAAAAGATATTGATTTTTATCAGATTAAATTTTCTCCATTCATCACAATGTTCATATAAATTTAAAATTAATTCTGCTAAGATAGTAAATAACAATAATTTTATATTTCAAATGTCAAACTAACCTCTTATTCTTGGGATAAGATTACAACTCCAAGTTGTTTATTGTATAATTTTTATTTAATAGTTTTTAATTTATATTAATGTTTGATGTAATTAGGCTATAATCAATTAACTATTACCTTAATATTATTTCAGATTATATCAAGGTTATGCTGACTTCATAAAACAAATTAAGATTATCACCTCTATTTATTCTCTGGAGCATTCTGTGTGAGATTTTTAATTTTCCTTATAGCTTTGTGGAATCTTCTGTCAAGAAAAAAAAATACTTGGAGTTTTTCTTGAGGAAAGTATTTCAATTATTATTTTTTTCCTAAAAAATGAATTCACCTTTTTAATTTATTGTTATGTTCATTTTGTTAAATAGTATTCAACAAATATTAAGTATTTGTTAAATATTTTTCTAGGGATTTGTCATTCATCTAAAATTTCAGACTTATTGGCACATGTGTTCTCAAAATATCTTCTTTTCTTCAATACCGTGGTGTCAGTAGCGATGGCCCTGACATAAGTTATTTGCTCCTTTCCGTGCATTTCTGTATCTAACTCATCACAACTACAGTAATTTCATTATTTTCCCAGTAAACAGCTTTTCATTTGGTTGATCCTCAGTATTATTATTTATTTTCAATTTTTATTTACGTCTACACTTATATTTATGTCTTCATTTTTTGTACCTCTTTTGAATTTAGTTTGTTGTTCTCTTTCTAACCTGAGATGATATTTAAGATTATTATTACCTTTCTCCCATCATTTTCAAAGATGTGTATTTAAAGCTATAAGTCTTCCTTTAAGCATGGCTTTAGCAGTCTTCAAAAGTTTTAAGATATTTTACCTTCTACGATCACTCAGTTCCAGATTCTTTTTAAGTTCTCATTTTGATATTTTTCCTTGACCACTGGATTATTCTTCCATCTCCTGCAAGAAGATGCATGTTTTCCTTAAAATCTATGTTTGATAGCTATTGTATCTTAAGCCCTTTGTGTAATGTCTGAAGTGTCTTCTGCCTTTTTTTTTAATTGCTTTCATTTCTTCTAAGCTGATGATATCTCGTTGCTATAAATTACACTTTAAAAATTATTTATAGAAATAACACAAAACCTGGTGTATCTTCCCCCAGATATGATTTCCAGTTATTTCTACCAGTTATTGGAGGCATTAGCAATCTGGAATTCTCTTCATCCAAAGTGCTGATTGAGAAAATTCAAAGCTAAGCTGCAGTTTCTATGAACTGCAATCTCTCCCTAGACTAGAACTTTTCAGTGGCTCAGCCTAAATGGAGTTTCTTCTGGGCCCTCTTTACTGAGTTGCAGGCTCTAGTCCCTGATTCTCTGGCTTCCACAGATGGCTAGAATGGCTGATGATTCCTTCATCCACTCAAATACCAGATGTTGCTCTTGTTGTTTTGGTCGCTAAGTTGTGTCCAACTCTTTTGTGACCTCATGGAGTATAGCCCGCCAGGTTCCTCTGTCCATGGGATTTCCCAGGCAATAATACTGGAGTGGGTTGTCATTTCCTTCTCCAGGGGATCTTTCTGACCCAGGGGTCAAACCCGAGGCTCTTGCTTTGGCAGGTGGATTCTTTACTGCTGAGCCATTAGGGAAGCCCCCCAAACAGGGTACTGAATGGCAGTGTCTCCCAGGGGCAAAGTGACTCCAGATCTTAGACTCATTCTAACTGGACCTCTATCTCCCTTCTGTATCCTGGCTTAGTTATTTTCAGAGTCCTGTTAGTAATCTTATACTTTCAAAAAGAATATATAGCTGGCTTTTCTCTGGATGAAGAAGAAATTGAAATTGCTTAGTTCATCATTACTAGAAACAGAAGCCCAGCCGGAGATATTTTTCTTCTCTAATATAAATAAACGACAACAAGAGTGTCCTTGTTTTGGATAAATCAAGTTAACTAGGCAACATAAGTTACAGGCTTAACTTATTCACTGTCTTAGCTTTTGTCCTGATGCAACTGGATCTTAACTCAATTATATCATTTTAGCATATTGCTCTGAGCAACTTTTCCTGTCATAAGCATATGGCATTTTTAGTTCTACTGGTAATTCCTTTCCACTGGTCTTGTTTAAAATATGTTCATTTTGGATTTAGAACCTGGGATAGGCATGCATTATTTTCTAAAATGCCTGGGGACATCCTCAGGAGATGAAATTATGAACTGGTCACTCAGATTTGCATAGACTTTCCAAGACTTACTCATAGAATTATCGAGTGCCAAGAATTCAAGCTTGAGAAAGGAGCTGTATCCTGCCTCACTAGCCTGGGAAGCATGCTTATTTCCTGTGGAATGTCTTTATCAAAGCAAAAGAAAAGTGAGAGCCTGGGAGTCCTCACTTGAGAGAATATTTGACTGTAAAGTCTTATGAAGCTATTATCAAGTTAATTCAGGGTATTCAATACAGACTCACAAGAATATGGAGCTGTGCCCGACATACAGGTCACGGTGAAGTGGGCTACCCAGACTTCTGTGATGCTGCCAATCAAAATGAGGGAAAAGAAGTCATTTTAAGAAGGTAGAAAGCAAAAATTCTTCGGTTGAGATTTCTATTTAAAGTGAATATTTGTTGTTTTGGCTGTTTTGAGTCTCTTTCTTTGGGAAATCTCCTCTTCCCTACCTTGGAGAATTAGCTTCTTTGTCCCTTTGCAAATACGTGATCTGAAATGGCACCGCGGGTCAATCTAGTGGGTCTAGGTGTGGCAATACTTCACAATCTGAGGACCATCTTCCTCTTTCCATAGCCATTGCCCGGAGGTGTGGGTGACACGTTCTGCCAAAGTGTCTAGCAGAATGAGACCCTCAGAGGTAAGGATGCTCATTCAGAGAAAAGCAAAGGTGAACAATAGCACGAGGTCTGACAATGCTTAAGCGCCACACCCTGCTGAGCAGGAGGCCCAGGGGTGCTCCTTGCCCTTCTGCCAGCGGGGAAAACGTCCCACTAAGTTCCTCTTTCTGGTCTAAATTATTTTCTGTTGGATTCCTTTCATTTGTAACTAACTTTGTAGGGTTGACAGATAAAAGAGAGGATAAAATAGAGATAAAGTAGAGGATGCCTAATTAAACCTGAATTTCAGATAAACAGCAAACATTTTTAGTTTTGCTGTAGGATTTGAATTCAAATAAACATTCAGTTAGATATGAATTGAGATAAACAGAATAATGTTTGAGTATAAGTATGGCCTACTTATTACATGAGACCTACTCATACTAAAAATTATTTTTTATGTATCTAAAATTCAAATTTAAGTTGACATCTTATTTTCTTATTTACTAAAATCTGACAATCTTGAATTAAAAGAATCTTGACCAATGGACTCATAGCATGTCATTTGAGGTGAAATAAGTTAGACAAAAACAAGTATTAAATGATATCACATATGTGAAATCTAAAAAATAATACAAATGAATCTATGGGTAAAACAGAAATAGGCATAGAAAACAAGTTTATGGTTACCAAAGAGGAAAGTGAGAGTGAAAGGGATAAATTAAGAGTTTGGGACTAAGAGTTACAAACCACTGCACATAGGAACTAAGCTCAATATCTTGTAGTAACCTATAATGAAAAATGATCTGAAAAAATATATATGCATAGTTGAATCACTTTGATATACACTTGAAACTAACATAAGATTATAAATTAACTATATTTTAATTAAAAATCAATCATCTTGATCAGGATAGCATTCTGGTTGTACATTTTGATTCTTCATGGATCAAAAAACACACTTTTTCTTTCATCAAAAGTATGTTAAAAGAAATGTGCTAACTTTCATTAACTAATTTATTCTTGTAATGACTGGTTTATTTTTACTTTAACTCAATTTATCAATTTTCCTTTCATTGAATTTATTTTTTTTGCAAGACTGTTTCTCAGGTTGCAGTAAGGGATAAAAACATGTGTGCAATCCTTGCTTCTAAGGACCTGAAAATCTACTTAAGAGGGAAAAACTAAATTTGTCAGTATAATTTGTGAAAAGTATAAAACAGGAGAGCACAACCTCCCAGTTATTTAGCATTGGATAATCTATTGTCTATTCTCAGATAACTGTTCTCATTGAAATCTTACAACTTTGTAACATCAAATTATTACATTTGTTCCCATTTTTGTACAGAGTAAATTGAAGTTCAAAAACATTGCAAGAATTTCCTAGATCTCTTAAATGACATGGAACATGACCAAGTTTTAATTCCAGTTATTTTTACTCAGAAGTTTTCCACTGTGTTCCTCTGCCATTAATGATTCAGTAAACCTTTGAAATACACAGCAAACAGAATAGACCAAGAGTGATATAAGGAAATGCTAGGTGGAGTCTGCAGATGACTTTATGAAGGAAGTAGG
Source organism: Ovis aries (assembly GCF_016772045.2). Taxonomy (NCBI): domain Eukaryota; kingdom Metazoa; phylum Chordata; class Mammalia; order Artiodactyla; family Bovidae; genus Ovis; species Ovis aries. Next base: position 11,315,624 of record NC_056071.1, on the reverse strand, counting down.
ATGTGAGAAGGGTTTTATAAATAGATACAATTTAAGCAGAAGAAATAGAAAGGTATTTAGAAAAGAGGAATACAAGAGATGAGGAGAGAGAGCGCAGCCATTCGTAAGAGGCCACTGAAGTGAGAGGCGCTTCTGGGATAGAAGTCTCAGCAAGTTGAACTCTGTTCAGCAAGTTGAATTCTGTCTGCTTTGTGCCTAAACTCAACATGGGTGAAAGAGAAAGCATAATCATGAACTTAAGTCCCCGACAAGAAATCCCAGCACAAACCACTGGTCCACTGACTTGACTTCTCGTGGTTTTTCTTCTTCAAACTTACAACTCACCCTTCCTCACATACACACTCAGGTGATAGTCTTTATTTCTAGTTCACTAGGGCCACAGAAACCATTAGAAAAGAATTTGCGGAAGACTCCCAAATTAGACTTCAGACTATTGTCTCAACTCCCTATTTGTCTCTTTAGCTGCCTATTCAGCACACTCATTTGAATATCCAGTAAGTTCTCCAAACTTCTCATAACCAAAGCCAAGACTTTGCTTATTTTCCTCCCCTCTTCCTGCTGTCAGCAAGTGGTAATGCCATCAATCTGTATGTTTAAGGAAACATATTCAAATCCTCTCCTTCCAATCTGCTAAGAATTTACTTTGTCGCAATACATAAAATATCCTAGAAGCTCATTGTTTTTCACCTGCTACTACCACTTGGTATAAGACACGGTTATCATCACCTGGTTATTGCCATTGTCTTGTAAGGGGATCATCATCTTCTACCCTTGTTTCCCGTCAGTCTACTCTGGACACAGCACCAAGGGACCCATGTCATATTTCTGCTCAAAACCTACTGATGGTGGCTTCCCAGCTCCCTTCAGCACAACCCAAGTCTTTACTGTGGTCTTAAGGCTCTAAAGGATCTGGTCTTCTGTTATCTTTCCAACAATATCTTCTACTCTCATCCCTTTCTTTCTTTGCACTTTCAGCTGTCCTGGTTTTCATGTCAAATATAAAAAAACGTGATCTGCATCTCCATCAAGGCTGCGCATGCTTGTGTCCTCCATATACACTTACTTTTCCCAGATGCCTCCAGTAAACGCTTTAAGATAACAGTGATGGCAGGGGCAGAGAGCAGCTGAGCTCTGCCCAGGTTAGAGACAAAGGGAGCACATAGTTCTCATTCTCAAGGAAAAGGAGACCTTTCTGACTACACAGGGGTAGAAAGTGCACTCACAGTTCAGTAAGGAAAGGGGCACCTCTCATATAGGTGATGTCAACCTACCCGTAGGCCTCTTCACTAGAATCCATCTTGGCTAAGAGATGCTCGTGCACACAGGGGCAGTCCTTGAGATAAGCCAAATATGAACTTAGAACCAGGCAAAGCGAGATGATTAACAGGAGGAAACTGGGGAGAAAAATCCCATATAAGCGATTCATACTACTGCAAGTCTGTGACTCCTCTCTGAGCCCACCCACGTGTGTCTACTCACACATACTGTTCTCCTACTAACAAGCACTTTACTTGTTTCACCACATTACATCTCTTTGTGGGAATTAATTTCTACCAAGCTGGTGGGCCACGGCCTTGTCACTAGCCCCCGCGGTCTAGTGGCTAGGATTCAGTACTCTCACTGCCATGGACTGACTTCAACCTCTGGCCAGGGAACCAAAATCTGCATCAAGCTGCTGCATGTCAAGGCTATCTGAGATCAAAACCAGGCAGTGAGATATAGGGACACTGAGCCATTAAAGTTCTTGACAACCTAAAAATTATATGGGGGTTAATGTGGCAGAAATAGCAAGAAAATATTATACATTAGAATAACAATTAGTTATCTGAGGGAGTGGTGTTGATGGCAGAGTCTTCTAGGACCTACCTAGGGTCAGGAAAGGTGGGTTTCTTTAAATATTTCCCCAGTTACAGGGTGCGATGTTTAGAAGTAAGACAAAGAGACCAGATGGGAAGTTGTCACACTATTCCAGGTTTGAAAAGAAGTATGAATTAGGAATGTGACTGGCAATGTGGGATACTTGAGAGATAGCTAAAGAAAGATGTATAGAATTAAAGGGCAAAGTGGAAATAGATGGATATTATTTGTAATTGGTAACTTGGTGGTTTCTAAATTAGGACTGGAAAAATAATTGAATCCCTGATCTAAAGGAGATATTTGGCCACATTATTTATTTATTTATTGCTATTTTTCACTTATTTTGTACTTTTAGTGGACAAGAGAGACCAGAAGTAGATACAAGACGGAGGCTGAGTTCATAGACACTCGGCAACTCCCCACTTTTCCAAATTAGTGAAAATTCTTTTGGAGATTAGACAAATACTTGAACACTCTCTGGGTTGCCCCAGATCTGCTTGGATGGTTTCAACTTCTATTCCTTCTCTCCAGGGCATAATGGGACCATATATTTCCTGTAATTTTTATTTTTATTTTTTACTAAAAAGGACTTTTTAGTTGGTGTCGTTATTCCATTATGCTCTCAGTAATGATGCGCTTGGTGGAGCTATTTGCAAAGTGAAGTCGAGGTCACCAGGGAAGTCTTTGGCTTCGCTGGGAATTCTCACTAAACCCCCAGTAGCTGTGTATCAGAACAGGTCACTGCTACGGTTTGTCAGCCATGCTCAGTGCTAGAAGCTTGCATGCCATCTGTTCTCAGACGCCTGGTTTTGCCCAAAGCTATTTGTTCCTCTTTTTTTCCCTCCTTACCCATTTCCACAAACACCAAGCAGGCAGAGCTTAACAAATTTTCTTAATATTGGAGTGATTGAGTGTTAAATGAATTAAACTCAAGGAGGCCACCTTATTGAAGGGTTGTGCTAACATTTATGCATAAGTAGAAATAGCAAATCCTCTGCAAACAGATGGTCCCCGGACAGACTCTTCTTAAAAGGTTAGAAGGAGGTGAGAAGACATTCCCTCTTTTCTGTGTAACTCCTTTTGCCTGCCGCTAAAACTGAAGCCAGAAGGGGAATTAGCATTTATACAGCATTAAAAATCATCTCCCATTACTGAGCTTTATTATGTGCTGGTCTCTATACCAGGCATGTTCCATGTAAGAACAGCTCAACTGTATTCAGCTGGATCAGTCAAATCATTCAAGATCATACTCATCTTTAAAAATTAGAGATCGTAGCTGCCTTCATCCTATACTGATGAATCCATTCCCAGGGAAAGCCAAGGGATCTGTCTCGCTAGGAAGTACCCAGTGATTCTCAGATCAACTGGCTGTTTAGTTCAGTTGGTTAGAGTGTGGTGCTAATAATGCCAAGGCTGCAAGTTCACTCTCCATACTGGTCAAAGGCTTACAATTTGGGCTTCCCTGGTGGCTCAGATGGTAAAGAATCTGCCTGCACTGCAGGAGACTAGAGTTGGATACCTGGGTCAGGAAGATGCCCTGGGGAAGAAAATGACTGCCTGTATGATACTGGAAATGACTCCAGTATTCTTGCCTGGAGAGGTCCATGGACAGAAAGTCAGACTGTGGAAAACACTGAAGAGGGAAATAACTGAGTTAAGAAGCCAGAGAAGCTGCTGTGAGGTCCAGCTCACCAACTGAGGTCTCTTTGATTCAACCAATCTCCACAAATCTCAGTTTCCTTAGTTTTGAAATTAGAAAATTAGCATAAATCTCTTTTAATGAAAAGGCATCTCTCAACTGCAAAGCTGAAGTAGGTAAAGCACAATCAATATAAAAGAAATAACTTTAGGTTACATATATACATATGATAAATTACTATTAAAATTGAAAGAACATAAATACTGTGATAAATTTGAGTGGAAAAACTGTTCAATGATTCATAAAGTTATGAGTAAATAATCTTACATTGCTTAAGATTTAGTAACCAACTGAGAAATGAAAATCTGCAGCCATTTAAAATCACTCAGGTCTTCCTGTTGAACTCAGCACTGTCAACCACATAATTAACTAAAGCAAATTGAGATGATCTTTGCCAAGGTCAGAGAGTACAGACACGCAGAAAACCCAAAATATACCAATAAGCCATATACTATTAGATATTTTATAACATTTTTATCATGTGTTAAGCTTAGCTTGGGGAGCTATTCCAAGTAATATATTACAAGCAGCTTCGAGTAACATTTTAGACAAATGGTAACTACAGTTATACTGAAGGGTTTGCAATACTCGTAAGTGATTTTCTCTGTATTCTTTCATTTAGTGAGCATGTATTTAGTCCTTCCACAGATAAAGTGTAGTTTGTCACTGGAAAGTTTACAATCACTTTCAAATTATGAAATTTATAATTTAGTGGCAACAATAAGGAAATAAGACAAAAAAGGCAACAGTCATTGAATAAAGACTGCAAAACTGAGAGTTCTCTCCTTGAGAGGTATTAAGCCATCCCCACATCTGTTGTGAGGATAAATGCATCATGTGTTAAAAGCATGATCATATTCCTCCCACAGTTTGAGCTCAAAAGACATGGAACCAGCTGAATATTATTTATACTTCAGTGTTGACATGAGACCTGTCTGAACTGGTCCTGCTTCTCAGTTTAAGGCTGCATTTGGAGAGCTTGTAATTAAGGAGAGAAGGGAAGCAGCTGATCCATCCTACTTGGATGGCATAGATTTGGGGTTGAGCTCCTCTCTGCTTTAGCTTGCCATGCCACTTTGAGCATGCCATTTATATTTTCAGAGCCTCATTTCCCCATCTATAAAAATGAACAGCCTCTAGTGCACCCTCCAGGAATGAAGCTTTCCTTTAGATAGCAGGAGAGCCCTTATTACTCTGTAAACTGAGTGGATATTTAATGATGATCAAGAATTACTGGTGTGAAATTTTAGAGTGATGATATTGTTTGTTTTTTATAAAGGTCTCTTTTGAGGCTATCCACTGACACACACAAAGGTTCAACATGTATTATCTCTACTTTTATTTCTTGAAATATATCAATTGAACAATACATCTATAAGTTGAAATAGTCTATAACAAAATGTCTTCAAATGCATGTTATTCGAAAAATGGCATGGAAGGAATGCTTTCTCAAAGCCAAAGCATTTTTTATTTCCTTTCTCGTGGGCTTTTGTCATGTATATTCGGGGACACCCTGGGTATGTATAGGCAAGGAAAGGAAGAACTATGGAAATAATCCCCCAGCATCCTTAAACTAAAAAGGGAAACCATTGTATACTGCCAGAATCAGGGAAGGCCCTCCAGCTTCCCTACCCTGGGTCCCCCTTTTATGGCGTCTACTACAATGTGAATTTATGTTCACCAGAATATCACCTACTATATAACAAGTAGAGTATAAAGTACCATATTGGACTACCATATGGCTACTAACCTCAGAGGTTGGTAGCAACTATCAATGTAGAAATTTGAGAGCAGAATGAGCCTCAGGATAGAACCAGTTCTCACTCAAGCATGCTATATAATTGGCTGTAGTGAGAAATGAAAAAAAATGTCTCAGAAACCAGATGGATTTGAAATGTTCCATTATTCATAAACACTTTTTTTTTTTTTTTTTTTTGCATTTGTACTTGTTCCCATTCCCAAATATTCTGCCACAGAAAATTTGCTGAAGGTGTGAAAGGGACAAAAATCTTTGCTTGCTTTTCTGGAAACTGTCCCTTCAGCCACCGCACCCAAGGAGCTAGAAGAAACGGCGGGGGGCTGTTTCTTTGAAGACCCCTTTCAGTGTGTTACCTGTGAACGTACTGGAGGAGGCGGGGTGCTGAGGAGGTGTGAGGGAGGCTTGTTGTGATCATGACTAGGGGTAACTATGGGTTTTCTGAGCTGGGAGGTGTGTACGCTCATCCCTTCCAAACTTCAAGCTACTATTTCCCCCCTTTTGAGCATTCAGATGACAGTGGCTGACATCCTTCTGACAGGAAGTGGCTCTCCAGGGGAGAAAATGGCTCCAGTCTACTTCCGACCCTCCATATTTCCCCACCTCCCGCTCCTTCCCTCCAGCTAGAGAAAGAAGACAGGGGTGCCTTAGATCGGAGGTGGGGATTTCTTTTCTCCCAAATAAATAACATGCCTAACATGCCAAACAGCAAAGGAGAAGCTCATCAGTGACATGTATAAACAACGGAGGGTTATAAAACCCTCTCAGACAAGCAGCTTTGCAGTTGGGTAATTTACATACCAGATGAAATGCGAGCGGGAGAGCACTTTTCAAAGCCTATTTGTTCCTGAAGAAGAAAGTCCAGGCCCTCTGGTCTGTCACGTGGGACTGGAGAATGCAGGCTTACACAACCACCATGGGACACCAAAGCCAGAGCAATTCATCAGACATTTTCAGTCTCCTTAGAAATAATGCTTCTGCTCTCAGAAGGTTGAGAAAATGCCTATTTAAGGCATTAGTGTAATGATTGTTTAGGGGGCCGTTTGTTTTGTGTGATTTATATTGAGAATTAAATAACTGATGGATCTGAGGTTGGTCATATGCAATTAGTACAAAAGATTAATCCTATCCATGCTTTCACACCTAAATCTTACTCATCTTAACTTTAGTTCATGACATCAAAATTGCCAGGATGAAATCCACAGATGAGAACTTCCATTTAAATGTGATGAAATGTAGCTATTGTAATGACAAATACATCTTGTGTTTTGCTGGGTACCTCATGATCTTATTATAGCTACCTAGAATTTTTATATGCCTGACTTTCAGTTACGGAGAAGAACACATCTTTAGGTGATTAAGACAGAATATAATCCATGGATGATTTAGCTCTAACTTGAGACTATGTATGTGTGTGTGTATATATATATATAAAATAATATATATATATATATATATTTTTTAACAAACAAAAAATAATGGACCTTATCATAGTAGGTCAAGAGTAAAGATATTTTGAAGTTCTCTGCACACATACCATTTGACAATAGCAACCTTTCCAACCCAGCCTTCTAGACTAGGGGTAATGCCCAACTCCACAGTCTTTTTTTGAAGCATTGCCCAGGAATTACTGCTACTTGCATATTCTCAGATATTGCTTTCCATGATGTATATTTTCTCTACCACCCCAATATTATCTTTAAAATCTCCCAATCTTTTTTGACCTGGGAGAAAGTCTAAAGACCATTTTCTTCAGCCCTCTTATTCTAAAACTGAAGGGACATAAAATGGCTTTCCCAGAGTCAAAAGCTATCTACAAAAAGCAGGAAGCAAAGTGAGCATATACTTCTCAGATGACTATAATACCATTTTATTATATATGCTTTGTATCATTATCCAATTTCTTTGCTTACCTCCGAAAATGTTTATAAATCCTATGATGGCCTGGAAACTGTTCTATCCATTTACTTCTTCCATAGTGTAATGATGGGTACACATTATAAAAGCAACAACTATATTGAAAGTGATAAAGATTCAAGTTTTTGTTGTTGAGGTGAAATTCACATAACACAAAATTAATAATTCTAAAGTTAACAATTTAGTGGAATTTAATATATTCATGATGTTATGCCACTACCACCTCTATCTAGTTTCAGAATATTTTTAACACTCCAAAAGAATATCTGCTAGCAGTTTCTCCTCATTCTTCCCCATCCAGACCCTGGCACCAACCAATATGTCTTCTGTCTCTATGGATTCACCTGTTCCAAATATTACATATAAATTGAATCATATGCTATGTAAACTTTAGTGTCTGGCTTCTTTCACATAGAAAAATTGGAGTTTCATCCACATTGTAGCATGCCTCAGTACCCCATTTATTTTTGCTGCTAAATAATACTCCATTGTATAGATATGCCCCAGTTGGTTGGTCCATTCATTGGCTGGTGGGTATTTAAGTTGTTTTTACCTTTAGCTCTTATATATAGTGTCACTATAAACGTGCGTGCACATGAATTTGCTTGAATAGCTATCTTCAATTCTTCTGCGTGCATACAAAGGAAGAGAATTGCTGATGCATGTGATAATTCTATATTTCACTTTTTGAGAAACTGCCAGATTCTTTTGCATAGTAGCTGAACCATTTTGGAGGAATACAATCTTGGATAGAAAATTACAGAATATACTGTGATTTTAGTGTACAAAAAATACTGACTATTTGGTAAAATCTGCTGTGCATTTTGCCTTTTATATGCACTCTCTAGGCTTCCCAGGTGGCTCAGTGGTAAAGAATCTGCCTGCCAGTGCAGGAGATCCAGGAGACGCAGGTTTGATTCCTGGGTCAGGAAGAGTCCCTCGAGAAGGGAATGGCAGCCCACTTTCGTATTCTTGCCTGGGAAATCCCATGAACAGAGGAGCCTGGTGGGCTACAGTTCATGGAGGCACAAAGAGTCGGCCAAGACTTAGTGACTGAGCACACACACAAATGCATTCTCCATTTATCAATGGAACTGTGACACAGCTGGGTTTTAGGAGATACATAAGATGAATTTTCCCAGGATGCGTTTAATTCGAGGACAAGTTCAGATAAGTGCTTTCACTTCTGCACTGCTCCTTTGAATAACCTATATTGCCATATCAGCCTCCTTGATTAGGGAGTATTTGATTATTTAGACTCTAAATTTGATCTTTGTTATGTGATCAATCTATCTTAATGTTCTCAGTCATCCTTTGGAGTTTAAATATCTGCTTTAAACAATATGTCTAGTATCATGCAAGCTCCTCAGAGTGACTCCAAAAGTATAAGATATAGATATTATCATCAAGAAAGTTAAAGATTGTATGGAGAAATGAAACTGATAGGCTTGAAAAATCTACTAGACATATAGAGAGTAAATGCTGAAAAATTATAGAAAGGCAAAAATCTGGCTGAATGATTAGAGAAAATTCATTAAAAAAGATGAAATTTGTATTTGGTTCTGGAGAAGGAATAGTAGTTAAAAGACAGAGAGGAGAGTGGCTGGCATTTTTAGTGTATTGTATGAGGAGTATGCAAAGGTGAAAAGCAAGTTTATGTGCGAGGTTAAACAGAACCTAGAATTTATGCATCAGAATAGTGGGAGGTATGAGTTTGTAATAGTCTGGAACCACTGGTCAGAGATGCTGAATGTCAACCTGTTTTTCATTCTAAGGATATGTGGTTTTTAAAAGGGCAAAGATGATGGAAAGTAATTTTAGATCAATTACTCCTCCAGGAATGATTGAAGAGGGAAGAGTTATGAAGTTTTTGTTATTCTCCAGCCATAAGATGATAAGAAAGAATCTGAATTAAATTAAAGACAGAAGAAACTAAAGGTATGTGAGAGTCTCAATTATAAAATCAAGGGGACTTGGTGACTGATACAGCTTGCATTTTATAGGAAGAAAGGGAAGTTATTGATGGTGTCTGTGAGGTTTTAAGGCTGAAAGACTGAATCTCAGTGCCTTTTGTATAGAGCTGGTTCATCTGGAAGAAGGGAGGAGAGGAAAATGCTGAGGAAGTGAAGTCAGGAGACACTTCAGAAAAAAATTGTGCTAGACTCTCACTGTACAAAAGAGACTATCTTGATGAACTTCTCACTTTTCTACAAAAACAAGTTTAGGAAGTTGTTTCAATAACGTGATATATGAAGACATTTGAAGGCAAGTGAGAACTTTGAGGATTTGCATTGAGTCTACTGATTTGGGGACATCTCCTTTATCTAACCCAGGTAAGACTTTTTGAGATTTTTATTCCAATAAGATGTATCCCTCAGATAAATAAAGTCAATAGGTCTTACACTATATGCCCCCCTACCTTCAAAAGCAATGCTAGACAAAGTGATATTATCCCTACTGCCTCTGGCATGCTCAGCCTGAATGTGCAACTTTTCCACTGTGCAACATCTGAAGGGGCAAAGCTGGTGAGCCACAACCTCCATTCCTGACTAGTAGCTCAAGATAATGAGTCAAAAAACTGGAAATAGAACTGCCTTATGACCCAGCAATCCCACTGCTGGGCATACACACCGAGGAAACCAGAATTGAAACAGACACATGTACCCAAATGTTCATCGTAGCACTGTTTATAATAGCCAGGACATGGAAGCAACCTAGATGTCCATCAGCAGACGAATGGATAGGAAAGCTGTGGTACATATACACCATGGAGTATTACTCAGCCATTAAAAAGAAGACATTTGAATCAGTTCTAATGAGGTGGATGAAACTGGAGCCTATTATACAGAGTGAAGTAAGCCAGAAAGAAAAACACCAATACAGTATACTAACACATATATATGGAATTTAGAAAGATGGTAACGATAACCCTGTATGTGAGACAGCAAAAGAGACACAGATGTACAGAACAGTCTTTTGGACTCTATGAGAGAGGGAGAGGGTGGGATGATTTGGGAGAATGGCATTGAAACATGTATAATATCGTATAAGAAATGAATCACCAGTCCAGGTTCGATGTAGGATACAGGATGTTTGGGGCTGGTGCACTGGGATGACCCAGAGGGATGGTATGGGGAGGGAAGTAGGGGTGGGGTTCAGGATGGGGAACACATGTACACCCGTGGCAGATTCATGTTGATGTATGGCAAAACCAATACAGTATTGTGAAGTAATTAGCCTCCAATTAAAATAAATAAATTTAGCCTCCAATTAAAATTTTTTTTAAAAGATAATGATTCAAGCTCATCTGGAGCCAACTGGGTACCAATTCTAACCTGGATGGGAGCTCATCTGATTCTTTTTATTACTTTCTCATGGGTACTATTTGAGATTCCATGGGGGGAAGTCAGTAAGCATTTTATTCTGCCTTTTTTATTATAGAGAAGGACAGGCTTTATTCTTCCTAATCTGTCTAAGGAGATGAATAATAAAAAGAACTAATGATCATAATCTCTAAACAAAGAGATTTATTTGAATTAATTAAAAAAAACAATTGGTATTAATGTATTTACTTGAATTAAATAGAAAAATTCAGATATTACTCTGCTATAGTATCTTTCAGACAACATTGCAAATATTGTTGAAAAGATCATAACCGATTCATTAGCTCTAGCTGTTCACCAAAAGAGGTAAAATTTAACATGGTGGTGCCAAGTATTCTTGATCTTAAACAAGGAATTTTGCAAGAACCTTCCATACTATAATTGAGAAAGAGAAGGCAGGACTTCCCTGGTGGTAGTCCAGTGGTTAAGACTTCGCCTTTCAACGCAGGAGATGCAAGTTCAATCTCTGATCAGGGAACTAAGATCACACATGCTATGTGGTCAAAAAACAAAACAATAAAGCAGAGGCAATATTGTAACAAGTTCAGTAAAGACTTTAAAAAAAGAAGAGGATAAAAGTAATATTATTAACATTTATAGATAGTTTCTTTGTATAAAGATCTATGATGGAGGTTATTTTATTTAATCCTCATAATACAATATATAGTTTTAACATATATATGAAAATTATCCCCATTTTACAGAAATATTTTCATATATATGATAATAGTTTTCATATATATATGAAAATTATCCCCATTTTACTGAAGGAAAATTCTATCTTAGTGAAGCTCAAGTATCTATGTCAAAGAACACAAAAATAAAATGTTTTGGACTGTAGCACATCCACTTAGCCTCACAACTAATGGGAGTTATTGAAATGAGATAAAGAAATTGGAGGGGAAAACACTGACAAATACAGAATTAACTGGAAGGGGAGGATTTTAAGAAGATTGTTGTATTAAATATGTTCCACACTAAGGAGGTACACCAGGGAAAATGTAGATTAACAAAAGCCATGCGTCTGGGGAAAAGGAAGTCACAAGGTGGAACTTTGAAAGAGTACATGTTTTGATTAGTCGTGACAGTGGAAATCAGAGACAAGAAATCAAGATATGATTGGGTGTGAAGATGTGGTGGATTTGAAAAGAAGTCCTGGGAGCCTTCAGTGAAAAAAGAAAATATGGTAGCTACTACTGAAGAACCAAGGGACTTTCTCAATGCAGGGATTTGTGCATAAATGAAAACAGACACAGGGCTCCTCAGCAGAAAGGGGGAACCAAAGAGAATGGGGAGATACAGGAGATTTGAAGGAAGGAGTAGACATAGGAGCAAATGAAATCAAGAACATGGGTCAAGACTAAACAACTTTTCTTGCAGGGAAACAAACACCTTTTCCATGTGGGAGAAAATGAGTGTAAGAATGGAATGGAGAGCTAAGAAAATGACAACTCACTAGCATTCTCTCACAAATCCCAACAATTTATTTACTTATTTAGTTAATCAGCTACATAGTTTGTTGTTGTTGTTGTTTGCTTGTTTTCGGTTTGATTTGCTTCAAAGGCACAAGAATGTTGCTGTCCTATCTCTAAGCTTGAAAACTTTGGACTACCTCTGACCCCACTCACTTTCTCACGCTCACATCCATTCAGCTCCTAGATATCAACAATTGGTTTCCAATTTGACAAACCCTTTTCATTCCCACCAGCACTTGTAGCCCCACTGCTATAAGACTTACAGTCTTTTGAAAGTAATACTACTAGAGGCTTTTTTTTGATGGAGCAGCGGTAAAGAATTTGCCTGCTGATGCAGGGGATGCAAGAAGTGTTGGTTGGATCCCTGAGTCTGGAAAAACCCGTGGAGAAGGAAATGGCAACTCACTCCAGTATTCTTGCCTGGAAAATTCCATGGACAGAGGAGTCTGGCGGGCTGCAGCCCACAGGGTCTCAAGGAGTCAGACATGACTTAGCAACTGAGCACCATCACACACGCAAGAATACTCTTGACTGAACCCCTGCTATAATTCAGAACAGCACTGAAAAAAAATGGGCTGTATCACCTTTTCTTATGAAAAGATGCTGAAGTTTTCAGAGGTAAAGTAACTTACTTGCGTTTATATGATTATAGGTAAAGAACCAGAAACTGAACTCAGGTCTTTCTAACTGAAAAAACATCCTCTGCCAGGCCACATTCTTGAGGGCACAGGCCTCGTATCATAAAGGGTGAAGAAGATATTTACAAGAGTTGTGGTGGAAACTGAGCTACAGAATAAGCAGATATTGATGCCTGACAGCTCCATTGGATTTGGGCAGTGTGACTCTGTAGTGGTCACTTCTACCCAGCACAGTGACTTCCTCCAGAAAGGTGCAGCAGCTTGGGGTTGTTGTTGTTGTTCAGTCACTCAGTTGTGTTCAACTCTTTCTGATTCCAAGAACTATAGCCCACCAGGCTCCTCTGTGCATGGGATTTCCCAGGCAAGAATATTGGAGTGGGTTGCCGTTTCCTTCTTGAGGGAATCCTCCTGACCCAGAGATCAAACCTGCATCTCCTGTTTTGGCAGGCAGATTCTTAACCGCTGAGCCACCAGGAAACCCCTTTACTTAGAAGTGGAAACATAAAAAAGACAGTAAGGGTTAACACAGGCGAGAATCCTCATGGTGATGAGGACCAGCAAGCTGAGACAAAAACCAAATGGCAGTCTTGGGATTCAAGGAAAACATGACTGGACGCGGAGGTAAGTGAATGACTGTCACCTGAGAGCCTCAGCTGAGTCCATTTGTGACAGAGGCCTCCCTTCTGTATCTTCAGCATGGAGCCTGTGGTTTGGTCTCTTGGTTCTCAGGTTCTGGACTCCTGGAACTTCTGATCTTAGTCCATTTATTCCTCCTCATCTCAAGGCTTTTATTTTTCTTTTAATTTTGTACTAGGATATAATACATGTGTGTGTAAAAACTCCACCACTATAATAAATTTACTCTTTCCATATTTTTCATTTGCTTATCCAGTTCTTGTATAAAATCACATGTTACGTTTTAAATAGTTCCAGTAAGGAAAGATATGCCATGTTTTACTGGGCATGTTTCAATCTTTCATAATTTTCTATTTTAACAGAGGCTAAGGCAGAAAGTGAAGAGGAACTAAAAAGCCTCTTGATGAAAGTGAAAGTGGAGAGTGAAAAAGTTGGCCTAAAGCTCAACATTCAGAAAACGAAGATCATGGCATCTGGTCCCATCACTTCATGGGAAATAGATGGGGAAACAGTGGAAACAGTGTCAGACTTTATTTGGGGGGGCTCCAAAATCACTGCAGATGGTGATTGCAGCCGTGAAATTAAAAGACTCTTACTCCTTGGAAGAAAAGTTATGACCAACCTAGATAGCATATTCAAAAGCAGAGACATTACTTTGCTGACTAAGGTCCATCTAGTCAACGCTATGGTTTTTCCAGTGGTCATGTATGGATGTGAGAGTTGGACTGTGAAGAAGGCTGAGTGCCAAAGAATTGATGCTTTTGAACTGTGGTGTTGGAGAAGACTCTTGAGAGTACCTTGGACTGCAAGGAGAGCCAACCAGTCCATTCTGAAGGAGATCAGCCCTGGGATTTCTTTGGAAGAAATGCTGCTAAAGCTGAAACTCCAGTACTTTGGCCACCTCATGCAAAGAGTTGACTCATTGGAAAAGACTCTGATGCTGGGAGGGATTGGGGGCAGGAGGAGAAGGGGACGACAGAGGAAGAGATGGCTGGATGGCATCACTGAGTCGATTGACGTGAGTCTGAGTGAACTCTGGGAGATGGTGATGGACAGGGAGGCCTGGCGTGCTGTGATTCATGGGGTCGCAAAGAGTCGGACACGACTGAGCGACTGAATTGAAAGGCTCCATTGGGCTTCCCTTGTGGCTCAGCTGGTAAATAATCCACCTGCAGTGTGGGAGATCTGGGTTCGATTCCTAGGTTGGGAAGATCCCCTGGAGAAGGGAAAAGCTACCCACTCCAGTATTCTGGCCTAGAGAATTCCATGGACTGTATAGTTCATGGAGTCACAACACGACTGAGTGACTTTCAAAATAACAACAACAACAACAACAACAACAACTCAATTAGGGCTTCCCAGGCGGCTCAACACTAAAAAATCCCCCTGCAATGCAGGAGACACAGGAGACATGGGTTCGATCCCTGGGTCTGGAAGATCCTCTGCAGGAAGTGTCAACCCACTCTAGTATTCTTGCCTGAAGAATCCCATGGACAGAGGAACGTGCGGGCTATAGTCCATGGGATCTCAAAGAGTCTGACATGACTGAAGTGACTTAGCATTAGAGTATAGCATCACTTACTCAATAAACATGAGTTTGAGCAAACTCCGGGAGATAATGAAGGACAGGGAAGCCTGGTGTGCTGCAGTCCATGGAGTCACAGAGTTGGACACGACTTAGCGATTGAATAGCAGCAACATGAAGTATAGCACTTGTGGTTAAAATCTTCTATTTCTTAATAAGACAAACAGGGTACTTTTAATTCCTTTGAAAATCACTCATGCATTCAAGAAATATTTGTTTTTATTTTCTGGTCACTACAAGACTATACCATCATACTTTTGTTATTATTCTACTGGGAGAGTGATCAATGACAAGAGCAATGATGGAGGTAAGCCCAAATTAGCAGCTAGGGCACCAAGAAGAATCACTTTCTTCAGACAGGTCATAAGGAAAATGATTCTTTTCTCTTTTATTGACAAAACTGCATCACAAAAGATATTCACGTAACCTTTTTATTTGGGGGCCTAATTAAAGGTGTTAGAAACCCTTACGTAGGCTTTTCTCCTCACCCACTGGAGTGTAGAATGATACATCCGCACTCTGTTGGTGTTTTATTACTTGCTTTTAAAAGGGAATAACTGGAAGAACATATCCTAGAGATGTGGGAAGTCATAAACCATGTTGTTTTGTCTGGCTATGGAATGGTGAGAAATGGTTTTCACTGGCACCTGAAGACATTGGAGAGTTAAAATAATCATATAATTGTTTGTCCCAGTGACTTCTTTCCATCTAGCCTCAGTTCTTACAAACTTTTTTTCAAGAAGAGGGGCATGTTTTGCTTGCAATTTTAAGAAAATGACTAATATAAAATATCCTCCCTTCTGGAAAATGGAATGTGAATTCATTGTACGTGTCATGCTATTGGTTTACTTTTGTAGTTTTAAAAATATGAGGAGGAAATCCATTCGTTTTCATGTATCAGATATTTAGGTTGTTTTTCAACATGTAAAAGGAGGTGCTGAATTGATAAAATGTCACTTTGCAAATGATATCATTTTTCCCTATATCTTTGTAAATAGATGAAGACTTAACTGAATTTAGTTCTGACTTTAAAAATATGCTCTTGTTTCCTAAAATCTTATAATTGGTTTCTGTGATTTTATTTATTTTTTTCTATTATGTGCTGTCTCTAGTCTTCGGCAACTTGAAACACATCACTCACGTTTAGAATATCTTTTGATGCTCTACTGACCATTGCCACCAAAGAATGGACACATGTGCTTTATGGATCAGCGTTTCCTCCTGACTCATGAACAAAAACCTCCCTGAGAGGTTGATAAGCAAACAGACATCAACAAGAGAATGGCAGCTAATTCCCCAAAGAGGCTGACGGAAGTCATACTTCCCAAGTCAGGAAAAGAAAGGCAGGACGTGGGTGATCCAGAGAAAGGTGCAGCGTTCCAGGACAGACAGGAAACACTGACATATGGCAACCGAATCAAAGGGAGCCATCCAGTCCCTGTTCAATTGTTTGAGACACAAAGTCCATGATCCTTAAGCCATCTAATACTTTGACCATTACTTTGAGAAAACTCAAAAGTGATGGTTGATGGCAGTGTTAGTGAAAGAGTGAGCACTGACTGCAGGAAGAATGAGAATTCACTGTGGAATGAGTATAAATAAGACACTTGGCTTTGATTTTTTTCAAGATTTTGTTTTGTTTATCTTTTTTTTTTTGTATGTGAACCATTTTTAAAATCTTTACTAAAATTGTTATAATATTGCTTCTGTTTTTATGTTTTTGGGTTTTTTAGCAACTAGACATGTGGGATCTTAGCTCTCCAGCCAGGGATCAAACCCACTCTCCCTGAATTGAAGGAGAAGTGTTAACCACTTAGACCACCAGGGAAGTCCCACTTGGCTTTGACTTTGGTTGAGAGTTGTATAAAGTTATCTTGTCCAAGAGTTATGCCTTGCTTTTTTTTTTAAGATATTAAATTTTCATGATGATTTTGAATCTTCACAGATCATGTACTAATTTAGAGTCTAACATGATGAGTTCCAATTAAGAACTAGAGAAAGTACACTTTAAAGAATGAAAAAGTAGGTATAAAAATTTTGGTGAACTTTACATCATGATGGCTTCCCTGGTGGCTCAGATGGTAAAGCGTCTGCCTACAATGTGGGAGACCCAGGTTCAATCCCTGGGTTGGGAAGATCCTCTGGAGAAGGAAATGGCAGCCCACTCCAGTACTCTTGGCTAGAAAATCCCATGGACAGAGGAGCCTGGTAGGCTACGGTCTATGGGGTCGCAAAGAGTCGGACACGACTGAGCGACTTCACTTCACTTGCATCATGATACAGACAAGGATATTAATATTAATAGTAATGATTATATCAAAAGGGTTCAGAGTCAGGGTCACAAAATTCTGGGGTTAGTATTTTTTGTACTGTTCCAAAGGATATTGTTTGATGGAGAAAGTAGATGAAAACCTTTATAGGGAGAGAGGCAAGGAAGAGTGTATGGAACCCAGAGGAGCCAGTTGGTTTAAGAGCACATCAGTTTCAGCCTACTTTCCTGTTTTCAGTCTCTCTGAGTACCTCTGTCTTCCCCCTTCTGAAGTCGCACAGTTAAATTTCTGTTCTTTGGAGTCAAAAGAAGTCCCTATACTTCCTACTCCTAACCCAAACACATGGTCCATTATGCTTACCTTATGTTAAAGACATACTTGGGATCTTGGAAATTCCATGTAAGTATTCTCTCAATCCTGAAAGAAGAAAGAAGGTAGCAGAAAATGAAAAACTAGGATGCATGTAATATGCATCATGACTTTGAAATTGTGGGGAAATGGAAAACACACTTGATGCTCTGCAGTCTTATTAAAAAACAATAACTAAAATCTAGAGGCTTGGAGTGCTGTCGGAAGAGAGTTTTTCCCTTCCCTCGCATTTTTATTCCTCTTGGAGATTTAGTTTCATTTGCAGCAATTTCTTCAGCGAGTAAAATAACATTTTACTCAAGAGTTAAAAGGGGTCAGTTTGGGTCTTGTCAGGGTGCTTTGGATCTTTCTTGCTGACCTGGAATTAGTGCATGTGTGTCTAAGTGCTACTTCAACCACCCAGCACACCATGAAATATGTTTTCCGCTACAGTGATATTGCTGGCAGTGCATAAAACAAATGGACTGGGTCAGGAATAGCTTGACTCCACCTTTAAATGGGATCTTCTAGATATTTATACATTGGCGAGAACTTCCAAAACTTTCTTCTATTGAGATTTTATTGCAATTTTAATTTCTATCTACCAGAAACTATTCATTACCTCGCTTCATCCTTGTAACAACCTTAGAAATGAGTTCTGTGTTGTAAGCACCAGGGCACAGATGAGGAAACTGAGGTTCAGAAGCTTTACTATTTTGCCTTAGGACTCAAGCTAGTAACTCGAAATATAAATGAGAAGCCTGAAAACCTCAAGTCTTTGCTTTTTCCACTTTGACTCATCTCATTTGAAACTGCACCATTTAGGATTTGGGTTTCAGTTCAGTTCAGTCACTCAGTCATGTCCGACTCTTTGTGACCCCACAGACTGCACCACGCCAGGCCTCCCTGTCCATCACCAACTCCCAGAGTTTACTCAAACTCATGTCCATTGAGTCGGTGATGCCATCTAATCATCTCATCCCCTGTTGGCCCCTTCTCCTCCCACCTTCAATCTTTCAAGGATCAAGATCTTTTCAAATGAGTCAGTTCTTTGCATCAGGTGGCCAAAATTTTGGTGTTTCAGTTTCAACATCGGTCCTTCCAATGAATATTTGGGACTGATTTCCTTTAGGATGGACTGGCTGGATCTCCTTGCAGTCCAAAGGACTCTCAAGAACCTTCTCCTACACCACAATTCAAAAGCATCAATTCTTCTGCACTCAGCTTTCTTTATAGTCCAATTCTCACATCCATACATGACTACTGGAAAAAACCATAGCTTTGACTAGATGGACATTTGTTGGCAAAGTAATGTCTCTTCTGTTTAATAAGCTGTCTCAGTTGGTCATAACTTTTCTTCCAAGGAGCAAGCGTCTTTTAATTTCATGGCTGCAGTCACTATCTACAGTGATTTTGGAGCCCCCCAAAATAAAGTCTGTCACTGTTTCCCCATCTATGTGCCATTAAGTGATGGGACCAGATGCCATGATCTTGGATTTCTGAATGTTGACTTTTAAGCCAACATTTTCACTCTCCTTTTCACTTTCATCAAGAGGCTCTTTAGTTCTTCTTTGTTTTCTGCCTTAAGGGTGATGTCATGTGCATATCTGAGGTTATTGATATTTCTCCTGACAATCTTGCAGCACTTCTCATAACTGCACATAAGTTAAATAAGCAAGGTGACAATATACAGCCTTGATGTACTCCTTTCCTGATTTGGAACCAGTCTGTTGCTCCATGTCCAGTTCTAACTGTTGCTTCTTGACCTGCATACAGATTTCTCAAAATGCAGATCAGGGGGTCTGGTATTCCCATCTCTTTAGTAATTTTCCACAGTTTGTTGTGATCCACAGTCAGAGGCTTTGGAGTAGTCAATAAAGCAGAAGTAGATGTTTTTCTGGAACTCTCTTACTTTTTTTGATGATCCAACAGATGTTGGCAATTTGATCTCTGGTTCCTCTGTCTTTTCTAAATCCAGCTTGAACATCTGTAAGTTCATGGTTCATGTGCTGTTGAAGTTTGACTTGGAGAATTTTGAGCATTTACTTTACTAGAGTGTGAAATGAATGCAATTGTGCAGTAGTTTGAACATTCCTTGGCATTGCCTTTCTTTGGGATTGGCATGAAATCTGACCTTTACCGGTCCTGTGGCCACTGCAGAGTTTTCCAAATTTGCTGGCATATTGAGCATCATCTTTTAGGATTTGAAACAGCTCAGCTGGAATTCCATCACCTCCACTAGCTTTGTTCATAGTGATGCTTCCTAAGGCCCACTTGACTTCACATTCCAGGATGTCTGGCTCTAGGTGAGTGATCACACCATTGTGATTATCTGGGTCATGAAGATCTTTTTTGTACAGTTCTTCTGTATATTTTTGCCACCTCTTCTTAATATCTTCAACTTCTGTTAGGTCCATACCATTTCTGTCCTTTATCGAGCCCATCTTTGCATGAAATGCTCCCCTGGTATCAATTTTTCTTGAACACATCTCTAGTCTTTCTCATTCTATTGCTTTCCTCTATTTCTTAGGATTTGGGTGTAGCTGCATACAACAGATAAGCTAGATAACCAGAGATGAGACAAAATAGAGATTCATTCAGAGCTAACCTGTCCAGAGCTGGTTAAAGGAACTGCTTTCAGTTCTCCGGTCGTGATCAGGCATATGAATGCATCTGCAGCTCCAGCCATCGTGACTCTCATTCAGATAGGAAAGAGTTAGAAAAAAGAGGATGAGTGGTACTCATAATAAGGAGGCAAAACTTTCCCAGGAATACATAGAAATGATCAGAAACTCACTACTAGTGCCCTACCATCTATAGAAATTAATTTTGATCTGATCACATTGCTGCCCACCCTCCAAAATAATAGAGCTCCTGTCTGTAAGAAGGAAAATGGGAGTGGGTATTGTATAAGCATCCAGAAGTATCTATCCCCCAATGCAATTATATCTCCATTTCAAAAATAATCAAATGTTTTCTTTGGGGTACTTTTTTGTCTCAGTAGCATATCCCTGCACTTTATGTTTACCAAGTGAAGCCTGCACACACATTGACCGTTTTGGCTGATTGTCTGCCAGCTAAATAAACACTCTCCATATAAAAACCACACCAGAGAGAGGCTTAAAGTTTAACCATTTAAAGGGTTTGATGTTACTCTAGTTTATAAAGAATCTTTACTTGGCAATGTTATAACACTATTTTCTAGAGAAATAAATGGTTTTGAATATAAAATTCAACTCTTTCAGGTAATGGAAAAAGGCAACCAAAACAGATGTACTATAGGGCATACAAAGCTTGAACCACTCAAGAAATATCTTTAAGGTTGGAAGCTAACTCTTATCATCTTAGGTCTTTGTTGCCCTTGAATTTGCTCATCTTAATGGCTGACTCACCCTATTCACCCTCCCACTTGGCAGCGGAAGTTAAATGGCTTGTGATTCACAATCTCAGCCCCCAGAGTGCATATTTGTAATGAAAGAGGTTTATAATGTGTCTCCAGTCTCCTTGGCCTCCTCTTCCTCCTTGCCAAATCCCTTCTGCTCTGTGAGATTTTACAGAGTACTTGACGTCCTTAGGTCTTGCCAAGCCGGTGAAGATGTTTACAAGGGATTGGACATAAGTTTCCCAGCCATCAAATTAGGTAATTAATCCCAGATTATGCTGAATGTGCATCAGACAACATGAACTATACAGAAAACGAGTCCATCAGTTAATACAGAGGTGGGGCTCGGGAGGGAGAGGATCTGGGGAAGTGGAGATGGCAGTCATGACTAAAGAATAATGGTCAGTGGAATTAAAGGAGAGTCAGGACAGTGTGATGCTTCTAAGCTCAGGCTAGGAGCTCCAAGAAGAGTGGAGGGTTCATTAATGTTAAATACTCTAAAGCCTGAGTAAGATGGTAAGGTGAGACAATTGTGTTTGGAAAGTAGCATATAACTGGTGAATTTGCCAAGGTAGTTATAAAGCGATGGTGCTGGGGAAAAAAATTTAAAAAAAAAACATTGAGCAGATAAACCTCTGACAGTGGGCTTCCCTAGTGGCTCATCAGTTGGTTAAAGAACCTGCCTGTAATGCAGGAGACCTGGCTTCAATCCCTAGATCTGGAAGATCCCCTGGAGAAGGAAATGGCCACACACTCCAGTACTCTTGCCTGGAGAATTCTATGGACAGAGGAGCCAGGCAGGCTACAGTCCATGGGGTCACAAAGAGTCAGACATGACTGCGCAACTAACTTTCACTTTCTAACAGTAGAAATTTAGAGAAAAGGGATTTCTTTTCTTTTTTCTTTTTTTTAGCAAAAGGGCTGTTCCTGGGGATAATAACTCTCTTATACCTCTGGACTGTTCTTGCCCATGGAATTGAACAGGCTTCTGTATTATGGGGCAGAAAATATAAATGTAGAGTGAATTTATAGTGTACCTCTATCAGCAGAGGTAAGTATGTGTAAGCAAAGTGCTGCCCTCTGTAGCTGTGGCTGAAATCAGGAGGGCCAAGGGGATTTCATGTGGGCATACCAGTGGCATCCCTGAATATTTTTCAAAAAAAAAAAGATGGCTAGTATTTATCGCGCACTTATTCTTCCTAATGCTTGCATGCTGTTGGCATGGGTTGCCATGCCCTTCCTCAGATCTTCCTGGCCCAGGGATTGAACTCTTGTCTCTCATGTCTCCTGCACTGGCAAGCTGGTTCTTTACCAGTAGCACCACCTGGGAAGCCCTGCTCTTCCTAGACACTATTGCAAACAACATAAAGGACCTTTAAATAAAGATACTAATGGCTAACTGGTCATTTTTTGAAAGACATCCTGGTAAAGGGAAGGAGAAAGAGATGATGGGAACCAGGGAGATATACAAGTTGGTGGGGATGGCAATTTATATGGTAAACTCTTGGATAAAATTTTAGCCTGGAGGAAGGTGGTTAGTATAGAAGGGCGAATGGAAATGAATTTGCCAAAAGATGGAGCGAGGGTAGAGATGGAAAGGATTTATACCATATTGAGTTAATATTAATGGCAACTGATGTTTTATACAATAGTCCTTCTAAATACAAAGCATTCAGTGCCAAATATGAGCACAATATACACGCATTGCACACACATACACCTGTACATAAATCATGAGTGTGTGCAGTGTTATAAATCTCAGTGTCTAAAAATGGCAAGTGGAACATGAGGAATTTAGAAGGATGATTATTTAGTTTACAATAAGTGTGATAAAATATAATAGGTTTTCAGGTTCCTTAGAATGCTTATCTTTCCCTACACCTAATTTAAGAAGCATGTCTCTGGACATTTTTATTCTTTTTCACTTTCTAGTGACAGAGACCTTGACAGATAGAACTTCTACAGCGATTTTGAGCTATGCAAATGGGAAGAGAAAGAAGAATACAAAGCTTTGTTTCAATATGACACATTAAAATGAAAACCAATAAATTATAGAGGAGTATTCAAAGTTTTGCCAACAAAGGTCCGTCTAGTCAAGGCTATGGTTTTTCCAGTGGTCATGTATGGATGTGAGAGTTGGACTGTGAAGAAGGCTGAGCGCTGAAGAATTGATGCTTT